>NC_142112.1:10000-737500 GCF_056152115.1 Neolamprologus brichardi | reverse complement strand
GAGGGTTTTTCACCACCAGCGGCTCAAGTCAGATGCGTGGCCCAAGCGTATCTCTTTGAACTCCGAGATGCCAGCGATTTAGAGAGTGCGCTGCAACAAATTGACTCAAGCATTACCGAAATTACCCGCACAATGATTGATAAGGTTCTAGACGAGAATTACGCCCTTTGGCTCCCCTAGTATTTGTTTTTTCTGCTCTCCCCCTATTACCTTTTTTTTTCATAACATGTTTTATTTTTCTTGTTTTTAGCTTTAATGTTTTTCTCTGTTAGTTTTTCCTTACTTTCAGTTTTCTTGTTCATGTGTATTGTTTGTTCATTAAATAGTTTTGTGGAAAACCGTTACATCAAATAAAACTTTCTTGGAAAAGCATTGCAAGAATCAATCTCGTTATTTTTCTTACCCGTTAAAATCTATTGGTTTCATTACATTAAATGAAATAATTTTGGAAACCCGTTACATCAAATAAAACTGTCTTGGAAAAACTTTACAAGAATCAAATGTAATTATTTGTCTTACTTGAATCAAAAGTGTAATGTTACATCAAATAAAAATATATTTGCAAACTCGTTACATGAGATAAAACTAGCCGCTCATCATGAAATAAAACCATAGTTAAACATAACCTCAAAGATCACACATGGCAGAGCAGATTCTATTGAAACGTGCATATTATGACCCATCTCACCCTGGTAGTTTTTGCGGTGTGGAAAAATTGATTAAAAGCATACAGGATGAAACTGGTACAAAGATTAACGCGCAAACAGCCCAAAAATTCCTCTCTGGACAAGATGCTTACACCTTGCATAGAACTGCAGGCCTGCGCTTTCCGAGAAACAGTGTGTTTGTCCCCAGACCTCTTAATCAATACCAAGCAGACCTTTGTGATATGAGGGCGTTAGCCGAGCATAATGATGGCTATCAATATTTACTTACAGTTATAGATGTTTTCTCTAAAAAAGCCTATGCAAGAGTATTGAAAAACAAAACAGGCGTTCAAGTCACTAAGGCTTTTGACTTTGTCTTAAAAGATAGCCAAATCCCTCAAAAGCTACAAACAGATAGCAGTAAGGAATTTTTTAATTCTAGTTTTCAATCTTTAATGAAAAAGCATGGTATAAATCATTTTGCTACAGGGAGCGATCTAAAAGCCTCAGTCTGTGAAAGGTTTAATCGAACTCTTAAAAGTAAAATGTATAGATACTTCACTGCTCAAAATACGCGTAGATATATCGATGTGTTACAAGATTTATTACACAGCTATAACACTAGCTATCATCGGTCCATTAAAATGGCCCCGAATCAAGTAAATTCAGACAACACAGCATTAGTATTTCAAAACCTATATGGCACTTCTTGTCGCTCTAGAAAAAAACCCATGAAATTTAAAAAGGGAGATCATGATAGGCTGTCCAAAGTCAGAGGTGTGTTTGATAAGCGGTATGAGCAAACATTCACAAGCGAGGTGTTTACTATTGACCAATGCATACCTAGAGATCCTCCTGTTTATAAAATCAAAGATTATGATGGGGAAGAAATTATCGGTAGTTTTTATGAGCATGAGCTACAGAAAATCGCTCTTGTCAAGGATAAGCTCTATCACATAGACAAAATTCTCGCAAAACGTAAAGAGAGGGGAAAAGTTTATTTACTGGTCAAATGGACAAATTGGCCTGAAAAATTTAATAGCTGGGTTAAAGCTAGTGAGCTTAAAAACATTGTTTAACAAGCGTCGGACCACACACGCACCTTGGTAACCTTGGTAACGGGTCAACAATGACTGTCAGGTCGCAGGGTTTTTACGTCACGCTTCCATCAAACGCAAGTTTGAATGTATTTAAAAATAACACCAGCAGCTGCTTCTGTGTGGATCTAGCCCAGCAACTCAATCTCGATGGGGCATGGGAGGTGGCTCTCACTGAAATTTCATATCCCTATACATGGCTTAGTCTCCTGAATGATAAGGCTTATTTTGAATGGAGGAAAAAGGACGATGCTGAGCAGAGGCCTGATGATGTGGTTAAAACGAAAATACGCGCCGGCTTTTATGAGGACGCTAACACGTTGAGAACAGAGATTGAAGCCTGCCTCAGGTGTATCGACTCTGATATTTATCTAATATATCATCCCATTGTTAAAAAGTTTGAATTCACAGCTGGGGGCATATATCAACTCAGGTTTTTTCCGCCTCTCGCATATATGCTTGGTGTACCAACAGGTGTCTGGCAACGATTCGAGCGTAAATTTGCCCCATATCCTGCAGATATAAAGGCGGGGTGTTACCATTTATTCTGTTATTCTGATATAGCCGCCTTGCAGCTCGTGGGTGATAGCTACTCCCCCCTGCTGTGCACTGTCAAAATAGAGGGTAATTACGGAGATATCGTGACCCTATGCTTTAACAAACCAGACTATATTTCCGTAGCGCGCAAACACATTGAAAATATCCATATTGAAATCAAAACCGATCAGAACGAGCCTGTAAACTTTACCTACGGTAAAACGATAGTAAAGCTACATTTCCGACCTGTCAAGGATCTCGCATAACTCATAACAAAAAATGGATAACAATAGATTTATACGGTATTATGAAACCCAGGCTGGTAACGGTCTGCCCGGCTTTTCAGGTGCACCTGTAATTTACGGCCGAGGAATAGCATCTATTTTTTCTAAATTATTTAGATTTGTAACCCCGTTCATAAAGAGGGGTGTGAGCATTGCAAAGCCTCACCTCAAATCTGCTGTCAAAGGCTTTGCTTCAGATATTGTCACATCCTCACTCTCAAATTTGACTCGTTCAAACACACAAGAACAGCAAGAGGGTTCGGGGTTGACCCTAATTTCACGCAGACCCTTGAAGCGGCCCCCTGGTCAGAGGTTGGGAGAGTTTAAAAAGCGGAGGAAAACAGTGAAAAAGAGACAGAGTGGGAAAACCATCAGACGGACAGGACGCAAGCCTAAGACTGATATATTCTAAAAACAAGAACAACTAAGAAACAAACAGCAATGTCTTTACTTCACGAGAGATCAAACGAATGCAGCCTTGAGTGAGTTAGACATTTTCAGCGTCCCCCTAACCCAAATGTCAATCGAGGACAAATGTTATTCAGAAATTCTACCAATAACAGCGCTCACAGATCGGGGACCCCTGGAATTTTATGTGCCTGGAAATGGCTTGCATTACTTAGATCTGAATGATACACTGCTGAGTTTAAGGCTGAAAATAACAAACCCTGATGGTAGCGATATTGAAGCAGACGCTAATGATGGAATTATAAATTACCCTTTAAACACCATTTTCTCCCAATGTGACGTCACATTGGGCGACAGACTGATTTCACAAGCGAGTTCGACACATGCGTATAGAGCGATAATTGAAACATATTTAAATTACTCAGAAGAAAGTCTGAAAACTCAATTTAGTGCAGGTCTGTTTTACAAAGATACTGCTGGCTCACACGACTCCCATGTTGTGAATAACGGGCCGAATACGGGCTTAGTCCGCAGGGCAGTTTACAGTGCACGAACGAGAGTTCCACGTGATGGGTCCGCTACATTCAGACATATTTTTCTGCGAAAGACTCTTATTAAATAATGTGGATCTACGAATTAAACTCACAAGAGCCAACGATGCTTTCACCTTAATGGCACCTCAAAATGCCAATTTCCATCTCAATATTGTGGGGGCCTCATTGTTCGTAAGAAAAGTCACGGTCTCCCCCGCTGTGCGCCTTGGCCATGCCTCTGCTCTGATGCGCGCAAATGCGCTTTATCCAATCTCCCGGATTAATGTAAAAACATTTTCAATACCCGAGAACTCGCGGATATCACATCATGAGAATCTGTTTCTGGGGTCACTTCCCCGTTACCTAGTGATAGGCATGGTTAACCATGAGGCTTTTACAGGTCGATATGATTTATGCCCTTTCAATTTCCAACACAACAATCTAGAGTTTTTGGCTTTGTGTCATGAGAGTAAGCAAATACCAGCCAAAGCGTTTCAACCTAATTTTGCTGAGAATCAGTCCGTAAGAGAGTTTTACAGCCTGTACACAGCTACCGGGAGAAACCTGAAAGATCTGTCCTTGTGCATTGACAGACAGGAGTTTGAACAGGGATATACATTGTTTGTTTTCAATCTGAATCCTTCCGATGATACCCAAGCATTGTCACCTGTGATAAATGCCAACTTGAGACTTGAAATGCGCTTCAGAGTGCCACTGCCTCACACAACGACACTGATCGTTTATGCTTGTTATGATTCCATTCTCGAGATCAATTCCAAAAGACAAGTTTTGGTTGATTATTACTGAGGTTTTCACTTTTTGAATCATGAACAATCACCAATTGGACAGTATTATGAGACTCCTGGTGGGCGATAGTTTTTTTGGAGTATATGCAGAAGATGAATTATTAACATTACTCAAATGCTCGTTTAAACGCCCTACATATATGATCATAAATACAGATCCTAGGAACAAACCTGGAACTCATTGGCTGGCTATTTCTTTAGATGAAGATGGAGGTGCTAGTTTTTATGATTCGTTTGGATTCCCACCAGATTATCCTTTTTACCCGAAAAGCATTGTAACATTTTTGAAAAAGCATGCTAAACGAGTATCTTTTCATCAAAGACAGCTACAAGCCACGCTTTCCACGGTATGTGGCCAACACTGTATATTTTTCCTGGCTAACAAATCGCGTGGAAAGAGTTATGAGGATGTACTTGCTTTATATAGCTCTGACCAAATCAAAAATGATAGCATGGTCTCGTGTTTTGTAAAACGATTTATCAGATGTGTATTGATATGTAAGGCTAGCAATTTTAATCAAACTTCATGTTCTCTGAAAGCTTTTAATGATTGTCATTTATGCTAAAAACTATTTCAATAAAAACGTTTCTGGGGGAAAAAAAAGTGGTGTATTGTGCTTTTTTTTTGTTAAATAAAAAAACATGAGAGACAATTAACTTTTAAAAAACAATAATGTTTTATTTTGAATTACATCAGAAATTCACCCATTTGGGTGATAATACAAATGTCTTGCTTTTCTTCTTTTTTTTCTTAACAATAACATCATCCTCAGATGATGTGTGGTATTCTCCTGTTTTTCTTGAATCTTTTAACGCTGCTATTTCCCTTCTGGCCGACAAGTTTGTAATAGTGGATAGAGGTATTTTTAGATCCGCCAAGGTTCACGCGAGCAAGCTCCAGCCTGTTGGTTTCACACTTGCACGGGAACTTGCTAAAAATTTCATCAAGTCCAACATATGACTTCCTGGTATGGGGTTTTGTCTATGCATCAATTCGCCGTCGTCACTCCATCCGATGTGACCTTTTGATGCTAATATTCTACGCATTAGATATTCAGTGTTTCTCTTTGAACGTGGATTTATGTGGGTTAAAACATCGTGTAAAACCTTATTCACACTTCCCATCTTCCCCCCCTCCTCGCTTTCTTCCTGCTGATAATCATCTGATCTCTCACTCTGACTCCCTTGACGCTCTGCGGGGAGTCTTAGGGTAATCTCTCTGCTTTCATCTGATTTCTGTCTCTCAAGTACTAGGTACTTTTGTAAAAGCATGTTATACTTTTTAATTTTCTCATCGGCGGTTAGACCTTGAGTCTCCAATACACGTGTCATTTGACTATCCAGATCATCCTCGGCCTTGTCTCTGATGCTTACTCGAGAAGCATTTGAATGTGTCTCATTTAAGCGCTTGATCTGCTCAGGCGAGATCAGATACATTTTCTGCATTTTTATTTGCGAATGGCTCCTATAGCTAAATCTGCGACCATGGGTAACACCGTTGTGAGGAGAGGCAGGAGGAAACCACCTTTTTGAGTCATTAGCTTCCTTTTCTTCCTAACACCCTCCCTTCTGTTGGCCATCTGTCTGATTTTCTCTCTGTGCCGTTTCAACTTCTTATGTTGGCATTGTGTGACTGGAATATTTCCTTTTAAAAGGTTCATACAGATCTCACAAACAGACTGAATAAAATTGGGTGAGCATTCTTCTAAAATAACCTTACGAATTTTAGGGGAGCTTGTGGTTAGTGTTTTCAGCAAAGCAAAGTTTCTTCTTAATCTTACAGACATTGTTTCTCTTATTTTTTCCTGGGTAAGAAAACACACAGCTGTTCTGAGGGTAGTATCCCTGTTCTCAGTCTTAGATGCTCTGGACAGGTGGGGGTTAAATCTAACAATAAATATCCGTGTGGCTCTCTCGTTGCTTCTTCAAAACTTTCCAAAAAGTATTGCACACGTCCTGGGCATATTTGTCTAGCTAGTGTATTAACTTGTAATTTATCACAAGGGTTTTTAAATAACACCATATAAGTACTGTTCAGACTGATCGTCCTGCTGTGTTTACCTTGTAAAAACACATTCTGGCTCAACATCATCACACTCATATTTTTATGGTGTCTGTATTGAGTGAAAATCCGGACCACTTCTGGATGATTAGCTGCTTGAAAATAACATCGTCCAGTACAATGAGATGACTTTGTTGTGAGGGAAACAGGCTCTCATCTTCAAAAGATTCAGGGAGACCTTCAATGAATTTAATGTTTTTATTTTTCTCCTGAAGCTCAGAATACAGAGGTTGAAAAGATGTATAAACCCACACAACATTGTCAATATGCTTGTTCAAAACATGTACACAGTTTTTGCTTAGCCTGGTACTCTTTAATGTAAACCTGTTTAGCCTCCTCAGTTACAGCATCTGATGGGTAGCCTGAAGCTTCTTGTTTTTTGTGCAGGAAATGATGTACATAGTCTGTGAATATTGTGTTACTCTGTTTCTCAAAGTGCCATACCTCAGTGATTCGACTTATTTCATAGCCCTTTTCTAATGCGAGGTTAAATTCGGGAGTGGTCCAAACCCCTCTGAGTGCTCTATGTTCGTTGCTATGGTTACAAGCACCCTCTTGGTTGTTTATTTCGGCACAAGTGCGACAGAGAGTAAAGAGAAGCTTTCCTGACTTTGTTTTATAAGGTAAAACGGGAAAATAGAGCCCTCTGGGTGGGTAAACAACCGCTTTGATAAACCCAAAATAGTTTTTAGGGTCCTGAAAATCTCGAAAGATTATTTGAGGATGACCTAAGGGGTAACTACAGGTGCTATTTACAAATGGGTACAGAGATGTGACGTCAACATAATTGATTTTCTCACCAGACCCAGCAGTACAACGGAGTAGTGATGGGTCGTTCGCGAACGAAATGGCTCTTAGAGCCGACTCTTTGAAGTGAACGACGCGAGCCGGCTCCTTATTGGGAGCCGTGAGTTTTTTTTTTCCTTTCTCTCACCCTTTCTCTCGCCCTTTTTTCCACTAAACTCCGCACGCGCGGCCTGTACTTTGCGCTGGGCAGAGGGGGGAGGGGCGTTACTTACACTCTCAGTAGCACAGGAATAGAGCCAGAGAGAAAGAAAGCAAGGGACAACAACGTCACATTAGAAAGGTATAGTAATCATCCGCTATTTTCAGTTGCAGATGATAAAGGATTCAGAAATCATGCAGCCCCATATGACAGAGAATGTGCATCTTCTTTTTGTTTTAATATTTTAATTTATATTTAATTGTTTTGGTTTGCAAATTTGTTTAAAAGGAAAAAGCTGAAAAATAAATAGTTTAAATAGTTTAAATAGTTAAAAAATTAAAATGTAAATAGTTGTTTTTTTTATTATATGATTTATTTATTACATTTTATGTGGAGTGAATAAATAAAGTATATTTATGGTGGCCCTTAGAGACAAAGCACGTACAAACTCCAAAATACGTACAAACTCCTAAGCATGTACAAACTCCAAAACATGTAAAAACTCAGAAGCACGTACAAACTCCAAAACACGTAAAAACTCAGAAGCACGTACAAACTCCAAAACACGTAAAAACTCAGAAGCACGTACAAACTCAGAATCACGTACAAAAGACAACAGAAGTGCTCCAGGATGCTAGGGCGCAGTGTTGAGCTTTTGTTTCCTAGTGGCTACACAAGCCAGGAAGTATCAACAACCGGATTTGGTGTGTGGTAGTAACAGGTAAATGAACTTTTTTTTTTTTAATTATTTGAATAAATATGAGTGCTTGTCTATAAATACACAAACAATACACACATGCTTTCAATTGTGTAATTTAAGTGATCTGGGTAGCTCTCTTTTGGAAGTTCAGTAAACGCTAGAAATGTGTTTTGGAGTTTGTATGTGCTTTTTGGAGTTTGTATATGCTTTAGAGTTTGTACGTGCTTTGTCTCTAGGGGCCATATATAAACATATATAAATAAAACCACTTTTTTAAACATTAGTAATTCCTTTTCTGTATAATTTTATTTTATTGTTAATGATTAAATAATTAAAGCAACAAAACAACCTGAAGAGCCGGTTCGGAGCCGAAAGAGCCGGCTCTTTTTAGTGAGCCGAGCCGAAAGAGCCGGATCTCTAAAAAGAGCCGGAAATCCCATCACTACAACGGAGCTGTGCTGGGCTTGTACGGCCTCCAAAGAGGGCGTGGCGAGGGTTCAGAGGCTCTGGTGGATCATAACGTTTGAGAAAGTTGATTACACTCTCATCACTACGTTTTAACTCGGTCCACTCATGCTCCCAAATTGTCACAAGACACACATTATGCTCAGCTCTCAATCTAGTGAGCCTGTCTTGGGTGGCGCTGTTTATGTCTGCAAAGGAGGAACCTAGCAGGGGATTAATATCGGTTTGATTCGAAAAACACTTAACACACCCATGGAAGTAGCAGCCTAAAAATTCCCACGCGTATGTTTTGCCATTATTTTCGGAATATCCATCTACATAATAACTACCGAGCTGTTTTTCTCCTTGATTGAGCTCATGTCTGATAAAAACACCTTGCGTGTATGAGAGATATTCGAGCCATTGAATTGAGGATGAGGAAAATGATTTGACCTGATTACTGTAATTTAGAGGGCATGGTAATGCTAAAGAATTCGCTGGCATGAAGTTTGTTAAATAAGTTTTAAGACAAGCGCTTGCAAGAGTGTTGCGGCTGAAAGGATCTACTCCTGTCTCTTCAATAAACCCATTTCTAAACAATGCGCAACCCCGAGCTAGAATTTCAACATCGTTTTGACAGTATAAAAGGGCCTCTTTAATGAAATTGAAGGTACCGGAGCTGACTGAATCATACCATTCGTAAAATTGCTGCCTGCCATTGCTCGTCATACGTTCCAGGCTATAAGCGGAGGGGGGAGGGTAAGGGCCTGAATAAGCAAGGTTTTGTTTCGAACTGAAACAATGGGGGAAAAAGCCTTTAATGCTGTCTGGAAACCCCATTGCGTTAGGTATAGCTGAGAGTGGCATAGGGAGGAAGCAGGAGGAGTCAATATAACGCTGATTAACGTATGGGTCTGTAAAACTTATCACTTTCGAGCCTTGCATGATCAAGTTTGGTTTTAAACCTTGCTTAACCATAACGCTGAGAATAATGTAAGCATCAAAGCCCTTAGCATTATGGGTGATAAAGATAGAGCCCTTAAAGAGCGGGCGTCTAAAATGAGCGAGAAACTTTTCAGCACAATCCTCACCCTGACAGCTCCAAGATTTACCATCTGATGTTTTTGTACACACCAGAAAAGGAGCGTGTTCGCCGTGATCGTTTACAAACGTTTCAAAATCATAAAAAATCAACTTGTTGTTATGTTCTGTTTCGCGTTCTATAACCTGCATGTAGCACTCATGTGTTTGATGATCACTAGAGATTTCCTGGCGACAGATTGGGCATTTGCGCTTTTGGCATTTGTGAGCTTTTTCATGTGCTGCTGAACAATATAGCCTCAAACACTTGACACATTTTTTATAGAGGTCGCAGTTGCTGGCGGACCTTTGACGCCTCTCAACAAGTTTTTTATGGCTCTCAAAACAATAAGGAGATCTACAGGTGCGATTACAATCGGTACATACGATAGGAGAGAGTAAATGCTCCTTGCAGTCAGGCTGCATGCATACTGAGCAGCGAGCAGGGCAGAAATGGGATAACACATGGTTAAACCCTATGTAACAGTTATTACACAGAAAGTTTGTGCCCAAAAATCCTTTTAAATTTTTAATAGCGTAGTAATGATTGTCAAATAAAAATAAGCACAGGGTTTTTTCTGTATTTGGTGTACTAGATTGAAATTTACAAAGGCTACGATCATACTCGTTACGATAAAATACTACAATCTTACAATTGAGTAGGATTTCGAATGTAATGATTTTATTCAAGCCCACAGGCGTTTGATCGTTTAGACCAGCTTTTTCTTGAATTTCTCTAGCGAACGCTTCTGCCTGCCGGTCATTAAAACTGGGGTACAGAAGGTGGGCTAGACTTATAGCAAAACATAACTTATTCGCTGGGTTATGCACCACGTATAAAAAACGTCTTTTCTTTTTCACAATTTCGCGGTTGAGTATGTGTTTAAGCATTCTCTTTCCACTACTGGCTGGTGGTCTAACAATCTGAGCTACGAGCTCAAGTGAACCATCACACATTACTGCCCAGTTGGACTGTACCGCTCTCAAGAATAAGTTTTCAAATTCACTCAAATCACGATTGTCCCGTAAAATCACTGAAACATTATTTTGTAACTGCTGCCCTATCAATTCTAACTGTAAAAGATCACCTGGGCGTGCGTGGGAGGACACCCTGGTTGATATTTCACGTGCACTCGCCATTACGCCTTGATAATAATGTGCATAATCAGGTATATCGTTTGGAGGAGGGAAATTCAAAATTTGTCTAATTTCAACGTTATTAAATTTATTTCTAACAATTAAAGATGGTTCTGGTGAATTACCAGAGCAAGTATTCTCAGGATTACCCCCTTGCTGAAAGGGGTGATCATTGTTTACTTGGTTGAGCGGGTCATTTGCAGAGATGTCTGGGGAAGAGACTAGCGAATGCTGGCTTTGATCATCAGCGAAACGATTTTGATTTAACCTGTTTATTTGGCTCAATAACTCTGGCGGTATTTGAACCTCATCTTGTGTTTGGGCCAAAGCTTCTAAAGCTCTATTAATTGCTAAAAACGGATCAGAAGAGGAGATGTTTTGTGTCAGACTCATTTGAGAATGAGCCGCGTCTGACTCTGTTTGAATTTCATCTTGATCCACTCCCAAACTGAGGGAATTATTTTGAAAGGCACTTTCACTAGGCGCTAATCGGGCAAGAGCTAAATTAAGCAATTCTAAAGGGTCATTATTATTGATCACCTCAGGTTGCTCACTCTCTTGTGAATGTGTATTCTGAGAATGGTATGTATTTTCATTTAACCTAGCTAACGCTGTTTCTATAGCAAGAAATGGGTCTGTAATGTCTTGTTCCTGGTTATCCATTTTTTTTATTGTTTTTAACAATTATATATTAAAAGAACAAAAAACAAAACACAGTTCGTTTGAAAAAAGGAAGAATGAAAAGAAAAAAAAAAAAACCTTTATAAGATGAGCTGAACTAATTCAGCGAACAGGGAAACCAGACGCATACCAATTGAAGCTAGCTTTCGTCTGCGCGTTTCCCTTGTCCTTCTTCTTCTCCTTGAGCTCCTAGAGCTCCTCCTTTTCCTCCTCGTAAAATGCCCTAAGAATTTGAGGGTAAGATACAAAACAGTTAGTAATGTTAAATAGAAAAGGGATAGTTTTTATAAAATGAGAAAAAAGCGAGAAGCTAGAGAGAGACTAACCGTGATTGGATCTCAAAGGGAGGCGCGGTGCATCTCATGTGCCTGATTGCGGAGAAGAGGAAGGGCTTGTGGTGCTCCGATTTGCCGTAGCACGGGGACCGTGCAAATCGTGCCTCTCCCGGGCGGAGAGAGCATAGTTTTTCCCAGAGGCTCTGGGGAGAGCAGAAGCTCCGGCAGGGTTGGAACTGGGTCCGGAAGAAGAAGCAGGGCGACCCAGCGTAGAAAGCAGTTGTTTTCTTTCACGGGTCGATAGGCGGATATTCTTACCAGTGGAATGCTGGAGCACTGGTGGAGACGAACTCGGTGAACTAGAAAAAAGAAAGCTCTCAAAGTCTGCTACATCTAGAAAGTTTGAGAAAAACGGAAAAGAGGGTAAATGTTTTGTTTTTCTAGCACAAATAGCTGTTAAGAGTGAGAACAAGAATGAACCATACCAATTTGATCGAGAGAGTCTAAAAGAGAGGAGTTGAGCACACTTATTTCAGAGTCTAAAAAGAAATAACGAGTATTTAAAAACAGGAAAAACAGTAAAATATAAACATTATATGAGCAAGAGTAAGAAAAATGAGGTACCTGAGGAGGACATGTTCGCTGGTATTGTGTACTAAAGCACTTTTAGCTCAGAGTGTTAGAGACTAGCTTATATATATTTTAAAAAGTGCATTCCAGGTGTTACAGAGCCTATTTGCATGTCTTTTGAAGATGAAAAAGCTTTTTGAGAGAAATCGTTAAAAGGAAAGTGTAAAACTTACCGTTTGATGTGGATATAAGGAAAAAGGCGCCAGCTGTTGTTGAAATTGGTGGGTCCTATGCGAAGTCGCAAGCAGCCTGAGCGGCGCCAGTTGTTGATATGGCTGAAGTCAGAAGTCTTGTGGGAGAGCGCTGGCAGTCTTAACCTCAGCGGGAGAATGTAAAAATCAGACCTGCAGCCGATTGGCTAACCGGGGTGCGAAGGGAGCCGCCCCATTGTTATGTGATTGGAAGCGGGGCTAAGTTAGGCGGAGTTGGTCTCTGGCGGTAATTTCGAACGAATAGCCAGAATCATTATGCGGGGAGATGTGGAGCGAACAGGCAGGAAATATTTGTGCTCTGGAAGCAGATCGATTAAGAGCAAAGGGAGAACTTAGACTCTGCGTTTAATTTTAGAGGTAGCTGGTAAGAGGGATCGTTTTGAAGAAAAAAGACTAAGGACTTTTCAGGATTTGTCACCTGTTTTCGAAGGTTTTGGGAATAGAAGGGATACCTAACAAGGGTTTTTGGACGTGCGTTTTTGAAGAAAACGGAGGATTTTTTTAAGGAGTTTTGCCTTTCCTCCGCGGAGGATCGGAGGTGGGAGCCGTGGGGAGACTAAGGATTTTTTTCAGGATTTTCCCCCTGTTTTCGAATATAAGGTTTTTGGGAATAGAGGGGTACCTATCAGGGTTTTTTGGAGAAAAATAGTTTTTTATGTTGGGAGCCGCGGTGCGTTTTTCGGGGATCGCCAGAGTTTTTTTTTTTTTTTCACGATTCTGAGTTTTATTCTAAATCTCCTTGTTCGGATTAAACAAATGCATATAAATTGAGATAAAGTTTTCCCCCAAGGCATGCAGCCTGTATTTCTGGCCATACTGAACGTTACAAAAGCACAAGTTTAACTAAACAGTTTCACTATTTTACTATGTATTATTAACACGTTTTCACACATAAGCACGGAGCCCGAGAAACACTAAGTCCGGAGACACAGGCGCGCACATGTGCGCGCCCAGACACACAGCCTCGGGCACTCTCTAAGGTGCTATATAAATAAACTTTACTTACTTACTTACTTACTTACTTACATTTTGACCATCTGATACATCCTCTAAAACCATGTCTGATGATTGGTGCAGTTTTAACTATTTGTACTGTTCCTGTATTGTGGGTTGTCTCAAGTGAGACTTCCGTGTTTCTTTAACTGGCACATACTGAAAATAACACTGTTTGCCTGTACTGTCAGATCCTAAAAAAAATTGAGTGGGTTCCACATAACTGACATTTTCTTTGAAAAATGTCTTCCTTTATTTGTCAGATCTCAACACACCTTTATGGTACAGTGTTAAGAGATCATTCTGTGAAAGTTCTTGAATGACGTTATCCACTTCTGCTTGTGGAATATTAAATGCAGACAGTTTGTCAGACAGTTTTGCAAGAACATTGTGCATTGCACAGCTGTGAAGATCCTGAAATTCCTCTATGATGCATTGTATAGTGCTGGTTGGCAAGAGCAATACATGTGACAATTAAAGTGTAAGTAGCTGAAATACTTTTTAACAAACGGGTAAAATAAGGGAAAAAAACCCAAAACTCTTGCACTCAAAAAAATCTATTGGACAGAGACCACTTCTTGCAAATGGTGAGAGAGCTTGTCTTCATTGTTGTTTGCACTGTGTAAATGTCCAGAAAGCATGGGCCACGCATCGCCTGTGGAGACATGGCAAAAACAGTGACCTAATTTGAAGTTTTCCACTCAAATTCAATAAGCCGCCGGAGGAAAGTTGTGACATGAGGGTTAAAGTGAACAACCTTTCGCTTCACAGTGGTCCCAGTCTTTCTGCTTGTCCCAACCTTGGAGGTACATTTTGTTCCCTCTTCAGGGCTTATTCTTACAAAAAACCTTAAAGCTTGCCATAATAAATGAAATAAATTCAGATGTCACGCACATCACACGTGACACACACAGTTTCATTACAAACAAACTCCTTCTACTCAGTTCCTCTTTTCTTTGTGTCTTACTTCCTGTTCAGCTTGCAATAACTTCCCCTTTCTGAGGTCTGTTGCCATGGCAACCTGTCACCCCTCGTCTGATCTTAGTTTCACTCTCTGTCTGTTCCTCATATTCTGCAAAAACATGCAGTTTCCTGTAAGCCTGTGACCTTGCCCCAGCCCGTGACTGTTAAGGTTCAATTTATTGAGGATGAAGTGCACAACAACACTAAGTCCAGACAGGGCCGGGCCAAACGATGATTTTAATGAAACACACGTGTGGGAGATGAATACTGTACGCAGACAGTATTGATCTCTGTCTTAACAATACACAATCAGTCATTTTATATCAGGGTATTATAACGCCCCCTGATGCGTCATCACATACAATACATGCATACCCTGAGTCTAACTGCTGTGTAAGAGTGTGTATGTGTGTGTGTCAACCTTAAATGCTCTCTGGTTAGTTTCACTTTCACAAGCACGCTCAAAAGCCTCCACTTCCTGTCTACTTTGGCACAGAGTGTACTCAGAGTTAGGCCCTTCTTTTATAATGCAATGTAATCTGCATATAAACATTTAAGATTATAAAAGCATTCAAAAGCATTTAGGATTATAGATTCAACTCAACAGTTTAAAGTGGTTATAACTGCTCCTGTTATAAAGGCTAATTGGGTGCCAATATGTTTAAACCTCTGAATGCAATATCAATACTGTAAACTATATTATTAATGCAATGGTAATAATGATGATTATCAACAATAGCAGTAAAATAATTTCTCTAATCTCCACACTCCCTCTCTCGACCTCTGGACCACCAGAGGTCGCCATACATTGTGTTGGGTCACTCCTCGGCCCATTCAGCTGCTTCCATGTCCATCCATGGCATCATTGACATCCGGGTCACTGTTCCCGCTCTGACCCTCTCCAGCCATCCTCTGGCTCAGCAAATCAGACAACAACCTCATGTCATCTAAGTGGCCCAGTAATAAAATGCCAGCTCCCCCTTAAGAACACTCCATACGTGAGATTAATTTTTTTCTGGGTCCCTCTCTTGTGGTCCGTCAGGCCTCGGGCCTCCAGGATCCTCACCCCCTGTGGTCGCCGAGACCTCCTGCAAAGGAAACAAAACACCTTTTCCTACGCCTCCCTAACTTATCATGTTCATCAGTTGTTCTCTTTATTCAAACTTGGTTCAACCTATTATGTCTGGGACTCTTTAATCAAAAGCATGAACCTAATTATCTTCTCCCTTATCTGATCATCAACATCCTGTACACAAACTGTCGCTGCTGCAAGTGCCTTAACTCTGATCTAAAGTCACCTTTCACAATAGATCACAAGAAAATCATTATAAGCGCCTATTCTACTAAAAGATCAGAGAGAAAACAACCATTTTAATCAATTAACTTTAAACATATAAGCAATTACTCATCCGTAAATTTTATCATAGCCAAAAGCTGCCTAAAAACAACTCCTGTGTGTTAACACTACACAGCAAAAACTGGAGTGTTAAAATTTCAGGGTTAAACATGTTAGAGTTGATTTCCACTCTCAAAGTGTCATTTTAACACATTCTGATTCAAATAGTGTTCAGTGTTGGAGTTATTAAACAGTGTTATTCAAGTCCAAGCAAATGAACTCTGAAGAGAGTTATTTATCTTGGTAGGCCCCTGGGCTTCTGCCCAGGTAAACCCGTGGATCAATTAATAGTTTGCTCTGCTGGGCCGATTTTCCATGTGCTTCTGCTGGTTACACCGTGGTGGATGCCTGCCGTGTTGCTGCTTGGAGTATTTTACACAAACGGTAAGTAATTCAAACTTATATAAAATTCATGGTATTCTATCGGTGCAGTGAGGTTTTCTTGATGTTTCTTGGTGTTCGGTTGCTGAAAACGAGCTTTAATAGAGGAGGAGATGTGTCGAAAATTCTATTTAGCCTCCAATGCTAATGTTAATGTTGCAGTCTTTTTACTCGTGAGTGACGGTAGACACTGCACGTGGAAGCGCCGCGCTACGTTCAGCTTTTCCCCTGTTCACACAGACACGTCTTTCTCCACGCCATGAGCGTTTTTGCTCCTCTGTTTATTCAGAGCAATTTTTTCACAATTGATAAGTAAATAGCATCCCAAAATAATTGAAGAGAGCTTGTTTTAGTCACTCCTGCTTTTACTTTGACATCGTTCATCGTTGACTTGTCTCTAATCTGTCTCTCTCTCTGTCTCACTCTCTTCTCCCTTTGAGACACCCGCCCCAAACATAGTCAGTTAGGCTGTCCCCTCCTTTGCGATGTGTTTATTTTCATCTCTATTGTCTCTTTTCATACACAAATCTGATTGCATTTGTCAATCGCAGTATTTTATTTTGGAGAATAGCTTTTATCTTCAAAATTGCCTGGATTGTCTTGTGTGTCTTGGTGTAACTTCCTGCGGAAAATGCGTGGCCCATGCAAAAAATAGACCAGATACCGAAACAATCGCTTCGTAGCACTCCGTGTCTGGTGTAAACTACACCATAGATTAACATGTATTTTGTATTGTGTTGTGTATCAATTGGACTCCTGCATGGACAGACACAGGTTTATTTGATAACATTAAATGTTATTGCAGTGAAATTCAAACGCATGGTCAGTGACAAGGTTGCGATTCACTCCTCCGTGAATCATGGTGGAGGGGTTTGTGTGTCCCAGGGATACCAGGGGCTATGTTGTCTGGGGGCTTTTGCCCCCTGGTAGGGTCTCCCATGGCAAATTGGTCCTGGGTGAGGGACCAGACAAAGAGCGATTCAGAAGACCCTTATGAAAAGAACACCGAGGGAACAGTTTACCCTGCCCGGGATAGGGTTACCGGGGCCCCGCCCTGGAGCCAGGCCCGGGGAGGGTGCCCGAGGGCGAGCGTCTGGTGGCCGGGCCTTAGTCCATGGGGCCCGGCCGGGCACAGCCCGAAGAGGAGACATGGGCCCATCCTCCCACCGACCCACCACCCGCAGGAGGCGCCATAGGGGTCGGGTGCATTGTGTGCCGGGTGGCGGCCAGGAGCGGAGGCCCTGGCGGACTGACCCCCGGCTGCCAAGACTGGCAATAGGGACATGGAATGTCACCTCTCTGGTGGGGAAGGAGCCTGAGTTAGTGCGTGAGGTTGAGAGGTACCGGCTAGATATAGTCGGGCTCACCTCTACGCATGGCTTGGGCTCTGGAACCAGTCTCCTGGAGAGGGGCTGGACTCTGTCTCAGTCTGGAGTTGCCCCTGGTGAGAGGCGGCGGGCTGGGGTGGGTATTCTAATATCCCCTCGGCCTGCTGCCGGTATGTTGGGGTTTTTCCCGGTGGACGAGAGGGTTTGTTCCCTGCGCCTTAGGGTCGGGGAACGGGTCCTGACTGTCATCTGCGCTTATGCGCCGAGTGGCAGTTCAGAGTACCCAGCCTTCTTAAAGTCCCTGGGGGGGGGGGGGTGCTGGAAGGTGCTCCACCTGGAGACTGTGTTGTCCTGCTGGGAGACTTCAATGCTCACGTGGGTAACGACAGCGAGACCTGGAGGGGCGTGATTGGGAGGAACGGCCTCCCTGATCTGAACCCGAGCGGTGCTTTGTTATTGGACTTCTGTGCTAATCACAGTTTGGCCATAACGAACACCTTGTTCGAACATAAGAGTGTCCATAAGTGCACGTGGCACCAGGACGCTCTAGGCCGTAGGTCGATGATCGATTTTGTAATCGTATCACCAGACCTGCGACCATATGCTCTGGACACTCGGGTAAAGAGAGGGGCTGAGCTGTCAACTGATCACCACCTGGTGGTGAGTTGGATCAGGTGGCGGGGGAGGACGCTGGACAGACCTGGTGCACCTAAACGCGTAGTGAGGGTGTGCTGGGAACGACTAGCAGAGGCCCCAGTCCGCGAGATCTTCAACGCACACCTCCGGCAGAGCTTCAACAGCATTCCGAGGGAGGCGGGGGACATTGAGTCCGAATGGACCATGTTCAGCGTCGCCATTGCCGAAGCTGGTGCATTGAGCTGCGGCCGCAAGGTGGTTGGTGCCTGCCGTGATGGTAATCCCCGAACCAAATGGTGGACACCAGAGGTGAAGGGAGCCACCAGGCTGAAGAAGGAGTCCTATCGGGCTTGGTTAGCCTGTGGGACTCCGGAGGCAGCCGACAGGTATCGACAGGCCAAGCGGAATGCGGCTCGGGCAGTGGCTGAAGCAAAAACTTGGGTGTGGGAGGAGTTCGGAGAGACCATGGAAAAAGACTTTTGGACTGCCTCGAAGAGATTCTGGCAAACCGTCAGGCGTCTCAGGAGGGGAAAGCGGTGCTCTACCTGCACTGTGTATAGTGCTGGCGGAGCGCTGCTGACGTCGACTGAGAAAATTGTCAGCCGGTGGAAGGAATACTTCGAGGACCTCCTTAATCCCACTGACGCATCTTCCGAGGAGGAAGCAGAGTCTGGGGATGAGGGGAATGACCCGCCAATTTCCGGGGGTGAGCTCACTGAGGCAGTTAAACAACTCCTTGGTGGCAGAGCCCCTGGTGTTGATGAGGTCCGCCCCGAGTTCCTGAAGGCTCTGGACGTTGTAGGGCTGTCTTGGTTGACACGCCTCTGCAATGTTGCGTGGAGATCAGGGGCAGTACCCCTGGACTGGCAGACCGGGGTGGTGGTCCCCATCTTTAAGAAGGGGGACCGGAGGGTGTGTTCCAACTACAGGGGGATCACACTCCTCAGCCTCCCCGGGAAAGTCTATGCCAGGGTGCTGGAAAGGAGAGTTCGTCCGCTAGTCGAACCTCGGATTCAGGAGGAACAATGCGGTTTTCGTCCTGGTCGCGGAACACTGGACCAGCTCTTCATCCTCTCGAGGATACTTGAGGGTGCATGGGAGTTTGCCCAACCAGTCTACATGTGTTTTGTGGACTTGGAGAAGGCATTCGACCGTGTCCCTCGGGGTGTCCTGTGGGAGGTGTTGCGGGAGTATGGGGTGTCTGGCCCATTGCTACGGGCCACTCGATCCCTATGCAACCGTTGCAAGAGCTTGGTTCGCATTGCCGGCAATAAGTCAGACTCGTTCCCGGTGGGTGATGGGCTCCACCAGGGCTGCCCTTTGTCACCGGTTCTGTTCATAATTTTTATGGACAGGATTTCTAGGCGCAGCCAAGTGGCGGAGGGCTTTCGCTTTGGTAGCCTCAGAATCTCATCTCTGATTTTTGCGGATGATGTGGTTCTGTTGGCTTCATCGGGTGAGGGCCTCCAGCTCGCACTGGAGCGGTTCGCAGCCGAGTGTGAAGCAGCAGGAATGAGGATCAGCACCTCCAAATCTGAGGCCATGGTTCTCAGCCGGAAAAGGGTGGAGTGCCCACTCCGGGTCGGGGATGAGTTCCTGCCCCAAGTGGAGGAGTTCAAGTATCTCGGGGTCTTGTTCGCGAGTGATGGGAGAAGGGAGTCGGAGATCGACAGACGGATTGGGGCTGCAGCTGCAGTAATGCAGACGCTGCACCGGTCCGTCGTGGTGAAGAGGGAGCTGAGTGTAAAAGCGAAGCTCTCAATTTACCGGTCGATCTACGTCCCTACCCTCACCTATGGCCACGAGCTGTGGGTAGTGACTGAAAGAACGAGATCGCGGATACAAGCGGCGGAAATGAGCTTCCTCCGAAGGGTGGCTGGCCTCTCCCTTAGAGATAGGGTGAGAAGTTCGGCCATCCGGGAGGGGCTCAGAGTAGAGCCGCTGCTGCTCCACATGGTTTGGGCATCTGACAAGGATGCCCCCTGGGCGCCTCCTGGGTGAGGTGTTCCAGGCATGTCCCACCGGGAGGAGGCCCCGGGGCAGACCCAGGACACGCTGGAGAGATTATATCTCTCGGCTGGCCTGGGAACGCCTTGGTGTTCCCCCGGACGAGCTGGAGGAGGTGGCTGGGGAGAGGGAGGTCTGGGCATCTTTGCTTAGGCTGCTGCCCCCGCGACCCGGCCTCGGATAAAGCGGATGAAGATGGATGAAGATGGATGGTCAGTATTAATCACCATGTATGGTATATGTCAGTGTTTTAATCATTTTTGCTTGAATTGCTCTAAATGTCAAATACTTACTAGTATGCCATTTTTGTTATTATTTTGTCTCAGTAAAATGCTGGTCCAGGTTCGATACTGCCAACAGCAGAAGTATGTGAAGTTGGAAGAGGTTGATGGGCGGTTTGAGTTTATGCAGTTTCATGAAAAAGGTTTGTTTATATCTTACCTAATTTTAGTTGGGGGGACAGAATTTTTTGTAGGGCGTTTCGCCAAGTCTCTTGAATCATACAGTGGTGTATCACTTTAGTGAATGTGAGGCAAGAACAGTTTACTTAAAAGGTGCACTCAGATATATCTTATCTTTTCCAGCCATCGAGAGATTTTGCCTGCCACCTGATGCAAAAGTAGTGTACAAAGATGCAACAGGGACAGAAGTTGATGAAGTGATTTTCAGTGACCTTATCAGCCAAGGCACTGTGGTCCTAACAGTTTTCTCAAGTGATGGTGAGAAATTTAAAGGGGCAAGCTCAACACCAGACATGGGGAAGGGCTGTGTGGCTGCTGGTTGTTCCAAATAATCAGGAGCACACAATTTGACCAATCAGCTGTTTGAACATTGAGATCAGTTAATTTAAATGAGTCAGGTCTGCAGTGTGATGTTGCTTTGTTAGTTAAAAATCTGCAGCCAGATTTTTTTTTCTACACCTTACAGAATGATGTTGTTTTTTCCTTTTAGAATTTTCTGATTGCTCCTTGTCTTCTGCATCTGATTATTCTGACTCAAGCTTCAGCTCAAATGCAAGTACATCAACTATACTTCTAGATGAGGGTCCCAGGAAGAAAACAAGAGTTGAGGGTACTGTTTATGCAGCATCTGCTAAAAAGGTTGTGACAAAACTCAATTCTCATAGTTTTTTTTCTACTTCATTATTCTTAATATGTAGAAAAGCTATTCCTCACTTTTTGCATCTTTTTTTTCTCAAGTTAATTGAAGGTGTACTTGGAACCAATTCAGGTGGTGAAGAGGTTCTCCAGGAATATCACACAACACAAACTCTAACAGATGCTACCAGAAGAAAAATGGTCAATATAATAGTGGCTCACATGATTGATTGCCATGGGTATGTGTGTTCTATTTGTGCATTTTATTTTATTTTTTAAATACAAGTTACTATTTTGCCATTACTTAAGCATGCTAATTTAAAATCGTTTTTCAGGCACCTCCCCACCAAAGCTGTTAGAGAACAGTACGCGCTAGGGGTAGTGACATTGTTCCCATCCCTGAAAGACCCATACTCCAAGAAAGGCTATGTATAGTCACTATTATTGCACTTTGTTTACATAATTTTCATGCTGTGCATCATTGGGATTTGTGTGCGTTGACATTTAAGTTCTGAAATTTTTCAGATTGACAACACATTATTTTTGAATGTATTTACATTTTAGGAACACTTCTATGATGCTGCAAGCAGCACTGGATACATTTCTTGGCGTTTGAAAACGATACAGAGAAAGACTAGAAGAGGATCTGCACCACCAAGTAGCTCCACTGGCTTTGCTCAAGAAGGAGGTAAGAAATTAAGTGTCCACAAACTAGATAATGTTCTCATTTACATTATATACTATTTTGTTTTCATTTACCTATCTGCTCAGCACCTATGCTTTTATATTTGTGTGTTTTTCTTCAGGGGGCCCAAATTACCAAGGGCCCATTAATGTCGACATGCAGCTTGATGGAGATGCTTGCCAGGAGGCCATCTCTTTGCTGAACCATACATCCGACACTTCCTTGATTTTCCAGAAGATGAGAGAGACCTTTCAGCATCGTCAGAAGCTCATCAATGATCCTCACAAAAGTCTTGATATCCTGTCTATCTTCCCAAGATTCTTGGATGCAAAAGGATTGGTGAGAATATTCAGTGGAATTTTTAATATCACTTTAAATTTCAAGATGAATGTGGCAGTAGTAGATTTTCTTTCTTAAAGGTGAATCAAGACTTCACTCTCCTGTTTGATGATGAGATATCTACCAGGCTGCTTCAGAAATAGGATCCAATCTTTAGGTATCAAATCATCAAAGAGGCCAAGCAGCTCACCTCAACAGTAGAGTTGCGTCAATTGGTGCAGTCAGCAGAGAGTCCACCAGGAAGTGATCTTGATGAGGCAGCAAGTGAATTTGTTAAATATGATTTGCTATAAGCAGTTAAAGTTCAATAGCATCAGGATTCTATTAATAAATACCAATTCATTCACCTGTTAGCTTTGCTTCATCAGTTTTCTTTAGCTGTTAGTTTAATGTTTATGACAGCACATTTCAACTTTTTTAGGAAGTGCTTTTCTAGTTCTCCTTAAAAATTGCATTGAAAGATTTGCTGTCAATTGATTCTTGTGACTCTTTGGCCGCAGCCTTTGACCAAGACATGGCCTCCCTGTTGTTACTGTTACATCTCCTTCCGCCACCTCCAGGAGGACCAAAGTATCAAAAAATCAGCGCCTCTGATGCTGTTGAGAGACTTGTAGTCTTTCATAACGTAATTTAATATTTATAGTTTTTATCATAAGTTGTCATGTCACTGGTTAAGAGGTGAATGAAACAAATTACAGTTGAGCTTACAAAGGAGGTTTACATACTCATTTCTGTGATGCTATTATCTCTGACTTGCTCCTGTGTCTAATGCTCAGTATCTTTGTCTCAACTCCAGTCTTGCTGCAGTTTGGAAGAGCATCTCCAGAATCAGCAGAGTCAGCAGCCATACCTCCTGGCTGTTGGGCGCCAGAAGAGGAAGGTCGACAGCTTCTATGTTGCCATAGACAAGCGTCTCATCCCCTGCCAGGCCAGCCGCTCCCTTGGGGCATTTGATGAGCTTTTTAAAGCTCATTTTGTGTTCAATGTGTCTTATGATGCTGCACTTGTGAATTTCTACACATTTCTGCAGACAACAGTATACAATATTGATATGGGGAAAATGAAGGAGTCCCCAAGAGTTCGTGACCTGAGAGCCAAAATCCTTAATCAGGAAATTCTTCTCACAACCTAAGTAAAAATCATTAAAATGCTGACATGTTTTTTGTGTAAGAGAGCTTATCCCAGCAGTCAGCAGCTGATTTCAAATTTAAGAGGTGAACATGGTTATTGTCCTGGACCTAAGTTTAAGTTATTTTGTTGGCAGCCAGGCTGCAGGCTTCAGTTCCAAACTTATGCAGGCTTTAGGAAGCTCCTCAGTAGTTTTCACAGCAATGTTGACCAAAATGATCGAACTTCAGCCATTGCTTGTTTTTCTAATGACACAGTTTCACCTGCTTTGGAGGACCAGTTTAATTCCTCAAATCTTCCTCACAGTTCTCCCAGTGTTCTTCCAGAGTCTAGTTCTTCCAGTGTTCCAGTGAGCATTGATTCAGTACTTACAAGGGATTCATCCAAAGAAATGTGTGCATCCATTGTGGCCAAACTGCAGGGTAGTGGCCTTTCTAACAGTTTAGTATCCTCACTTGTAGGCGATTTGGAGGAATTAACAAGTAAGCTTCGCTCAGAAGCAAAGCAGGCCATTCTTTCTGCGTTACCCACAAAGGACTCCAGCATATCTTTAATAAATGAATGTTTTGAAAATTTTGAAAACTCTTTCACCAATCTGAACACAGAATGGAAACGAAATAAATACTTCGATCTAAAATGGGGAGTTTTAGAACCTAGAGAAATAACACTTGGAGTGAGGTATGACATCAGGCGAAATCAGAAGTCTGGTACTTATAATCAAGTACCTGTGAAGGATACTTTTATATATGTACCTATTTTGGAGTCTTTGAAGTTCATGTTTAGAAATCCAGAGATTTGTGTTTTCCTGCAGAGAGAGTGTAGCTCAGAGCCTGATGCTTATCATGACTTTTGTGATGGAAGTTACTTTAAAACTCACCCTTTGTTTTCAGCCAAAAGGCATGCATTACAAATTCAGCTATACTATGATGATTTTGAAACAGCCAATCCTCTTGGCTCTAAACGCGGAATTCACAAAATTGGCTGTATTTATTTTGTTATAAGAAACTTGCCCCCAAAATTTAATTCCATTTTGATGAACATTCATTTAGTGTCACTTTTCCACACACCAGATCTGAAAAATATGGTTTTGATGTTATACTGGAACCACTGATAAATGATGTCAAAAAACTGGAAAGCCAAGGGCTAAGTCTTCCATTTTCTGATGAGCAGGTATATGGCACAATATCACAGATCACTGGAGATAACCTAGGGATGCACTCAATTCTTGGTTTTAATGAGTCGTTCAGTAGCCGTCATTTCTGTCGCCTTTGTTTGATTGAGAAGAATGATTGTCAAATGGTGTACAGTGAGGATGATCCTAAAATTATTCTTCGTGGGAAAGATTTGTTTGACATACATTGCCAGTCTCTTCGGGAAAATCCTAAATTGAAGTCACTGTATGGGTTGAAAAGAAATTCTGCACTCAATTCATTGCAGTATTACCATATTTGCAATAACTACTCATTTGATATAATGCATGACCTTCTTGAAGGTGTGGCTCAGTATGAGGTCAAATTGCTTTTTGAGTATCTTACGCAACACTTCATATCAGAACAGAACTTGCTTTCTAGGATTTATGGTTTGGACTATGGATTTTTAGAAAGAAAAAACCGGCCCACTAAAATCATATTGGACAATGCTGGCAATAGCATTGGTTTGAACTCTATCCAGACATTCTGTCTTGTGAAAAACATCCCACTTTTGTTTGGTGACATTATTCCTGCAGGGAACAGACACTGGAATTTGTTATTGTTGTTACTTTAAATAATGAACATTGTTTTTTCACCTTGTCTCACTCGGGGAATGACTATATATTTGAAGAATTTGATTATTGACCACCACAAACTATTTAAGCACACGTATCCACACAGAAACTTGATTCCTAAGCATCATTTTATGATTCATTACCCATCCTCTATTTGAAAAATTGGCCCTTTACTGTATATGTGGAGTACGAGGTTTGAAGCTAAGCACAAGTTGTTCAAAGATTATTTCAAAAATTTCAAAAACCTCACCAAATCGCTTGCTAAACGGCATCAGATGGCCATTGCTTATCACTGGGAAACCTTTTCTCTTAAACAGAAGGAGTTTGGGCCAATTAAATAATTTTCTTTAAGAGATGAAAGTGTGGTCAATAGTGAAATGCTATTATCAAAAGATGTTTTCTCAATAAGTTGGGTTAAAATTGATGGTGTAGAGTACAAAGCTGGACTCGTTGTTTGCAGTACAATGGAGGAAGACATGCCAGTCTTTTGTCAAATAATTGATACACTTATGGTTGAAAATGACATTTTTTTGTTGACACACAAACTCTTTACTGAAAACTTTGATGAACATCACCATGCATTCAAAGTAGTACAAACTGAAGAACGGTGTGTCATAAAAATAACTGAACTCAAATGTCACAGACCATTTGATATTCAAAACTCATACAGTGCTGCAGATGAAAGTTTGTACATTATATCTTCATTTATTATGTTGTGATTCACTTTCTGGGAAAAAGAAGCATGATAATATATGTTTTTGGACAATGTACAGTTTTCTTGAAATTATTCTCATAATTGTAATTGTTGTCGTTAAAAAGTTGTGTTAATCTATTACATAAATGGTTCTTTTAGGGATTAAAACTACCTTAATAAAAGAGTAAAGAGTTAAAGTAGTGTTATTTTTCAATCTGTGTAGTGTTAATTTAACCCAGTTTGGTGAGTTAAAATTAACTCAGACATGGTGTTAATAATAATTTGCTCAGTGTTCATTTAACCCGGTTTTAAGAGTTAAAAATTAACTCAGAGATGGTGTTAATAATAATTTGCTCAGTGTTAATTTAACCCAGTTTTAAGAGTTAAAGAAGGAACTCTGACAAAGTGTTAAATAATTAACTATTTTGAAAATGTTAATTCAACTCTGTAGAGTGTGGAGCTATATAAACCCTGAAAAAATGTTAAAATCAACTCTGTGGGAGTTGATTCAACACTACAGTTTTTGCTGTGTAACTTCATTTTGAAACTCACATTTCCTGTGTTATAACATGTTCTTGATATAGCATTTTTATTTCATTTTGCTCGTCTTACTGTAACAGTACATTCTAATTATACCTTATCAGACTTAGCCAAAATATATGCTTTCCTTCCTTTGGTCCTTCTTTAATGCAAGAAACTCCTATTCAGTTCCTCTTTTCTGTCACTTGTTGCTAGGCCAGCTCAAATTCAATTAGAAGCTAAATGAATGTCAGGCCTTTGGCCTGGCAAGTTTATAGATACTATGTGTTTGTAAGCATGTGCAGCCTACTGTGCTCTAAGTCACTTTGCACAATAGATAGACTGGACGTATCGCCAGCAAAAGCTTTTGACCTTCAATTAATGGACTGAACCACAACTCTTTAATAAGCATGCAATGTGTATAAAAAATCATTTCTACGTATATAATCTTCAATCTTATTCATTTCGGTCAGCGACACTTTTAACACCCTCTTAAAAAGGTCTCTCCTCTACCCTAGAAATAGATCTATGTAATATCTGTATGTGTAAGCCTGCATTATAACCACTTATTCTAGAAATCAAAAAGAAATCAAACATTTTCTACTCCTAAAATCTTCGCTAGTTTTCCCCAAAGCATATCTTTTATTCCCACAGTTTCCCTTTAAGTTTGGTATAGAGCTTCTTATGAACACCGGCATTTTATCTTCTAAACAGGATTCAGTTCACTTTAATCCTTTAACTTAAACATGAAGATAACAATTCCTGCCTCAGTTTTACCATATCTAAATTATCAAAAACCCCAAAAGTTATAAAATGATCCTAAAACCCATTTCAAATTAAACCTTAAATCCCTCTCTCTCTTTTTTTTTTGACACATCTCATGTGTCAAAAAGCACTCAAAATGCTTCACCCGAGCATAGGAAATTAACAGAAGAAGGTTAGTCATACCATCTCTCAAAACAACTCAGCAATCCTCCTCTCAGGTATATCTGCTCCGGCCCTGCAAATCTGTATTTAAGGAATGAAATCAATTTAATCATCATGTCAAATCTTTTCGAACTCCTGGCTCCATCCACAGCCTGCATCCTTGGAACTTCCTAGAAACAAAACCTGTGTGTTAACCTGAACTTCACATTTCATACTCAGTTTTCCCCCCTTATGATCCAATCTGTGTTATAAAAATAAACTTAAAACAGAACAGTTATCAGTCAAGTGTTTCTTCAGTTCATGGTAACATGAGTTATACCAAAAATGTTTCCCCTTTAGCATTTGGCACTCTCCCAACAATATAATGTAATACCATAATCTAACCCCAGTCAATAAAACAGAAATTTTCTCAAAGAAAACATCAGCAACCCAAAATCAGCATCCCCAGAATTAAGTCTTCCACTCCTTCTGCTCATGGCAAAAGCAAAACAAAACAACGCAAAACAAAGCATCCCCTTTCTCTAGCTAGCATGGCAAATTGTTTGTCCACATTTATTCATCCCAACCTTGGTCCAGTCACACACATTCACTCACATGCATTCACACCAGGTATTTGCTGATAGTGGAGACTCCAGCGCAAATAATCAGATTCTCCACTCTCAGCAACATGAGCTCATTCATTTGTTTTATTTGTCATAGGAAAACAGTTCTTTAAGCTTTTGGACTGGATTGAGTCGCTACAATCCTTTTAGACAGGGACTTACAATCTGATCAGGTCCCCACAGGTGGCCTTCTCCTCAGCCAGATAAAATCTGGAAAAGCCCACCTTATATTTGCTCTCCCGAGAATTTTTCAGCACTGCTATTCACTGTTCCAGGCCTGCTTAGAACAAAAATGAGAAAAAGAGAGCTGATTATTAGCTCATCAAAACACAAAACAAAAAATCACCTGACAGGTGACAGGTGACAGGTGACAAGTGCAATAATGGGCCCCTCTCAGACATGTCTATGTTCAATAAAACTCCCTCTATTCAAATAAGAAAAAAACACAAACCTAACTGACAGAATTAACCCATCACTACAACAACAACCTCAAAAATCTTAAACACACAAAAGTTTTGCCACCAGAGTCCTGACACTTCCAGGTCAACTGACATAATTTCACCTGCTGAATACACCGAAAATCTTGTTAAAACCACACAATTTGCAAACAATAATAATAAAACCCTTTAAGCACTTTAACATACTTATATTTAGCATAAGATATAGACCCGTTATAACAATTCTTGTCCAAATCTACACCTCTAAACAGTCTGCTATGCTTCCTCTCCTGAAAGCCTCAGTCACACACACACAAAGGAAGCTTCTTCGTCACCACTCACTCCAGCTAATTTGCATACTGAGTCATATCTCAAGAAGCTGCCGTGACAAGAGAAATTCATGTTTAAATTTTACCACATTACTGAATTACTTTCATTTTCCTAGAGTAATCACTTGTTTTGATCAATCTGTACAAGAGCACTTCTAATTCACTCTTTTGAAATTACTCCAAGCTTTTAATCACTTTTCATTTCCACCAACTTGTCTCTTGTAATGGAGCTTCTCTGAGTCATTCCTCAACTTCAAACTTTAAGTGTATTTTTCAAACTTAAGTGTTTTTATTAAACATTCACACTATTCTATCACTCATAAAAGTAGCAAGCTGATCTTCATTGCATATGTTTGTGTTCTTAGCCATGATTAATCAATGTCTATGCATTAATCATCAGGGCTCTCTTGTTTTGTAAGATTAATGCATTTTCTGTTTATGTGTGTAATCTTGTATATGTTTCTTTTTGCAGTGTTTCAGACTCCTTCACAATTCTCCACTTAAACAGTCAGTTTTCTCTTTCCCAAATTTGTTAACCCAAATTTTAATTTCCCGCCTTAAATAACAGCATTCCTGGTCCTCAGCCAGAAGTTAGAGCTTGCTTGTCAGGTTCATGGACACATGGCGCTGTAAACAATTCAACCAGAAACTTGCCTGAACATTTCCAGTGATGTTAACCTATAACTTTCTTCCAACCGCTGCATGTGGAAAATTGGTCCAGGTCTGCTTGCCCCTGAAAATAACAAAACTAAGACATTTTCATTATTATGACGAGTGCTTAAACGACCCACTTCTCTCTCTTTCCTGTCAAAAATACCAATTATATCATGAATATGAATGTAAGCATGTTCTTCCTTGCATTTTTATGTTAATGGAGTGTAAGCCACTTTCTTCATTGCATGTGTATGTTATAATCAGGTTTAATTCATGTATCTTTTCACTGAGCTCTGGATTCAAACTGTCTCACTTCTGCTTCTTTCCCAA
The DNA here is from genome assembly GCF_056152115.1 of Neolamprologus brichardi. Lineage (NCBI taxonomy): Eukaryota > Metazoa > Chordata > Actinopteri > Cichliformes > Cichlidae > Neolamprologus > Neolamprologus brichardi. The sequence continues at coordinate 707,811 of NC_142112.1, read as the reverse complement.
AATAATTTCACATGAAACAATTTGTGTACGTGTGTTTTCTATTCATTAATATAATTGTCAGTTCTTTTCTCTCTTTATTTTTCCTTCTTTTTGTTTACCTCTTTGTTTGTGACGTGGTGGACCTCCCTAAACCATCATGAGTTCAGGCTTCAATTTCAATCCAATTATATCCTGTATTCTCACAGTCGAACTCGTCCTGGCTTCACCTCTCACTGGTCCCTGTCCCTCTCTCCACAGTGTCCTGTGTTGTCTTCAAATCTCCAGCAACACCGTTTCTTCTTCCCTGTTGATCTTTTCAGTCTTCTCTTTCAAGATTAAGTCCTGTCAAAATATCACATTCAGTGCCTTCAAACAGTCATGTCACACTGTTCTTACCAGCCTGCAGTTCACCGTGCATGTTGCATCACGTGCTTTCTCTCATGCTGCTGCTGGTGTCGTCAGTGTTAATGGTCTTTTGCCTGCTGTCAATTCTTCAAGTCCACGATGTTCTGTCTGTCTTCATCAGGAGATTAAGTGTCCTTTGAGCTTCTTCTCAGGGTTGGGACAAAGTGAGAGGTCAAGCTGTAAAATTTTAGCCAAATCCTGGCCTGTTTTTCCCAATTCTGTTAATCTATCCTTTTGCCGCTGCACTCAAGGTTCCATGTTGAGAGAAGTCCACCTGTATTGACACACTAAAGCATACATTTAATATCCTTTTCATTTCTTTTCTTAAAGCATCCATTGCTTCATCTTCCCACAGTTTAACTCGTCTGTCTCTCTTCTCTGGGTACACACTTGTCACAGTGAGTTTCCCCTTTATGGGCATGCAGTTCCTGTCACACACACAAGCAGCTACTCAAAGCCATATTTTCTGTTTGTCTCTTTCCTGTTTCTACAGGCTAATCAAACTCTTTTTGTTTTGTATTTACAGTCTACAAACCCTCTGTAATTCTACTAACTCTTGATCTAAAAACAATACACCCTTATTTCACGCACACACACTTTTAACTAGAGCTCTTTCAGACATCAGGACAATTAACAATCCTTCACACATATCACCATTCTTTAGGTCAGTTTTGTAGCATCATTCACACAATAATTTCATAATCGTCTCACACACACTACCTTTTCTCTCAAACTTCCTCTTTTCACACACTCTGCTATGAACCCATGTAGTGTGATTATTACTTATTTATTATTTGATACGAATCGTACAGAATCACCTCCAAAAGAGCTCCTACATGTGAGATTTCAATCCTGCAAGACGCAGAAATGAGAATCTCCTTCACCTAACATAAAACTAAATTACTATATCAACATACAATTACTGAAACTCAAACTGAAATACACCGTCTGTTATAATAAACTCAAAGAGTAAGCGGGTGTACCAAGTGTATATACTGAATTAAAAGCACTTCCAAACTTTAAAACATCCTACTTTGCATCACAAAAGAAATATATCTCACACCTTTATTTATCATTCAAAACCTTCTACATCACTCTAGATCCTCTGACCGAAACGCTGGTCTAAGCTATGAACAGTTTCTCTATTCTATTTCTAAACCCAGTCACAGATCATATGTTCACTATAATCAATCAAAACTCTATTTATACTATTGTAGTGAGCAAAACCAGTATCTTAGTTACAGGCATTTAGCAATATTGGCAAACAATAGTTATAAAGCTCAATAACACTCTAAACCGAAAGCAACAGTCTCCATGCGTGTCACCGCTGCTTCCTCATTTGCATTTACACACACATACACCGTCTAAAAATAGAAGTCAGCAGGCAGTGCACTGCTGACCCAAAGACTCCTTTCACACAAAGATCTCTTATTTTATATTACAAAGATGTCTTATAATTCCAACTGCACAGATTTTTAGGCCTGTTAACACCTACACAATTTCGACAAATTTAAAATTAACCGCCCAGCGGATAAACTCCCTGAGTTTTTTGCAATCAATTCACCAGTCTCCGTCCCGGACAGTGGCCTGATATCTAGTGCCCTAACACAATTTAAAAGCGTCAACCAACCCAAACTTTGCCTGAAGCTCTATTTTTGGCCTTCCACAGCCAAGGCTTTCTCCAAAGTTTTAAGTTAAAGTTACGCGCCCGAAACCCGGTTTCTACTGGCCAAAAAAGCGCAGACAAAGAGACTCAAACTCTTAGCTTATTCCAGGATACCCTGTACCCCACGGTCAAGCCAACCGAACAAACCCTATTCGCCGATAGGTCAAGATTGCGCGTCCGCGACCAGGAGGGGGTGTAAACCCCGGGCTATGCACTTCCTAGCAGTCCAACTGCTGTTCTTGAAAAATTTATAATACTTTGAAACAACAGTCAACACCCCAAAGCAAGTGTATGACCGACCCAGGTCCAACCTGTCTGACCAATGGGGACTCTAACCCACAAAATGACCAATTCCCTATATCCTACGGGAGCCTCGAACTCACTTTCACTGTTTTCCTTTTCCTTGGGACTCCAACCCAGTACTGTTACTTATAAACTTCCATTATGCTTATTTCAACTTGCAAACCTTATGAGACTTTCACAAAATTACAGCAAACCTTTACCAGTAATTTCAGTGAGTAGACTTTAATTTGTAATGTCCAATTTGGCACACTGGAAATAATTCAACAGGTAGTGCCTTTTTATGACTGTTGTCCACTACAAGACTTGTTTTGTAAATTCTTTCTCCCAGCGATAACAGCTGAACAAGCTGTTATTATTTCACTCCTGCCAGGAAGAGGAGAGCTGGACACTTTTATCTGCACTCCCTAACAAGAAGAGGGGCCACGTCCTTCAGAATAACACACACACACACACATATACCTGAACCACTCTTATCTTCACTCCCTACACACTAACATTCCTCGGTTTATGAATAGACGTATTCACTGTTGTATTACTTTTGTATATAAATAAAGACAAGTGCAGGAACAGAGCACACATCACAGGGCCCCCACTCTGGTGTGAGCGTCCTGTAATCATGCCCTTGCAAGTAAATGCTGCAGCGTCTGTGTGTTTCTACCTTTAGATTTTTAGCTGAAGAAGTGTCTTTAGAATAAATCTCTTGACATTTATTTTGGTCCTTCGTAGCCGGGGCAGAAACATCAGAACTGTTATCTGTGACTCTGTTCCAGGATCCAGCACTGATTCCTGACGCCGTGGGAAGCCAGCACCGAAGTCTGTGCACAGCCCTCTTAGACAAGGCCGAAAGACCTGGGACGTTAAATTCGGGTCCAGACCGGTGTTTTTAGTCTGGTCCACGGCGGTGGGATTCAGTCTGACAATCCGAACCACCAGTGAGAAGTCTGAGGGTGAGAAACACTATTTTGATATATAAAACGGTCGCAAAGGTTTAAAGAAACATGATAAAATAGGTTTAAGTTCACCAAAAAAGAACTGTGTTTAGACTGGTTTTAGAGGTAGCCATTAAATACTTCGTCACAAAATAGGTTTAAGTTCGCCAAAAGGAACTGTGTTTAGACTGGCTTTTAGAGGTAGCCGTAAAATACTTCGTGACAAATTAGCGCGCAAATGTCTATGTGTTTATGTGTCTGGAAGTAAGTTGATTTTACAGCACAATACGCTGCTGAACTACTTCTATTTTTTGTTTTCTTTGCTTGAGGCTCACGTACTGGTGACAAAGGAGAACGGTTGAGTTTCATCTCATAAAACTGATACCACTTCACCTTTAGGGTGAAGTCGAAGGCCGTATCAGTAAACCACTCTGAAGTCAAGCGTGCCAGCGACGGCCCAGAAAAACATTTGAAAATGGAGAATAAACAAGCAAAATTAACACCTGATGATGAATGGTTAGAAAAACAACAAGCCGGAGCAGGAATAAGAAGAAGGGGAGAGGAATGCATAGGGCAAGAGACTCAGAACAGGATAGCAGCTCAGGTGAAGAGAACAGTTCAGACCAGGAAGAACATAATAACCCCTCACCAAGTGAAAATTAGAGATCAAAGTAGAAGTTTAAAAAGGGTTGGAAACAGACCCAACTGAATAGATATAAATACAAGAGCAACAAAGTTAAATAAACAAAAGGCTCAATTAAATTAGAGCCTAACTGTAATGTATTCAAACTGATAATAGCAAGGATAACAACCTGTAAACTGGTATTAACAATGAAACATGCCCAGAATGAATAGAATGAATGAAAGCAGATAATTCACACAAACACATATTAAATGAAATAGAAAGATACATAAGGTATATTAAGGTTGTGTCATTGTTCAGCCAAGGAAAGTGTGTGAAAAGGTAAATGTCTCCAGCTTGGGAAAGGGTGAAACTGCAGATCACCCGCAGCCCTTGGTGGATACTAATGAAATATAAATAAAATATTGTAATATACTATTGCTGTTATATAAAAATAATACCATTAATAATTAAATAATATTAATATGAAGAGGCACCTCAGTCAGTTATGATGTGAGGTGGATAATTGTTAAAAGTATTCTGCATCAAGCTTAGGGTTGCTCAAATTCAGTACAATGGTATGTGAGATGAAGAAAATAAAGAAAATATCTAAACTAATTAAGTGCATAGAGGCACTTGACTTGCTTGAAAACCTGTCATCCTAGATGAGACATTGGTGAAATATAGAGCACACCTATACTAACAACTAATAAGCTAAAGCCGGTAGACAACAGCTAAAGCTACAAGATTGAGAAGCTGAATCAAATATGTGGAAACTACTAAGCTGATGAGCAAGTAATAAGTTTTGTTTTGTTTTTGTTTTTTAACAGCAGGAGCTGCATGAGAGTTCAAACATGCAGCTGTCTGTGAGCTCAGTTTTTTCCCCTCATACTTCTGATTTGGTTTTGGCAGCAGTCTTTTTGCATCCAGACTCATGTGTGTAAAGCGTTCATGCCATCAGCAATTTGTTTTCTGTTTTGTTTTATTTTTGTTGGTTTGAAAAATGAATAAATTTGTGATCACATTTGTGGATCACAGTGACACATAATGATTAGGCAAATGATTTACAAATACAGATGAAGTTTATTCTAAAGCTTAAGAAGAACAAAGAAGAAAAGCATTTTCCGTTGTGTCTTGGCTGTTGTTCTTTGTGTAGTGAGCTGAGGTTTTTTGTTTTTGTTTGTATTTTTGTTTCTTTTTTTTGTTGACATTGCTTGAGTGAGGAGTACTGTGACTTCTGAAGTAGCTCTCACCATGCGACCTTGATGATGATAAGATCAGAGCCAGCTAAGAGCTGGGTTGTCTGCTTTGTTTTAGGTGATCAGGCAGAAAAGTTAAAACTTAGTTTCTTGTTTTGAAAAACAAATAAAGAAGGGGAGGTTTTGTGTTTCTCAGCCAAGAACAACTACAATTTCATTCATTTTCTGTTTTTGAGAAAGAATAATAATAATAATAATAATAATAATAATAATAATAAAACAAAGGGTGATGTTTTGTTTAAGTGGTGAAGAAAGCTAATACTGCAACATACCGTCTGCGAGCAATAAATGAAATCATCGTATTTGTCTTTAAATAAACTCCAGTTATGGAGACCTGAAGTGACATACTTTGGGCACACCCTCTCAGGTGAAGGCAGAAAGCTACTAAACAAAGAGAAGAAGCCATACAAAATGCGCCACAGCCACAAACTAAGCATTCACAGAGTTATGACCTTGGCTCCCTGTTTTTCTGCTTCCACCAAAGGTGGGGGTGACGCTTTCGTGGTATGTGCTCTCTTCTCCTTACTAAAAATAAAAAATAAAAAAAGGCCCTGACTCTCTGAATACAATATTCTTTTCATAACTCAGCAGTATGAAATGACATGAAACAGTGTAACTCACTCACAGTAAATCAGCAGTATAGGACAATACAAACCTATCTAATAAATCTAATGATTTTCACATTCTTTTAACTCAGAAGTATGATGCAACTACATACTGTTTACACAAGAAGTATGATGTGGCCTACAGCAGTATCATGATTAACTCATTTTGATTACAGGTACAATGTAATATATAAAAGCATAATAATCTTACAACTGCTACAAGCACATTTACCCTTCTTAACACACGTGAGAGAAAGGCAGCTGTTAAGAAAATGCCCTTTTGGGTGAGACAGGCCCACAGGCCCTGCATGCAAACATACTAACACACATACAGTGGGGCAAAAAAGTATTTAGTCAGCCACCGATTGTGCAAGTTCCCCCACTTAAAATGATGACAGAGGTCAGTAATTTGCACCAGAGGTACACTTCAACTGTGAGAGACAGAATGTGAAAAAAAAATCCATGAATTCACATGGTAGGATTTGTAAAGAATTTATTCGTAAATCAGGGTGGAAAATAAGTATTTGGTCACCTCAAACAAGGAAAATCCCTGGCTCTCACAGACCTGTAACGTCTTCTGTAAGAAGCTTTTCTGTCCCCCACTCGTTACCTGTATGAATGGCACCTGTTTGACCTCATCATCTGTATAACACCTGTCCACAGCCTCAACCAGTCAGACTCCAAACTCCGCCATGGCCAAGACCAAAGAGCTTTCGAAGGACACCAGGAAAAGAATTGTAGACCTGCACCAGACTGGGAAGAGTGAATCTACAATAGGCAAGCAGCTTGGTGTGAAAAAATCAACTGTGGGAGCAATCATCAGAAAATGGAAGACATACAAGACCACTGATAATCTCCCTCGATCTGGGGCTCCACGCAAGATCTCATCCCGTGGGGTCAAAATGATCATGAGAACGGTGAGCAAAGATCCCAGAACCACACGGGGGGACCTGGTGAATGACCTGCAGAGAGCTGAGACCAAAGTAACAAAGGTCACCATCAGTAACACACTACAACGGCAGGGAATCAAATCCCGCAGTGCCAGACGTGTTCCGCTGCTGAAGCCAGTGCATGTCCAGGCCCGTCTGAAGTTTGCCAGAGAGCACATGGATGATACAGCAGAGGATTGGGAGAATGTCATGTGGTCAGATGAAACCAAAGTAGAACTTTTTGGTATAAACTCAACTCGTCGTGTTTGGAGGAAGAAGAATACTGAGTTGCATCCCAAGAACACCATACCTACTGTGAAGCATGGGGGTGGAAACATCATGCTATGGGGCTGTTTTTCTGCCAAGGGGACAGGACGACTGATCCGTGTTAAGGACAGAATGAATGGGGCCAAGTATCGTGAGATTTTGAGCCAAAACCTCCTTCCATCAGTGAGAACTTTGAAGATGAAACGAGGCTGGGTCTTCCAACATGACAATGATCCAAAACACACCGCCCGGGCAACAAAGGAGTGGCTCCGTAAGAAGCATTTGAAAGTCCTGGAGTGGCCTAGCCAGTCTCCAGACCTCAACCCCATAGAAAATCTGTGGCGGGAGTTGAAAGTCCGTGTTGCTCGGTGACAGCCCCAAAACATCACTGCTCTTGAGAAGATCTGCATGGAGGAATGGGCCAAAATACCAGCTACTGTGTGTGCAAACCTGGTAAAGACCTATAGTAAACGTTTGACCTCTGTTATTGCCAACAAAGGTTATGTTACAAAGTATTGAGTTGTGTTTTTGTTATTGACCAAATACTTATTTTCCACCCTGATTTACGAATAAATTCTTTACAAATCCTACCATGTGAATTCATGGATTTTTTTTTCACATTCTGTCTCTCACAGTTGAAGTGTACCTCTGGTGCAAATTACTGACCTCTGTCATCATTTTAAGTGGGGGAACTTGCACAATCGGTGGCTGACTAAATACTTTTTTGCCCCACTGTACATGCAATGAAGAACAGCTTACACTATAGCACACACTATACATGAGCCTCTATATCTCTCATTGGTGTTAACACAGGGAAGATTTAACAGAGTTTTGTTATCAAATGCTAAATTTATCTGCTGCTGACATTTAACTCTCCAGCAGGACAATAGGTGAAACGTTTGTGGTAACAGAGAAGAGAAAATAAAGTCAGATAGATTCTGGTATGACCAAGCAGTAATCAGACAATAAATTTAGTTGGTAATACATTAAATTGTGAGACGCTTTCAGTTTGATTGATGCAACACAAGTAATTTACTGTATGAAGGAAATTCTCTTTTGTGATAATATTTTGAACGTGCATTTCTGTTGACCTATCAACTTAGCACATTATAAGCTGAAATGCAAATTAGTTAATTGATACTAGATTTGGAAAAATGACTGGATTATAAAATAAATAAATAAGATGTCACAAGGGTTGAAATTAGTTTATTATTTCTAGTGTGTGGAGGAAGGTTTTATCATGGCACACACCTGTTTACATGGGAGAAAACTCCTCATGTGATGCGACATTTAGCAATTTGCAAATGTGCAGCACATCAGAAGGATGACTCTGAAATTACAAAGGGAAACAATTTTGCTGACAAAGCTGCAAAAGCAGCAGCTATAGCAACCACAGTCTTACTAACAACTCATGAAATTCACACTATTCCACTATCTGTACTGCAGGACGAACAAAAAGCAGCACCACCAAAAGAACAAAAACAATGGCTAAAACATGGAGCAGTACTAGACACTGATGACATAATGAAAATAGCAGGAAAGCCCATTCTTCCCAAATCATTACACAAAACAGCCGCTCTAGTGAGCCATGGTTGTGAGCCATGGCTCATAAGGAGGGATAATCTGAGGGATACCGACAACGTTACACTATAAATTTTGAAACTTCAGCAAAAGAATATGTGAGAACATGTATGACCTGCTAAAAACACAATACCCAAGGTAACTTAAGGCCAAAAAGAGGACATTTTCCTACACCACCTCACCCATTTCACACAATTCACATGGACTTCATTGAATTGAATGAGTGTCAGGGTTCAAAATACGCTCTAGTAATTATAGATGTATTCTCAAAATGGCCAGAAATCTACCCAGTGAAAAAAGCAGACGCAATCTCAGTTGCAAAGTGTCTATGCAACCATTTTGTTCCAACATATGGAATTCCTACTCTGATAAGATCAGATAATGGAACTGTCATGGTTGGCTGTGTGGCAGGCAAGCAGAAGTGGTGGACCCAAAATTGCAGGACTCAGGGAGACGTGAATAAACTGAAAACAGCTGAAACCGAAGACAACAGCATAACCAAAACACTGGAGCATGGGAAGCAGATCAAACACAAAAGTTCATAAGTCAAACGGTCGGGGGGGCCGACCAGGTGGGTGACCCAGGTGACAGAGCTGGTCTGGAGGCCAGCTGTGCGGAAAGCAACGGCAGCGATGACGTAGAAAGAGTTCAGGGGACCGGACGTGCGGACGGCAACGACGTAGAAAGAGTTCAGGGGGCTGGCCGTGCGGACAGCAATGGCGGCGACGACAGCTCTGGTCCGGGGGCCGGCCAAGCGGAAGGCAGTGGCGGCGGTGACGGGGCAAGTCCGGAGGCCGGCCACGCCAAAGGCAGTGGCGGCGGTGACGGGGCAAGTCCGGAGGCCAGCCACGCCGAAGGCAGTGGCGGTGGCGACGGCCTCTTTCAGGGGGCCGCCCTCGATGACGTCCAACCAAAGGCCTGGAAAGTGGCTGGCAATGTTGAGGAGACGACCACGGAAAAGCCGGCCGTGCTAGGCGTGGACGAGATGGTGGCGTGGCAACCACAGGGCCAGATGGGGCAGAAGCTGAAACAAGCAAAGCCGAGGCAGAAGGACCAGGCGACGACGAGGATGAAGCTGAACCAGGCGACGGCGAGGATGAAGCCTCGTCGGGGGAGCTACTTAAGAGAGTCTTGGAGCTCCCACCGACGCAGGATCATTTCGTGAGACTTCCTGTCAGTTCTCCAGCTGGTCCGTTTGTGTGAGCCTACCTGTGTAGATGAGGGTACTAACGGCTGCCTCTGTTTTTCCCAAGAGGATTGCTGGAACTAGAGGGCAGCAGACACAGAGTGCACTGGCACGAGGGAGCGGATACACGAGCACAAACACTGGGAGAAGACAAGGAGTGGAAGTCGGGAGCACACGGGGATGTATTATTGTGTGTACAGTTTTCACTGTAAATAAACGGACTGCTTGTACATAGAGCACCGCGCCTGGGTCCTCCTTCCCCACACCCCCCACGGTTTGCCATGCCAAACCGTGACAGTTATTAGTGAGCCACTAGATAAATCAATCTGTGAAACCACTCTGGCAGATTGGATGACTCAATTGTTGACAAACAGAGAAGTTGTTTTTGAACAATAAACTGTCGCAAGACTCTTTTTCACCTATTTCTTGCAGATTGAAGCCAGGTGATTGGATCCTTGTCCAAGTACTCCAAAGGAAAAATTGGAGCTCACCACGGTGGGAGGGTCCATTCCAAGTGCTTCTGACCACTCCAACTGCGGAGCGACCCTTCTGGATACATCAGAGCCACTGCAAAAAGGTCGAGGTCCCAGAGGATTCCACTTCCTCCACATAAATCAACTAGGAAAGTTTCACCCTCACTTGGTTGCTTCAGTGGTGAGGGGGAAGTGCTAATTGGGCGCCCGTAGGGAATTGCTCGCACTTCAACCTCCAGCCACTGATCAACTCTAGGGCAGCCAGGTGCGAGGTGTGATGGACCTGTGTGCAACCATGGGAAGGTGGACCCTGTTGGTTACCTTGACTACGACGCTCACCCTTACAGGACCCCAGCTTATGCCAACAACAGCTGAACCACGAGGCAGACAGAGAAGATGGACGCATGACAACTCCCACCTAAGAGACATGACGCAAGACCACATCGACCCTTGGATGAACAATGCCTGGTGTCACGGCCTTTTATGTTCCAAACACCAAAAAAGTCCAAGAAAAGGCCGCGGGTGGCAACGGGAGGTTTGTTTTAGAACGCACTTCTGACTCCATTGTTTTAAAATCATATAGCGTTTATTTCGTGCAAAATTATAAACAAAAATCAACCAAATAACTTCTTAAAACTTGAAATTAAATGAAAGTTAACTTAATTTGCTTTAACAACTTCAAAAGTGGTCAAAAAATCATTTTCTAACCCTCCCGTCTTCCCATCAGACATTTGGCAAACAAAAAAATATCCTTACCACACCCCTCCCGGGTGCTCTTAATCCCGTGATTAATGGGAGGGTCCTCAAGCCAATAAACCAATCACTTTCCAAAACCTTTTCCAATAAAATGAATTACAAATTTACATAACAAAACTAGGTCAACATATTCTTACAACTTTAAAGAAAAAACAAAACTTAATACAAATTGCATTTTATAAACATTCAACAAAAATGGCCACAACACCTGGTACCGCTACATCCACGACAGGACTAGGGCAGAATCGGAAAATATAGACTGTTATGTCTGTTCTTATATGCCCAGCAAATCGACACACCCTACACTGTATGGCAAATACATGAACAACACACAAGCCAAGTGTGCCGCTAGCTTCGCTGGCATTGGATTCCAACACAGCCAAATCATCCTCGAAGAGACAAACCCATCTACCTTTTACACTCTTCATGTCAACCTTCAAGGAGGGTTACAACACAAGAAAATCACAGTTGAAGACGTTGTACTTGATAAAGGAGCATGTGATCAACTTTTCTGGACCAACTTCAATGTGACAAACCGGAATACATCCATCCAAACTGTGGACTACCGGACAGAAAGTACTCCATTCATTGTTCCCCTGGGTGGGAACCGGAAAAAACATGTTGAGGATTGAATCTCTGGACTACCGTTTTGGACTCTTCTTGAACACTTCGTGCAAAATCAACGGACAGCAGAACGAGGAAACTGATGCATTACGGATCACGGTGATGCAACATCAAGTAGCTTTGGATATGATACTAGCAGAAAAAGGGGGACTTTGCGTCCTCTTCAACAACACCTGCTGCACTTACATACCAGACAATTTACACTCATCAAACATGACTGATGCCCTGAACGCCTTGAAACAGATCCAGCAGGCCCAAAATCAGGACTATGTAAGTGATACAAGTGACTGGTTTTCTTGGTTTTCCACTGGCTCCTGGCAACAGGTGCTAAAAAGACTACTCATTGGAGTTGGAGTATTTTTACTTTTATATTGTGATTTGTAACATGTATCCTGCCATGTTTAAAGCTCATGATTAACTGCATAATTGTTTCCACTGTTGCTGCATATGTAGCCGTGACAAATGATGATGATGATGACCCCGACCTGTTGGAACTTGAAGACTTTGCGTGATTAATGATGGTGTGACAGAAATGTACAACAAGATGTTACATGCTGTTATCTCACTTCAAAGTTATACGTGACAACAGGAGGGAATGTCAATATAAAATTGTACTTAGTAGTCAGTATAAGCTTTTAGTGATATAAGTTTGCATATGATAGAATACTGCATGATGACCTTTTTATGACTGTTGTCCACTACAAGACTTGTTTTTATAAATTCTTTCTCACTATAATAGCTGAATCAGAATAGGGTCATCAGAATCACACACAGACACACATACACCTGAACCATTCTTATCTTCACTCCCTACACACTAACATTCCTCTGTTTATGAATAGACGTATTCACTGTTGTATTACTTTTGTATATAAATAAAGACAAATGCAGGAACAGAGCACACATCACAGGGCCCCCACTCTGGTGTGAACGTTCTGTGATCATGCCCTTGCAAGTAAATGCTGCAGCGTCTGTGTGTTTCTACCTTTAGATTCTTAGCTGAAGAAGTGTCTTTAGAATAAATCTCTTGACACTTTGGATAAGTCACAACAGAGAACCAATTTGTCACTCTTAAAAACAGAAGGCATTCTTTGATTCTTCCACCGACCAAGTAACTGGTGATAAAATAAAAACCATAAAAACGATGTACTTTTTTATTTTCAGTTTTTCTCTTGTTATTGATGCAGCAAACACATTTCCTCTGTTTTCTTTTTGTATTGTATTATAAAAAAGACTGAAAAAAACAATAGATCTATTGGTGGCCTAGGATGTTTAATCTGTCCAAAAAAGTAGGAAAGCAATTTCTCAGTCTTTGTTTTCTTTTTGTGAAATTTTTTGCTCATTAACTACATTCGCTCATATCGTGTGCATCTCTTGGGGGCTAAGCCCCCCCTGTCCTTAAAACCTAGTGACGCCCCTGATGGCAACCTCAACATTGAAGTTTACCGGAAGCCCAAACACACGGACCAGTACCTCCTCTTTGATTCCCACCACCCTCTGGAACACAAACTTGGAGTAATTAGGACCCTACACCACCGGGCAGAACATGTTCCCTCTAAGCCTGAAGGAAAAAAGAAGGAACACACACATGTAAAGGAAGCACTCAGAACATGCGGTTATCCTATTTGGGCGTTGATAAAGTCAGCAAAGAGGCACAGAAAAGAAGATCAGACACCAGTGAGGGAGGATAAGAAAGACAGACGCAAGCGACTGGGTGACTGAGTTCACCCACTCTCAGATGGGCAGGATATCAGTCTTGGCCTGTGTAACCTGAATGACCACCACACATGAGCATGCTCCTGCAACATTCAGCATCTGATCTGTCATCTGTGTGCTGCTGCTTTTGGTAAGTAGAGTTACCTAACTACAGTAACTCTAAACACATGCCATCCATTTCTAACAGCCTAGTTACTTCCTGTCAGTTACTTTAGAAACCATGTGGTCACCTGACCTAACACTGTTTCTTCTTCTTCCCCTTAATGTTGAAGTGTCAAATGTCAAACAGCTGGAGAGGAAACTAAACCAGTACTGGGATGTTTCACCAACATGTGCCAGACACTGTTCCTTCATGGTGACATCACCAGAGACAGCCCCGCCCACCTCAGGACCTCGCCATTGATCGTGATGATTATAATGATGACAGCGAGTGGAACTAAGACTGTAAAAATCCACGACCAGAATGTTTAGATGCTTTCTAATTATTAATGAATACTAAGAGCCTCTTTCTGTGCTTTGTCTGTTTTGGGTTTTTACCTCATTTGTTACTAACAAAGTTCACCAAACTCACACAGTTTACATTCTGTATGTTTCCATCTTTACCAGCCACACTCTAAATCCAATTAAGAAAATAATCCTTAGAAATCGTCGTTTTTCTCTTTTGTAATTAATGATAATTCAGTGAATATACTGCGCTGCTTCCTTTTATTGCGTCACACATTGCTTTAAGTTTTTCAGTGTCCAGTTATTTTTTTACTGCTGTTTGAATTCTCTGAATGTTTGACCGTGCAGACTGTTTGATGGACTGCTTGTCTTCCTGTTTGTAACCGCCGCCTGTTTTTGACTAAAGATTTGTATTTCTGACTTCAACACAGCCTCTGCGTGTCCTCCCTTTGTGTCCTCTTCCTCTGTGAATGTGTTGCATGTGTCACAGATTCATTTTATTAACAGCTTTCCCACAGTGAGTTGCATCAGCATTCATTCACAGCACATTTCAGAAGGATTCAGGTTAATACAGTGATCTTATAGTCAGAATGATCCTGACAGAGTGCCACTGTAAATTATCTTTCATCAGGTAAATTTTAAAGTTCAGTATTTTAAAGCAGGAGTTATGAAGAATCATATTGGCATTATGACTGTAACAATATGTACTTACAAAGTTTTCTAATTATGTTAGAATATTGGAAGACAATCAACTTTTAGTGTTTTCCGCATATTAATTATTCTGAAATAGAGACGGTGACCCTAACTGTACAGAAGCACTAAACAGCTGAAAATCTAACAGACATCATTGGCCTGAGCCGTCATGCACAGTGAGTCTGATCCTTTGCTGTGAGAGTCTGACAAGCATGTTTCTCGTCAGTTTGGAAGAAATAATATCACAATGTTGATCTTTTTTTCAATATTCCTTCTCTTTTACAACATAAACTGTGATCAAAGGTACTTATGTTCACAGCATGTAATAATGCTGACAGTCCAGGGCAATGTGGGCTGTTGAGCTAGGGTTAGGGTTTCAGACATATGTGATCAATATTACTCTTGCTGGATATAACAAACACCTAGGAATTTGTATTATAATTAGATTTTCATGAATTTTCGATTTTCATTTTCATTTTCATGAAATATTCATATTCATTATCAGTCCTTTTATATTATAACCACGTATCCACCCAGGCTCATGGTGGGGCAGGGCTCTGACCTGGGATGCTTGAGTACAAGGTAATGTACACCCTGACCAGGTATCCAGTCTGTCAGAATTGTTTTCAATATGTGGTTCAAAAATATGAGTGGAAACAAAAATCCAACTAGGATTCTTGCATATGATGAATGAAGTCTGTCTTTGACTGTATTGTCCAGCTGATCCATCAACCCCCCAGCAGGTGAACCTTATTCATGACATAACACAGTAACAATGCAAAAAATTAAACAGCAACAGTCTAAATGTAAAGTGCATTCTAAACTCCTCTTCAATAAATTATATGCAAAGAGTCATTCAGGACAGTAAAACGTGAACTACAGAACCCAGAGTCTTCATCATTAAATCTCTGGTTGCTTCATATTTCTATCCTACATCAGATACTTTAAAGGTTTTAGTAAAGTTGCACTGTCATTGTGAGGCAAAGTGCTTTGTGTGTGTGTGTGTGTGTGTGTGCGTGCGCGTGCGTGCGTGTCATGAGCGGCTATAAAATGCCTTTAATTACAGAACAAAGTTGAGTTCGAGTTATGGCAGACTGTCACTACTTGTAAATGGAACGGCGGACAGCTAATAACAGGAATCGGACGCGCGATCCACCCTAGTCCACAGCAACCACCATAGCAACAGCCTAGCATGTCTTTAAAAGCGTATTCTTTCTTCATAACTATCAAAAACATGAAACGATTTGCAAAGCGTGAAAGTGTTACAGCTGCAGAGAGCTATGGCGGTATCTTTGGAAGCTGTTTAAATAGCTAATAATATACGATGAAACCATGTTGTATAACAGTATAACCAACTGTATAACAGTCTGGTATGGGAACTGCTCTGCCTCGGACCGGAAGGCGTTGCAGAGGGTCGTGAAAACTGCCCAGCGCATCGCCGGAGCACCACTTCCTGCCATAAAGGACATCTACAGGAAGCGGTGTCTGAAAGGGGCTGGGAAAATCATCAAAGACCCCAGTCACCCATCACATGGACTCTTCACCCTCCTGCCCTCTGGGAGGCGCTACAGGAGCCTCCGGACTAAGACCACCAGGTACCGGAACAGCTTCTTCCCCACAGCTGTCAGACTCCTGAACTCTGCCTCCTGACATCTGACCCACGTTAAACTCATGGACTGGACATACACACATCCACAACCACCTACACACACACAATGGACAACTGTACCCTCAAACACACAATAATAACATGGACTGAACCACCATTCACAACCACTAGCACTTTATATAGCCTCTGTAGAAATTATCCACATATCTCACTTATCTTAACTGCACTACTGTATAGTTCTGTGTAAATAATCATACGATAATTTTTAATCCTACAATCCTACAACTGTTTAGAACTTGCATAGTTCACATTTCTGTATAACTGTATATCTCAGATTTCTGTATAGTTTTTTTATTTTTATTTTTTTTATTTTCTTATTTTCATATTTATATCCTGTTCATAGCCTGTACATAGCTGTACATAGCTTGTACTCACTACAGCCTGTACATACTTATAGTTATAGAATATTCCTAACATACTTCATACCGTGTACATTATAACATACCATAATAGACCCATTTCTGTAATATACTCACATATCTATATTATTGCTAATATATATTGTAATATATCTATATCACTAAAGCACTTCTGGATGGATGCAAACTGCATTTCGTTGCCCTGTACCTGTGCATGTGCAATGACAATAAAGTTGAATTCTATTCTATTCTATTCTATTCTATGGAGACAGTCAGTCACGTGAGCTGGTGGTGCACGTTTACTACAGTAAATAAGGTGATTGCGTGCACAGCGTCCACACACGCTGCACAGGGTAAAGACATTACTTCAATATAGTTTTATATTTATATATACTTGCCTTCTGTTGTAAACTGTCTAAATATGAAGACATTCAAAATATAAAGTTGTTTACAAACATTCATGTCTCAGAAATAAGCACAGCTGTTCATGTTTGTCATTATAGTTTTATTTGTAAGAAAATTCTGAACTTTACATTGTGTATCTAATCAAAGAACATTTGACAAGTCCGAGTAATTCTTTTGCCCTATGAGAGCTGGAATAAATATATATCCTGACAGTTACAGTTAAGCAAATGTCAGTTGAAACAGTAGAGACAGGTAGAAATGGGATCAGATTAATCTTTGCTTAGCCAGACACCTCCTGTGTTCAGTGCATCATATTAAAAAACAAACAATAGCACGATCCGTGTGATTTTGCATCCATTTCCAAATCGTAGTCAAGCAGCCCAGTTTCATAAATAGGTAACACAAATGTCTCTAATGTAGACGTGTACAGTGTAGTGTAAGCATTAAAAGATCATAAAGGAAACACTAACATTTATGTGAAACTCATTGTAATAAAAAATGAACAGGTGCTTTATAGATTTAAAAGAAACAATCTGAAAACAAAACTTTCTTGGTCTAAGTGGTCAAAGTAGAAAACAGAACTGATGTTCAAGAACAAACCGTAGCTGCACTAATATTACACATCTCGATTGTTGTGGTGAACAGTAGGGCTGGGTATCGTCACTGATTTCTAGAATCGATTCGATTCCGATTCACAAGGCCCTGAATCGATTCGATCCACGAGTCGATTTAATTCGATTCAATTCGATTCAATTCGATTTAAATCTGGGAAATTCTTCCTCAGACAGTCAGAAATATCATAATTCAGATCAGTACATTTACATATTTTTGTATCTATAAAAAGGAAGCTGACACTCGCAAGACTTTATCAAAGGTGTGAGCATCACAGCAGATGCCTTTGTGTCAAAGTAGCTGAAGATAAAACACAGAAAAACATGAAGGTGGTTTTCCTGGCCTGGGATTTTATAAAAATATTCTGCAGTAGATCAAAAACGAAAGAAAACCATTAATCAACATATGAACGTTACCTCTGAAGTTACAGCGGTTTTATTACAGACACGGCTAAGCGTTTTGCATTTTGCATAATTTTAAAAAGTTTAAATTTGTTCAGTATTGAACGGCAGAAATTAGGTTTTCTTTTCGGAAGTAAGTAAAAGGAAAAAAAAAAACAACGTCCGACAGCACTGTAAACAACGGTAGACTTGTGCGTAACAAGCAAGCGAATAATGCAGAAAACAGATTTTTAGACGGGAAACTGTTCTTGAAGTACACTAAGAGAGAGAGAGAGAGAGAGAGAGCTGTGCATGAAGTGTGATTTTATCGAGGTGGAAGCAAAGCAGCAAAAGTCAGAGTGAATTCATGACGATGTTTATGTGAAGCGTAATTTGGATCTTCTTTTGCTGCTGGTTCGGTCAATATTGTTTGGAGAGAGATAAAACTAACAGCTTTAGAATCAGCGCAAAAAGGGCGTAAACACAAAGCGCGGACCCGCCGAAACAGCTGTCGGCTTTCAGCCCCGACCGTGTCCGTCCCGTCAGGTGAGAAAGATGACATCTCAATGATTCTGACCCATCGGCGGGTCCGTGCTTTGTGTTTACGTCTTTGTGCAGAATCCGTGTTCCTGCTCTCACTTACTGTTTTAGCTGTTTGGTGGTTGTTGAAATTTTGTTAGGTTTCACCCGAATTTCTGACGTTTTGGGCAAAATACTTTTCTATTAAAAAATCGATTCAGGATTTTAATGAATCGATATCGCGTTATCCAAGCCAGAATCGATTTTAATCGATGAATCGATTATCAAAACCAGCCCCTAGTGAACAGACATGTTGCTTTTAAAACCACATGCAGTGTGTGACAATGACTGTTCACTGAGACTTCGCTGAAGCATTCTTCTTCTTCTTCTTGCCATCCAAATGGAAGCAGACAGAGCACGAGCTGCTTTGATCTACTGAAAGGAAAAAGCAGAACATCTGAGCTGAAACCAGTCAGCTGAAATAATTAATAAACAATAATTCAATGCAGTGTCTCAGGTAGCTTAGCTTGTTACAACTCTTCAGTACAATTAACACAGTGTCAGGGAACTCCAGTGTGGGAACTAGTGGCTTTAGGTTTGTAGTCATTTAACTTTCATCCATTCATTCCTTTAATTCAGGAGGAAGAAATGCCAGGTTGGTGCAGGCTGGTTACATGCATTTGGACCCATGCTGTCTTTAACTAGAGGACTTGGTTCACTTTATGTCTGGGCTGTATGTGGGGTTATATCATGTTATTTGGGCAGGAGTACCTGTCCCCTGTTAGACTTAGAAAGTTTCTCTAAGGGTTTCTCCATAAGTAGAGTTTCTAACTCTTCTAGCTGTAGCTGTGGAGGCTGACAGCTTTTTGATGGCTCCTTTTACCCCACACTGGTTGTGAATGTGTAGATACCCCCACTAGTTCTTTTAACTTTTAACTTTTGCAGTTAACTTGGGAGGAAGGGGGGGTCTGCCATGACTAGATGAACAACAATTATCTGGGATACATAAATTTCATAATGCATGCATATATCTCTATCATTTGAACCTGGCCTGAGGGCTGCCATTTTTTACATTCAGTTATTTCTCTTAGAAATGTTGGATCTAAATAATGAATGTGTTACAGTTAAATTGACACTGGTCAGTGTAAATGGCTCATTGGGACAAAGAAACCTTTAAATTAAATACCATCACCTGATATCGAGTGTCAAACAATATCAAAGATGTAAAAGCTGTTTACAGTCAGAATTTATAAAAACTATAATTGTAAATAAATTCAAACTAGTGAGCTTTTCTCTTTGTGTTGAATATCAACACTGTGACTTCTTAGACTTCAGCACAACGAGTTGTAGAAGTCGTCACTCCTAATGTCTTTTGATAACAAGACAAAAAAACCTTTTCAGTACATGGTCTGAAGTTCTTCTCCAAACATCTTCTGCCATCGTCTTTGTCTGCTGGTTTGAAGACAATAAACCACAAAAAAAGATGATTTAGTCACTTTGTCTGCGTCATGCAGCTCGAATGTGTCGTGTAACGATGTTGAATAGCCGTCGTTATCCCTCTCATGTGTCACTAGGATTGTACTGTACAGCATCTCATTGATATGTTTTTTTTTGTTTGTTTTTTTGTGTCCCGTTTGGATCTTTAGCCATCAGAATTGTTGTCTTAAGGCCAAGAAAGATGCCAAGCGGATTTATTTTACCAAGTGGATCATCATGGCCTTGCCCCATTGGTCCATTTGATTGACCTTTATTATAATTATGAATTTATTTTATTTTCGGTTGCTTCAAACGGGACAGACATGACTGGGGGATAGGACAGGGAGAAAGAATGAAAGAAAGAGAGGGAGAGAAAATCAGAGGGGAGAAGAGACGGTGAGAAAGGGGGGAAGAAAGAAAGAAAAACAAACAAAACACCTGGATCACCTGTATGGAGAAAAAAAAACAAAAGAGAAAGCAAACAAAAAAAAGAGCAACATAATAAAAACAGCACCATCACAATAAACTAGCTAGCAGTAGATAACAGTAGATACTAAATATTAAACGATATTGTGTAGCACGCAAGATAGACAGCGCACAATGTGCTTTGAGGCAGCAGCCAAGAAAGGTGTAGTCCGCGTCTGTGAACACCCGTGTGTACACCTGTGTGCATAGCTGTGTGGATCAGCATGAATGAATGAATGAATGAATGAATGAATGAATGAAAGCCTTTATTTGTCACATACAGGTTGCCCTGCTGCGAAATGGAGACCCCCCCCGACCTTACACACAAGACACAAACATTACATGGGGTTACAAGTCGGAGATAGGTAGCGTTACAGAAAAACACCGAAATGTCCACACAACGGGAAGGTACAAGAGGAAAAAAAAGAGACCTCCACTCATGCTGTGCTTCCATGGTAGGACAGCACGAGAACAGGAAACAAAAAAAACTCCTCTGCACAAAAAAGCACATGAATGTCCACGTCACAACATTAATAAGACATAACAAGCCACAGGGTTGGGTAGGGGATGAGGAGTAGCCCCAGGCAACACAGCAGCAATCCTTCCACAGTGCCGTCTCTTTTACAGCGCGGGCCCAGACCCGCCTCGTGTTCCCGGGGGACAAGAAGCATCGAAGGCGTTGGAAAAAGGGGGGGGGAGATGAGTGAGTGCTTATCAGTGTAAGTGTGTGTGTGTGCGTGTCCATAGTTCAGCTGAGACAGTGTCCTTCGCCCTATCAGGCTAAGTAAACAGTCCTCCAGCCAATCCAGGTGTCCTTGCATGGGATGGGGAGAATAGTCATATCACAGTCGTTATCAGGGAGTGTTTGTCCGGCTTCAGCCTTGGGCCTATACAGCTGGTGCCGTGGTGGTGTCTGCATTTTTATCCCGAATTTGTTGATTTTCTTTCCAAACGAGCAGCTCACAAGAATTTTCAAGCTGATCTTAACACACTGATGCTGGTCTCTCGATCTCCCATTGGAGAGCCGCGAGCCTCCCCATGATGGTATCAAACTTCTGATCCGTGGTGTTGTCATTCTTTTGAGTCTGAGACCTCACAACTGCAGTGATCCGTTCTGTGATGTGATCCAACTTTCGCTCAAGGTTGTCATTTTGAGCAGGGCCCTCTCTGATGTATCCCACCATACGCTCAATGGTGTTGTTTTGAGCCTTCACAGCAGCTGTAAGCGTCTCCAAGGTGTTAACCATGCTGCGTTCGTTGTGAGAGGTCGCGCCTCGTCCCGTCGCTTCGATTCCAGCGGGCAGCTTTGGGGGGGTTTGAACAGCCGGTTCCGCTCTCTTATTTTTCCGATAAGTCAGGGCCATGCCAGCTCCGATCAGCAAGAATGGTTCCGAATAGGTAAATATCTTCAGCGTCCTCGATCGACAGTCCCGCCAGGCACATGACTCTCCAGTTCTGCCACCCGTCCATCGTGTAACCGGCAGGGAAAGTCCCTCCGGGGAACTCGGGCTCTCCCGAGCCCAGACTTCTCGTTGAGAAGAGGGTGTCAATAGCATTCAGAGACCAGTTGATCAAATCCATAATTCTCTTTTAGGTTTTTAGAGAACGACAGTGAGAGACTGTTCCAGGGAAAGTAATGCACATGAGACAGACAAGGACACAGAGGCTAAGCAGGGAAGATAAGGGTAAGGAGGAGAGGAGAAAGTGCGACCGCCTTCGCTGAGAGCCAAGAGAGAAATGCATGCTTGCATTCCAAAGGTTTGTCGATGTAACGATCTGCTAGGGAGTGTGGGGAGCCATAGCCCCGTCCCCCAGGATGAAGCAGGTATGGAGGAGATCCAGGCCCCAGATATCCAGAGGCCCCAGAGTACAAGGACTTGAGGAGGACCACCAAAAGGGGGGGAACCGTTCCACCCTCCTGGGAAGAGCTGAGTAGAGCCCCAAACGAGATGTCACCCAGCAGCTATGGAGCAGAGGCCAGAGGGGGTTGCAGTGGTGTGCCCGCGGGCTCTGCCGGCAGCCAGCTGTGCCAGAGAGGACCGAGCTTCAAGCCCAGAGGCCAGAGGCCCGAGGGCATCCCATCGCCTGGAAGGGGCCCAGCCAGGCCACAGGCGCCAGGCCCCGCCAATCGGCCACCAGGAGTGAGCCGGTACATACATGAGTGCCCAGCCCCAGACGACAAGGACCACCAACACACCAATGTCTGAGGGCATCAGCCACCAGCAGGGAGTGTGGTGAGGGGAGATAGGCCTCCATACTTTGGAGGGCCTGAGATGTTCTCAGAGAGGTGGAGTCTAAGACCCAACCTGACATATAGACACAGACGAACAGGCGCACGCGGACACAAACGTGCATTCCCGCCCCCATATACACAACCAAATACTCGGCACTCACCCAACGTATAGACAGACACAGATAGACACTGCACAGACAGTCACACTCCCCAAACATATTCTATATCCCAGGTCCAGGTACCCCCGCCCCCAGAGGGGCAAGCCGCACCTAGACCCAGGAGATGTAACCCTTCTCTCTGGGGTGGAGGCAAGCGGACCACCTCCTTATCTGCAGTAGCAGGGAGGCCCTGCATCCCAGACCCCAATCTGACAGCTAGCACCTCCTACCAGCCCCCCAGCCCTGACGGCTAACAGAACCGGGGTGAGTGAAGACCCCGAACCTCCCTACACCTGCTCATATGTAGTGTTGCTGTGTGCTGTTCTAAAGTGCATTTAAAACACAGGAGAGCATGGTACTTGCTTCTTCTCAGAGAGCAGCACGGCTCCTCCCGAAAACCCTTAGTGTCTATATGCATTTAAAATTGAGGGTAGAGCACCAGCGCCAGAGGTGGGTTGGAATACACCGACCATCCTCTGGATGCTGTAAAACGTGCCCACACCCAAGGCCCTATATGTATGTGTTATGTGAGAGTGTGAGTAATGTGGATGTCTAGGTTGCAGAATTAAATTGAGGCACAGGCGGCCAGAAGGGGACAGAGGGGGAGTGCCTCCCCTGCACCTTGGTGACATACCTGCACCCCAAGCCCTGCGTGTGTGAGTGGGTGTGGTAGAACGGGAATAGGGAGGCAGCTGAGGATGGGGGTGCCTACTGGGGTCAGCTCCCCCGCTGACCCCAGTAGGCACCCCCACACTCTGGAACCCACCAGGGCTAGGGGGCCCAGGCCCATCCTGACTGGGGCCATCATACAGTCAGGATGGGCCCACCATCATAGGGTGGCTGTAGCTCAGGAGGTAGAGCAGGTCACCTACTGATCAGAAGGTTGGAGGTTCGATCCCAGGCTCCTCCAGTCTGCATGCCAAGTATCCTTGGGCAAGATACTAACCCCAAGTTGCTCTCCGATGCGTCCATTGGAGTATGAATGTGTGTGAATGTAGCTAGAAAAAGCACTAAGTATAGATAAAGTGCTTGTGAGAATGGGTGTGACTGGGTGAATGTGGCATGTTGTATAGAGCGCTTTGAGTACTCCGGGAGAGTAGAAAAGCGCTATATAAGAATCAGTCCATTCATTGATATGTGAGGAATGCTAATGTAACACGATAACAGACGTCTTGTCTTACATCATTAAAATATAAAGGGCAGATATTTAGATATTTTTCATATCTATATTATATTTTATAGCTGACAGATATTAGTAAATAGATTGAATTTACTAAATAGCTGGATGAACATGAAATTATGTCCATAATCACAAACGACCATGAGAGCCAGTAGAATTAATTCAACTGGACACTCAAAAGACGTCCTTAAATGCTCTTTAAGTGGCAGAACAAACGAACAAACAGTTAATCGCTTACTTGAGATGAAATCTGCTCAGCTACTTTGAAAACAGCTTCTAACTGGTTCCTCCTTTAACAGGATGACTGCTCAGGGGTAAGGCTATGATGCAGTCCAGCAACCTTTATGGTTCTGCTTTGATTCACCAGGAACTATTAGGGAAACCTTCCAGTGCCTCCTGTGAAAGACACTGGCATAAACACACAAACATAAAACAGAATGTCACAATACATGGTACCACCATAATGTCACACTATTAAGCATTAGTAAGATATAAGCAAGTGCTTAACTCAACATTTATATCATTGCTTTTCCTTAGTATGTAATTTATGAATACAGATTTTTGTTTTATAACTGAGTATGATAACTACAGGATAAAACAGTAACAGAATGATAAACATATGACATAACAAGGACAAGTAATGAGATATAAATGAGTAATTAAGCAAGCAATTAAGTAGGACATTATTATAAAGTGGCATTATTTTGCAGGCTTCAGTTATATCAGGTTTCAGTTCTTGGAGGAAGTGAGTCATATTCTCTGTGCTGGTCAAATGGTGGGCATTGGTAAGTTTTTAGAGGAACTATTACACAAGCTTTTAAAGGAGAATTACATATTGGTTTCTATCTAAGCCTCTGGATCTCCCTCTGTCTTGGTTTCCTCTTCTATGTGGTACCCAGAAGCCACAAGCAGATTATTGCAGGCAAACACACAGAAACAGAATAAGCTGTTCAGCTTAAAGCATTTCCTATTTATTTATTCTGCTTCTTCTTCTCTGTTTCTATCACTGTGTCCTCAGTACCTATTGCATGCATTGCAACTCCAGAGAGACTTCCCATGGTATCACTTCCCTTTGAGGTTTCTGACAATTTATAGTGAGTTTTATTCTTTGGAGGAAGTGAGACTTGAGATGCACCAGTGGATTTTCCCAATGCTGGTAATACCACAGTCAGGCTGTAAAATATTCAGAAAAACACACACATAGATCGATCGATAGATAGACATAAGTATCTACACAAAAAAGATAAATTAGTGGTTACACTACACGCCTTTGGAGCAGAGGATCACAAGTTCGATTCCCGCCTGGAGCGTCTGTATCCAGTAAGGGTCCTAAGGCTAGACCCCGTATGCTAAGCAAGCCTACATCGGGGATAAATATGAAGGCATGCCGGCTCGGACATCGCCCGGATCAACAAGGTCCGCGTCAGGTGTGCCAGGGCACATGACGAGAAGTGGGCTACTAGAACAAGAAGGCATCGGTGGGCAAGAGACAAAAACAGGGTGTTGTTGGAATGCTACTACGCAAGTAACCCTGGCGGAAGGGGTTACATGAATAGGATGAGGGACCTATGGATTCTTCGATACCCAACATCCACAATGACGGCGAAACAACTAGTAGCTCAGTGTTCCAACATTCGAAAGAAGGGACTGCTCTCACAGCTGGAGATTCACGAGGTACAACATAAATGCTATGGCAAGGGGGAGCCAGGATGCCAGGTCAGGGGGGAGATATCATCACCCCCACCCGAGATTGGGTACCAAGCCCCAAGTGCGATAGGAGAAGGATCGTTGAGTGAGAGAGGAACTGACCTGAAAGATAGGATCATGGCCAAGCTTGAAACCCGGACCCCCCCGTAACCGGTGTTACGGATTCAAATATTGAGGAGGGATACAGGAGGAAAACCCAAAATAACAACACTGGTCCGGCCGGGTCAAGTCAAACGATGATTTAATGAACACACGCGTGGGAGATGGACACCATACAGCAGACAGCATCAGATCTCAAAATGGTGGAGCCTTGATCAAACTCTTATAGCCTCTAGTGGCCCCCACCTAATCATAAAAGCCTAAACATTCACATTCTTTCTCACACACAGCGCCTAAGCTACAACCTTGGCTCCCTGTTTATCTGCTCCTGCTAAGATGGGGCAGTATGCTCTGTTCTCTTCTAATCAGACAAATAAGGCGATGACTTTCTGTGAACAATATTTCTTATAACTCAGCAGTATAATGCATCATAAAACAATATCATTCATCCACAATAAATCAGCAGTCTCATGTAATGCAAATCAATTTACCAAATGTAATAGTTATCACCTTCTTCTAATTCAGGAGCATAATGCAAACTAAAACTACATAATAATTCACAATCTTTAGTTAGGGGTCTAACATGGCATAAAATAATATTATAATCCGACAATTATTCCCCCTGATGAGCTCTTTAGACTTAAAGAGCTCACTTACACCCTGCAATCCAGTGTTGCCGGGTTCATTTCTCCTTACTCCTCAGGCCCTTTGTCCCCCTGTTGGGTGAACCATATGTGAGATGACCTCTGTGTTTGCGCAGTTCAGATGCAAGAAAAACTTTTATTACAACAACAACAGTAGGTACAGATGATACTCCCATCACTCCCCAGTTCTCCCACAGCTTTATTTCGGTGCTACCTTATACCCTCCAAACGTACTCAGACTAGAACCTCTGTCCGAGGAGCTTTTAACCTTTATTTTATTGCTGTAGGCACCAGTGTCTTCCAGTCGGGTGATCCTCTGCTCTTGTTTCCTTCAACCTCAGGGGTTAGACAACCCTTCAGTCGTTGCACAGATCAGGGGATTATTCTGCCCCGATTTCAAACAATGATCTGTGTATTCTGGGATCACAGCTGTGTTCCCCAGGAAAAGGAACAGAAAGGTGTTCTCCTTATGACCAACAGCCTCTCGAACGTCGTTGGTGTGGTGTTCCTGGATTTCCGTCAACCCCTTCATGATTATTGCTGTGTTTATGGGATCCATCCTTTTGAGGTGACTAACTGGAGCCCAAAATGCCATGACACTTGAACCCAGTTGATGTTTCCGCAGTCACCGTATCTGTCTCTGCTGCCAAGGATCCTCGTATATCTGTGACCTCGTCTGGTGTCTGTTCCTTTCTCTCTTCTCAACCAAAGGGTTAAGTCTGCAGTTCACACTCATGTGAAGCTACAGCCTCCCCCTTTAGTCTCTGTCCTCCTTCTACTCCTGCAAAAACAAAACAAAGCGAGACAAAACATCCACCCTTCTTTTACAGGCTGGGTGAATTGTTTGTGGACATTTACTAATCCTAAAGTCGGTACCGTTTTTGTCTCAGTATCAAGTCAGTTTAAACTTTTAGTCGTCAGTCCATCACAGTCCAGTCACATGCATACATCCACACATTCATACCAGATATTGCTGATAATGGAGTCTCACACGCAACCTATTCGAGGCTCCATCACCAGCAAGACGACGTCATCATTTTAAAGGAAAAACAGTTCCTTGTTTTTTGGACTGGATTGACTCGCTGCAATCCTTTTAGGCTCAGGACTTCTCATGTGATCAATGTCCCATATAAGTGAATTTCTCCAGAGCCCATTATAATCATGGAGAAAAATACTTTGCAACTGTTTTCAGTAAGAATGTTTATAGCGCTTTAAAGTTCAATCTCTCAGGCCTGGATTAAAGAGCTGATTTGTTAAATCAGGAACTCACAAAATACCAAAATATCACCACCGGTGGATCACTCCTCTCAGATGTTCTTATTTCAGTGCACTGTAACAAAAGCAAAGACAAACGTAACCAATAAAATACTCATATAATAACAAATACTGGGGCCCGTTGGAAACATGTCCAAGCATAAAACCATCTTTCTCTCTCTTAGAGAAAGAAAACAATCCAAACCTCACTGATAAAATCAACCTAGTGTTAAGCAAAACCCAAAATCAACCAAAACTTCACCAGAAAGTTTTTTCTCCGTCCCGGGACAATATTGTGTAAGCATACAGGTACCGTAACTTCTTTTCGCACTGACAAAAACATGTTGGACTTATTTCAGTCAATAGTGGACACTAGTCGCACACAAATGTTTTGCTTTGGTAGAAACTTAAACAACTGAGTTAAATCAACACAACCTTTTCATATTCAGTAAACCTGTGCATTTTGAGTTCATATTACACGATTAAGACATGTTCATATGGAGTAAGTTAAGCTCCTGGAATATTTTAATTCTTCACAATTCTGTCATTTTATTTCAACACTATTCAATAACTTTTATCCAAATTCTACTTGGTCCCTTAAATACTACATGTTGTCTTCATATTGCCTACGGTTCAACAAAGTCTAAATTCTGGTTACCATAAAAATTGAATGGGTCTACAACAACTACCATCCTCCTATCTTTATCCTAATTGCACGAGGGCTGGGAAATAACTCTAAAGTGATAGGTTACGAGGCAGGGTGCACCCCGAACAGGTCACCAGTCTATCACCTAGAAACAAACAACCATTTACACTTACATTCACGGATAATTTAGAATCATCAATTAACCTAGCTCTAACAGCTGCATGACTTTTCACTGTGGCAGGAAACCAGAATACCCAGAGAGTAACCACTGCAAACTAACCAGACTGTGGACTTGCACCCAGGACCTTCTTACTGTGGAGCAACAGCACTCACCAGCATGCCAACAATGTAGGAAATACAGGGAAGCTATGATTTCCTGTTGAATTTTGTACCGATCTTTAAAGCCTGAGGCAATTGTGTTAAATACACGTGGGATGCTTACGTAAATCCAAGGGCTGGCCCCCTTTTCTTCTTTTTTTTTTTTATTTTATATTTTATTATTGTTATTATTTTTTATTTTTATTTATTTATTTATTTATTTTTTCCAGTGTGTTCCTCCTTCAATTAAATCTCAATCACAAAAATGTGGTGCTCCGAAATAAGGCTCACACCGTTAATTCATCATTTTCACTCTGTACCACTGCTCCTTATCAGGCTGTGCGAAGCACAGTAAACCATTCAGTCGAGGCCTTAAGCCATAAACAGACATCACTCACAGACATTGTTTTCATAACCAAACTGCTCTAGACCCTGTCCCCTAAATCTACACAAATGCCCTCTGGGTGACATGAAATGCATTTAACCAATTAACAATCAATGGCTTCTTGTTGTTGTAACAAATTCTGTATTTGGACGTTTGTGTGCAGCATTTTGCGTATCAGCATAGCATTTGTTAGTAAAGCATTCTTCATTGCAACAGCGTGTGTGTATCACTCTTCATTGTACAAACATGTGTATGTATGTGTGTGTGTGTGTGGATCACTTCTCAGTGAATTGAATCAGCATTTCGATTTGTGTGCATGTGTGTGTGTCATTTCTCAGTCAATCAACGAGTGGATATGTGTTCATATGTGTGTTTCTCTTGATTCTGAGTCAGTGTATGTAGATGTGTGTGTTTGTGTGTGTGTTTGTGTTCATCACTTTCCTGTTCTGGTGTTCTGGGTAAACCATGGCCTGAAGCGCGCTCTGGGGTCCTGCCCTCCCCCTTTTCAGTCCGTTTGGGTCCATTGGTGCTGCTTCCCAAAGTTCTGTCCATAATGGTTCTGGCCCCAATTGAGGCAGTCCTTTTCTCCAGTGTCCTGCATCTTCTCCTTGTCCAGCTCCTCCTTAACTTGACCCTTTTTGCTTCTGTAGGTCCTTCAGGGTTTGCTCCTGTGTTGGAGCTTCTCGTCAGGTTTGGCAACCTCCTGCTCCAGCAAGCTCCGGCCTGATTTAAAGTCCTGTATCTGGGACTCTAAGCCTGACTGATGGGTTCGATTAGCAGCCAGCTCCTCCTGAGCCATGCTCAGTTTCTGCTCTGATGTCTTGAGCTCTCACTGAGGGCAGAAACCTCAGAGTCTTTTCCGTACACGTCAGATTGAAGTTTATTGATGTTTTCCTTGCTTTGCTCCACGGCCTTCTGCAGCTCTGCTGTTCGTCTCTTCTCAGAGGTCAGCTCCTGGCTGAGCCCCGACACCTGTGCCTTCAGCTTATGTTCTTCTGCTGCTTTTGTCCAATCTGAGGTGCCCCCTGACCTCAGTTACTCCTCGTGTCTCTGGCACGCCCTTTTTGCTGCCCGATCATCCATGTTGGTCCGTCACTGTCCTGCACAGTTTTGATGCAGAGTTGTTAAGGTCAGCATTTTTTGCTCGGCCTCACTTTTCATCCGGGCTTAATAGGCGTCTCGTCACAGCTCTGTCAGCTGAAGCTGTCTGGAAATCTCCCCCGTGTCGTGAAACGGGCCTTGGATTTAACGTTCTCCGTCTCCGCTGCATGAGATAGCTTTCCTGCAGCACTGTTGACATTCTCAGGCTGTTGTTGTGAGTCCAGCTGCTGTAGCATTTGGTCAGGATCACATCAAAGATGGTAGAAGGGAGAGCAAAGATGGTAGAGGGGAGAGCAGGAGTCCAGGTCAGCCTCGGCTTTCCGGGCCGACAAAGCAGCCTGTAATTAAGCATAAAGAGAAAAAACAAAAACAAAAACAGACGAACAGGAAAATGATGTTGTTTTGGCTGTGTTATTCAGAGAGGGGCCAGGCCCTGTGTCAGCCTTCTCCCCCCCTTTTTTTTGTTTTTTCTCACTATATAATCAACTCCTAACCCACCAAATTGACAGGACAACACAGGTACACGTTAAAATTCTTAAGATCATGTTTAATAATTCAAAAAAGGAATTTTTATTTCATTCAGTAATCACTTGTATTAATCAATCATAGGAAAACATGTCACAATTTGACTCTTTTAATCACTAAATTTGTTGTTTCATCACTGGTTTGTGATTTACCAGTGTCTGTCTTTTTGAAGTCAAGTTGTTGTCCTGCAACCCAGAGAGTTTATTTGTTAGTAGTGGATAAACTTTATCTTTTAACATCAGGTGTATGTTAAGTTTTGCTGCTTTAAGCTTGCTGGAAAATCTTCACATGTTCATGAATGTAAGCTGTTTCTTCATTGCGTGTATGTGCGTTTGTGGGTGGGTTATTTTAACTTTTTTCTCCAACAAGGCATTTCTCTAATTGTGTGTGTTTTTAATTTTGTTTCCCAAATTTTGATTTCCCACCTTAAATAACAGCATTCCATGTCTTCAGCCAGGAATTAAAGCTTGCTTGTGAGATTCAGGGACACATGGTGCCAAAAACAATTCAGTGAAAAACTTGCCTGAAAATTTCCAGTGATGGTAACCGATAACTGGAGGAGAAGATGTCCTTTAAGCTTCTTTTTCGGGTGGGGACAAAGTGAGAGGTCAAACTGTAAAATTTTGAGCCAGAGCTTGGCCTGTGTGTCGTCCCAATTTTATTAATCTATCCTTTTGCTGCTGTACTCAGGTCTCCTGGTTGAGAGAAATCCACCTGTATTAAGAGACTAAAACATTCATTTACTATTTTTCTTACAACATCCATTTGGTTCATCTACCTAGATTTTACTCTCTCTCTTGGTGCATAGTTCACACAGTCAGGCAGTTGCCTTTTATGGGCATGCAAGTTTCCGGTCACTTACCCCCAGCAGCTGCGAAGCCGTCTCTCCCATATCAAAACTCAGCCAAACATTAAACATTCACCGTAGTCATTCAAAACTTTATTTGTAATATTATAATCAGCAAAATCAGCGTTTTAATTACAGGCATGTATCATTGTTTGCAAATCATACTTATAAAACTCAATAACACGCTAAACAGGAAGTCCTCTGTGGGCTTCACAGCAGCCACCTCATTTGCATGTTCACACACTATCTAAAAAATAGCTCGCAGCGCACTGTCGTCACACACAGCCTCGTTTCACACTCAACTCTCTATGTTATTTTACAAAGACGTCTTATATTTACAATCACTCTCAGGCCTGAAAGTTTTAGCGCCTACACAATTTTGACAAATTTAAGATAACGGATCCAACCGAAGAAAGTCCAACTTTTTTGTAATCAATTAACCAGTATCAGACTCTAACTGTATCTGGCCTCATCTCTAAAGTCCCTAACTCAATTTAAAGTGTCCAAAAAAGCGCAGATAAGGAGACTCTAACTCCTAGCTTGTTCCAGGATGCCCTGTACCCCACAGTCAAGCCCACTGAACTAACCCTGTTCGCCGACAGGTCAAGGTCGCGCGTCCGCGGCCAGGAGGGAGCGTAACCTCCGGGCTATGCGCCTCTTAGTGGACTCTAACCACCGTTCTAACAAAATTTATAATACTTTTAAACAACAGACAACACCCAAAAACAAGAGTATGACTGATGCAGATGCAACGTTATGGACATTGGAGACTCTAACTCGCAAAATGACCAACACAGATGCAATCTTTAGACCAATGGAGACTCTAACTCACAAAATGACCAATTCCCTATCCAACTACCTGAGACTCTAACTCAGTATTATTTTCCTTTACCTTGGGACTCTAACCCAATATTATTACTTTACCTTGGGACTCTAACCCAATATTATTACTTGTAACCTTAGTTCAAATTTCAACACTCATGAGATTTTTTATCAAAATCAAAACAGGCCTTCACCAGTAATTTCAGTGAGTAGGCTTTTAATTTATACAGTCCAATTTGGCACAGTTTGGATTTACATTCAACAGGTTGTGCCTCACCTTTAGATATGCCGGCTTGCCCACTCACGTCAGACCACTGGCTCGTGCCTGCCCGTTCAACCACCTCGGACCGTCCAAACCTCCAAACCTTCCTCCCCAATACCACAGGACGAGCCCCCAAAACTGTTACGGATTCAAATATTGAGGAGGGATACAGGAGGAAAACCCAAAATAACAACACTGGTCCGGCCGGGTCAAGTCAAACGATGATTTAATGAACACACGCGTGGGAGATGGACACCATACAGCAGACAGCATCAGATCTCAAAATGGTGGAGCCTTGATCAAACTCTTATAGCCTCTAGTGGCCCCCACCTAATCATAAAAGCCTAAACATTCACATTCTTTTTCACACACAGCGCCTAAGCTACAACCTTGGCTCCCTGTTTATCTGCTCCTGCTAAGATGGGGCAGTATGCTCTGTTCTCTTCTAATCAGACAAATAAGGCGATGACTTTCTGTGAACAATATTTCTTATAACTCAGCAGTATAATGCATCATAAAACAATATCATTCATCCACAATAAATCAGCAGTCTCATGTAATGCAAATCAATTTACCAAATGTAATAGTTATCACCTTCTTCTAATTCAGGAGCATAATGCAAACTAAAACTACATAATAATTCACAATCTTTAGTTAGGGGTCTAACATGGCATAAAATAATATTATAATCCGACACTGGTTACCAAAATTACGTGAAGTACCCTCAGAAGGTCTGCTAGATGATGTTAATGCAGCACTATGGACGATACCTACAGCCACTAACAAGCTGATCTACAATACGGCAGCAGTGATCAGTGAGATGCTTGGCTACAAGTTGAACAGCCACAAAGGGCAGTACCCTCCATGGAGAAGGAGGCTAGAGGCTAAGATCAAGGTAGCACGGAGGGAGGTTAGCCAACTATCGGAGTTGCAGAAAGGCGCAATGAGGAAGGTGCCTAAGAAGTACAGGAAGCAGTCTATACCTGAGGCCTTGGAAACTGCCAAGCAACAACTCACTGCCTTGACCAGCCGCTTGAGGAGGTACACCAGAGAGATAGAAGGCAAGAGAATAAACCAGCTGTTCTCCACAGAACCAGCCAAGGTGTACTCTCAGTGGCAGGGGAACAATATGAGAACAGCACCACCAAGGCTGGAGGCAGAACAATACTGGAAGAGCATATGGCAGAAGGATGCAACCCATAACGGCAATGCTCAGTGGCTAGTGGATCTGAGGGCAGACCACAGCGACCTCCCCGAACAGGGTCCAGTAACCATCACAGTGGCAGATATCCAAGAAAGTGTCTCCAGTATGAAGAGTTGGACAGCACCAGGCCCTGACATGGTTCATGCCTACTGGCTGAATAAGCTGACGGCACTCCAGGAGTGCCGGGCAGCACAAATGAACCAGCTGCTAGTTGACGAGAGACCGATGGCTAACCGAAGGCCGGAGGTCCCTGATCCTCAAGGACCCCCAGAAGGGACCGGTCCCCTCCAACTAGAATGCCTAGAACTATATAAGATCAACAGGACCCTGAGAGCCTTCATCAGGAAATCAATGGGGATCTGGTGGACAACACTGGAGGCCAACCTCAAGCCCATAGCACAAGTCACCATCAAGTGCGGGATCTACCAAGGAGATGCTCTGTCCCCATTGCTGTTCTGCATAGGCCTTAACCCCCTCAGTGAGATAATTGACAAGACTGGCTACGGATACCGACTACGGAACGGAGCAGTTGTCAGCCACCTCCTGTACATGGATGACATCAAGCTGTATGCCAAGAGTGAACGAGACATCGATTCACTGATCCACACCACCAGGATATACAGCAATGACATCGGAATGTCATTCGGACTGGAGAAGTGTGGTCGGATGGTAACAAAGAGAGGGGAGATAGTCAGAACTGAGGGGATCAAACTACCAGAGGGCAGCATTGCAGAAATAGAGGACAGTTACAAGTACCTAGGGATCCCGCAGGCAAATGGGAACCATGAAGAGGCCGCTAGAAAAGCTGCAACCACCAAGTACCTGCAGAGGGTCAGGCAAGTCCTGAGGAGTCAGCTGAACGGTAAGAACAAGATCCGGGCTATCAACACATACGCCCTACCTGTGATCAGGTACCCTGCTGGGGGTAATAGGCTGGCCAAAGGAGGAGATAGAAGCCACTGACATCAAGACAAGAAAGCTCCTTACCATGCATGGAGGGTTTCACCCCAAGTCCAGCACCCTGAGGCTGTACGCTAAGCAGAAGGAAGGGGGCCGGGGACTGGTGAGTGTCAGCACCACAATCCAGGATGAGACAACGAACATCCAAGAATACATTGGGAAGATGGCCCCAACTGACCGAGTGCTCAGTGAATACCTCAGGCAGCAGAAACCCAAGAAAGAGGAGGGAGACGAGGAACCATCATGGAAGGACAGGCCCCTGCACGGTATGTACCACCGGCAGATAGAGGAGGTGGCTGATATCCAGAAATCCTACCAGTGGCTGGACAAAGATGGACTGAAAGATAGCACAGAGGCACTAATCATGGCAGCACAAGAACAACCTCTGAGCACAAGATCCATTGAGGCTGGGGTCTATCACACCAGGCAAGACCCTAGTTCATGTGCTGCAATAAATGAGAGACCACTGTATATAATTTCTCTATGACTATTGTATTCAACCTGTTAACATTTAATATTGTCTTAATAGAGTCAACAGATTCTGCAGCAGAGCATCCCCTGTTGCTTCTCCTGGCTCCCCAGTCCAGGGTCCCTCCGCTCCTGTTGCTGCACCCACAGGTATGTACATCAAGCACTGATAGCTTTTTACTCGTGTTACGGTCACTGACCTCTAGTGGCTCTCCCTCTGTAGAAGAGTTTTTTTTCTCCTTTTCCAGCTCGTCAGCCACGGTATATAGTCTGCTATCCTAAACTGCCACACCGCTGCCACTTCCCCCATTCTTGCCAGAGCTGTGAGCTATAGTGTTTTGGGCAGCGGGCCTTAGTGTGTGTGTGTGTGTGAGAACTTCAACTCTGTGAAACTTTGGTTTTCTTTCTTTTATTGTAAGCAAAGGTGTGCTCTTACTGTGTTAATTAGTTCATCGTTGTGGAAGCAGGCAGGGGTTCTCTGCCAATTTTGTTTCAACTGTTTTCTCCTGTTTTTGGTTAGACAGGGAGCTCAGCCATTGTATTTTGTTTTGGTTAGAGAGTACTTGGTTTAATTTTTAGCTAAAGGGGGTGTTTTGTTTGTTGTTTTGGCTTTGGAGACCCTGAAGAAAAGAGCTTCCCTGTGTTTATTTTTACTGCAGTAGTTTTGGGCAGTAAATCATGTTTAATGACATCTATTCTCCAGTAGTTCATGTTTTCTCTTTCACTTTGTGTTACCCCTCACCCCAGTCAGCACTTCGTTTTTAAGTGGGGTGTAACACTCGCTTGGATTCCTTTGTGATCACCTTTACTAAATATCTACAACCAATCTGTTTATATCCTGTTTTTTTCAATTTTGAAAATCTTGTAGCAGCCTTCTCATTTCTTTGTGTTTTGTGCTGTGTTTTACAGGCGCACAGAGAAGGACAGCTCCAAGGCGGTCGAGGGACGGGTCCCAGGATAGTCCATCGGCGGTGGAGCTGGCCATCCTGGAGTCCGTGAAGAGTCCACGGAGCATTTCCTCCTCGGCCTTGTTCCTGCTCTGGAGAGCATGCCGCCTCAGACACAAGAATTCGTGAAATTTCAAATGTATAAATTTGTTTTTGAAAACAGTACAGCTGTGTTAAATTTGGAAACATTGGACCCTAATGATCAGTAGTTTTCTGATGAGGCAGCAGGCTCTCCAGGGCAGAAACAATGTTCTTATTTTTCTCCTCCTTCTTCCTGAGACTCTTCTACTCCAAGCTGGGTCCTTTTTATTCCTGTCTCTCTGTAAATAGTTAAATTTTATATATTTATGTTTAATGTTTTTGTTAGTGAATTTATATATTTTTTCCAATAAACATTTGTAATGACTAATGTCTCTGTTCTACTACACAGCAAATATTCACACCCGACTTGACACATGTAGAATTTATTTC
This sequence comes from Neolamprologus brichardi, assembly GCF_056152115.1. Classification (NCBI taxonomy): domain Eukaryota; kingdom Metazoa; phylum Chordata; class Actinopteri; order Cichliformes; family Cichlidae; genus Neolamprologus; species Neolamprologus brichardi. Next base: position 671,258 of record NC_142112.1, on the reverse strand, counting down.
ATATTATACTAATGACAAAAAATACTAATACAGTGGGATGCAAAAGTTTGGGCAACCTTGTTAAAAGTCATTATTTTCCTGTACAAATTGTTGGTTCTTACAATAAAAATTGTCAGTTAAATATATCATATAGGAGACACACACAGTGATATTTGAGAAGTGAAATGAAGTTCACTGGATTTACAGAAAAGTGTGCAATAACTGTTTAAACTAAATCAAGCAGGTGCATAAATTGGCAACACAAAAAAAGAGAATTGAAATGAATATTTAGTGCATATTAATGTGTGTGTCTCCTATATGATATATGCAAGTGACATTTTTTACTGTAACAGCGATTCATACTGGAAAATAATGACTATTAATAAGGTTGCCCAAACTTTTGCATCACACTGTATATAGGAACATAGTGAAGACAAGTTATTTAAGAGAGTAAAGAGAGGTTAGTTTCTTTTGGAGTAGAGCTCCATTTATTAAGAAAATTTTAAAAAGACAGGAACACTCTTTAGAGGTTTGTGGGTGGCTCTTAAAAGAGCCATTGTGGGGAAGTCACTGGGACTCCAAACAGGCTACTCCTTTGGTTGCCAAGACACGGCTCCCTCCGCCAGGAAGTGGGCCATGAACTTCTCCCTCACCAGGACAGCGTATCTGGAGGAGTTGTTTGCTGCTACATGACCCAGGCCTTGCAACGGCTCCACCACAGCAGGTGCCAAACCCCTCACAGCAGGTGCCCCTCTCTCGTCCAAACAGTGCAGAAAATTGTGGAGAACACACGTTGCCTTCACACACTTCTCCGCAATTTCAGGACGGAGCTCCATGGCGCGCCGATACAACCTCCACTGTGAGGAGAGGACACTGAAGGCACCCTCCACTATCATCCCGGCCCTGGAAAGGTGATAGTTAAAGATCCTCTTCTCTAAAGGGAGGAGGCGTCCAGGGAAAGGCCTCATGAGCTCAAGTCACAGCGGGAACGCTTCATCAGCCACAAAGACATGGGGCTGGGCTCCACGATGTTCTCCACCAGGTAGAGGCTGGTCAGGAGGCAGATGGAGAGTCCCAGCCCGAAGAGCCTGACCAAAGGTGGAGTTGGCCAGAATACCACCGTTGCTAGTCCTCCCGTACCCCTCAACATCAATAACGCGGAAGCGATGCCTTGCATCCACAACCGCAAGGAGAACAATGAAAAAAGTTCCCTTGTAGTTGTGGAACATGGATCCTGAGTTGGGGGGTGCCTTCGTCTGGACGTGCTTCCCATTCATAGCTCCACAGCAGAAAGGGGAGTTCCAGCACTCCTGGAATCCCTCTGCAATGGACCGCCAGTCTGCAGTTGAAGGCACAGCCATGAAATCATCCATTAGACAGTCCCAGATGGCCGTCGCTACCTGGGGGATGATCTGGCACACCATGGACACACAAACTCGAAAACTGAATGTGATGGTCCTGAAGGAGTCCCCAGTGTCACGGAACCTGGACAAAATTGTTCAAAATTAGTATTATGTGTACTGCAGTTACAAAATACATTATTCAAATTCCAAAATACTTTTGTGATGTCAGATTTAAATCACAAAACATAAATCTTACATAAAACATTTTGTAATTATAAGGATAATTACATGATATATATTCGATATAATATAAAACAGTCTGCGGGGATTATATACAAATATTCAACTATCCCAGAATTAAACCAGGTCTAAATAAAAAAAGGAGTGAGTATCACTACAAAGATTAACCCACAGTGGTCCTCGTACCAGTTTGATATCAGCAAACACCGAGAGCATAAACTGATATGACACCACAACCATGCTATCATTGCAAACACTGATGACAGCATAAATCGAATTAAATTGGGACTTGATGAGACCTTTCGAGCATCACTAGAGATATTATAAACCTTAGGTGTCAAACTCTGGACCACGGGCCAAATTTGGCCCGCAGCCTAATTACATTTGGCCTGCGAAGCCATACCAAATTACTATTAGAGCTGGCCTACTGGTATTATACAGCTAATATATATATATTGTTTAGTATTAAGCTTTGCTTATTCCATATTCAGTTTTTCAGCAAAACTTGTTTGAGTCCATAAGAAAAGATTCATTCTCATATCTGGAGGATGATTTTTTTCCAATAAATATTAATGTTAGCCCGCGACTTTGTTCCAGTTTTGAATTTTGGCCCACTGTGAATTTGAGTTTGACACCCCTGTTATAAACAGTCGTCTCCATACCACAGTTTGCTTTCAGTAAACACAGACGGCATTCATTGATAGCATAGCACATCCATGTTAGCAGTGTATAAACGGATAGTTTAGCATATGTTAGCACAGGTATCAATAAAGGACTACCGTATTAAACACTTTTACAAACCTCAGGCAGAGGGACAGGTGCTCTGCAGGTGGGATTGAGCACCTGTAGTTGGTGTCTAGGCGGGCGATGCTTGGACCAACGCGGGACAGCAGGTCCTCAAACTGGGCGAGTGAAAGACGGTGGTATCGCTGTCATCGCCGTCATCCAGGCGCAGCTCCTGGAGCAAGTGGTGAAAGTCACCAAACTGCTTACGCCTCTGGAGGACCTGATGGACCCAGGTACGACGAGGACGTCTTTAACGCCGCTGTTCTGCTCTCCACAGTAAATAGAGAAGGGAGACTCTCTCTTCAAGCACTAGCTCGACAGCTGCCATCTTGCAAAGATACCGTCTGGCACAACTTCCTCCCACATTTCTCCCACATTTCCGGTTCACGTGCCAAAATATGCAATTTTGAGGCGCAATGGATTTGTGTTGGACACACGTCGAGGTGCGAATGTGCACGCAAATTACGCAAATGTCAAATTAGGGGTGTCTGAGGCATTTTCGCTCGCATCTATCGCGTTCGGTGTGAGTACACTGTAAGGAATTTAATTTAAGAATGAACTACGAGACAAAACATCAGGATAAGCTGAAAAACCTAAATTCAGAGCAGAAACTTCAGAAAGAGCTAAAGAAGAATCTGACATCTCAGCAGACTTGGGGTGGCTGTAGCTCAGGTGGCAGAGCAGGTCCGCCACTAATCAGAAGATCGGTGGTTCGATCCCAGGCTGCCTCCTGGCTGCATGCCAAATACCAAAGGCAAGATGCTAACCCTATGTTTGCCTACTGGTGGTGGTGAGAGGGCCCGGTGGCGCCAGTGTCCGGCAGCCTCGCCTCTGTCAGTGCGCCCCAGGGCAGCTGTGGCTACAATGTAGTGGGGATAAAAGACCGGATTGGTTATAATGTAAGTACAATAACACAGAGTTGTAAAGATACTTGAAAAACAAATAATTTTTTAATTCTATATATAACCCCTTTGTAAACGCTGTTCACCAAAGTCTGTTTACGAACAGACGTAAAAATATTACACATAAAAAATACACAGAAACATTGGAAATCAGTTTTTGGCAGGCAATCACTTTTTGGCATAACAGCGGTACCACTCTGAAGAGCTGCATGATGAAGCTGTGCAACGTCTTGTGTCCAGACAAAACGCAGATTTTGGCAAATGTGAGCCTGAGGAGAAATACGATTGCTGATCGGGTTTGTGAGATGGCCACTGATTTAAGAACACAGTTGTGTGAAAGAAGCAAAAACTTTATTGCATACTCTCATGCCGTGGATGAAAGTACAGACATGATGGACATTGCACAGCTGGCCATCTTCATCCGTGGAGAGGAAATATTGAACATTAAATCGATGAAACGACAGGAAAAGACATTTTTTGAAACGTATGTCAAAGTGTAACCGACATGAAACTGCTCTGGGTCTTGTTGGACTTACAACAGATGGAGCGCCGGTGTTGTGCGGTGAAAAAAGCGGACTAGTCAGCAGGATGCGAGTAAAAATGCAGGAGGAGAAATGTACCGGTGAGTTATCAGCATATCACTGCATCACACACCAGGAAAGGCTGTGTGGTAAAGTCCTAAAAACGGAGCATGTAATAATCACCGTAACGCAGACCGTAAATTTATCTGAGCTAAAAGTTTAAATCACTGTCAATTTCAGTCTTTTATGTGGGAAATAGATTCAGAGTTTGCAGACATTCCTCATCATACAGAGGTCCGCTGGCTGAGTTGGGGAAAAGTTCTCTATAGAGTTTCTGAGCTCAGCAAGGAAACCTGTCAGTTCAGGGACATGGCATGTATGATGCTGTGAAAGCGTTTCACGTGAAGCTGTCACAAATGCACCAGTGCAACCTGCCTCACTTTCCCTGTTGCAGTAATGTTGAACCAAGTCAGCGGACTTTGCTGAGCTGCACCTGTGCAGATTCAGATGGAGCTGCAGTGTAATGATGCACTCAGGGAAAGTACGACACTGAATGGCCCGCACAGTTTATTAGCTCCACTCCTGAAGCAACGCCCAGCTCCATCTACATGCGGCTCCAACCTTGTGTTTGCTTTCATTTAGTTTTTCTGGGGGTTTGGCAGCATGTTCATATTTCTAACTTGCATAATTTTGACAGGATATATTTTTATGAAGAGCAAAATATTTAAAGTTAAAGGTTTTTTTTTAAAGTTTATTTATTCTGGAATAATATTCCTGTCTTTTTTTATTCATATTTATGTTTAAAAAACATTGTTTTAGTGTGTTCAATTAATGCTTATCTTGTTTGGCCCGCAACCTAAAGTGTGCCTTGAGGTTTGGCCCCCTGTACAATTGAGTTTGACACCCCTGATTTAAAGGCACAAATAAAATCAATCTGATATTATTACTGGATCCTGATCATCTACAGACTTCACTGTGTAGAAACTGATCTTTGGTTTTATAATTTAATGTTAGGTTGACTGCTGCTTGCTGCCGCTGAGACAAAATATATACAGACATAATATATCTCGCTTTGGGTTCCTTTTTTTCACCTCTGGATTTCTGACATTTAAATTAGTGTTTGGCATATTTGCACATATTCCTAAAAACATAATAATGAAAAAAGGTTTTCCATGTAAAAACACACCTCCTGCAGTTCTCTATATGTCACCTCATAGCTGCTCACAGACTGTATTTACAAGAGAAAAACTGCAATATATAACTTTGTACATCTACAGTATATATCTAATATATTCTGTATTACCATATATTCAGACATGTTTGAAAGCCTTTCCAGGTGAATTTGATCCAGGAGGGTCTAAAGCCAGTGTGAGAAAGAAACTTTGCAGAGACTGTAGAAGGACAGAGCAGCAGCAGAGCAGTCCAGACACACTGATGATCCTCTGTCAGATCCAGAGGGACACACAGGGATGATGCTGCACTCTACATTGTGTCTGGTCGGGTGTCTGTGTGCAGCTCACTGTCACACAAACACACGTGTCCATAAAATAACAGGACGTTAATAACCGATCACACACATTCTTTACAGTCCAGTGACATTATTGATTGGACTGAATGAAAATGATCCCAAAGAACAAACAATGATCAGCCAGGTTTACAGAGGAGGTGACATCTGTGGCAGCAGAGCAATGCTTTATATACAGACACTAGGCCATGGATCATAAATACTAAACTCTGGATCATTCTGATTTTATAACAGCCATCACCCACCAGAAACATGGAGAGGATGACAGGTTGACAGGTAAGCGGAAGTGACGGTCAAGGTAAGCGACTCATGTTGTAACTGACGTCAGACGCCGGAGATTTTGGCGGAAAATTAAAGCAAATGGTATTTTAGATTTGAACAAATTCCTTTAAGCTTCAGTATTACCAAATACACTTATCAACTGTCTCATAACTAACAATATTTGTCTAAATAATCTCCAACACCCTGGAGAACAACGGGGAGAGTTTAGAGGCTCTCCAAGATTATATTGATCAGTGCTTTCAGGATCTCGTGATGAAGAAGGCCCAGAGTGCAGCTTCCCCGGCCAAATCTGAGACGCCGTCGTCGAAAAGACAACGCCCGGCAGATTCCCCCGGCACAACATCGCCAGCCGGCAAAGATATTGCCGACATACTGGAGTCAATCGACAAGCGATTGTCCAGTTTCGACGCAAGGCTGTCCTTGGTGGAGATTCTTCACCGGGAATTTAAATGCTTGCGAGAATCCCTGGAGTTCAGCCAGCAGCAAGTGGAAACGCTCGCTGCTGAAAATACCACGCTAAGGGAGTCGGTGAAATCTCTCACAGAAAATGTTACCCAGCTCAATAGAGAAAATAAAAAAATAAAAGAAACGGTTATTGATCTACAAGCTCGTAGCATGCGTGATAACTTGGTATTTTCTGGTATTCCAGAAGCCGCTGGAGAGGACGCGGAGACCACGGTAAAAAGCTTCATCAAAACCCACCTGAAGCTGCCGGAGGACACGGTGAAGAACATCGTCTTCGATAGGGTGCATCGCCTCGGCCCCATTCGGGCTACGGCCGGGAGACCACGTCCTATTGTGGCCAAATTTGGCCACTTCAAACAAAAGCAACATGTGAAAAGCCGCGGCAGGGAATTAAAAGGAACGGACTTCAGCGTGAATGACCAGTTCCCCAAAGAGATCTTGGAACGACGCAGGGTCCTCTTCCCAATTCGACGCGGCTTCATCCAGAAAGGCTCCCGCGCTGTCATCGCTGTGGACCGGCTGTACGTGGACGGACAGCTCCACCGCGACCCCAACATCACTCCGTGGCTGTATTAACTTCACACCAGATAAGAATCCGCTACACCCTTTCCCTATCAACTCACACTAACTTGCATTAACATCTGTTTAACTTACCGGTATCAAATCGCATCTTAAGTGTGATTTCATAGCAGTATTAACACCGTCACTCTCCGTCAGTGATTTAATTGGAATGTTTACGTTTTCTTTTCTCTCTTCTCGTTTTTTTTCCTCTCTTTTCCCGCTCTTTTTTTTATGCTGCTCACCCTTGTCCTTGGTTTCTTTCTTTATTTCTTTCACTGCTTCGATCACCTGCTTCCACACTCATCCACAAACAACATCATTTATTTCGACACATACTCACCGCACGATCACGCACAGTCATGCGGCAGCACATTTATATCAGTCAGACAGCGCACACAGACCTACAGGATACACACACTTAAGCCAAGCATACTCATATTAGTAAATATGCAAACACATAGTCAGGCTCAGGGAGCATCTCGCCACACATTTTTTCTCTCTCTCCCTCTCCTTATTTATGAACAAGTGATGTATTCTCTCCACCTGTCTAAGCGACACACACAGAGTACACCCCTAGTTATGCACAGACATCTATGGGTGCACTAAGATTCGTTACATGGGAAAAGGGTTAGAAAAGAGGTTAAAAATATTTGACCAACTCAAAAAACTACAGGCAGATGTTGTCCTTTTACAAGAGACCCACAGACCTCTTAGAGGTTCGAATGAACTTAAAACACCTGAGTTTCCTAATGTGTTCTCAGCTTGTTATAATTCTAGACAAAGGGGAGTAGCAATTTTAATCCATAAAAATATTAATTTCACAGTACTCGATACAGTTATAGATCCAGAGGGCAGATTCTTAATCATTAAACTATCTATACTTGATAAAAAGCTATGTATTGTAAGTGTATATGGTCCAAATGTTGATGATCCCTAATTCTTTCATGGTTTTTTCAGTGAACTCTCTGAACACTTAGATGGCACACTTGTGCTTGGAGGCGACCTCAACCTTGGACTAAATGAAGAAATGGATAGGCTCAATACAGCAGGCACTCAGCGTAATTGGCAGTCCACAAATATAATCAAACAGTATATGAGCGACTTTGGTCTTTGCGATGCATGGCGCTCCCTTCACCCCACCAATAAGGAATATACTTTTTTCTCACATGTTCATCACTCCTACTCTCGTCTGGATTATTTTTTGGTCAGCAGCTCACTGCTGAGTGACGTTTCAGACACTGAGATTCACCCTATAGCTGTCAGCGATCATGCTCCTGTATCTTTAACACTTTTTTTTTTTTTTTTTTTTTTTTTTTTTTTTTTTTTTTTTTTTTGCCTGTCCCGTTTAGCTCCTTTGCCATCAGAATTATTGTCTAAAGGCGAAGAAAGATGCCCAACGGATTTTCTTTACCAAATTGACCATCCCAGCTTTGCCGTAATGGTCCATTTGATTCACCTTTTATTCTTTATTTTATTTTCACTTGCTGAATACGGGACAGACTTGACTGGGGGAAAGAAAAGGGAGAAAGAAAGAGGGAAAGAAAAACAGTTGAGAAGAGGGACGGGGGAGAAGGGCAAAAAACAGAATAAGCAAAAAAAAAAAAAAAAAAAAAAAAAAAAAATACATACTAAAATAAAATAATACTGTATCTTTAACACTAATGCACAAGAATAATACTACGCCAAGTAAAAACTGGAGACTTAATACATCACTGTTTAAAGATGAAGACTTTATTAAATATTTTAAAAAAGAGTGGACTTCATATTTAGACTTTAATGACACTCCCGGAACATCAGCTTCTGTTTTATGGGAAGCAGGGAAAGCTGTGATGAGAGGTAAAATAATTTCTTTCTCATCACATAAAAAGAAAAAAGAAAACAAAAATATTCAGGAATTAGAAAAAACCATCAAATCACTAGAAGAAGCCTACGCATCCCACCAAGATCAGGAAACATTGAACAAAATACGCAAAACAAAACTAGAATTAAATGAGATAATTGATAAAAAAACAAAATTCTTAGTACAAAGACTACGCTTACAAAATTATGAACATAGTAATAAATCCGGTCAATTCCTAGCAAACCAGCTAAAAATAAATAAAGAAAAAACAACTATATGTGCTGTTCAAGATTCATCTGGGAACACAATATATGAACCGAAACAAATAAACAACATTTTCAGGGATTTCTATAAAACGTTGTATTCGCCACAAATAAACACATCTAAAAAGGAAATTGATCAGTTTTTAGACAACATAACTCTCCCAAAATTATTAGACTCTCAAGCAATGGCACTGGATTTGCCACTGACATCAGGTGAACTCCAGGAAGCCCTGATAAGTATGTCCAATAATAAGGCTCCAGGTCCAGACGGCTTTCCTGCAGAATTCTACAAAGAATTCTGGACGATTCTAGCACCAATTTTTTACAGAACGTTGTTAGAAATCAAAGAAAAGGGCAGACTTCCATCAAATATGAATTCTGCAAACATTAATCTCCTGCTAAAACCAGGCAAAGACCCTGTATATCCCTCAAGCTATCGTCCAATATCCCTTATAAATGTAGACCTCAAAATAATCTGCAAAGCTCTCTCGAAGAGACTAGAGAAAATAACCCCCCTCTTAATTCATCCTGACCAAACTGGTTTCATAAAAGGTAGGCACTCATCAACAAATACACGTAGATTGCTTAATTTGATAGACTACTCATACAGTAAAAACCTTGAAACTACAATATTTTCCTTAGATTGACAGAGTTAACTGGAAATTTATATTTGCAACTTTACACAAATTTGGTTTTGGATCTTCTTTCATCAACTGGTTAAAAATATTATATAATTCCCCAACAACTTGTGTCAGAACAAATGACCAGACATCCTCCAGCTTATGTCTCCTGAGGGGCACCAGGCAGGGATGCCCACTCTCCCCTTCACTGTTTGTAATTTTTATCGAACCACTAGCAGCAGCAATTAGACAGAATTCAGCAATTAAGGGCATAAAATGCAAGAACGTGGAACATAAAATCAGCCTTTATGCGGATGATGTGTTACTCTTTCTCCAAAATTCACAAACCAATATCTCTGGGGTGATTGAATCGATAAACTCTTTTGCAAGAATATCAGATTACTCAATTAACTGGTCAAAATCTACAGTCCTTCCGATTAATTGCTCCTTCCATAATTCCTCTTCTACTCCACTGCAATCGGGAAATATAAAATATTTAGGTATTAATATTTCTCCCAAGCTTGCAGATCTAACTAAATTAAACCATACCCCACTTTTAAAGAAAGTAGAAGGTGATCTGGCTAGATGGAAATGTCTACCCATATCACTCATGGGAAGGGTTGCTGCTATAAAAATGATGGTATTACCAAAAATAAATTATTTATTCTCAATGATCCCAACTAAACCGCCGCAAGATTGGCTCAGATCTCTAGATTCATATATGTCCAAATTCCTTTGGAAAAATAACCCCCCACGTATAAGCTTAAAAACACTACAAAAGACCAAGGATAAAGGAGGATTAGAACTACCTAACTTTCAGCACTACTTCTTAGCCAACAGGCTTCAGTTTATCTCAGGATGGCTAAAACATACCCTCTTAGATGAACCTTGGCTAGATGTAGAACAAGCACTTTGCGATAATCTAGAGATTTCAGATCTACCATTTATCAGCTCAAACATCCAACGACATAAATGCTTCAAAAGCATCAACATCAACTCTTCTCTGACAGCATGGTGGGAGTTTCTGAAGTTGACAGAGTCTTCATTAATCCCATGCAAACGTACACCTATCTGGAACAACCCTGACATATTACAAAACAATAATATGATAAACTTTTCAGATTGGAGTGGTAAAGGAATCAAATATGTAGAACATATACTAGAAGGAACAGAATTTATTTCATTTGACAGACTAGTTACACAATATGGGATCAACAAGAAAAGATTTTTAGAATATCAACAAATTAAATCCATAATAAAAAAGAAATTTATACTGGGTCAAGTTGAACTACAAACACCACCAAGTGTGGTTCAATTTCTTACTCTTAAAACCCCCAAATTACTATCCAAAATATACAGAATGCTTTCTAAAACAGATGAATCAATATCACTTCCTATTGCAAAATGGGAAGCGGATTTATCAGTTAACTTAGACCAAAACTTCTGGTCTCAGATTTGCTTAAAAACCTTTCATCTAATCAGAAATCCCAGTCTTCAATTAATTCAATACAAAATACTACATAGAGTGCACTATACAGGTCATCGGATGTTCAAGATGGGCTTTACGTCTACCAACAACTGCTCACACTGCCAAACCAATTCACCGGACAATTATATCCACGCTCTTTGGTTCTGTCCACCAGTTCAGAAGTTTTGGCGCGAGATATGTGAAGACTTATCAAAGTGTCTGAAATGTAACATTCCAACTTCCCCCTTAGTGTGTTTGTTGGGCAGCTTAGATAATGTCACTTCAGAAAAGAATATAGCCCATATGGTTTTTACTGCCCTATGCATAGCCAAGAAAACAGTCCTCATGAACTGGAAAAATAAAAACAATCTTAATTCTAACCAATACAGAAATTATCTATTAGATTACATTAGTCTTGATACAGCCTCTGCCACCACATTAGATCAATCGCTCTGGGCTCCTTTGATCAGCTCCATCACCTAGTGGGGGTGGGGGGTCATAGTTTGGTCTCGCCTTCACTGTTGTGATTGGTGTGGGGGTAGGGTCGGGCTTAGGGCGTCGAGAGGTTCCCCGGGAGCATCTTCCTTGGGGGGCTCAACCCGGGGTAGCGGTCATGGCCAAGTAGGGGCTCTGTTGGCTCTTAGGTGACGGTTTCCTCGTGGCTGCGTGCAGCGGGGCTAGGGGAGGGTCTGTGCTGACGGACGGGGGTTACTGACCTGGTAGCCTGGCTGCCCCTGGGTGGGTCCAGGACGGGCGTGAGGTTCTGGGGGCGCTCCGGCTCTGGCCTGGGGCCCTGGCCGGGCCTCGGGGGCTTGGGTCCTGGTTGGTGTGTTGCCGGGGTTGTGGGCGGGTGGGTGTATGGGGGCCCAGCCCTGGCGCGGGGTGCCGCCGGTGTGTCGAGCCACCTGGGGGGCTCTTCAACTGGTGGTGGGGGGGGGGGGGTTGTCACATCTTGCAGGAGCTTTCCTCTCTTCAACTCTCTCTGCAAGAGGGGGAGATACGGGAGAGGTGGAGGAAGATCTCAGCCTGGGCGTCTATTGTCTTATGTAGTCTGGAAGATGAGTGGATGATGGGGTGGGTGCAGTTTTCACTGTGGTGGGGTCAGGTGGGCTGTCCCGGGCTCTGTGGGGCCGGGCGGCACCGCTGCACTGGGCCCCGGTTCGGATGGGCCTGGGCTCCCTTTCCCTGGCGGGTCGCGGAGTATGGGGGTGCCTACTGGCGTCAGCGGGGGAGCTGGCCCCAGGGAGGGGTCACTTGCCCCTCCCTTCCTTCCCTCCCCATCTCCAGCTGCCTCCCTCTTCCCGCTCCACCACAACCACCCACACATGCAGGGCCTTGGAGTAGGGGTGTGTCACCAGGGTACAGAGGAGGTAACCCCCCCCTCTGTCCCCTTCTGGCTGCCTCTGCCTCAATTTTATCCCACAACTTAGACATTCACATTACTCACACTCTCATTACACATACATATAGGATCTTGGGGGTGGGCACGCTACACAGAATCCAAATTACCATCAGGGTGTACACCTCACCCCTGGCGTCGTTGCCCACCTCTCGATTTTAAATACACGTAGACATTGAGGGCTAGCAGGAGGGGCTATGCGCTTACCTGCTGCTCTCCGGCAGGTAGCTCCATGCCCTCCTGGGTTTTAAACTCACCTTAGAACACACATACATCAACACTACAATGAGCGGGTGGAGGGAGGTTAGGAGTCTTCTCTCACCCCCCGTTCTCTGCGACCTGCTGGAGCGGGGGGGCTAGGAGGAGAAGTTGGCCGTCCGACTGGGGTCCGGAATGTGGGGCCTCCCTGCTGCTGCGGAGTCGGGGCGGTCTGCTTCTCCCCACCGCAGGGAAAAGGGTAGCACCACCTGGGTCTGGGTGCAGTTCCCCCCTCCAGGGGCAAGGGTACCTAGACCCGGTTTGTAGAGTACGCTTGGGGAGTGTGATTGTGTGTACAGCGTCTCTTTATGTCTGTCTCCACGTTGGTTGACTGTGGAGTAAGTGCATATGAGAGCATGAGGGTGGGAATGGATGTTTGTATCTATGTGTGCCTGTATGTCTGTGTCTATATGTCAGGTTGGGTATCAGACGCCACCTCTCTGTGGACATCTCAGGCCCTCCAAGGTTTGGAGGCCTATCTCCCCCCACCACTTCCCCTGCCGGGGGCGGACTCCCTCAGACATCGGTGCGTTGGTGGTTCTTTGTGTCCGGGGATGGGCGTCCAGGTACACACCGGCTCACTCCTTGGCAGCTGCTTATCGGGGCCTGGAGCCTGGGGCTCGCTCGGGCCACTTCGGAGGTGGGGTGCCCCCGGCCTCTTGGCCTGGGGCTCGGTCACTCAGGCACAGCTGGCTGCCGGCGGAGCTCACGGGCACGTCACTGCAACCCCCCCTGGCTTCTGCTCCGTGGCTGCTGAATGACCCCTCATCTGGGACTCTCCTCAGCTCTTTCTGGGACAGTGGCTCAGCTGCCCCTCTGTTGGTCTTCCTTGGTCTCTTGTGTTCTGGGGGCCTCTGGATGTCTGGAGTTTGGATCTCCTCCATACCTGCTTCATGCCATGGAGGACGGGGCAGTGGCCCCCCACACCCTCTAGCAGATCATTACATGAAGGAACCTTTTAAAAAACAAGCGCGTCCATGCTCACAGGTGTACACACGGGTGCTCACACACACAAACTACACCCTTTTTGGCTCCTACCTCAAAGCACACTGTGCTGTCGATCTTACGTGCTGCACAATAATGTTTAATATTTAGTATTTACTGTCATATTCCCATAGATCATTGTGATGTTGTTTATTCTATTACTCTCGTTTTCTTCTGCTTGTTTTCTTTTTTCTTTCTCAACAGGTGATCCAGGTGATCGATATATGTTTTTTTGTTTGTTTGTTTTTTTTCTGCTTATTCTGTTGGTTTTTGTTTTTTGCCCTTCTCCCCCGTCCCTCTTCTCAACTGTTTTTCTTTCCCTCTTTCTTTCTCCCTTTTCTTTCCCCCAGTCAAGTCTGTCCCGTATTCAGCAAGTGAAAATAAAATAAATAATAAAAGGTGAATCAAATGGACCATTACGGCAAAGCTGGGATGGTCAATTTGGTAAAGAAAATCCGTTGGGCATCTTTCTTCGCCTTTAGACAATAATTCTGATGGCAAAAGAGCAAAACGGGACAGGCAGAAAAAAATAAAAAAAGAAAAAAGAAAAAAAAGAAACATGGAGAGGATGGACGTGTTCATGTCTGCCCACAGAGGACAGAAAACACCATCATTTTCAGATAAACAACACTTTTTAACAATCCCAGCACTGAATCATGCACATCTGAACTCGTGCAGCAGACTCTCAGTAAATGTGAGCTCAGATGTAAAATCCCTCATGTTTCTAAAATGACTGCACATGCCTGTTTGTCAGCAGTGGTGTTATAGTAATAATATAAGCTGTAACATGTCAGAAACACTAACATTTAAACATGTCAAAGGAGCTTGCAAAGAAAAGCTTCTGGACTTCTTTAAGTTACTTGAAGACGTTTCAAGTAATTTAAAGAAGTCCAGACGCTTTTCTTTGCAAGCTCCTTTGACTACGATGACCTGGATGACTGAGAACCTTCACAGACAACATTTAAACATATAACACATCCTTTATTGTTCAGGCTGAAGTTCACGCAGCTTTGTTTATCACGTCTCATTTATTATTTTAGATATTATGAAGCACTCTTACTGTGTTACTGTGACACTGTTAACAAAGGTCCAGGACATGAAGGTCCGTGTTTGTGTCACTGTGGGCAGTGTGGGCCCCACAGTCCACACACATGCTGCTGACTCTGAACCAGCTGCTCCGCTATCTACACTTGGAAATATGTGGTGCCTTTAGCTCAAAGACAGAAGAACGATCAATCAATAACTGTGTTGAAATTGTTCACAGTGGAGTTATTGTATATTTGTCACAGCTTCATAGAGCAGCCAGTGAAGGCTTTATCTATGAAGTATGCAGGTCTGTAGTCACGCCGCACTCTCTCCATCCTCTCCAGCCTCCTGTTGAAATATGAAGTCTAATAAAGTAAATCTGATAAAGTGACATTTAAACAGACTACAGTTAGCACGTCCTCCTCGTGCTGATCCCAGAACAGTAAAATGGGAGGGCTGTGTTAGGAAGAGCATCAGGTACAAAGTCTGTGCCAAATAAAACGTGTGGTGGGAATATAAGCGCGTGGCCACAGGTGCTGCTGTTAACGTGATGTACAGTCTGTGGAGATCCTTCACTGTGATGACGTCCTGTGTGGCAGCAGACAGGAAGTCTAAACGCAGCTTTATTTAAAACACAACACTGACTGAAACACTGACATCACTGATGAAGGCTACGATGATGAAGAGCAGAGGGCTCAGAAACACACACAATGTCATTAGGAGATGAAACACAGCTGAACTAAATCTAACTGACGAGGCACAGGAAGTAAAACTGAACTTAACACACACGAGACAAAGACTATCAAAATAAAAGAGTAACGCTGACAGCACAGCACCCCGTAGACTATCAAAATAAAAGAGTAACGCTGACAGCACAGCACCCCGTAGAATATCAAAATAAAAGAGTATCGCTGACATCACAGCAGCCTGTAGACTATCAAAATAAAAGACTAACATTGACAGCAAAGCACCTGGTGGAGGAAAAAGAGACAAATATCTAAGCGTGACATAAGAAAGAAAGTATTTATCGAAGTGTGGATGTTTAACACTGTGAACAGATCGTGTGAAAATCAATGCTAACGTTGATACAATCATTTCAGATCTTTTATTTTGAAGTGAAAACATTTAAATAAAATTAAGAGCACTGACTAGTGATGTGACGTTCTGTATCGAGGCTTCAAAGCTTGTGTTGAGTAATGGAGGGGGCGTTTCCGCGATGCGCGTATCGAGGCTTGCTTCATTTATGGGAGGAGCTGAAAATGATGACGTCCAAAGCTTCGCTGCCCGGCTGTACCACGTGACTGGTTCAGGAAGTGGTTCGGACTTTGCCGCGAGCTATGACAGAGATATAAACCCCTCAGACTTCATTCAAAATGTGTGTGTTTGATGGAGAGTTGCGGTTAGTGAGAGTTTGGAGATTTATGAGAGTGAGGAGAGAAAGTCAGGAGAGAATGGAGCCAGCTAAGAAGAGGAGGATGTCGTCCGCTTGATCTTGATCTTATTCCTCCCAACAAGGTATGTACATTTCTACAGAAGATGTATTTTCATAATACTGATGGTGCAATACAATTTATGTTAAGCGGCTTTACTTTTGTACAAGGGGAAGTGTTTGCTGTTAAGGGGACTTTACCCGAATGGATTTAGTGGCAGAAACACACACGAGCACAGGATTGTAGTGATGCAAGTTTTTATGTACACAGATGAGGGAATATTTACAAGGGAAGGGGCTATATACAGTGACAGATAAAAATGTGCACGAGAGCAACGCTGACAGGATGAGACGGAGCCGAGGTATGCGGGCGGACCGATGACGCACCGGAATTACCTAAAAGCGAGGAACAAACAAAGTTACAGAGTACGTCGATCACCGAGAGTTCAACTAAAAGTGGACGAGGAGAGTTGGAGAGCTTACTTGCAACACCGACATACAGATGTAGCGGTGGTCACAGCCTGGTATGAAGTAATTCTCCGTCACGGATCCACAGAAGCCCACACACAGAAAACTAAGCAGGCGAACAGGCAGCGAGACAGGCTAAAACAAAGGAGAAGCAGGCAGATGATGGATCCTAAAACATGCAGCTCAATCGCGTGGAATCAACAGATTCAGCTTGCACCAACACGTTACCACTTAGGAAAACGACAATACTCCGACACCAGACGTCCGAGATTCAGCTCCATAAAAGCGCTCCCTAATGACGTCCGATGCGCCGCAGGTGTGCCGGAATGCCATCAAGCCCCGCCCCGCCTACCTGTGCCAAGAAAGAAAACAAAACCCAAAAAAACAACAATACACCTACCCACCACCTCCTAACAGTTTGCTATGTGCCAGGGAGCTGGGATATAACAACAACACCTCATCCATGCTTAGGCACTACAGAGCTTTGCATGAGAATAAGGGGAACACCGATTGTGGAGCAAGACCAGGTGAGCCATCAAATGCCATGATAATATAGCATGCAGTAATGTTACTAAATGATATAACAATATTTTACAGCTGTAATAAGCTACGTGTGTGATATTTATATTTGTGCTTTGTTTTTGTTGTCTTTCCTCAGGAGAACAATCTCAAATAGATGAAGACCTGGTTAGCATGGTGATTGAGGACTCCCAGCCATTTAGCATTGTGGAGGACAAAGGATTTAAAAGATTTGTTAAATCATTAAATCCTAGCTATGTTCTCCCCACTAAAAAGGTCATAAAAGCAGTGAAAATTTCGTTTTTACAGAATAAAATGTGAATAGGGAGGACTAAGGCCTCAGTGTGTAGCTGTCCATACCTCAAAGTTACCAAAGCACAACCACTGTCCACACTCCAACCTCACCTCATCTCACAGTAAATGATCATTTCCATTTTAAACATTTCCAAATGATCATTTTCCATACTGCCAGTATAAATATACACAGTATACTGCATCACTACAATATACATGTTTTACACACTCCTTTTGTTGTTGACATTTACAGGCTGTGTGCAAACGGCCACACTCTTCAAATTCATGCCAACTAATATTTTTACATCCAGTAGGTGTCCTACTAGAGCAAATGAAGCTTCAAGATGCTTTGCACTGGAGTGAACCAACTGGATGAAAAGCTTCAGTGCTTCATGAAGCTTCATCTGCCCATCACTAGCAGTGACACAGCAGCACTCGTCCACCCTCACTTAAATAGGATGTAGAAACATAGATGATGTTATATACTGGTAATTATTAATTACCCTTCCCCAAACCTGGAGTTAATACATATCACTGTAACATCTATCAGGAACAATGATGTCATCATCCACTGACCTGCCTCCAAACACCAAACATGGAAGTTACCAAAGAGCTTCGTCTGAGCTGCAGGGCCTGAAAACAGGCCATCGTTTTCTGGAAGGAAGCTTGATGATGTCATCAGATATATGCACAGGTGTGTAGTCATCAGAGGCTGTGAGAATATAATAAAACAATGCTGGGGATCTGAAGACACCGAGGGAAAACGAAACATACTTCCTGTTTCTGCACACCTTCATCATCATCATCATCATCATCATCACATGGCTGACACATCAATGCAGCAACAGGTGGTTAAACCTTTACCAGGTAACATCCTGTAATAACTGAGCCACTGAAGCATCCTACATTGGAGCCATCATACATCACATGACCAGGACCAGGACTTTTATTGGTCCGTAGTGTGTTATCATGTGTGACCTGTTTGAAGAGCAGTCTGAAAACATGTGTGTGTGTCACATGACTAAGGTGAGAACTGGGACAGGTGAGCTCTTCTTGTTGGGATCTTCAGTCACTCAGACTCAGAGGCAGGAAGGTTACTGAGTGTGTGGAGCTGGTGGAGGTCAGGTCACCTGTCAGAGAAGATGAATTATTGTCCAATCAGGTTTGTGTCTGATTCCTGTAGAGGACACGTCCCTGTGAGAGTCTCCTCACTTTCACAGCTACCTCAGAGAGCATGAAGCCAACAGTAACCTGTGTGTGTGAACAGCTCTGAGCCCACAAACCACACCTGCAGCAGTCTGAACACCAACCGTGTGACGCTGCAGCTCCTTAAAGAGATCCTGCTTCTGTTCCTGTGGAGGATTCAAATAAAGATGGTGGTGCTGGAAGGTTTGTGTTATTTTGCACGTTGGCTTCTTTTTCACTGGTTTTCGGTCCAGTACTTGTACCTGAGTGTTTAAAGATGACAGAAGAAGAGCTTTGAATGTTCTCCAACAAGCCCACAGAACTCCTCCTGGTGATCCTTACAGACATGAAGATGCTGTAACACTAGTTTGCATTTTAACAGTAGAAACTATACATCACAACCCAGCGATCACTTTAGTCTGACAAAGATAGTAATGACAAAAAGGAATGCATTGTTTTCTTAGTGCAGGGTTAGCTTTTACCTTTCCACAGCAAACAAACACACATGAAATACTTGTTGGAGGTTTTCATATAAAGACTCTGAAACGATCCTGTTGAATCATCGTGCAGAGATCAGTGTGGAGGGTTATTATGGCAGCAGATCATCAGTGGAACACCACCTTCAGGTAATAAGACCTGCTGTGATGGTCTGATGGAGGCACTCTGTGTTTCTATGCAGGTGCTTTAATGCACGGCAGTGTGCTTGGATCATCGTCATGCTGAAGCTGATGTTTCCAGATGTTCGTGCATGCTGGCTCAGACTCTGACCTGCAGCTGAAACCATGACAGAGCCTCCACCGTGCCTCACAGATGGCTGCAGACTCTTAGAGTTGGACCTCCTCCTGACCTTAAAAGGTCAGGAACACTTGATCAACACTTGGAAGTGTTTTTTCCAAGTGTTGATGAGCTCTGCTGAGAGCCTATTATTTTATTCCACTGCTCTCGTGTCAGCCAATCGGTGAAGCTCTAGACAGCTCTTGTCCCGCCTTTGCGCCAGCTCCCATATTTCCGGTCTCTAACTTTCTAAACGGAGGGTTTACTGAGCTGCAGCGTAAGCACTGAGTGTCCCACTGACAGCGGTAAGCTAAATGTGGCTAATTAGTCACGTGATGTACGGAGCGTGTTTAGTGTCTCTGAAATGTGCTGTTGTTATGCTAATTGGATCGTTAGGGATAGCTCAGTAGGTAAAAGCGGATGCCCCATAATCGGAAGGTCGGGGGTTCGAATCCCCTGAATGGCTACCCTGAGGTACCCCTGAGCAAGTTCACGTCCCCACACACTGCTACCCGGGCGCCGCCTGGTGGCTGCCCACTGCTTCACTGAGTGAATGGGTTAAATGCAGAGAAGAATTTCCCCACAGGGATTAATAAAGTATACATATTATTATTTCTTTGTGATTATATATACAGTGAGTTATTTCTGATGGATGTAATGAATGTTTACCATGAAAGTGAATTAAAGGTGACTATAGTTCCTGAATATTTGAAGCCTTGTGGGAAATCTTTAATATTACTGCAGGTTACAAATGAACTTTAATCCTGTGAACTTTGAACCTTGACCTTTCAATGTTGTACAACTTGACTGAACTGATGATAGCTTATCTGTAGTTCCTGCAGTGTGTCACTACTTTAGTTTAATCTGTGAGGCTTTTCCTTAAACTGGTCGTGACATGCTTGACCTTGTTCATAGGTCAGGTTTTTATATGGGACCAATCCAAGGACGAGTTACATGATTCCAGATCCCAGAGTGTTCCAGTGTTCACTGGATGGTGAGCTACCCAAGATCCTAGGAGGCGATATACATACACACTCACTCATTCACACATTGATGGACTGCAGCCCTCTGCTGTACAAGTAGCACAATCACACATACACTCATCGGACGGACTCTGTTGGGATACACCTGTTTCGTCACAGGCTCCACTGCTACCATTTGGACTTAAGAAGATTAATTTTCTACTTGTGCAAAATTTTATTTTATTTTTTTTGTTACTTTGGGGGAAATTTCATATATTTGAAGTCTTTGTTAAAACATGTTGTAATTCATTGTTGTTTAAAAATATCTTAAAAAGGCTTAAAATCACTAAAGTTACTTTAAAAACAAACAACCGTGTTTTGTCTGGTCATTCCTGCTCCAAGAGCCACTCTTACTCTCCTGGCACTAGTCCAAGTTACCCATCACCTCGGTTATTATCTATTGATACTGTATATAACCCACATGTCTGCTACACAGCACACACATAACGATGTACACGTTATTTTCTCTTGTAAACGTTATCGGCTCAGCAAATTGTTCATAAATGATCATTTAGTGTGAAACGGTTTGCTTCATGTGGATTGAAGCACGTGTGTCTGAGTCCTTTAAAACTTCACACACATCACATCTGTAAATGTTCATGCGTGCGGATCATGTCGGACAAATTTGCAGCTCTTTGGACACAGATTTGCCTCCATGTTTCAGAGTCCTGTCCATCTTTGGACCCACGTGTGAGCAGCTTTCTCAGCGTGACCTGGATGGCTGCCTGCAGCGTGGTTACAAACACAGCTCACTGAAATAACTAAAGTCATGATTACAATATTAATTATATTTAAATTATTAGTCCACGGCTGCGTTTTATGTATTTGAAGATTTTTTTATTTGATTAATTTTCAAGAAGCTGTGAAGTCAAATAGATGTTTCATATAAAGCAGGCCTGCACGTGTTCTTATTTCCTCCTCTTCAAAGTGTTTGTTAAAAGTAAAAAGCTCTCAGTCTTCATGTATAAAGTATATTTATTATCCTCTCTGTGGGGTTAGGGTTTGACCTTTGACATTGTCTCCCTGCCCTACTCTCTGGGCTTTTATTTTGAAGGCCTGTATCTTCTCTGAATATCAGCCAGCTGGTCAGTCTTTGTCTCCACATGTGTCTCAACATCACATGTGTCCAGATGTGTCTGTATTTGTCATCCATCTCCAGCTGTTCTAACAAACGTCACAGGTCTGTGTGACAGAGCAGAGAGGATGGGCTATTTTCATCATAGACCATAAAAATCCACTTTTTTCCTCATCCTGTTTGCATGCACAGCACTCTGATCCAAACACCTTCATCCTTTCTCCCAGTAAGCATGTACTATGGTGTCTGCAGCAGCTGTTAGTCTTTATAACCATCACTGCTCCCAGCAGACATCAAACATCCTGCTGGTGTTTGCACAGTTTCTCTGTTTTTAATAACGTAATAACTGTACAGTATTTTCATCATGTTGTAAACAGTTTTTTGAATCCTCGTGCTCCACCTACCTGGGAACACATGAATTTCCCCAGTGAGGGACAATAAGGACTATTTCTGTTCTACAGTGACCCATGTGTGACTATCACAGCAGGCCTGACACCATCATCATGTTCACACAGTAAGCTCTGATGTTTGTACCAGTCTTGTTGGACCCTTCAGCACCAATAATAACCTGTGACGCTGTCGTTGGTGCCTTTCTGCAGAGACGTTAGCTCAGCGTAGAGCAGGGGTCAGCAACCTTTAACACCCAAAGAGCCAGTTGGAGCCAGTTTCCACGCAAAAGAAAACACTGGGAGCCGCAAATACTTTTTGAAATCTAAAATGAAGATAACACTGTATATATATATATTTTTTTACCTTTATGCTTTGTGTGAACAACTAAAGTAAGTAAGTAAAGTTTATTTATTAAGCGCTTTTCACAGACAGGCAGTCACAAAGCGCTGTACACAAATATTAAAATGAACAATACAATCAATAGAAACTAAACACAATGTAAAAGATCAAATGTAAATAATGTAAAGAATATAAAATACGTAGATCAACAAAAGGCTTGTTTGAACAGAAAAGTTTTTAACTGCTTTTTAAAAGAATCCACAGAGCAACTAAGCTGTGTTGCTTATGAAATCCATGAAGTGATACAGAGAAAATTACATTTTATTTATGTAATTAACACATTTTGAACTAAATGTAAATAAAGAAATATAACAAAGGAAAGCTGAACTAAAATGATCCAGCAAACAAAAACTGTTGTGAGCCGCCAACCTCATATCGCTTTTGGGCTTTTGGAGCCTTGACCTGACTTTTAAAAAGTAATTGGAAAAAAGCTCTATGCTGCTAAAAGAAAAAATAGATATTTGCAAAATTCTGCCTAAATATGTATTTTACCTGGTTAATGTGTGTGGCAGGGCGTGGTCTGCAGCGCCGCTGCAGGGGAGGCGGACACACCTGAGCGGGACCCGCAATCACGCCTTGCTGCCTTAAAGTCTGCGCTCTCTCTGAAGAGAGCTGAAAAGCTACAGCCGGCTGTATGCGTACAGCAACCGTGTGTGAAAAGCATGTTTATGCAAATATCGTCTGGTCTGCCGTGATATGTTTACAATGGGACTTATGGTCCCGAACCTGTGCGCACAGCGTCTGCAAATCGGGGCTTTCATCTTTACGCAGGACTGTAAGCTGTCATCTGTGAGGCGTGAGCGGTGTTTGTTTTTAACATAGTTCATGGTGGAGCTGCTGACATAATGTGGATCCGAAGATCCACAATCGGCCTACCTGGGGTTGAAAGTCTCGATAAATGTACGGCGTTTCGTCGGGTATACCGGCTTCCGCGAGTGTGACGCTTATTTTGAGCGATGAAAAAAATATATATATATAATTTTATTTTTATATTTCAAAATCACAATAATCTTCCAATGTAGAACTACAAGTTAAAAAAGAACTAAACACAAATAAAATACACTTCAGCTAAATACTTCTAATTTATTTTCCCAAACCACCCGGAGCCGCAAAATAAAGACTAAAGAGCCGCATGCAGCTCCAGAGCCGCGGGTTGCCGACCCCTGGCGTAGAGGCTAATCACTGGTGGCGTACCTTAACCTGCACAGGCCTTATGCTCTCTCAGTATCTCCAACACCTTCCTCCATCATCCTCTGCTTCTCTCATAACGAGGTAAAGACTCAGCGTACGCTTCTTCATTTTCATCTTCTTCTCCATCATCGGCCTCTCTCTGAATGACATCCTTCAAACCTAGAAGCAGGTCACCTGGAAACTCCATCTCCTCTATAGTTTGTTTGGCCTCCACGTGCTCATATATATACATGACAGGCTCCTGATGGATGGTGTCCTGGAGGATTTCCTCCCAGATCTGGACCAGGCCATCACCGAGCTCCTGGACAGTCTGAGGTTCAGCCTGGACCCAAAGTTAACGTCCCAGAGGAGTTTTAGTGGACTTAACTCAGGCGTGTATCGGGGCCACTCAGTGGTATCAGTACCTTCATCCTCCTGTAAAGCACTGTGACCTGGATGACTGAGAACCTACGCACCACTATGATGTTCTAGATCATAGACTATGGTTTCATTTCATTATATTAGAGACTGTCTCCCAGTTTAACCTACCAGTGATGGACACAGTGGAAGTGATCTTGGTCCTGCTGATGTTCCAGATTGATGTCAGGCTGATCTTTATTATCACTGATGGACAGATTCATTTGGTTTTTGTGTCGTTCAGACCTCAGTATCACTGTTGCAGGTTGGATGGACTCTTATCCTACGAAACAGGGTGGTCTGTGGAGATGTGTTTGTCCCTCATTCTGGACCTTTACAGGTCCTGGATGGAGGAAAGACAGCACAGATGAGACTCTCTAAAGACCTTATTGTCTGGCCCTGTCATGCTTCATGACTGAGGCCAAGCAGACAGTGATTGGTGGAAACAGGACAGACTGGATGATGCCATTTCTCCAGACTGCACAGGGTTATATCTTTGGATTAGTTCTGACACATTCATCAACACCATATCTCCAGTCATTGGACACAATATCAGAGGAGAAAAAAAGTCGCATTTTTACTGGAAAAACCACAAACATGTTTAACCAATCATTTCGTACATTTAAAAAATGATGCACAAGTTTTGCAAACTGCAACTATTTCCCTAAAAATGCAGCCGAGGTCCCAGGTGGTTTTTATATAACCATTTCAAAATATTTACAGAACAATCAGCTGTTCTGCATCAAATAAGAAGCCACACAAATGATTTGTGCCACTGCAAAAAAATAGTTTGTGTCCACTATAAGACAGAGGAGAACAGCACAGGGATAAACCTGCAGGTCTGACAGCAGGAGGTGGATCACTCCTGTTTTCCATGTGGAGACAGCGTTTACACTGCAATCTGCCTTTGGTGGCTTTAAGGCAGCAACTGTGACATTCACTAGTACAGGACTCGGCAACCCTAGGCAACCCTAGGGTTAACTGATGGCACGACCATAGCTGGACTGGCCATCGGGCATTTGCTCGGTGGGTCCATGGTGGTTTTTCGTTTTTATGGGCTGATGATTTTTTTTTTTTGTAACAGTATAAACAATGAAAGGTGGTGGATTGGCCAGATGCCGATTGCCGAATGCAGATTGGCCGGTGTGTAAAAATAACTCAGTTGTTTGGTGGTGGCTATGGCGGAACTTCCACAGATTCAGTAACATTAGCAAGTGGTGGAGACCAGCAGGTAGTTGAGAGAAAGGGGAGGCAAGATGAGAGACCTGAGGCGGCTGCCGTCCGAGTGTCAGGTGAACTGAACATCAGGTAAGAAGTTATGACCTGCAGTCTATCTGGGTCAGATATAAACCAAGTTTAGGTGGAGTTTATTTTCGTTGTGCTGACTTTTTACAGTCAGTTACAATAACTCGTACTGCGTACTAGCTGGAATGACAAAATTTCTATACAGCTGGGTGGGAGCTACGATGTTACTGATAGTGAACTTTATTTTATTAATAAGGTTAGTTAGTAGAGTTGCCAACCGTCCCGTAAAAAGACGGAATTGTCCCGTATTTTTATTTTTATTACGTGTTTCGTATTGAGCTGAAAAGGAACGCAGTTTGTCCCGGACTTTAGCTAGAATGAAAAAGACACAAAGCTGGAGTTATTCTGTATCTTTGCTGCACAGCTGCCTGTTCTTCTCTCATTCTCTCCCCTCCCTCTCCTGTTTCTACTTCAATCATGAAACTGATCAATGATCAGCTGATCGGCTTTTCTCTCTTGTTTGTTTATTGCCCACTTTGCACCAGAAAGAGGAAACCAGTGGATGTCACGCTAAACAACAGCAGCACGTTTAAGCTTGATCAGCTGTTGTTAGAATTTATTTAATAATAATTTCTAGTATCAGCTGATGTTTGCTGGAGCCACAGCTGTAAAGCTGCTGGTCATGATGTCCGTTTGGATATGTGGTGAGAGGGAAACATGAAGATGAAACCAGGAGATGTCCTTACTGAATCATCAGAGCTGAACAGGTGATGGAGAAACAGGTTTACCTTTTAGGTGACATGGATGAGTTGAAGTTATGAACTGTTTCTGAGAGACAAATAACACCAGGATCCTTTTTATGTAGCTGACAGCTGGTAACTGTGCAGGGGCGGGTCTAGCAAAGTGTTGCCAGGGGGGCAGGTAGGGCATTAACAGGGAAAGGGGGGCACAAAGAAATACTTTTCTTTCTTATTCTCATTTAAAATGTCTGGCTGTTATTAAATAATTATCTGAGGCTTACAACCAAAGTTTTTATCTGACGTAAAATGTATAGAAATCATAAATATACCAACAAGACTGTACATCACTGTCACAACAGCGTTTGTTTTCATTCAAAGGCTTTATGGCTTTAATACCTGGTGGGCCGGTCTCTAGTCAAAATGCCTGGGCTGATTTTTTGTCCCAGTCCAGCCCTGGGCACGACACGCAGTAAATTAATCTGAGAAGGTGCATTAAAAAATAAATGGCTGGGCCAGCAGTGCACATAGCAAATTAGCTCGCATAGACACATTAATTGTGCCCCTTCTTAATGACGGTATCTTAGCTAACAACCCCAACTATCAGATTCAAATTGTAATTGGCTAAAAATAACTGAGAGGGACGTTGTTAGCTTTCCACATTTCGACACTTCAAAAGCTTCAGGAGCTGTCCGCTCAGCACAGCCTCAGCACAACGGAAATACACGGAAACATCCATAGACTCGAGACAGAATTCACAATGCTTTTTTGGGACTTTCAGGTGTATGGAACAATGTTTTCATTTCTGATCAAACCAGAAGTCTTTATTGAGCAGCTAGATTTGTCTCACATTAACTGGCTGAGTGAATGCCAGTTAATGCAACATCGACGCAGCTGGAATCCACAGCTGTGAGTTTTCATGGAGCTGCATGTTCACCTGCTGGACATCACTACCTGACAAGTTTAACTGTCTTCAGAACATTGCAGAGGCCTTATTGACAGTATTTGGCTCTACAGATCTGTGTGAGCAGATTTTCTCTCACATGAGTGTCCTCAGGTTGAAGGCTGAATGCTGGACACTCGGAGACCTTTGTATCTCAGTGGGAGACCAGAGATCACATTAACATGTGTATCCCTGTATTAACAAACATGCCATATTGGCCCAGTTTATTTTTCTTATCATTGTTGTGAGGAGACCATAAATAGCATTTGTATTTTCTGCTTCACAGTTCTTTTGGTGTTATGGATAAAAAGTGTCTTTTTTTTGTTTCAAAATAGCTGATAACTATTCGCTGATAGCTGCCAACATCTGCGAACAAATATAATTCTATAAAGTGGTTGTTGCGGGTTCAGATATTGAAAAGGGACACAGAAACAACACTGATCCAGGAGGGTTAGGTCAAACGATGACTTTAATGAACACACGCGTGGAGAGATGAACACTGTTACACAATCAGCATCCATCTCTGCCTAACAATACACAAGCAGATGTTTTATACCATCAGGGTTTATTTTCATGACGCCCCTTCATACGTCAAACAAATACAATATATGCATAAGTTTCAAAACCACAAATGTTCCGTTAACGACTTTAACAATGTTTGAAAGAGTATCTTCTTCGCCTCCACGCCAGGTGCTTCTGGTAGCTCATCTCGCTCTCGCTTCTCCAAAACCTCGGGCCATGCTCTGCAACAAACTAGCAATTCTGCACACACAAAAAACCTAGAACATAAGCCTACCTACAGTGTGTGTATGTGTGTGTGTGTGTCCTGACCTCAATTGGCACTCTGTGTCACCTCTCACCTCACCCACTAACGCTCACAACCAGACAGAGGCCACTCACAGATGTGTAGCAGTTTACTAAAACTATATATATATATGTAATATATTGAATAAATGCTGTAAATAAACGCCACTACTCAAAGCTTAATAAAAGGATATAAGTGAATAAAAGATAACAATGAATACCTTGTGTCATGTATTATTTTATAAGCGTGTAGCAATCTTTCCATAGCTCTAGGCCACTTTGCACAATAGATCGTCTGGACATAGCGCTGGACGAAGCTTCCGACCATCAATTACTGACCGAGCCTCAACTCTTTAAAAGCACAAACTGCAAGGTGTGTATAAAAATAGCTAAAACTGCATTTGGAATAAAAGGTTAACATGATAACAGTATGTTTAAACATTTTAAGGCCATCTTAAAGCTATCTGTTAATATAGAGCGTTATTAAATTTATTGCTAAAGTAATCATATGGCACATTGACTTCTGAGGAAATTTTAGATGGCACTCATCATCAGAAAGGTTGCCTACCCCTGATTTATACTTATTTTATTCAATCACTACTTTCCGGAAAGGGATGTGCACGAGGGTAAACCCTCTGCGGATCTGAAGCAGTAAGCCGCGTGTGTATAATATAGCCTATTATTTTGCCACTCACACGTCACACACAGTTTCGATCAAAACAACTTCTGCGCTACACTCTGCCTTGTTCCGCTTTCTGTCTGCATCCTGTTCTTTTTCAGCTCTGCACAAAGCATCCTATTCTGCCCAGTTTCCTGTCTTGTAGTGATGTGTCGTCGCGAACAAAACGGCTCTTAGATCCGACCATTTGAAGTGAACGATGCAAGTCGGCTCCTTATTGGGAGCCGTGGGTTTTTTTATTTCTGACTCTCACCCTCTCTCTCGCACTTTTTTTCCGCTTCACTCTGCAGGCGAGCCTTGTGCTTTGCGCTAGGACGGGGGGGAGCGGCGGTAGTTACACTCACAGTAGCAAATGACTCCAAGGTTCTTCACATCGTTACTGGAGGCCAAGGTAATGCCATTCAGAGTAAGAATCTGATTAGATACCATATTTCTAAGATTTTCAGGGCCGAGTACAATAACCTCAGTTTTATCTGAATTAAGAAGCAGAAAGTTAGCGGCCATCCAGGTCTTTATGTCTTTAAGACATTCCTGCAGTTTAACTAATTATGAAGCGCCTTGAGGCGACTTTTGTTGTGATTTGGCGCTATATAAATAAAATTGAATTGAATTGAATTGAATTGAACTAATTGGTGTGTGTTATCTGGCTTCATGGACAGATAGAGCTGGGTGTCATCTGCATAGCAGTGAAAATGTATGCTATGTCTTCTAATGATACTGCCTAAGGGAAGCATGTATAATGTAAATAGAATTGGTCCTAGCACTGAACCCTGTGGAACTCCATAATTGACCTCAGTGTGTGAAGAGGACTTTCCATTTACATGTACAAATTGGAGTCTATTAGATAGATATGATAAAAACCACTGCAGAGCAGTACCTTTAATACCTACAGCATGTTCTAATCGCTCTAATAGGATATTATGGTCAACAGTATCGAACACAGCACTAAGGGACAACATTGTCACATTAGAAAGGTATAGTAATCATCCACAACTATTTTCAGTTGTGGATGATAAAGGATTCAGAAAGTTTATTCATGCAGGCCTATATGACAGAGAATGTGCATCTTGTTTTTGTTTTCATATTTTAATTTATATGTGTTGTGGTTTGCAGTGTCTTGTGTTGTTTTACTTTATATTTGTTTAAAATTAAAAAAAACAGAAAATTTAAATAGTTAAAGGTTGAAATGTAAATAGTTGGTTTTTGTATTATATGATTTTTTTCTTTTTCATTTTATGTGGAGTGAATAAATAAAAGTAATTTATGGTGGCCCCTAGAGACAAAGCACGTACAAACTCCAAAACACGTAAAAACCCCGAAGCACATAAAAACTCCAAAACACGTAAAAACTCCATAGAAAGTACAAACTCCGAAGCACGTAAAAACTCCCTAGCACATACAAACTCCAAAACATGTAAAAACTCCATAGCACGTACAAACTCCATAGAAAGTACAAACTCTGAAACACGTAAAAACTCCAAAACACGTAAAAACTCCGAAACACATAAAAACTCCATAGCACATACAAACGCCATAGCATGTACAAACTCCAAAAAATGTAAAAACTCCATAGCCGTATAAACTCCAAAGCACGTAATAACTCCATGGCACGTACAAACTCCGAAGCACGTAAAAACTCCAAATTGACCACATAAGCCAGGAAGTACCAACGACCGGATTTGGTGCGTGGTAGTAACAGGTAAATGAACTTTTTTTTTTTTTAATTATTTGAATATATATGAGTGCTTGTGTATAAATACACAAACAATACACATATGCTATCAATTGTGTAATTAAAGTGATCTAGGGTAGCTCTGTTTTGGAAGCTCAGTTAAAGCTAGAAATGTGTTTTGGAGTTTGTATGTGCTTTAAAATTTGTACATGCTTTGGAATTTGTACGTGCTTTTTGGAGTTTGTATGTCTTTGTCTATAGCAGCCACCGTATATATTTATATATAAACATATATAAATAAAACCACGTTTTTTTACATTAGTAATTCATTTTGTGCATAATTTTATATTGTTGTTAATAATAAATTAATTAAAGCGTGGCTGAAGAGTTGGGTGTTGGGTGTAGCTTGCCTTTACCAGTGTATGAATGTGAGAGTGAATGAATAGTGGTATTGTAAAGCGCTTTGAGGGGTCCCGAAAAGCGCTATATAAATGCAATCCATTATTATTATTATTATAAAGCAACAAAACAACCCGAAGAGCCAGTTGGGAGCTGAATAGTGATGGTAAATTCGATTATTTTTACTGAATCGAGTTTTGATGAGTCACTCACCAAAGTGAATTGGGTTTCTTGAGTCATTTGAGTCACTGAGTCAGTTGACCAGAGAGTGCAAAAATGTATATTTTCACTCAAACCTAATTTGTTTCTCTTTTAATGTAAATCCTACTGCTAAGATGAATGATTGTAAAAGAAAACAACTATTTTCTTTAGAGCAAAAAAGAGCAAAAAAATTCTAAAGGGAACATTTATTTATTTTTATTTTATTTTATTGGTATTTTCCTTAAATGTGTCAAATATATATTTTCTGATCTAAATCTACACTGAGCTGTGAGCCAGGGGGCGGTAAAGTGCCTTAACATTGGTTGCCAACCAAGAAGAAGAAGAAGAAGAAGTAGCTGTGAGCCAGGAGGGAGGTGGTGAGTGAGTGATTCGTAACAGGAAGGGAAGGGGTGAGTGAGTGATTCGTTCAACTCGTTTGAGCTGTGAGCCAGGAGGGAGGGGGTGAGTGAGTGATTCGTTCAACTTGTTTGAGCTATGAGCCAGGAGGGAGGGGATGAGTGAGTGAGTGATTCGTTCAACTCGTTTGTGCTATGAGCCAGGAGGGAGGGGGTGAGTGAGTGATTCGCCTTACGCTATGATTCAGCACAGCAAGGGAGGGGGTGAGTAACTCAAATGTGTTGTTAGCATGCTAGCTGAGCGATGCTACTGTGAACCGAGGAGCTATTGTCTTGATGTGAGCTTCTACTCAGGGTTTTTTCTTCCAGTTCAGAGCAGGAATGTTTTTGTTAAGAAACTGACTGTTGTTTTTTTCCCCACAATTTTAATTATAAGCTAGATATATTTCTACTAATGGAATTAGTTTGCTAACAGCAACAGGGATGAGTCAGTGAGTCAGTTGCGCTTGTGAATCATGATTCACGAGTCAGTAAAGTGATTCTCGAGTATTGAACGATTTGTTCACGAATCGAACATCACTAGACCCGAAAGAGCTGGCTCTTTTTAGTGAGCCAATCCGAAGGAGCCAGTTCTCTAAAAGGAGCCGGAATTCCCATCACTACTGTCTTGCTCAGCAACCTATGACCTTTCACACACAATGGCTGTGTCTGAATTCAGGGGAAGGATGCTCATAAGGACACTACCTGCCTACGTCACAAGGTAGTGTCCTTAGACGGACGGGTAGTCAGGAAGTGAGCGGCTGTGGACAGCCCCCTTTTTTTCTCCAAAGAAACTTTATTGAACAAACAATGAGTATCCAACATAACAGATGGGCTTTGGACAGCCTCCTAGCCTTCAACTCCGCCCTTACTTGCGTGTTTTTCTGGTCAGTAGCGCCAGAGCGCGAAAACTTTAAAATGGACCCAGAAATGTTGCTCCATTATGCGGACAATTTTATTTCTCAAGGAGCTAGAAAAACCTTATCGTCGTCGCCCGCACGTTTTGTACCATAGGCTCATCAGAGACAATCATATCCAGGTAATATAATTTCCTTTAATCTACATGCATTTAGGAATTACTTAGCTAATTACATGGATAATTAAATTATTGCCAGCGTTGTGCCAAAAAAGTGTTCGCCTGCCAAAACTGATTTCCAATGTTTCCGTGTGTAATATCTGTATATATGTTGGTAAATAGACTTCGGTGAACATGGTTTACTAAGGAGTTTTCTATGTACAATAATTACCTGTTGTTCAAGTATCTTTATAACTCTGGTTATAATGTAGGTACAATTGATATATTTGTTGCGCTGTCTGCTGCCCTCTTGACCAGATTACTCTTAAAAAATAAATTTCTAATGTCAACAAGATTGTTTTTGAACTGGATGAATAAAGGATAAAAGTCACTGCCAAAAACTGACTGCAGCTTCTACCTGTTACAGGAATGTTGCTGGTGGCTCAGAGTGACTTCATATCATTAATGAGGGATACATTTGACATATGTTTCATGTATTATGGAACAACAAGTTATTTATAGCAGGTTAAATACGAGCAATCACTTTAGGGCAAATACCGGAAATCAGTTTTTGGCACAACATCGGTCATTCTTACACATGTACTGTATCATATATAATATATAAACTAAATATCTTTGAAACATATAGAATCTAATCTTTTGTTTGTATGTTTTTTGACATAGCACTTTATCAAACTTTTGACTACTACAGAGTTACAAGTATTATACTAATAATATAGCATCCACCATCTCCAGCTTGTGTATTTCTGAAAACATCTTAGTGGTGAGTGGGAGGAAGCATCCTAAAGCTCTCTGCAGACCACCCTGTGTGATTCTCCACTCGCCAACCAGAAAAGACAAACCGCAGGTCTCAGTTGCAGCACCCCATCCATGTCTGATCTTCAGCAACACTGCCAGAGACTTCCTGTAATCTGTTACAGTTGTAAAAGAAACCGTCCAGGAACAGGTCACTCAGGTTAATCCTGTGTGAACAACTGTAAATATTGTTTTTTCATCTTTACATACTGTGTATTTGAAATATTCTTGTTTAATTGTTATTGTTATTTACTTTATTGCTATCAAATAAATATCCATGTAATATTGTTCCAAGTTAGCATTATGTTCATACATGTTAAAAATGCCTGTAAATCAAATTGAGTTCAGTGACAATTACTGTTTGTTTGAATCAATTTATTAATAACATAAAACCTTTAAACTAATGAAACACATATAACAATGTAACAAATATATTCAAATAAATAAATTTCTCAATACATAACTCATTTTGGAACGAATCTTTCTAGAAGTGAAAACAGTCTGTCCATCCTCTCCCTGCTCTCCTCTCCTCAGCCTCTCTTTGCTGCCTCATGTCCTCTCTGATGAGGTCTAGCAGCTCATCATCTCTTTTCCTCTTTCTCCCTGTCATAGGTGCCTGAGCCGCTTCGTCATCGCTGTTGTTTTGGTCACCCACTGCTGTGCTTGGCCCTGGAGTGTCCTCAGGGAGAGAGGAAATTAGGACAGGAGGCTTAATGGAAGGCATCTGTCCTATCACCTCATCCATGAGGGCAAACCAGGGCCAAGTATCAGCAGTGTGCTTCCCACTGACCCCCTCTCCTGAGCCTGGATACTTGCAATCCTAAAGGCAGAGGAAATCAAAAATGACAGCAGGCAAATAAACACACCACAACAACTCTTAGTAATTGCACATTTATTAACTTGTGTTCTTAAGAATTATCTTCTTGATAACACACATACGTACTTTGTATTCTTTAAAGATCTCATGTCTTCTGGCCTGCAAGGGGGTGACTTTCCCCTGCAGGCCCATCTTCTCCAGAATTGTCCTGATCACACACAACAAATAAGAGAAGAAAGGAAACCATGGCAACTATGTTAAGCCCTAAACCCAAAAGTTTTCACAGCAGAACACCAGAGGAACACCGTCTGGATATCACAGGTTCTGTACAGCAGCGGTCCGTGAGTCGTTTGGTACCGGGCCAGGAGAGTTGAAATTTATGGTTTTCAGGGGTTTTATCATTAACTCGGTTTCCCTGGGTCTTTCCCTTGTTGTAGTTGTGTGTCTTATTTTGAAAGGAATATTTACACGTTACCATAGCAACCAGAGAGCATTAAGCGGCAGAGAGGAGGATGTTACTCTCAATGTTGGCGCATTTTCAGGAGGACGCTGCTAATAAAGTTACACAATTACACAGAACATTCACGTTTATTATTATATTTACAAAATACCACAGTTTTTGTCTTAGTTGGATCATTTTATGTTGTTGTATTCATCCGCGACACCTTGAAGGCTCCGTGTCTGACATAAACCGGTCTGTGGCGCAAAAAAGGTTGGGGACTGCTGCTGTACAGCATGAAGGTTAATAGAACCGTGCTCATATGAATATGATATGTAAATTTATTTATTCTTGTACCTCCATGCCGTAGCGGCCTAATTCTTCACCCCAGTGAAGAGGTGATCATTTTCTCCTCGTTTTGATAAATTAAGCCGTTTGGTCTTTGTTCCCCAAAACATATCACCAATTCGACAAAATCAAAATTAGCTGTATGTAAGCGGCAATACATGAAAAACCGCGGGACCCATGATACAAACTGGTTTACGGTTATTTTAAATTTTAAAGCACTAAGAATATATATTTATTTCTTGACAGCTCCTACAGATAAAAATACTTTTACTAATATGACCCTCAAGGTCACCTTACAGTAACACGTAAACATACCATAAAAACATAAGAAAAATGTATATATAGCAAACATGGTAGATAAAATTTAGACATAAACAGTCATAAAAGTATAAAAGCAAATATAAAAACTGAGCAAGGTAAAAATGGCCCAAGACAGATCAGGTGTATGCAATTCTAAACAGATGGGTTTTGAGACGTGATTTAAAAGTGGTGAGACAGTGTGTGGTCCGTAGAGCAAGTGGGAGTGCATTCCAAAGTCTCGGGGGAGAACAACTAAAGGCTCTGAGTCCAATGGCAGTCAGACGAGCAGGTGGAACTGACAGAAGGGAAGCTGAAGAAGAGCGGAGTGTACGAAGGGGCGAGTATGTATGGAGAAGATCTGATAGATATGGAGGAATAAGGTTATGAGGCGCTTTCAAAGTGAGAAGCAGGATCTTGAAATTGACACGGAGGTGAATTGGGAGCCAATGGAGCTGTTTAAGAACAGCTGTTATGTGTTCAGTGGATCTAGTTCTGGAAATAATACGAGCAGCTGTATTTTGAACCAACTGCAGTTTATGGAGGGATTTATGAGGTAAACCATAGAGAAGAGAATTACAGTAATCCAGACGAGATGTGACAAGAGCATTGACAAGTATGGCGGTACTGTGTGGAGTGAGTGAAGACCGAGTGATATTATTTATATGTGCTGTGAAGACTCTTAACCTGAGGGGAGGGTCTGACAACAGAGTTATCAATGGATAACGAAAGACTGGTTGAAACTGTAGTCAGTTTTGATCTGGTGCCTATTAAAATTAATTCTGTTTTATTGCCATTAAGTTTAAGAAAGTTGTGAGAAAACCAGACCTTGATTTCACTTAAACAGTCAGAAATGGATGTAGGTGGGAGAGTAGCTGTGGGTTTGGAGGATAGGTAGAGCTGGGTGTCATCTGCGTAGCAGTGAAACTGGATGTTATGCTTCCTAAAAATATTACCTAGGGGTAGGAGATAGATGATAAAAAGGACCCAGAACAGAGCCTTGGGGTGCACCGGAATTAACTGGAGTAGATACTGATCTGTGAGGGAGTAATTGAACAAACTGTGAGTGGCCAGAGAGATAAGAAGCAAACCAGGCGAGTGCTGTACCATTGATGCCAATAGATGCTAATCTGTGAAGGAGGATGCGGTGGGAGATAGTATCGAAAGCTGCTGTAAGGTCAAGGAGAATGAGGATGGATATAAGTCCAGAATCAGCTGCAAGCAAAAGATCATTGGTACTAGGGCTGTTTCTGTACTGTGACATGAACGGAAGCCGGACTGAAACTGTTCGTTCAAGTTATTTCCAATGAGATGATGATGAACCTGTGCAGCCACTATCTTTTCAAGAATTTTTGCTAGGAAAGGGAGATTTGAAATTGGCCTGAAATTATTTAGATTGGAGGGATCTGAACCATTCTTTTTCAGTATGGGAGTTATTATTGCAGTTTTAAGGGAAGAAGGAACAGAACCAGATATAAGAGAGGAGTGTACGATATTAGCAATCAGTGGGGCAAGAGACGGGAATGAGAGTTTGACAAGATTTGTCGGCAGTGGATCAAGTTTACATGATGATGACTTTAAGTTAGTAATTATGGAAGATAGCTGAGTTATTGTGGGAAGTTCAAAATTGGACAGAGAGGATGACAGCTTAGAAGGACAAAAAATGCAGGTAGAACAGTTGACCATTTCACAGGATGAGGGCAATTGTTGATGAAGATTCTCAATCTTGGTGTAAAAAAAGTCCATAAATTTGTTGCAAACTGCGGCAGAGTGTGTATGTATGGCAAAGGTATCTGGGGGTTTAACAATATTATGCAATGTAGAAAACAAAGTGCGAGTGTTTCCTTCAGCGGATTCAATAACAGAGGTGTAGTAAGTAGATTTAGCATGATGAATAGCTTCTTTATAATGTTGTATATGACTGAGATACATGTCCTTGTGAATAGTAAGTCCTGTTTTCCTGGAGAGATGTTCTAGGCGGCGTCCAGTAGCTTTAAGTTGGCGAAGTTCAGATGAGTACCATGGTGCAGAGCGAGAGAAAGAAACAGTTAGAGTTTTTTGGGGAGCCAAGGTATCTAAGAGGTTGATAAGTTCATTGTTATAGTGAGATACCAGGTCGTCTATGGAAGCTGAGGCATCAATGGTAGGTAAGTTATTAATGCCATGGGAAAGAGCTGATAGATCAATGCCCCTAATATTTCTAAAAGTAATTGAGCGGTTTTGTTTATTTTTGTATATTGGGAGACTAGCATTGAATAAAACTAATTTATGGTCTGAAAAATGCATGTCCAATACAGCACAATTCTTAGGGGTGACACCAATGCAGCAAACAAGATCCAAAATGTGTCCTTTGGAGTGTTTGGGAACGTCCATATATTGTTGTAAGCCAAAATTGTCCAGACAGGATATAAAATCTCTTGTGGCTGAATTTGATGTGTTGTCCATGTGGATGTTAAAATCGCCCAGCAGTAGTATATTTGGAGATAAGAGTAGGATTTCAGCGAGAAAGTTAGAAAAATCAGTTAAAAAGTCAGAGTTGATTTTAGGTGGACGGTAAACAGCAACTAATACTGTGGGGGTTGGTCCATTAATTTGAATCAGCATGGATTCAAACGAGGAGTAGGGAGGAACAGAAAGAGAAGATACCTTATACTTGTTGTTGTACAGGATTGCAAGGCCACCCCCACATCCCGACACATGGGGCTGGCAGGTGTAAACAAATTCAATTCAATTCAATTCAATTCAATTTTATTTATATAGCACCAAATCACAACAAAAGTTGCCTCAAGGCGCTTCATAGATACAGAGAAAAACCCAACACTCATATGACCCCCTATGGGCAAGCACTTTGGCGACAGTGGGAAGGAAAAACTCCCTTTTAACAGGAAGAAACCTCCGGCAGAAACAGGCTCAGGGAGGGGCGGCCATCTGCTGCGACCAGTTGTGGTGAGAGAAGGAAGACAGGATAAAAGACATGCTGTGGAAGAGAGACAGAGGTTAATAACAGATATGATTCAATGCAGAGAAGTCTATTAATACACAGTGAGTGAGAAAGGTGACTGGAAAGGAAAAACTCAGTGCATCATGGGAATCCCCCGGCAGCCTACGTCTATTGCAGCATAACTAAGGGAGGATTCAGGGTCACCTGGTCCAGCCCTAACTATATGCTTTAGCAAAAAGGAAAGTTTTAAGCCTAATCTTAAAAGTAGAGATAGTGTCTGTCCAGGCAGAGTGGTCCGGTTGAGATCGGCGAAATCATTTGGACGCTGCCAGGTCTCCGTCAGACATAGAAAGTCCAGGTTATGTTCATTAAGAAGATCATAAACAAGAGGTCCATTGCTGGAGAGGGATCGGACATTAAGCAATCCGACGGAAACGGGATAGTTGCCGCAAGCTTTGCAAACCGACCAGGCAGGGCTAGCAAGCACACTAGGGTCAGCAGTCCGTCCACCAGGCTTCCTAGCGGAGCGACGGTGAGATGACCACAGGGATGGTATCGAATTCCTGCTGTCGATCCTGTAATTCCGTATGGATCCGCAGTGGACATACTTTCGACGCGGGCGCCAGGCGATGCCAGGGTGTAGCAGTGAAGCCGGTGGAAAGGTCGAGAGGTGCTGGAAGCGCAGAAAGAGTAGCTCTGATGTCGAGTAGCTCTGATGTCGAGTACCTCAGCGTGGAGGAGACGGGCCGGAGTATGGACTGCAGAACAAACCCAGCGAGAAGAGCCCGGAAGAGCAGCACCTTAGCAGTAGTCATGATGTAATACCGCCTATCCGAAGACAGCGCAGCGGTTGGCAGCTGATGCTGACAGCTGGTGCTAACAGCTGGTGCTAACAGCTGATGCTAACAGCTGATGCTAACAGCTGACAGTAAATGTGTCCAATGCACATGGCCAAACAGGTCAGGCAGGGAAGCACTTCACCTGACAGACAGTGGGTTCAGAGAATAAAAACAAACAAACTTTTGTAACTATACTAAGCAGTAAGTATAAACTGTATACAGAGGGGAGCAGCGGCAGCCAAACGCGCTAGCGTCCACTCCTCCTCCTGATGAAAAATGATTTAATGATTAAATGATCCCATTACTATGAGTTCAAACAGAATATTACAGTAGTTAGCTAATGAATGTAATGAAACGTTACTGTTAAAAAAAAGAAATAGAAATAAACATTTTAGTTGACAATGTCAAATGTGTTTCTTAAAATACAATAAGATAAGATAGTTGATGTCGTAAGCCACCACCTCTGTTCAAAGATGGTCACTCACAGTGGACATTAATGGCCTCTGTCTGCCATCACACCAACTGTCTTCCATTTATAATCCAGTTTTGAGATCCCTTCCCAGACGCCTTAATGCCCACTCACATCCTTGGCCATTTGACCTCAGGAAATCACATGATAGCATGGTGCTTGGTTTCACAATGAGCTCACCCAAAACCTTGGCTGATTTTGACCTACAACTATTTTCACACCTTGGCTCATGTGATTAGGTACAGGATCACCAGGGGGTCCTTTTGTCCCTCTTTGGGGGGATACTACCACAGGGTTTAAATCTGGGACTCTCCATTATTTGACCCTAGAACTGAAGAAGCTTCTCGGATGAGAGATGAAACGTCTTCAAGCAATTTGAAGAAGTCCAGACCATTTTCTTTCCAAGCTCCTTAGACTACGATGACCTGGATGACTGAGAACCTTCACAGACCCACTACAAAATGCCTTGTGTAGATGAATGAGTGAAACATACTGATCAGCTGTCTAGTGACTGTGGAAATAAAATAATAACTGCTGAAGAGGATGTTGATAAACTGATTTATTTTCTGGGCCTATAGTGAGTGAACTGTGCAAACTGCAGAGGTTGTGGCCTAAAACTTGAGGCATTGAAAGCAAATATCTCTGTTTGAATAGCAAGTTCAGGCAAGAATTTCAGTAATAAATGCTGGTGTGATTGATTTTACTATTTTGGTGTGTAATGGGAGAATTTATTAGAGATTTTAATTGTTTTACTTTCAGTTTGGGGCCATGTACGAGTTCCCCTTTTTCCAGTAGAGGGGTAGGTTTACTTATTTTCTATTGATTGTTAAAGTAATATACATAGCTGGTGTGATTTATTTTGAGCTTTTTGTCTATGGTGAGATAGTTAACATTTATTTTGA
This sequence comes from Neolamprologus brichardi, assembly GCF_056152115.1. Taxonomy (NCBI): domain Eukaryota; kingdom Metazoa; phylum Chordata; class Actinopteri; order Cichliformes; family Cichlidae; genus Neolamprologus; species Neolamprologus brichardi. The sequence goes on along the minus strand of NC_142112.1, from coordinate 631,696 downwards.
GATTTTTCTTTACTGTGAGTTGACTGAGACGTATATTTACACATTTCTCTCCTGCTACATAGGCCACATACGCCGTGGGGCCTACTTCCCCTTTCTTGGGTGAAGCAATCTCTCTGACGGAAATAGTACTGAGGAAACAGATTGAGTGTTTTTTGTGTGTGTGGCTGTTTGCGCGCTGCTGTGGCTGGTTTTGTGAATTTATAAACTGTAGAAAAGAAACATTTTAACAGTTTTGGTGGGTGCTTCACATACCGGGTGAAAAGAGGAAGTGATTGCTGGAGCAGCTACACTGCTTCTGACAGCAAACGGGGAAGTGTCGTCGAGCAACTTTGCGGGTGGAGTCAACAGCAGCCATTTTGTGAAGCGCAGGAAAACAAAATGGCAGACAGCTCAAGTGCGACACCCAGTGGACAGAACGCATATAAGCCACTAAAGGATCAAGTGGAACAATTAGAGAAGGCCATCAATATGGCTTGCCCTGGAACAACAAAAGCAGCAGGGAAGGAGTGTCGAGCGATGAAAGAATATGTGGAAAGATTGTGTGAGGCTCAACAAAAAACTTTGGAAGACAGAGAACCCTTGCATGAAGGTGAAAAGTCTGAAAAGAAACTCAAACAACTACATGAAGAAACACTGGGCCATTCAGTGAACAGAAAAACCAAAGCAGAAATGAAAACATTGAGAGAAAACCATGGGAAGTGTTGCAGATTTAGGATCATGTGCCAGGGGATAGCTTCCTCTGGATGAAAGAGGACCTGGAGAAAACTGAGCCTAACAATGAAAAGGAGGTGAAAGGAGACGCAGTGAACATGCTGAAGTCTCTGCAACAGGAAAACAAGAAGCTAGCAGGACAGATACAAACTCTGTCTGCAAAAAAGGAGGAACTGGAGCTTGCCCGTGCGCAGCTAGCAGTACCTTTGATCTTAGTCCCCACCTCGTCAGAGGTGAGGAGAGACACTGCCAGACCATACGCTCAGGCCGATAAACACGCTCTTGCAGGCATCCTAGAAAGAGTAATCAAAGTAGAGGAGAAAGTATTAAAGGCTGTTTTGGAAGAAGAGGACGAGATATCAGAAGAAGACGAGCCAGATAGTGTGGATGGTGGTGACAACCGACCTGACACCAACATGGCAGGAAGGAAATTGCGCTCACAGAAAATTGTGCCTCGCATGGACAAAACAAAACAAAAGCTGGTCAACAGGGACAAGACAAAATCTGGGCTATAAAAACGGCAGTCGATGTTAAAAGACGACAGAGGATGTGACCTGATGAAGATTGAAGAAAAGGGCGTGCACTTCAAGAACAGCTCAGATTATTCAGAACTTGAGATGCCCTTAATGATTGGCACAAAGCAAGAACCAGTTTATCGAGCATACAAGATTAGGGATTTGGAGGCGCTGGTTAAACAGCTTCCACCTATAACAGAGGGAGGAGCAGCTTGGTTAAGGAAGTTAAGGACCTTAACTGAAGGGGAAGAATTAGCCAATGGTGACTTCCGCGGAATTGGTGGAAGATGTATGTTAGGGGGAGGATTAGCAGACGTGGAGACAATTGCTAAAACCATAGCCTACCCAAATGACATTCCATATAACAGAGTAGAAGACAAGCTAGCTGATGCAGTCCGTGAAAAATATGTGACACCAAATTTGGGGTCGGTTGCAGTGGCAGACTCTACTCAGTGGGAGAGACACATGGTGCACAGACTGCAGCTGGAGCAGGACGTCGCAAACAAACAGAAAAAAGAGATAGAAGAGGCACAGGCACAACTGCTGAAATTACAGCTGAAAGAAGCTCGTGAAAAGCACAATTCTAAGAAAAAGGAGATGAAAGAACCAAACAAAACAATGATGGTGGCAAGGCCGGTGTTTGGTCCCGTGCCTGAATGGCCAGATCTTGATCCAAACCTTAATCCTGATGACTGCTGGCCCGTGAATGCACCAAGGCAGAGAAGATTGGAAGGGGATTGGGGAACGGCTTATTCGCAGAGAGGGCGTGGTGGATACGGAAGGGGAGGACCGATGGCTCGTGGTTCGGGGAATCCCAGAAAACCATCTTGGAATACCTGTTTGAGATGCGGAGGTGAAGGACATTGGGCTCGGGAATGTCCTGAACCAGCCCAAAGCCCGGAACAGCAAGACTACCGACCCCAGGCACGTGGAGCTCCCAGAGGCAGAGCTGTCTACAGAGGAGGATGATAGGTTTGTAGTTTGAACCTATTCGCTGGAACGTTCAGGACAATTTACTACACAGCAAAATAAAGACACAAGTAGGCAAAGTTCTTTGTGTTACTCATGCATGAGGGAGACCTGCCTGGAGCCAAGTGTCGTTCCACCCACTTGACCTCCGTCAGAGTCTCAGCCAGGTTCCCCATAGCACTCCTTTTATTGTGGTTACATGAATATGCATAGGGTCATTAACATATAACATCTTACATAGGTATACATATGAACAAAGAATACTGTGTAAGTGTGTGTGCGTGTGTGTGTGGGGGTGGGGGTGGGGGGGGTAAGAGTGTGACCCCATAAAGGGTTAGGGTTGCTTGTCTGGAAGTCCATCAGTTCATCTAAACAAAAGGCACTTAGACTAAAACTGACATAGATATGTTTATTCTGCCATAAAACAATAAAACAAGTTACGACCTCTCCCATGCTCCCAGGATGTGGGTGTGAATGCCAGAGCACTCTGGAATGCACAGAAAGGCTTTGCAAACTCCTAAGGATCACACTACATCCTATCACTACACAATCGATTATACACCTCTAAGCATATATGGTTAAATAATTCCTAATACAAATGACAATAATAAAATCTAAACCCATCAGAGGACATCAAGCTCCTAACCAAAGCGCAGCGCCAATCCCCAAGTATCAAGTGGCTGATTGGGGCTGGGAGGAGCAGTACTGATGGAACCGACAGAGACCAGGCAACATGGGGATGGCAGATCCCATGTTGTCAATGACTGTAGAAGGTGCTGAATTGACCTTCCTGGTGGACACTGGGGCAACTTACTCGACACTGAGAATGACAACAAACAGTGCAAAACTCTCCAAACACACGGTGAGTGTGGTAGGTTTCTCTGGGGTTCCAATGACTCTGCCACTCACAGACCCTGCTCTGACCAAGCTGGGCAAACAGACTTTGAAGCACAGATATGTGGTCTTTCGACAAGTGCCTGTGAATCGGATGGGCAGAGACCTGCTCATCAAATTGGGAGCCACTATAATGTGCTCTGCAGATGGACTAACTGTTACTCTGCCAGGAGGAACACATCTCCCGCGCCTGGGGACCAATGTTCCCTCTAAGCTGCGCACATGCGCAATTGCGCACTGCTGGCATGGTCTCTGCGCACAGAAAATCTGTGTTGCGCACAAAAAAATCAAACCTGAATTGAAATTAAAATAAATACTTCAACAGTTCTGTTTTGCAGTGTTAGACAGTAAGTGACTGGCTGCTCCCATATGGGATTAGAACGATGCCACCTTATCCCATAGTCCAGCCAATAATGCGATTCACATTCGTATATACGCAGCTAATCAACGTGGTTGACAGGCTACGATAGCGTCCTTATGTGCCGACACCGGTGTTTTAGCTAGCATGGCTGATGGCTGATGAGGAGTGAAGCAAAGTTAATGACAATGTGTACAACCATTGGAGATGTGAGCAGGAGAGATGGAACAATTGATGGAAAAAGTGTGGACTTTATACCAGTTTTGATTTTGTGTTGATAGGCCACGTAAAACCAGAGTTATAATAAAAATATATGCAATGTTTGGTTTTCTTCCTGAATACTATTGTTGTTTATATCGTTTTATAAGGAAAACGCTTGAAAGCCACCTGCGAGCAAAAACAAAACCAATAAACCCCACCCTTTCATATTCGTCTATGTCAACCAATCAAAAAATGATATGGCAACGTGGCATCTAGTTGTTAAGAAACGGGGAGAAGTTTAAGGAGTGACGGCGGTGTTTTGAGATGTGAGAGATTTGAGACATTTAGCGCAAATCTTGTGAAATGAGTGTGTAGTGTAGTCAATAGTTTTGTTGTGTGTGTCAGAACAATGAGGTGACTGCTGAATGTTACAGGTGTTACAGGAGTGATACATCTCCTGTTGTCAGGCCTGCAGGTATCAGGCTGTTGTTCTCCTTTATCTCATAGTGGACAGAAATTATTTTTTGGAGTGGCACAAATAATTTTGTGCCATTAAATCAAATTTAATGCAGAACACGTGATTGTTTTGTAAATAGTTTGAAATGTTTGTTTAAAAGCGCACTGGCTGCATTTAAAAAATACAACTTTGCAGCTACCAGACCTCATACTCATAATACAAGTCAGAGCTTATATATATATATATACAGTGGGGCAAAAAAGTATTTAGTCAGCCACCGATTGTGCAAGTTCCCCCACTTAAAATGATGACAGAGGTCAGTAATTTGCACCAGAGGTACACTTCAACTGTGAGAGACAGAATGTGAAAAAAAAATCCATGAATTCACATGGTAGGATTTGTAAAGAATTTATTCGTAAATCAGGGTGGAAAATAAGTATTTGGTCAATAACAAAAATACAACTCAATACTTTGTAACATAACCTTTGTTGGCAATAACAGAGGTCAAACGTTTACTATAGGTCTTTACCAGGTTTGCACACACAGTAGCTGGTATTTTGGCCCATTCCTCCATGCAGATCTTCTCAAGAGCAGTGATGTTTTGGGGCTGTCGCCGAGCAACACGGACTTTCAACTCCCGCCACAGATTTTCTATGGGGTTGAGGTCTGGAGACTGGCTAGGCCACTCCAGGACTTTCAAATGCTTCTTACGGAGCCACTCCTTTGTTGCCCGGGCGGTGTGTTTTGGATCATTGTCATGTTGGAAGACCCAGCCTCGTTTCATCTTCAAAGTTCTCACTGATGGAAGGAGGTTTTGGCTCAAAATCTCACGATACTTGGCCCCATTCATTCTGTCCTTAACACGGATCAGTCGTCCTGTCCCCTTGGCAGAAAAACAGCCCCATAGCATGATGTTTCCACCCCCATGCTTCACAGTAGGTATGGTGTTCTTGGGATGCAACTCAGTATTCTTCTTCCTCCAAACACGACGAGTTGAGTTTATACCAAAAAGTTCTACTTTGGTTTCTTCTGACCACATGACATTCTCCCAATCCTCTGCTGTATCATCCATGTGCTCTCTGGCAAACTTCAGACGGGCCTGGACATGCACTGGCTTCAGCAGCGGAACACGTCTGGCACTGCGGGATTTGATTCCCTGCCGTTGTAGTGTGTTACTGATGGTGACCTTTGTTACTTTGGTCCCAGCTCTCTGCAGGTCATTCACCCGGTCCCCCCGTGTGGTTCTGGGATCTTTGCTCACCGTTCTCATGATCATTTTGACCCCACGGGATGAGATCTTGCGTGGAGCCCCAGATCGAGGGAGATTATCAGTGGTCTTGTATGTCTTCCATTTTCTGATGATTGCTCCCACAGTTGATTTTTTCACACCAAGCTGCTTGCCTATTGTAGATTCACTCTTCCCAGTCTGGTGCAGGTCTACAATTCTTTTCCTGGTGTCCTTCGAAAGCTCTTTGGTCTTGGCCATGGCGGAGTTTGGAGTCTGACTGGTTGAGGCTGTGGACAGGTGTCTTTTATACAGATGATGAGGTCAAACAGGTGCCATTCATACAGGTAACGAGTGGGGGACAGAAAAGCTTCTTACAGAAGACGTTACAGGTCTGTGAGAGCCAGGGATTTTCCTTGTTTGAGGTGACCAAATACTTATTTTCCACCCTGATTTACGAATAAATTCTTTACAAATCCTACCATGTGAGTTCATGGATTTTTTTTTCACATTCTGTCTCTCACAGTTGAAGTGTACCTCTGGTGCAAATTACTGACCTCTGTCATCATTTTAAGTGGGGGAACTTGCACAATCGGTGGCTGACTAAATACTTTTTTGCCCCACTGTATATATATATATATATATATTAGGGGTGAAACGATACACAAAATTCACGGTTCGGTTTGGTTTGATACTTTACGGTTCGATATTTTTTCGATACAAAGAAAATGTTCATGCCTTTATAATTTGTCATTTATTAAAATTATAAATATATATTTTAACTCAAAAGTACAGTTTTTAAATTTATGTTGCTGAAACAAAAAAGTAATAAAAAAAATAAATATATCTCAGGGCTCGCAAAATTTGAAAGTCCCTGGTAGCCCTTCGGGCAGGGACTCTTCAGTTTTTGGTAGCCCAAAAATAAACTTAAGTAGCCCGAATACAAAAGAGAGCAATTTTTTGATTGATGTTTTGTTTCCTGTATTGTTTCCTTTACAATATTATACATTAAAGTATAATATTGTAAAGGAAACAAAACATTAATCAAAAACTTTTTGAAAAACAAATTACAACATTGTATAAAAATCACAGTCATCAAGTCAAATACTTGGTTCTAATTGAACAGAAATTTCTATGAACTTGTAAGAACTGTTTAGAACATGAATCAGTCTGTGTCAGATCCTGAATTTGAAATTTCCATTGAATTCACGGGTAAGAGGCAAGTGGAACCAAGATCTAGGCCATTTGCTTTTTGAAGTTTGCAAAGACTGCTAAATTGTGCCAGTGGTAGTTCACTCTTTGCAACATAGTACGCTGTTCTAAACAGATTTTTCAGGTTTATTTTTAGTATGTTATTTGCAATCGGTGTTTGTTCTGGGAAAGATATTGCAGACTGAGCAATAATGCATTTCTTGCATTTCTCATGGGTTCTAATGGGGGCTTTTCCTAAAATGACTGGTCCCAGTAACAAAGGCGCTTGTCGACTCAGAAATCGAGGGAAAACCAACAACACACCCAGCAGAACATTATGTTATTTACACGGGTGCACATAAGTGGTCCGCATGTGCGCATTCGCTGTCAAAATAAAAGACGCGCACCAGATAAGAAGTTGCAACGCGCGTTTGTGTCCATATAAAAGGCACTGGTTTTGTCCACTAGAGCGGGATTTTCACGGCACATTCTGCACCACCACTGCCAGCTCACCTCCTGCAACCACTTTTCCGAGAATACGTGCTTCTTTTGTGGTTCGGACTCCATCTGACATTTCTTTGGAGGTGGAGGAAAACAAGTAATTGCTTAAAGGAGCTTCTTCGACATTTTTAAGAGTTCTAAACAAACGTCTGTCCCGCTCCAGAAAATCTCATGTACGCAAACACGCGTTGCAACTTCTTATCTTGTGCGCGTTTTTTATTTTGACAGCGAATGCGCACCTGCGGACCACTTATGTGCACCCCTGGTTATTATTTAGCTTGTCATATTGCAGCCACCGAAATTCTTTTGTCCGTGAAACCATAAAGCTGCACTTTCTTTTTGCCTCATAGTCTGATTTGTCATAACTTTTCCGTTTTGTGGTAAGCTTTTCTTTGGCTGTCACTTCTTCACCCTGGCCTGTGTAATTTGGCTCAGCAGAACTAAAATATATATCCTGCTGCTTTTACACAGGCACTCACATAACGCTCAGCGATCCTCTGCGCGATCAACCTCTCACATGTTTAAGCTTGCTGCGGGATATTTCACTTGTCATGTTTGAATAGTAAGCTAACGATTGATAAGACGATGTCAGAGGAATTGGTGCGCAAATTATCGTCACCCACCAATCAGTACTGTCGCTCTCTACACACAGTTCGCGCGATTGCAAAGTGAAAGCAAAAAACAAGCGCAAATTCAAACGCGATTTCAATATGTCACATATTGACAGTGGCGCACTGATGCCAATGACATAATTACCCAGCTACATTTCCGAAAGAATGCAAAAGCATTGACATATATTTTTCCTTCCTACAATAGCCCGACGGGCAGGGCAGAGATAGATTTTGGTAGCCCGACTGGAAAAATCGCTAGCCCCGGGACGTCGGGCTAGCGATTTTGCGAGCCCTGTATCTTCCTGATTGAGGAATCACTCATCTTTGGAAAAGAGAGTTTATTACAGAGAAATGGCTCTTTCCAAAATAAAAGCTCTACTATACGCTTCTTCTGGGCTATATTCTCAGCAGCATATTAAACATATCAGGTCCCCATAAGGAGAATCATGTGCTAACGGCTGTCTAGATGACTCGGGTAAAGTTTGTAGCATGCGTGCTTGTTGTTTTGGTCTGCTTCCACTTGTCTTTGCACTAGGATGATGTCGGAGTAAATGTGCAGTCATATTCGTTGTGTTCCCACTAGTGCTGCCAGCGTTAATCTCATTGAAATGACGTTAACGCCACAACACGGCAAATCTCCGTTACCGAGCTGCCCCGGATCGCCCTGTGCGTGGGGCTGGACGGCCAACACGTTAACGAGCTAACTGCGCTAACACACTAGTTCCCACCAATGTAATTGAGCATTGCGTGGCACATCCAACATACTGTTTCACTTTAGCGCTTATCTTCAGGGTTATAAGTCACATGAAAACCAAAATAGTTTCAAACCCCACATCTGAATGAGGGTGGGAGAGGTTCAATTTGCCATTTTGCAAGGAGAGCTTAACTTCTGTCTCGCCAGCTTGCCCTGCGCTCAGTGAATCTGCATTCGACTACTCCGCCTAGGCTGCACTGTCGAGCGCAGATCCACTGAGCGCTCAACACAGACAGCATGTGCGTTCACATAATATCCATGCAGGGCCAGAAGGTGTGGCCGCGGCAGTCAAATTAACAGATGAACAACTGTCTTGGTGCAACATGGGGTCTGATTCGGCCCCAAACATTACATTGGCGAGCAATGAGGGTCATCAGGCGAAGGAAATGGGATCAATGGTCAGGCGGGCGCTCGATAAGGCTTGGTGGCAGTCCACACAAATTCCAAATGTCTGGTACGCACCAACCTGCAAAACGTACCGTATCACCTGTCTGTCTAACGACGTGGTGATTTTAGAACATCAAGAAATCTCCAGAATACATGGCAGAGTGAGAACTGATCATACTGATGCAGTTGCTGAGCTCTCAAAGCTGCCTGACACTTTGTAGTCTAGAGGACCCATGGACGTTGGTCTGGTTATCTGTTCGCCTGTGCTGTTCCAGCTCCAGTCAGAAACACCAATTTATAGACCAAAGTACAGACACAAACCTTACAGAAACCATTGAAGGGCTGCTAAAAATAGGAGTACTTGAGCCCTGACAATCATTTTGGAACACACCAATTTTGCCGGTGGAAAGACATGGGACAGGGAAGTACCGGATGGCACATGACCTAAGGGCCATTAACGCCATGCTATGTACTGACACTGTGCCCGTACCTAACCCGCACACGGCTCTAACAGCCATTACATTGGACCAAAAGTGGTTGACATGCATTCACTTTGCTAACGCATTCTTTTGTCTCCCCAGGCGTTTTCAATCAGGTGCTCAAGGAGGCCCTGTCACCTTGTCAGTTGCCTGAGGGGTGTACACTGATACAGTATGTTGATGACCTAGTCATTGCAGCCCCGTCGGCAGCGGCCTGTACGGAAGCATCGCTTGTAGTGCTGAAAAGACTGGCAGAATGTGGCTTGAAAGTAAGTAAAGAAAAACTGTAGTTGGTCCGACCAGAAGTAACATTTCTTGGCCGTGTAATCGAACACAAATAAGTGGGATTACTGAACACACACAGAGACCAAATTCTGACACACCCTAAGCCAAGAACAGTGAAGGAACCCCTTTCTTTTCTTGGGTTGACGGGTTACAGCAGACAGTTCATTCCGAACTATACACGCACAATGGCCCAATTGCGGGACCTAATCAAAAATGGGCGTTCGAAACCTTAAGAGTGAACTGCCTTGGACGTCTGCAACAGAAACGCCGTTCATTTCACTAAAATAAGAACTGTCAAGAGCCACTAAACTGGCCACACCTAATTATAATGAACCTATCTACTTAGATGTTTCTGAAACACACGGAATTGTAAACGGTGTGTTGTTTCAGAAAAAAGGGGGTGGGAGTACAGTACTCATGTATGTCAGCATAAGACTGAATTCAGACACAACACGCGGCTGGGGTAGCAAAAATAATCCAGAAAACAGCACACATAGTGAGAGAACATCCACTAAAAGTGCTGACCACACACAGTGTAGTGGCATACGTGAACTCACAAGTATTCACTATGACACCTCTGACACAACAAGAGGTTGAGTAAAGTTTTAGATGCAAAGGGTAAGAGAGTGAACAGCTTGCTCAATGGAAAACAGCGGGGTTCAGAACGGCAGGAAATGCTCACATTTGCCACAAGAAAGAAATGGAGGAACTGGAAAAGGCCCTGGATGACCTGGACGAGGTGAGTATCATAAAATGCAAAGGACACTCTCAAGAAACCACCACGGTGGCAAAGGGAAATCAGAAAGTGGATGAAGCCGCCAAGGAAGCAGCAGGTTACAAAGGACGAAGGCAGATGCTGCAGGTAACTGCTGAAGAGGAATCAAGCACCAATGTGCGGGAGGAAGCCAGACAGGCCCAGGAGGAGCCGTCCCCAGAGGAAAAGGGGGTGTGGCAGCACCGAGGAGCCTAAAAAGAAGGAGGTGTAGAGGATGTTGGGAGTACAACGTAAGCTTGGGACAGTGTATCATCCTCAATCTCAAGGGAAAGTAGAGAGAATGAAACTAAATTTGAAAAACAAATTATCTAAAATCTGTTCACAGATGGGGCTTAAATTGGGTTGCAGCCCTGACAATTGTTTTAATGACTATAAGATGTTCTGTTAATCAATCCACAGGTTTCACGCCATACAAGCTGTTGATGGGAAGGCAGGTGGAGGAACAGCCATCTCCACCCAACACAGGTGGAAATAAAAAGAGGCAGAATAAATCCTCTCACCTGTGCAACGGGCCGACCAGTAGTCCACCTGGAAGGCCAAAGCAAGAAGGGGAGCATCGCAGAAAATCGCCACGCCAGCGGAAAGGAATGGTAACAAATTGAGAGTTCAAAATATATAAATAATAATAAATAAAAAGGAGCAACATTTTATGGTAACGCCCAAAATTAACACAACATAATGCAAACACACAAATCAGTGATAGGTAATGACAAAAAAAATTATTAAAATGTTCCTTATAACCACATGTTTATTATAGGCAATAATATTGACCATGGCAGTGTGTTTTATTGTCTATATGTTGCAGAGCACACCGTGTTTGGAGGGGTTTTTTATGGCTGCCATGCTTTCTATTGCTGCTTTTTTAGGAATACTGGTCACCTGAGGTTGTTGTCTCATTCCTTGCGCCAGAGGAATGCTAGAGAGGGTCAGAGCAAGGGCAGTGGAACCCGGAACGGTGGTTCCGGTGGCCATGATGCCATTAATGGAGTTAGAGGCGGCCGAATGGACCAAGGAGTGACACAACACGAGGTGTGGTGAGCTTTCTAAAAGCTCTGAAAGCTCAAGAGAGGGAATGTGGAAATAAAATAAATTATTTTACTGCTACAATATAACCGGCATTATTAAGGCAAGGCAAGGCAAGGCAAGTTTATTTGTATAGTGCAATTCAACAACAAGGTGATTCAAAGTGCTTTACAGAGACATTAGAAACAAAAACAAAAAGCACGATTTAAAATTTATTAAAACAAGCAAACAAATAAACTGACTAATTAACTAACTAACAAACAAACAAACAAACAAAACAGTATATAAAATCAAAACAGATAAAATCAGAACAGTAGATAAAATCAGTAGTTAAAATGTAAGTTTTGAAATTTAAGCTTAAGTGCAGATTTGGTGCTTTATTTAAATGCAGCTGAGAATAAGTGAGTCTTCAACCTGGATTTAAATAAACTGAGTGTTTCAGCTGATCTGAGGCTTTCTGGGAGTTTGTTCCAGATATAAGGAGCATAAAAGCTAAATGTAGCTTCTCCGTGTCTGGTTCTGACTCTGGTTACTGATAAAAGACCGGATCCAGATGACCTGAGGGATCTGGAAGGTTCATACTGGGTCAGGAGGTCACTGATGTATTTTGGTCCTAAACCATTCAGAGCTTTATAGACCAGCATCAGAACTTTAAAGTCTATTCTCTGACGGACAGGCAGCCAGTGTAAAGACCTCAGAGCTGGACTGATGTGGTCCACTTTTTTGGTCTTAGTGAGGACTCGAGCAGAAGAGTTCTGAATGAGCTGTAGTTGTCTGACTGATTTTTTAGGTAGACCTGTAAAGATGCTGTTACAGTAATCAAGCCTACTAAAGATGAAAGATGATATTAACATTGCATTAATAATATAACCTGCAGCATTGATACTGCATTGAGATGTTTGTCACCATATTAACCTTTTCATTACAGGTGCAGCTATAATCATCGCATATATACATTGCATGATTGTGCTTATAGAGAGTTGATGTTCAGTCCATTTAAGGTTATAAGCTTCGATGAGCGCGATGTCTCAATCGATATATTGTGGGGGACTTGGAGCAATAGAAGGATAAATAGCATGCACGCTTACAAACACACATGACAGTATTGATTCCAGGCCAAAGGCCTGAGATACATTTTGCTTCTAACTGCATTTGAGCTTGCCTAGTAACAGGTGACAGACGACAAGTCAAGAAAAGGACAAGCCCTCAGGGACCATCTAGGCTTGCAACTTCTTGCCTTGTATGTGATAGAAAAAGGAACTTCTTTGTATAATTTTAGGGGTTTAAAATTGACCATTTACTGTAACTGATGAATATTATGTTCATTTGTGACGCATGAAGGGGCGTAACCCTGATGAATGAAACCATTCTGAATTGAGCTGTTTGGAAAAGATCGATGCTGGTGTTGCAGTATACATCTTCCCACGCGTGTACTCAATAAATCATTGTTTGACTGAACTCTTCTGGGCCTCTGTTGGTTTGTTCCATTGCTCAACATTTTCGAACTCAGGACATGACACAACATCCATCCTCTTTATTGCATGAGGGTATAACCATCTGTCCATGACTAGCCATTTCATTTTCAGACATGATGGGAAAATCACATTAAGAAAGAGAAATCAAACATTTGTATTCATTTTAATGAGATCAGACTTGTTGAGAGTGCAGAGGAGCTGGTTGTGAACTGAGCTTCAGGGAAACACAACATACTGATATTCACTGTGAAACTTTGAGTGGAAAAAAAGAAAAACAACATGTGGATCTTGGAATAATCATAGCTTCAATCTTTAAAGGACGGAAGAGAAAGAAGTTTACAAGGAATCGGTTAGAACAGTAGTTTAAAACATCAACTGATTGAATCCATGAATCTGAAAATATGTTGAGTGAAAAGAGACAGACGTGTACAGACTGAACTATCTGTTCAACAGTCAGAGTGTTTCTCTAACAGGAGGACACTCTTTACACTCCACTCAGCACAGGGACACTGAGGAACCATATGCCATGAATGCAATTCTAAATCCAGGATAAAGAGTTTGAGTGAATGTGGTGTTGAAGGTGTGGAGGTGGATCAGAATGTCAGAGGAGACTCTGTAGAAGGACAGAGTGCCAGCAGGACAGTCCACATACACTGCTACTCTGTTAGAGAGAGAGGAGGAGGAGGAGGAGATGGGTGTTTGTCTATTGTTGTGAAAAACAGAACGAGGACCATCAGCAGAGCAGTACAGACTCCAGGAGTGATCATTCCGTCCAAAGCAACAATCATTACTTCCTCCTTTCCTTCTGATTTTTCTGTCATTCACTGATATATAAACGTTTCCTCTCCACTCAACCTCCCAGTAACAGCGACCAGTCAGACCCTTTCTACACAGCAACTGTTCCCAGTAATCAAATCTGTCTGGATGATCAGGATATGACTGAACCTCCCACACATGTGTCACCTTCCTGTTGTTGTCAGACAGTTGGAGCTTTGTGTGTACTGTGTTTGTGTCGATTGTGAGTTGACAGGAATCTGATGGAGAGAACAAACACAATCCAGCTGCAGTTATTGATCCATCATCTATTCATTGATTGACACTTTGATGATGACTCCTGACATGATGAAGATGGTTGAATGTGTGCTGCTTTGTTTTCATGAATCACATTAAAAACACACTTACACTTCCTCAGACCTGGTCTCAACCATCGGACTCCAGCAGGCTCCACCCTGAAAGGAGGAGGGGGGTCAGACCAGGACAGTCTCTTTCAGCATGCACACATGGGCATTACATGGCTCTCATACGCATACTGTTAGACACTGATAAAGGAACCGTCCAACATTTTCAAAAATACACTTCATTCCATATGTGGATCAAACTGATGATGATTTGGACTGATCCTGGATCTGTCAGTACACCACTGTATTGAATGAAATATGACTGGAGAGGCTCACCACAACTTCTCCAGGAATGACATTCTCTAGTTTCATTGAGTTACTTTATTTCCACACAGAACAGACAGTATGTCATCAGCACAGAGAAATCACATTAACGTGGGCATTAAAAGATGTTAGTGGATTATCCACCAATAAATTAGTCGATTTTGAACAGATAACAGATTAGGCCTGGGTATGTTATATTGTTAGGAAACACAGAATATTGACCGGGAACAACTCATTCATTTACATCATTTAGGTTGGCTACTGAAAACCACACCTCATCTCCTAATTTATTTACCTGGCTAACTCTGCACAGGTGTGTCTGAAATGGTCATCTCTAATAAACCACATTCTCCACTTTTAAGGTCTGTAGTCTACATCCTATATCCAAAAAAACAAACAAAAAACAACTGCCCCCACTATTTCTTTTTTCCCCTGAGCTTTCCTTATCTCTGATTCTAAGCAGACTCCTGGATCAATAGTCTATTGTAGAAGAGCAGGAGAGCATTTAGTCCTTCATGTAGAGGGTGGTAGTGACCTCTTCCCATTGTTGCTTCCTGGTAAACTTCCCAGCTGTAAATTCCTGCTGTTCTTTGATCTTGATGTGAAATACAGCACAGTCAGTTTCCCTGTTCATCACTCAGACAGACTAATTCCTTCTTATATATTAGCTCCTCTATCAGCTCATCTATTGTTTCTCTTACCGGGAGCGTACTGTGAGTTCTGAAGTCTCCACTAAGGATTTTATTTCTTGATCTTCAGGCCTTTTATGTTTACAAACAGTGAACTTGTTGGTTTTTTTTTTACATGGATTATAAAAGTTTATTACAGTGAGATTCTTAAGTAACCACTAAAGGCTGTCGGTCAGTACCCCTACCGCCAATCCTTTACAAATCTTAAGTCTGTAATCTTTATTCCAAATCCGAATGAGAACAACCAACAGCATCAATACCATACAGTAATAATTCAAAAAGTGACCAATGCTAAAACATACACACTGTCCAATCAGCTTGTCTCTCACCATCTATACCTGTCCTTTGCTCCCACCTGTCTCTTGGTTGCAGGTAGCTCCGAGTGTATATACTGTCCACTTTTCCTGTGCCTGCTTTGGATTTCTGTTATATGGACTTTTGTTTCCTCCTTTTGCAATTTCACATTTGGACCAATAAATGCTCCTTTTTGGCACTTGACACTGGGTCGTCATATAAATAAATTTTTTACTGCATTGTATTCAGTTCTGTTATTTAATGGTGTGTTTTTGCTTGTGAAAGCACATTGTGACTCCTAATCTATGAATAGCACAAGAAATACATGAATCAATTTCTGCAGGATTGTTTCCTATTAAATGAACAGAGAACATCTCCCTGTAGTTGCTTTGACCACAACTCTGATTAATAATGGATTGGATTTATATAGCGCTTTTCAAGGCACCCAAAGCGCTTTACAATGCCACTATTCATTCGCTCTCACATTCACACAGGCAAGCTACAGTTGCAGCTACAGCTGCCCCCCTGGGGCAGACTGACAGAAGCAAGGCTGCCATATTACACCATCGGCCCCTCTGGCCAACACCAGTAGGCGGTAGGTAAAGTGTCTTGCCCAAGGACACAAAGACCAGGACAGAGAGCCTGTGGATCGAACCGGCGACCTTCCGGTTACAGATGTGCTTCCTAACCGCCTGAGCCATGGTTGCCCCATTAAAAGATAATGATTTTATTATTTTGGTAAGGATAGGCTAACAGTTTACCTAATTTTAGTGTTTTGTGTAAATCTAGGATAAATGTGTCCTCATCATCTCTATACAAAAATTACTCTAATCTGTACTATTAAATATATTGGGATATCTGTCTGCTCGGCTGGCCCAACTGAGCTACATTGGTTTGTGTTTGCATCCCTCTCTCTTTCTCCCTCTCTCGACACTTTGCCTGGGAGGAGCTTTCAGCAAGTCCCTGCATTGTCTGCACACCTGTTCTCAATTAGTCGGCTGAGGATTCTCTGATACTTAAAGCTGGGAAGCAGAACAGGTCTTCACTGAATCAATAGGTGAGACAGGTCAGCATCACTTCTTGTCTTAGGAGTTAGTTTCCAGTTTGAGAGTTTTGCATTAGTGATTAATCCTTTCTGTGAAATGTTTCCTCAGACCAACTGCCTTTCCTGTTTGGAGTAAAACTGTGACAGCGCGTAGGAGAGTGTGAAAGGATTTCTCCTTCCTCAATTGGCCTTTTGGAACCTGGACCCGTGGTTTCCCCCTTCACTTGTATATATTTTGCACCTTGTGACCTGTAAATAACCCACTTTATTAGATTTAATCCCATCTGCGCCTGAGTCCTCCCTAACTCGTCACAGTGTCGGGGTCTTCCTTGCCTATCAGACATTCTCTCCATACCTGAGAGTGTCCAGTCTCCAGCGTGGATCTTTCAGTCCAGCCGACAGCAGCTTCATTCCTGAGTCTCCTGGATGATTGTAGCTGAGGTCCAGCTCCCTCAGATGCGAGGGGTTGGATCTCAGAGCTGAGACCAGACAAGTACAACCTACCTCCGTGATCAGACAGCCTGACAGTCTGCAGACACACAAAACAACAATCCGTCTATTATCCATCTCTATGGCAGCATAACTAAGGCATGGTTCAGGGTCACCTGATCCAGCTCTAACTATAAGTTTTATCAAAAAGGAAAGTTTGAAGCTGATCTTCTAAGTAGAGAGGGTGTCTGTCCCCTGAACTCAAACTGGGAGCTGCTTCCACACCCTATCTGGCATTCCAATGACAATGACAACACAGAGTTTGTACTGCTGTGACTTTACAGATGGATAAATAAATTGTTATGAAATGAAATTAATAAAATTAACTTTCAGCTTGGCATCATTCACTGGTCTTAGTAAGACGTAACTGAATCTCAATGAAATAATCTGTAAAAATGTGACCTTCCACTCGATTGCAAATGCAAACTGAACATAAACCGCTCTGGAACAGGTTATACTGTTGATTAACTGTCAGTAATCATGGTGATCATGGTGAATAACAAATGTGACTTTAGAGAAAAATCTTTACTCTAATAAAAGGAAGATACAATTCTGTATAAATGTTAGATTTTTATGACGTTACATGATTATGATTTTTAATTGTCATCAGTGCAAAATTCTGAATTTTGACCTGAGAGTTTCCAGTTTGCACTGTGGATTCTTCAGTCCAACAGACAGAATTTTCACTCCTGAATCCTGCAGGTCAGAGTTACTCAGGTCCAGCTCTCTCAGACTGAGAACTGAGGACAGATCTTTACAGCTTCTCTCTGAAAGGTTGCAGAGGCTCAATCTAAAAATTAAAACATGACCAAGAAAAGGACATTCTTTATAAAACCTCATCATTGTGCAGTTAGGGGCTATTACATTTAGGAACAGTTGACAATATATTTTTAATTAATCTCTATTGTCAGATATCAAAAGGGATAGAAATTTGACAGTTTACTTAAACTTAGAAATAGTGGGAAATCCTAAAAAATAACACCCTAAAAAAACTATAGTTAAACTCTATTGGCAATGTTTGTTACAGTTAATTTTGTGTAATCTATTTTGTCTAAATGTATTCATTTTTTGCTGTGTGAATTCATTTAGGAAATTGAAAAAACTCTAAACAAAACCAAATCTCACATTAGAGTTTCCAGTGTACATTGTGGACTCTTCAGTTCTGCAGACAGAAGCTTCACTCCTGAATCTTTCAGGTCATTATTACTCAGGTCTACGTGTCTCAGACTACAGGACTGGGAGCTGAGAACTGAGGAAAGAGCTTCACAGCCTCTGTTTGAGAGGTTACAGCCACTCAGTCTGAAAAAAATTGTATTGCATGAAATCACTTTATACGTTGAATTAAGGTAAGAAAAAGTAACATTTTCATGTCCAATATAATTTATGTAATATTAATAAATACTGTATATAAATAAATACATTTCAATAACAAAAATAAGCCACTTTATGTCCTCCCCCTTCATGTTTACTCTTGCTCAGAAAGATTTTAAGTGGACAGTTTCATGAAGGATGCTTCTTCAACTCTTCTCCTTTCTGGTGTAAAGTTGTAAAAACAAACTGTTAACCTGTTAACACAAATTTCTAGCTGATTACTTGAAAGGCAATCTCAAAAAAAGATGACAGCAGGACATCCATGTGTGATAAGTATTACACTCACAATCCACTTGACATGGAACAGTCTTTCAAGCAACAACTGTATAAAAAAAGAGTCTTCCCTAAAAGGTGCTATTTATGACAGCCTCTCTCTAAAACATGCATGGTACTTCTCTGCTACACTTTTTCAAAACCTGTATCCCAGCTATCCAAGGAGAAAAAGTGCAAAATCTCCCCTGATTCATATAGAGAATAATAATTTGAAAGAAAAAAATACCTCAGAGTTTCCAGTGTACAATGTGGATGTTGCAGTTCTGCAGATAGAAACTTGACTCCTGGATCCTGCAGGTCATTGTCACTCAGATCCAGCTCTCTTAGGCTAGACGATTGGGAGCTGAAAACTATGGACAGAGCTTCACAGCTTCTCTGTGAGAGGTTACAGCCACCCAGTCTGAAAAACAATTTGTACTAAGATGATCATTGTCAAATCTGCCAATGAAAAGTAATATTGTCTTGGTCCGGGGTCCTTAGAATGAGTCTTTTGTGTTTACTGTTCCTATTATTATCTTGTGTTCTAATTTATTCCGATTTTGGTATTATGTTCAACTGTTTTTAGGGTTTTGGGTCTTAGTGTTTTGTTGTTCCTGCCTGTGTGCTTTCCCGGTGCTGCGTTCGTCTTCCTGAGTTTGATTGTCAAACAGTTTGTGATTTCCTGTTTTACTTTGAAGTTCTGTGTCTCGTCATGTCCATTAGGTTCACCTGTGTGTTCCTCCTGTGTGTCATTTCCTGATTACCTTGTTTCTGTACTTATAGTGTGCGTCTACCTCTTCTCCTGATGGGTTTGTCTGTGTAACTCTGTGTAATTTGGTAACCTCCATGTCTCTCTGCTTTCCATTCTCCGCTCTTCATCCCCTGTGTCATTTCCATAGGTTTTTTTCCTTGCGTGTTATTCTGTGAGTTATGTTTCGGGGTTTGTTTTTTATTAGCTTCTCCAGTTTAGGTTTATATTTGGTTCTGTCCTCGCCAGTCCCGTGTTTGTTGGTTATTCCCTACTGTAAATAAAAGCTCACTCATTATAGATGTTTTAAGGCTGTAAAACCCCTACCTACACACTTTATACACTTTTCTCACACAGGCATGAACGCTTTCACACTTTTCTCTCTCAAGGTTCAAACCCACGTAGAAAAACAAGTCCTGTATTTTAAAATCAAACCAAAGCTTAAACGCTTTTTTCAGGTCCAGAACATGGGAACAGAGCAGATGCCAGAGAATTCAACATTAAGGAATCAATGATATGGAAGTAGAGGAAGCAAGAAGAATGAGTTGAGTAAAGTTTGACTTATCTGATTGTTTCATTTTGCTTAATGCACCTTATAATCTGATGTGCCTTATGGTCCACAAAATATAGTAACTTCTACCTTCCTTTAGCATGTCCAGAAGTCCAGCTTTTTGTGCGATGGTTAGCATCTTCCCCTGTAAAACTGCATGAAAAATTGCACAAAAAATCGAAGCAAAAGCAAGGACACGCAAGGTGAACTGCATTCTAGTGAGGGACCACTTCCCAGAAAGATAACTTCATTTTGATTGGCCAGTTTCAGGAAACATGCTGCTTCACCTCCTCTGTGTTCCGATGCAGAGGTTGTGAAAACAAACTGTAAACCTACTATAGACATAATTTCTAGCTGAGGACTGAAAATTTCAACAAAGATGATGCCAGGACATCATTTTATGGTAAATAATACATTCATAAACTGGTTAGTAGGGAACAGTCTTTTAAACAGTGACCATATAAAAGTAACTTTCAAAAGTTGTTTATTGTAGTTTCCCAATAAACCATGTCATTCCCTGTTCTGCTGTATTTTCTACCAACATTTAGCTAAGCTCTACAATATAAAATAGAAAAGAAAACAAGATATCACCTCAAAGTTTCTAGTTTACAATGTGGAATCTTCAGTTCAGCAGACAGAAGTGTCACTCCTGGATCCTTCAGGTCATTGTTACTTAGGTCCAGCTCTCTCAGACTAGAGGACTTGGAGCTGAGAACTGAGGAAAGAGCTTCACAGCTTCTCTCTGAGAGGTTACAACCACTAATTCTGAAAAACAATTTGTACTAAAATAAAAACAATTTATTTGTTGATTAAGACAACAAAAAGAAATATGTTGGTATGCAATATAATTCATTTAGCATAAATGATTAAATTATTTATTTCTTTTTCAGTGAAATGTGGAATGCTCTTGGTAAAAGTAATTGTAACTCAATATGTAAATGATCGATTGTCAGACTGGGGTGGTGGTTCCCATGTTTAAGAAGGGGTTTGTGTTCCAACTATATGGGGATCACACTCCTCATGCTCCGTGGGATAGTCAATCCCAGCGAGACTTGAAAGGAGAGTCCATCTGTTAGGTGCTCTTAGGTGTGTAGTAAGTAAAAATAAAATAAAATCCATCCATCCATCCATCTTCATCCGCTTTATCCGGGGCCGGGTTGCAGGGGCAGCAGCCTTAGCAGAGAAGCCCAGACCTCCCTCTCCCAAGCCACCTCCTCCAGCTTATCCGGGGGAACACATAGGTGTTCCCAGGCCAGCTGAGAGATATAATCTCTCCAGCGTGTCCTGATTCTGCCCCGAGGCCTCCTCCGGTGGGACATGCCCGAAACACCTCACCCAGGAGGCGCCCAGGGGGCATCCTTGTCAGATGCCTGAACCAACTCAGCTTGCTCCTTTCGATGTGAAGGAGCAGCGGCTCTACTCTGAGCCCCACCCGGATAGCTGAACTTCTCACCCTATCTCTAAGGGAGAGGCCAGCCACCCTTCGGAGGAAGCTCGTTTCCGCCGCTAGTATCCGTGATCTCGTTCTTTCGGTCACTACCCACAACTCATGGCCATAGGTGATGGTAGGGAGGTAGATCGACCTGTAAATAGAGAGCTTCGCTTTTACACTCAGATCCCTCTTCACCACGACGGACCGGTGCAGTGTCCGCATCACTGCAGCCACAGCAACAAACTGTCAGTCAATCTCCGGCTCCCTTCTCCCATCACTCGCGAACAAAACCCCGAGATACTCGAGGCAGGAACTCATAATGACCTGGTGTGGGCACTCCACCCTTTTCTGGCTGAGAACCATGGCCTCAGATTTGGAGGTGCTGATCCTCATTCCCGCTGCTTTACACTCGGCTGCGAACTGTTCCAGTGCGAGCTTGAGGCCATCACGCAATGAAGGCAACAGAACCAAATCATCCGCAAAAAGCAGAGATGAGATTCTGAGGCCACCGAAGTGAAAGCCCTTCGCCACTTGGCTGCGCTTATAAATCCTGTCCATAAAAATTATAAACAGAATCGTGACAAAGGGCAGCCCTGGCGGAGCGAACCAAGCTCTTGAAATGGTTGTATAGGGATAGAATGGCCCGTCGCAACGGGCCAGACACCTCATACTCCCGCAACACCTCCCACAGGACACCCCGAGGGACACGGTCGAATGCCTTCTCCAAGTCCACAAAACACATGTAGACTGGTTGGGCAAACTCCCATGCACCCTCAAGTATCCTTGAGAGGATAAAGAGCTGGTCCAGTGTTCCGCAACCAGGATGAAAACCGCATTGTTCCTCCTGTATCCGAGGTTTGACTAGCGGACGAAGAGCGATTCAGAAGACCCTTATGAGAAAAACATCGAGGGAACAGTTTACCCTTCCCGGGATAGGGTTACCGGGGCTCTGCCCTGGAGCCAGGCCCGGGGCAGTTGCCCGAGGGCGAGCGTCTGGTGGCCGGGCCTTAGTCCATGGGGCCTGGCTGGGCACAGCCTGAAGAGGGGACATGGCCCATCCTCCCGCAGGCCCACCACCCACAGGAGGAGCCATAGAGGTTGGGTGCATTATGTGCCGGGCGGCAGCCAGGAGCGGAGGCCCTGGCGGACTGATCCCAGGCTGCCAAGACTGGCAATTGGTACATGGAATGTCACCTCTCTGGTGGGGAAGGAGCCTGAGTTAGTGCGTGAGTATGAGAAATACCGGCTAGATATAGTGGGGATCACCTCTACGCATGGCTTGGGCTCTGGAATCAGTCTCCTGGAGAGGGACTGGACTCTGTCTCAGGCTGGAGTTGCCCTGGTGAGAGGCGGAGGGCTGGGGTTGGTATTTTAATATCCCTTCGGCTTGCTGCCGGTACGTTGGGGTTCTTCCTGGTGGATGAGAGGGTTTGTTCCCTGCGCCTTAGGGTCAGGGAACGGGTCCTGACTGTCATCTGTGCTTATGCCCCGAGTGGCAGTTCAGAGTACCCAGCCTTCTTAGAGGCTCTGGGTAGGGTGCTGGAAGGTGCTCCACCTGGAGACTCTGTTGTCCTGCTGGGAGACTTCAATGATCACGTGGGTAACGACAGCGGGACCTGGAGGGGCGTGATTGGGAGTTACGGCCTCCCTGATAGGAACCCGAGCGGTGTTTTGTCATTGGACTTCTGTGCAAATCACAGTTTGGCCATAACGAACACCTTGTTCAAACATAAGAGTGTCTATAGGTGCACGTGGCACCAGGACGCTCTAGACCGCAGGTCAATGATCGATTTTGTAATCGTATCACCATATGTGCGACCTGTGACCATATTTTCTGGACACTCTGGTAAAGAGAGGGGCTGAGCTGTCAACTGATCACCACCTGGTAGTGAGTTGGATCAGGTGGCGGGGGAGCACGCTGGACAGACCCGGTGCACCTAAACGTGTAGTGAGTAGGGATGGGTACCGGTGTCCGGTGCCACGATGGCACCGGTTCTGACATAAACGGTAGTAACCAGACCGAAAAGCAGCGCACATTTCGGTGCTTTATTTCGGTGCTTTTTTTTCCTGAGCTGTGATACACTTTGAATTCTAGCCAATCATTTTATGTTTCTGAGGATAGTCGGCGGGTCGAGGTACGTACGTTCTTTTAGAGCAGAGCTACAGATTAAAAATGCCCAAGGCGAAGAGGTCAAAGTCTGGCTGTATTTCACAGTAAAATATGCAAACTCAGCAGCCTGCAACAAGTGCTTTAAGCTGATACTGTGATACTGTGAAAGGAAGTAACACCTCAAATCCAATGAAACACCTGGCGACGCATAGCGTTTTTTTTAAAAGCCGAAAAATGCGCCGTATTTGATAGCTTGCTGCAATACCTCACACCGAGCACATCTACTGCGGGTGTGGTGCCTGTTATCGGACCCGGAGTTTGCAACATCCAAAAACACCCAAAAACCCGAAGAGTAGAGTCCTGGCCCCTAGCCCTGCCAGTGTAACAGAAATTATGACGGATGATGATGGCAACAGCAGCCGTTCTTCTCTGCGTGAGTAGCTTAATGTTGTTCGTGTGTAATTTACGTTGAGTAGGCTAACCACGTTATTACATTAATGCATGTAAGGTGAACTAGCAAACATCATCATAGCTACATGCGGCTGTCTTCTTGTTTGATGGCAGATGCTCCCTTCACCCTGGCCAAAAAGGCTAAAATGACCAAAGAAAAAGTGGAAAACAGTTAAACATGAGAGGTTTTTGGACAAAGTCTGTGTTTTTTCCATTGTTTAAGCACTGCTTCCAGCCAAGAGTGATACCATATATGCCCCATAGCTGCAGAAAAGGCTAACATTGTTATCTTTTTACAAAAAAACAGCTGAACATGAGAGGTTTTTGGACCAATTTTGTGTTCTCCATTCTTTAAGCACCGGTTCGAGCACCGTTTAAGCACCAGCACCGTTTCAAAAGTACCGGTTTGGCACCGGTATCGGATAAAACCTAAACGATACCCATCCCTAGTAGTGAGGGTGTCCTGGGAACGTCTAGCAGAGGCCCCAGTCCGCGAGATCTTCAACACACACCTCCGGCAGAGCTTCAACAGCATTCCGAGGGAGACGGTGGACATTGACTCCAAATAGACCATGTTCAGCATCTCCATTGCCGAAGCTGCTGCATTGAGCTCCGGCCGTAAGGTGGTTGGTGCCTGCCGTAGTTTTAATACCCGAACCAAAGAGGTGAAGGGAGCCACCAGGCTTAAGAAGCAGTCCTATAGGGCTTGGTTAGCCTGTGGGACTCCAGAGGCAGCTGACAGGTATCAACAGTCCAAGCGAAATGCGGCTCGGGCAGTGGCTGAAGCAAAAACTGAAGCATGGCCTCTCAAAAAGGAGATTGGAGAGTCCATGGAAAAAGACCTTCAGACTACCTCAAAGAGATTCTGGCAAACTGTCAGGCGTCTCAGGAGGGGAAAAAGTGGTGCTCTACCTGCACTGTGTATAGTGCTGGTGGAGCGCTGCTGACTTCGACTGAGAAGATTGTCAGGCAGTGGAAGGAATACTTCGAGGACCTCCTTAATCCCACTGACACGTCTTCTGAGGAGGAAGCAGAGTCTTCGGATGAGGGGAATGACCCGCCAATTTCCGGAGGCGAGGTCACTGAGGCAGTTAAACAACTCCTTGGTGGCAGATCCCCTGGTGTTGATGAGGTCCTCCCCGAGTTCCTGAAGGCTCTGGACGTTGTAGGGCTGTCCTGGTTGACACGCCTCTGCAATGTTGCGTGGAGATCAGGGGCAGTACCCCTGGACTGGCAGACCAGGGTGGTGGTCCCCATCTTTAAGAAGGGGGACCGGAAGGTATATTCCAACTCCAGAGGGATCACACTCCTCAGCCTCCCTGGGAAAGTCTATGCCAGGGTGCTGGAAAGGAGAGTTCGTCCGCTAATAAAATAAAATAAACAATAAAAACAAAGTGAATCAAATAGACCAATAGGGCAAGGCCGGGATGGTCCATTTGGTAAAGTAAATCCATTGGGCTTCTTTCTTGGCTTTTTGACAATAATTCTGATGGCAAAAGAACCAAACGGGACAGTCAGAAAAAAAAATCCATCTGTTAGTTGAACCTCCGAGATAGGCATTCATTCCACCATGTCGCTCGGAGTGTCCTGTGGACAGTGCTCCGGGAGTACTGGGTGTCTGGCCCATTGCTAGGGGCAATTCGATCTTCATACAACTGTTGCAAGAGCTTGGCCTGCATAGCCCACAATAAGTCGGACTCATTCCCGGTGGGTGAGGAACTCCAGACAGAATTTCTAGGCATAGCCAAGTAGCAGAAGGCTTTCACAGTGGTCTCTGGTTTTTGCAGATGATGTGGTTTTGTTGGCTTCATCGGGTGATGGCATCCGGCTAACATGGAGTGGTTCGCAGCTGAGTGTGAAACTGTGGGAATGAGAATCAGCACCTCCACATCTGAGGCCATGTTCCTCAACTGGAAAAGGGTGGGGTGCTCATTTCGGGTCAAGGAAGAGTTACTGCCCCTAGTAGAGGAGATTACGTGGGGTCTAGGCTGCATGAGCAGAACAAGATGGGTGGGTGGATGGAAATGGAAACCAATGATGATTCAGTAGATTTAGTGGTATTACCTAATCACCTGCTGGCACAGGCATAAAGTACTTGGTCACTTTCCTTATTCCTAATTATTTATCACAATCAGGACCTTGATTCCAGTCCCTTTGTTTGGCCTCTATCTAAAGAAGCTCTTTTATTTTGATTGGCCAATGGAAGCGTGGTGCTCAATCTCTGTCTGCTGATATAGAAATTGTGAAAACAAGCTATAAATTTACTGTAAACATGATTTCTTCCTGATGATTTGAAACATAATCTCAACGGAGATGAAAACACGACGTCCCTCTGTGGTAAATATTACATTAATAATCAGTGAAATAGTCTTTCAAAGAATGAAATAGCACAGACTCCTTATTAAAATGTGTTATTTATGGCAGATTCCCAGTAAAACAGGCTTCTTACACCTTTGCTGCAATTTCTGACAATTTTTAAACCACGTATGCAAAAGGAAGAAAAAAAGGCAAACAAAAAACAAAAAAGAACACCTCAGAGTTTCCAGTGTACAATGTGGAATCTTCAGTTCTGCAGCTAGAAGCTTCACTCCTGGATCCTTCAGGTTATTGTTACTCAGGTCCAGCTCTCTCAGACTTGATGACTGGGAGCTGAGAACTGAAGAAAGAGCTTCACAGCTTCTGTCTGAGAGGTTACAGCCACCTAGTCTAAAAAACATTTTTTTTCACTCTCAGATGAAATCACTTTATATGTTGAACCAAGAAAATGAAAAATATGTTGGCGCAATATATTTAACATAAGTAAATATATTAAAATTAAAATCTTTTTAAAAAGTAATAAAAATGTCGAATTAGCTTGGGAAAAATAATTATTCCTCTATATCTAAATGGAAATCTGCAAGCAATATGAAGCATGCTCCTCCTCTTCTATTGTCTTCTCTTCTATCTATTATTAAGTTGTGAAAACAAACTTTAAAGCTGGTATAAATATTATTTCTAGCTGATAATTGGAAAAGTAATCTAAACAATGATGAGAGCATGACATCCCTGTGTGATTAATAACGTATTCACAATCTGCTTGGTGTGAAACAATTTTTCAAACATTGACTATATAAGAGAATGTCCCTATTAAAATTCTAGTTTATGGCAGCGTTCCAATATACATGTTTTGTAATACTCTGCTGTAGTTTCTGCCAACTTTTAGCCCAGCTATACAAAAGAAAAAAGAAAAGAAAACAAGATCTCACCTCAGAGTTTTTAGTGTACAGTGTGGACACTGCAGTTCTGCAGACAGAAGCATCACTCCTGAATCCTTCAGTTCATTGTTACTCAGGTCCAGATCTCTTAGACTAGATGCCTGGGAACTGAATACTGAGGACAGAGCTTCACAGCTTCTCTCTGAGAGGTTACAGCCACTCAGTCTGAAAAACAATTTGTACTGAGATGAAATCATTTCATACGCTGAACCAACAGAAAAAGAAATATGTTGGTGGCCAATAGTATGGAATTAACATTAATCTAAACAATGATGACAGCATGACATCCCTGTGTGGCAAACATTAATCTCATAATCTGCTTGGTGTAGAACAGTTTCTCAAACATTAAACATATAACTCAGAGTCCCTGTTAAAAGGTGAATATGATATCTTCCCAGACAACTTTTAGCCCAGCTGTCAAACACCAAAATTACAATGTGAAAAAAATGCCACCTGAGAGTTTCCAGTGTACAACTTGAACTCTCCCGTTTTGCCGACAGAAGCATCACCCCTGAATCCTTCAGGTCATTATTACTCAAGTCTAGCTCTCTCAGACTAGAGGACTGGGAGCTTAGAACTGAGGACAGAGCTTCACAGCTTCTCTCTGACAGGTTACAGTCACTCAGTCTGAAAAACAATTTGTAATGAAGTAAAATTAAATATTGAACCAAGAACACAAAAATAACTATTCTGATATTCAATATAATTAATTTAACATAAATAAAATATAAATACACACACTGCAATTTCCATCTAGAAAAAAAACAATAAAACATATAGAATCTACTTGGTAAAAATAATTATACTTCTATTTTTAAATTACAAAAAAAGAAAGGAGTCTGTAGCTTAGTGTTAGTAGCTGTGTACACCGTGGCACTGATACAAATTACTGTCTGTCACTTTCAAATTTTCTGATATGACATGAAAATAAGATGACAACAGGGAAAAAGGGTGTTTATGGCAGCTTCTTTGTACTGCTCGGTTGCAGTATTTTATAATTTTTAGTGTAGCTGTCATAAAAAAATAAAAAGTATAGAATAGTGGTCATTTAAAAGACCATTTAAAGAACAAGATTTTTCTCTAAATTGTATGATACTATGGCAGGCATAAAAGACTAAAAACAGGCACTGCACTGAAGGTTAGTTACAAACCAAACTATGATTACGACATGAGAAGATGACATCAGAAGTGCTGTGAAGATGAATTTTCACCCTCCCAATTCCTTAGGGTTTTTTTGTTTCTGTTTTCACATATTTGTTAAATATTTTTTGTGGGTAAAGACACTGAACTCAATTTTCCAAATAGTGTTGTGTGAGGTAATTACCAAAATTCCTTCATGGCGATGTGAAAGACTTGCAAGACTTGTAAATTATGAATTACAGTTCTTGTAGCAGTTTATTAGGCTTAGAAGAAAGTACTTATTATATGAAACCATTGTATCTATACTGTTACATAGTATGCGTAACAACAAGGACTCAGTAGTGATCACAATATGGCTTAGCAAGTTTAGCTTCCTCAAAGACATAACAAACATAACAGAGAAAATAACTTGTTTCTAGACAAATCTCTGTGATAGAAATGCACTAAATAAAATTGTAAACATGTTGTTTCATTAATACTCCTAAGCAATAAATGTCCAAGGCAGAAATGTTTTAAGAGGCATCTAAGCCAACGAACAGGCTAACATGCAGCCAGCTTCCCGTTTCCTCCACGCACAGGAACATAAAAAAAAAGTAATCACACAATGACCACCAGAGGGTGCTGAAGAGAAATAACCTATGTATTGCATTAGAAATGAAGACTAAAAGAATTCAGCTTTGAGGTAAAATCCAGAGTGAAAAACTCTTGCAGGGTACTCAAACCTGCAAGAGTTTCCTGAAGGATCAGACCTGTGATGCAGTGAATTTAGTTGAGAAGATTCTAATAACATAAAACTGGATTATTCCATGTGCTTTTGGAATCAAACAAACGTGCCATAGACTTATTATTTAAGGCCCACAATAACCATATGTTGGTTATGCCCCCGGACCAGATGGTGTCTCACCCTCCTGCCTCAAAACCTGTGCTGAACAGCTGGCTCCCATCTTTACTCGCATCTTCAACAGATCCCTGGAGCTTTGTGAAGTTCCCTCCTTCTTCAAACGCTCACCATCAACCCTGTTCCCAAGAAACCCACCATCACAGGACTGAATGACTACAGCCCTGTCGCCTTGACGTCTGTGGTCATGAAATCCTTCAAACAACTGGTCTTAGCCCATCTGAAAGACATTGCAGACCACCAGCTGGACCCTCTGCAGTTTGCCTACCGGGCAAACAGGTCGGTGGATGAAGCAGTGAACATGGGGCTGCATTACATCCTGCAACACCTCGACTGCCCGGGAACTTTTGCCAGGGTCCTGTTTGTGGACTTTAGTTTGGCTTTTAACACCTTTGTGCCTGACCTTCTCTCCTCCAAACTCTCCCAGCTCAGCGTGTCACCAGCTTCCTGACAGATAGAAAGCAACAAGTGAGGCTGGGGGAGATCACCTCTGAAACTCGGTCCCTCAGTATTGGTGCCCCTCAAGGATGTGTCCTCTCACCACTACTGTTCTCCCTCTACACTAACAACTGCACCCCCAAGAACTCGGCTCTTAAAGTTTGCAGATGACACCACTGTCATTGGACTCATCAAGGATGGTGATGAGTCTGCATACCGGCAGGAAGTTGAGCGGCTGGTACTCTGGTGCAGTCAGCACAATCTGGAGCTGAACACTCTTAAAACTGTAGAGATGACAGTGGACTTCAGGAGACATCCCTCAACTCTGCTCCCCCTCACCATATCAGACAGCCCTGTGTCAACTGTGAAGATCTTCAAGTTCCTGGGTACAACCATCTCCCAGGACCTGAAGTGGGGGACCAACATCAACTCCATCCTCAAAAAGACCCAGCAGAGGATGTGCTTCCTGAGACAACTGGGGAAGTACAGTCTTCCACAGGAGCTGCTGATCCAGTTCTACACTGCAGTCATTGAGTCTGTCCTGTGCTCCTCCATCACAGTCTGGTATGGTGCAGCCACTAAACAGGACAGGAGCAGAGTGCAGCGGACTGTACGGGCAGCAGAAAGGATCATCGGCGCCCCCCTGCCCTCCATCCAGGATCTGTACCTCTCAAGAAGCAGGAAACGGGCAGGGAAAATCATCACAGACCCCTCACACCCTGGACACAGACTTTTTGATCTGCTGCCCTCTGGCAGACGGTACAGAAGCCTGCAGACCAGGACCACCCGACACAGGAACAGTTTCTTTCCCCTCGCCATCTCCCTTCTAAACAGTTGAACTGTCACACTGCTCCCACTGCCAGACTGCAACTGCACCTTATGTACATTCTGTAGTATTCATTCCACCCCATTTCATTTCTCTATTTTATGTATATAAGTTTAGACTAGTTAGTTGGTTTACACAGCTGTGTGTATGTATGTGTATGCATGTGTAATGTGTATATATAGACACGTGTGTGTGTGTGTGTGTGTGCGTGTGTGTGTGTGATTTACATTGCTGTGCTTGAGAGCCTCCATCTACCGGAACCAAATCCCTTGTATGTGTCTGCACATATACTTGGCCAATAAACACGATTTTGATGGATGGTTTATTGATAAGTGTTATAGGCAAAAAGATTTTGGAAACACTGCCCATGTCTGCTGCTATGAAACACTAAAACTATCACATGATTGATGACAAGTACTGATAGACATTTCATTTAGTAGAATTAATATCAATATTGTGTGCTGGGCAGCCGCAAGCAGTGGATGCCTGGCGGACCGATCCCCTGCTGCCAAGACTGGCAATTGGGACATGGAATGTGACCCTTTTGGTGTGCAAGGAGCCAGAGTTAATGGGTGGGGTTGAGAGGTACCAGCTAGATATAGTGGGGTTAACCTCAACACATGACTTGGGCTCTGAGAACCAGTCTTCTTGAGAGGGGCTGGACTCTTTCTCTGTCTGGAGTTGCCCCTGGTGAGAGGTGGTGTGCTAGGGTGGGTATCCTAGTATCCTCTCAGCTTGCTGCCTGTACATTGGGGATTCTCCCATTGGACAACAGGGTTTGTTCCCTGTGCCTTAGGGTCGAGGAACGGGTCTTGCACTTATGTGCCAAATGGCCTGGAGGGTGCTCTGCCTGGGGACTCTCTTGCGTCCTAGCTCTGAACTCAAGCTGTTTTGTTGTGGACTTCTGTGGAAACCACAGTTTGGCCATAACAAAAACCACGTTTGAACATAAGAGTGTCTGTAAGTGCATGTGGCTGATGATTGATTTGTAAACATATCAACAGACATGTGGCCATATGTTCTGAACACTTGTGTAGGGCTGAGCTGTAAACTGATGATGACCTTGTGGGGAGTTGAATAAGCTGGCGGAGGAGGACACTCGACAGACCTGGTGTGCCGTCAACAATATTCCGAGGCTTAAACCACAGCATTGAGCTTCTGAGCACTGAGCTGAGGTGGTTCGTGCTTGTTGTTGTGGTTATGGCTGAACCAAATGGTGGACACCAGAGGTGAAGGGAGCCACCAGACTGAAGAAGGAGTTCTATTGGGCTTGGTTAGCCTGTGGGACTTCGGAGGCAGCTGATGGGTACAAACAGGCCAAGCGGAACACGGCTTGGGCAGTGGTTGAAGCAAACTCTTGGGACTGCCTCGAAGAGATTCTGGCAAACCATCAGGTGAGTCAGTGCTCCACTTGCACTATACACAGTGCAGATGGAGCACTTCTGACTTCGACTGAGAAAACTGTCATCCGATGGAAGAAATTCTTCTTAATCCCACGATAGAATAATTAAAAAATGCTGATTATGACCACAATTTACTTACTGAGCTTTGTTGGAGGCTTTGAC
The DNA here is from genome assembly GCF_056152115.1 of Neolamprologus brichardi. NCBI lineage: Eukaryota > Metazoa > Chordata > Actinopteri > Cichliformes > Cichlidae > Neolamprologus > Neolamprologus brichardi. Next base: position 599,892 of record NC_142112.1, on the reverse strand, counting down.
CACTGGGAGCAACCTCAGAAGAGCCTCTTCTGACGCAGAATATTTCTTCAGGTCAAACACATCCAGATCTTTTTCTGATGAAAGTAAGATGAAGACCAGAGCTGACCACTGAGCTGGAGACAGTTTACCTGTGGAGAGATTTCCTGATCTCAGGGACTGTTGGATCTCCTCCACTAGAGAACGATCATTCAGCTCATTCAGACAGTGGAGCAGATTGATGTTTTTCTCTGCAGACAGATTCTCACTGAGTTGCTTCCTGATGTAGTGGCCTGTCTCTTGATTGATCTGTGCGCTACTTCCTGTTTGCTTCAGCAGACCTCGTAGGAGAGTCTGATTGGGCTGCAGTGAAAGGCCCAGGAGGAAGCGGAGGAACAAGTCCAGGTGTCCATTTGGACTCTGTAAGGCCTTGTTCACAGCACCCTGGTGAAGAGATTGTAGGTTTGGTTTGCCAAAGAATTTAGACCACATGGAGATTGTTTGTTTTTCTTCCAGCAGATTGAGTCCAGAGTTGATGAAGGTCAGATGGACATGAAGAGCAGCCAGAAACTCCTGAACACTCAGATGGATGAAGCAGAACACCTTGTTCTGGTACAGTCCTCTCTCCTCTTTAAAGATCTGTGTGAACACTCCTGAGTACACTGAGGCTGCTCTGATATCGATGCCACACTCTGTCAGGTCTGATTCATAGAAGATCAGGTTTCCTTTCTGCAGCTGATAAAAAGCCAGTTTTCCCAGAGACTCAATCATCTTCCTGCTCTCTGGACTCCAGTGTGGATCTGTCTCAGCTCCTCCATCATACTTGACCTTCTTCACTTTGGCCTGAACCACCAGGAAGTGGATGTACATCTCAGTCAGGGTCTTGGGCAGCTGTCCTCCCTCTCTGGTTCCCACATCTTCCAGAACTGTAGCAGTGATCCAGCAGAAGACTGGGATGTGGCACATGATGTGGAGGCTTCGTGATGTCTTGATGTGGGAGATGATCCTGCTGGCCTGCTCCTCATCTTTGGATCTCTTCCTGAAGTACTCCTCTTTCTGTGCATCAGTGAACCCTCTGATCTCTGTCACCATGGCAACTAATTCAGCAGGGATCTGATTGGCTGCTGCAGGTCGTGTGGTTATCCAGAGGCGAGCAGAGGGAAGCAGGTTCCCTCTGATGAGATTTGTCAGCAGCACATCTACTGAGGTGGCCTTTCTAGGGTCAGTTTGGATTATAGTTTTGTGGAAGTCCAGAGGAAGTCGACACTCATCCAGACCATCAAATATGAACACTACTTGGAAGTCTTCAAAGCTGCAGATTCCTGCTTCTTTGGTTTCAGTAAAGAAGTGATGAACAAGTTCCACCAAGCTGAACTTTTCCTCTTTCAACACATTCAGCTCTCTGAAAGTGAATGGAAATATGAAATTGATGTCCTGGTTGGCTTTGTCTTCAGCCCAGTCCAGGGTGTATTTCTGTGTTAAGACTGTTTTCCCAATGCCAGCCACTCCCTTTGTCAGCACTGTTCTGATTGGTTCATCTCTTCCAGATGAGTCTTCAAAGATGTCTTCTTGTCTGATTCTTGTTTCTGGTCTGTCTGGTTTCCTGGATGATGTTTCAATCTGTGTGACCTCATGTTCATCATTGACCTCTGCAGTCCCTCCCTCTGTGATGTAGAGCTCTGTGTAGATCTGATTCAGAAGGGTTGGGTTGCCTGCTTTAGGAATCCCCTCAAACACACACTGGAACTTCTTCTTCAAGGCAGACTTGAGATGACATTGAAAAGCTCCAATAAGAGTCCCTACAGGGAAAAAAAAGAGAGACGATGATAAATAATTTATTAAGTGCAAATATATTGTTTCTCTTGAGAAATTAGTATCAGCACAGGAATGGCTTATTTAAAGGGTTTCAGTCAGGTTTCAGAGCTCATCACAGCACACAAATAGCTATTAGGTTACAAATGATCCTCTTATGGCCTGACAGTAGACTCATCTCTGTACTTTTCTTGCAAGACCTCAGTTTAGCGTTTGATACTGTTGACCATAGTATTCCATCAGAGAGATTAGAGCATGCTGTAGGTATTACAGGTACTGCACTGCACTGGTTTGTATCTATCTAACAGACTCCAGTTTTTTTCATTAAAATCGAGAGTACTGTTCACACATTAAAGTTAATTATGGAGTTTCACATACTTCAGGGTTAGGACCAGTTCTGTTTACATTATACACACTTCCCTTATGCAGTATCTTCAGACATAGCATACATTTTAATAGACGAATTAGTTAAATGGCACGGATGTCTTAAAGATTTAAAGAGCTCCATGTTCTCTAACTTTTTACTTCTAAATTCAGATCAAACTGAGGTTATTGTACTCGGCCCTGAAAATCTTGAAAATATGGTATCTAACCAGATTCTTACACTGGGTGGCATTACCTTGGTCCGTAATAACACTGTGAGGAACCTTGGAGTCATTTTTGACCAGGACATGTCCTTCAATACACATATTAAATAAATATGTAGGACTGCTTTCTTCCATTTGCGCAATATCTCTAATATTAGAAATATCCTGTCTCAGAGTGACGCTGAAAAACTAGTTCATGCATTTTTTACATCTAGGCTGGACTACTGTAATTCATTATTATCAGGATCTCCAAAAAACTCCCTGAAAAGCCTTTAGTTGATCCAAACTGGTGCAGCAAGAGAACTGTCAGGGACCAGAAAGAGATAACATATTTCTTTTATATTGGCTTCCCTTCATTGGCTTCCTGTTAAATCCAGAATTGAATTCAAAATCCTGTTCCTCACATACAATGTCTTAAATAGTCAGGCCCTATCTTATCTTAATTACCTTTTAGTACAATTAGAGCGCGTCACTCTCACACTGCAGGTTTACTTATTGTTCCTAGAGTATTTAAAAGTAGAATGGGAGGGAGAGCCTTCAGTTTTCAGGCCCCTCTTCTGTGGAATCGGCTTTCAGTTTGGATTCGGGAGACAGACATTATCTCTGCTTTTAAGATTAAGCTTTAAACTTTCCTTTTGGCTAAAGCTTATAGTTAGGGCTGGATCAATTGACCCTGAATCCTCCCTTAGTTATGCTGCAATAGATGTAGGCTGCCTGGGGATTCCCATGATGCAGTGACTGTTTCTTGTTCAGTTACATTTCAAACTCACTATGTGTTAATAGACCTCTCTGCATTGAGTAATACTTGTTATTAATGCCTGGCTCTCTTCCACAGCATGTCTTTTATCCTGTCTTTCTCCTCTCACCCCAACCGGTAGCAGCAGATGCACCCCACCACCCATTGTCCTATTTTCTACACTTCCTGATGGGAGGAGACAATAGAACATAAATGTAACTGCTGTGCAAGAATACTTCAGATTAGCCTTTAGAATAAGACTGCATAGGATGCAGTGTGATCTCAAGATGTGCATCTGTAATGGTATTTAGGAATAAAGTGTATGGAACTAGCCTAAATCTTTAGAGAAAACCTCCTACTTCTCTGTAGATGGTTAGCCAGGTCCTCCTGCTTCATTTTCTTCAGGAAATCCAGTGTGATCTTCAGAAATGACTCTGAGATGATATTTTTCTCCTCATCATCCTTCCTCTGAATTGCTAAGTATTCTGCATAATCCGGACTCAGAACCTTCTGTATCTTCTTCAGCTCGTTCTTCACAAAAGTGATGATGTTGTTCTCCAGCACCTGGAACACAATTATGAATGACCAAATCAGACTGAAATCACAGAGCCAAAAATCAGATCCATGTTGGACCCACTGACAATCCACTTTCTACAAAGAGCAGCATAAAGATGACTGTGAGCAGAATAGATGTAAAATTATGGTTTAGAAATGGTGGCACATGCACTTGCAATGACTCAGCACTTCTATTGCACTTCTTCCATCTATTCAGTTGGTTCTATTAGCCTTCTTTTTTATTAACAGTCATGTATACACAGATATACACAAAATATAATCATCATGCTCTCTCATTGTCATTGGTTACACCATTTGAGTCGCCATGCGTTAATATCCCAATGAGCAGGTGACAGGGGCAATGTAGCGAGAGGAGCCAGAAGTGAGCCTGGGAATGGAAGCTTGGCTAGGAAGAAACCCACAGAAGCCCATACTGCCAAGCCTCGATGTCACAAATGCACATTTTATCTCACCATGAAGACTGAACTTACTATATCCATGCAGAAAAACATCAAGGACTGTTGTGTGGTATTCACCGAGACTCGACTTAACCCAAGTAAACCAACAGAGGCTATTAAGTTAGCAGGCTGCTTAGTACATCAAGTGGACAGGACGACAGAGTTGTATGACTGGTGAAAAAATAACTGACACCTACTATGTCTGGAGGATATTTGAACATAGCCAATTTAAAGAGTGTCCTACTCGAATTTGATCGACCTTTCCTCTGCCCCACTAGGGGAAACAAGACACTTGATCATGTTTGAAGGATTATTCAATTTGTACAAATATAACATAATGCAAGCTTCATCTTTGTTCCCTTCTGCCTTCTGTTTTTTTTTTTCATTCATTCATTCATTGTTGTTTTCTTCTCGTGGGTTCAAGACTTCTGTTAGGAGTAAAATGATTAAATAAAAAGATTTTTATGAATTTTCATGAACACATAATAGTGAGCAATGTGTTCATTAAGAGTTGGCACTTCATGTTTTCAGGACTAAAAGCTTCATACAGCGCGATGACTGACTTGAATTATTGTGACTGACATAGCAGTGCTGAGAGTTTTGCAACATACTTGCATATCATAATTATCAGTCAGGATGAAATTTTGTGGGCGAAGTGAGTCCGAACAGAATGTCCTGATAATAAATAGAATCAGTAGGATAATATTAATAATCAAGGTTAGGCAGGGAGGTGTTTTCTCTTCTCTGTCATTTTCCAGGAAAGGAGCAGATGCCGCAATGCAAAGAAGACTCGTAGGAAAACAGCAGGACTGCCATGTCATTTCTGGAAGAAGATAGTCAAAATAGTAATTGTTATTGTTGTGGTATAAAATTGTATGGCCCAATCCAGGTTTTTGTGAAGACAGACGGCTGATTTCACAACGAGGTCCAGCACTTTAAACTTGCAATTTTGACTTCTAAAGTAAATTAAATCTTTTAAAAGACAGACATTCTCCTGATGGTGGTTTGAAGTGGACGCAGGTGTATGAATGATCATGCTCTGACATGAAGGCCTGGTACAGTCGTGGCCAAAAGTTTTGAGAATGACACAAATATTAGTTTTCACAAAGTTTGCTTCTAAACCGCTTTTAGATCTTTGTTTCAGTTTTTTCTGTGATGTACTGAAATATAATTACAAGCACTTCATATGTTTCAAATTCTTTTATCGATAATTATATGGCATTTATGCAAAGAGTCTGTATTTGCAGTGTTGGCCCTTATTTTTCAGGACCTCTGCAATTCGACTGGGCATGCTCTCAATCAGTTTCTGGGCCAAATCCTGACTGTTTGTCCACCCACCTCTTAAGGATTGACAACAAGTTCTCAATGGGATTAAGATCTGGGGAGTTTCCAGGCCATGGACCCAAAATTTCAACGTTATGGTCCCCGAGCCACTTAGTTATCACTTTTGCCTTATGGCACGGTGCTCCATCTGTTACGGCCGTGGCCATAAGAACACTGTGTGGGCTGTTTTGTTCTGTGTCTCTTTACTGTGCTTAAGACTCTTTGCAGGTCCCTCCCCTAATGAAGAGTAGTGAGCAGCTGATTGGACCATAGAACACGTGGCCGCGTTCAAAAAGCCGCTCTGACAGCTCCCGCCGGAGACAGAGAGAGAGTGGAGCGAGCGAGCGAGTAGTTTGACAGCCGACGCGGTCCTGACCCTGGTTTCCAGCCTATATGCTTTTGCTGTGTATTTGTGTGAGCGTGATCTGTGAGAGCCACTCCTGCTGTATTAACTTAGTGCTTAGGCACCCTTAGGCTGAAGCGGAACGGGTGAGCCGCCTTTTTCTTTGGGACAGTTTTCTCCTGTTTTCCGGGTTAGGGAGCGAGGGTTAGTATTGTCATTTGTTTGTTCTGTTTCTTTCTTAGGGTTTAGTTAGTTTTCTCTGGTGGGACTTAGTTGGTTTTGTTTATTATTTTGGCCTGGGTTCACCCTGAAGCTATGCTTCATTACCTTCAATAAAATCATCTTTTTTTACTCACAACTGGTTCTGGATGTTTGGCTTGGGAACCAGGGCGGGGATTTGTCTCTCTCTCCTCCGACCTTATGTGCGTCTCTACACGCCTAGACTAGGGGCGTAACATAAATGGGGGCTCGTCCCTTTTTGTTTGTGTGATTGGTTCGTCTCCTTTTTGCGTTTGCGGTGGGGCGGAAAAGGTCGTGGAGGGTGTGGGAGGACCGAGAGTTTTGTTCGTCTGTGCGGTAGGCGCGAGTTTTGCGGCTCTGGAGTGCGCGGATGCGGTTAGTTGTCTGCAGAGTTGTGTTTTTCTTTGTTGCTTTGCTCGTGATGTCGTTTGACATGGATGATTTTGCGCAACAGCCCTCCATTGAAAAGTTGGAGCGGTGCACAAAAGCAGATTTGTTAGTGGCTAATTTATTCAATGTGGATGTTCCGTTGCATTCTAAGAAGGCGGAAATTAAACAATGTTCGATAGAGAAACTGGTGGACAGGGGAGTGTTTGGGAGGCAGAAAAGCTCGCCGAGTGCGTCTGGGAGTTTGGAGACAGTGGGGGCGGTGGGGGCGGAAGCTGCTGGGGCCGTCCCGAAACCTTCCAAGGGGCGGATGACGTCGGGGACGGAAGCTCCTGTCGCCGTTCAATCTCCTAAATTTGACCCGACTGGCCAGGTTGCGGCGGGTTTGGTGACGGAAGATCTCAAGCTTGCCCTTCGCTTGAAGGAGGTGGAGCTGGAGGCTAAGGCTAAGGAAGTCGAGCTCATGCATCTCCGCATACGAGCTATGGAGCTGGATCCTTCCAGAGCGAAAGACGCTGTTCCTGCCCATGTAAGTACACTCCCCGACACTTCCATCGTAGACCAGTTTAACGCTAGCAAGCAGATTGTTTTGGTACCTCCTTTTAGGGAGGGAGAGGTTGATTCCTATTTCACTGCTTTTGAGCGCATCGCAACCACTTTAAAATGGCCAAAGGATGTCTGGAGTCTGTTGTTGCAATGCAAATTATTAGGAAGAGCGCAGGAGGTTTGTGCGAGTCTTTCCATTGCTGACAGTCTGGATTATGAAATTGTCAAATCCACTATTTTGCGGGCTCATGAATTAGTCCCGGCGTATCGGCAGAAGTTTCGTGCCTGTCACAAGTCCGACAGTCAAATGTTTATGGAGTTTGCACGTGAGAAAGCTGTCTTATTTGACAAGTGGTTGGCTGCCAGTAAAGCAGAGAACTTTAGTCAGCTGAAAGAGTTGATCCTGCTGGAGGAGTTTAAGACATGTCTCCCTGAAAATATTGTGGTATACCTTAATGAACAGAAGGTGGGGTTATTGTCTAAAGCCGCTGTCCTTGCCGATGAATTTGTGTTAACTCATCGTGCCGCACTTTCGACGGCGCGCCGTGAGTACACTTCCGCAACTCATCATGCCAAAAGTTATAGGGTTTCCCCTAAACGCCAGACGCGTTCTGCTGCTATTCCTGTGTCAGATCACAAATGTTTTTATTGTCATGAAATCGGGCACCTCGTTGCTGTTTGCCCATCACTACAGCGCAGGGAGCAGGCCCACACGGTAAGGAAGCCGAAAAGTGTGGGTTTCATTCGTTCTATGTCTGCTTCCACTTCACCTAGCAATGAAGTGGGAAGTGAGAGCTTTGATGACAGCTACCGTCCCTTTGTGTCGGAAGGATTTGTTTCTTCGAACGGAAAAGAGGAGGATCGGGTGCCAATCACAATTTTGCGTGACACTGGAGCCGCGCAGACACTCATTTTGAGGGGTATTCTACCTTTTTCTGATGACTCTTTTTGTGGTTCGGATGCTCTTGTCTGGGGAGTAAAAATGGATGTGCTGCGAGTACCACTACACAATGTGTTTCTTCAATCGCTGCTCGTTTCGGGTTCGGTACCGGTTGGAGTGCGCGATCAGTTGCCAGTGCCCAGAATTGCGATGATTCTGGGGAATGATTTAGCGAACGGGAAAGTGTTTTCTACCCTGAGAGTGGTTGAGAATCCTGTGCCTGATACTTTGTTATCTGACCCTTCCGCTGAGCGCTTCCCCTCTGTTTTTCCTGCCTGTGCTGTAACTCGCGCGCACAAGCGCAAGTATGGTGATGTTGATTTGTCTGATTCTTTTCTCTGCGCTGGTGGTGAGCCGGATTCTGAATCTAAAACCTGTGACCCGCTGACGGGCGACTCTGAGGCGATGCTGTCTATTAGCCCATCAGTGACATCTCAACTGCCTTTGGAAGTTAACGAAAAAGATTTTGTTTTGGCACAACACAGTGACCCGACTCTTGTGGGTTGTTTTTCAGCTGCCAACTCTAGTGACCAGTATCCTCGTGTTTATAGTGTTGAGGATGATGTGTTGATGCGTACCTGGTATCCGCCTACAGCTGGTGATCTGGGCTGGAATCTGTTTAAGCAGGTTCTGGTGCCTCAACAGTACCGACACAAAGTTCTTAGTCTTGCCCATGACAGCTTTTCTGGACATTTAGGTATTAGAAAAACCTACCACCGCATTCTGCGTCATTTCTTTTGGCCAGGATTGAAGAATGACGTGGCTAAGTATTGTCGTTCTTGTCACACCTGTCAGATTAGTGGTAAGCCTAACCAAGTCATTCCACCCGCTCCATTACACCCTATTCCAGTTCTAGGGGAACCTTTTGAACACATACTCATCGACTGCTTTGGTCCACTTCCTAAAACAAAATCGGGCCACCAGTACCTCTTGACATTGATGTGCGTTGCTACACGTTTTCCCGAGGCAATTCCATTGCGCACCCTTAAGGTTAAACCAGTTGTTAAGGCGTTGGTGAACTTCTTTTCTACTTTCGGGTTACCAAAAGCTGTCCACACCAACCAAGGCTCTAATTTCATGTCTAAGAATGCCAAGTTTTGCAATCACTTGGCATTAAACATCAGAAATCTAGTGCCTATCATCCGGAGTCGCAAGGTGCACTTGAGCGGTTTCATCAGACATTGAAATCTATGATGCGGAAATTTTGCCTTGAGTCTAAAAAGGAGTGGGATGAGGGGTTGCCGCTGCTCCTTTTAGCAGTGAGGGAAAGCATGCAGGAGTTGCTAGGATTTAGCCCTGCTGAGCTGGTGTTCGGTCACACAGTGCGTGGTGCATTGCGACTGCTCAAGGAGAACTTCCTGTCCGACACAGATGCTCCTAAGGAAAATGTGTTGGATTATGTGAGTTCTTTTAGAGAGCGTTTGCATAAAGCATGTGCAATCGCACGCGATGCTCTCGTTGCGGCGCAGGGTAAGATGAAGAGGAAGTTTGATGAGAAAGCTGTGCAAAGGAAATTTGAGGTTGGTGATAAAGTTTTAACACTTCTACCGGTCCCTGGATCTTCTCTCCAGGCAAAGTTCAGTGGTCCGTATACAGTGCAGGCAAAATTGAGTGACACGGATTATGTCATCAACACCCCAGAGCGAAGGAAAAAGTGTCGTGTGTGTCATGTTAATATGATGAAGCCCTACTTTGCTGGTGGTGTGTCAACAGTTGCGACTGTGGGGGTGCCAGGTTCCGAAACCCGGTATGACCCAGTAGGTGATGATTTGGTTTTCGGTTGTGCTGTGGGCTGTGCACGACTTAGGCATTCTGAAATCCTACATGATTTAAGGTCACATTTAACTGAGGTAGATAATGATGTTCAAAACGACGTGTGTCGGTTGATTGAGAATCATCCTAATCTTTTCTCGGACACTCCATCCTGTACCACCGTGCTGGAGCATGATATCGATGTGGGGGACCATCCTCCAATCAAACAGCATGCCTACCGGGTGAATCCCACTAAACGTGCTCTTTTCCAGACAGAAGTCTCTTATCTGTTGGAAAATTGTCTTGCTGTTCCTAGCTCTATTGCGTGGAGTTCCCCGTGTCTCCTAGTGCCTAAAGCGGATAAAACCCCACGGTTTTGTACAGATTTTCGGAAGGTGAACAGCGTGACCAAACCTGACTCCTATCCTCTTCCCAGAATGGAAGATTGTGTTGATAGGGTCGGTTCTGCGAAGTTTGTTACTAAGCTGGACTTATTAAAGGGCTATTGGCAAGTTCCTCTAACATCATGTGCGGCCAAAATGTCTGCCTTTGTTACTCCTGACCATTTTCTCCAGTACACTGTCATGCCTTTCGGGTTGCGCAACGCTCCTTATTATTATTATTATTATTATTATTATTTTGGCCTGGGTTCACCCTGGAGCTATGCTTCATTACCTTCACTAAAATCACCTTTTTACTCACAACTGGTTCTGGATGTTTGGCTTGGGAACCAGGGCGGGGATTTGTCTCTCTCTCCTCCAACCTTATGTGCATCTCTACACGCCTAGACTAGGGGCGTAACACCATCGTGCTGGAAAATGCATTGTTCTTCACCAAAATGTTGTTGGATTGTTGGAAGAAGTTGCTGTTGGAGGGTGTTTTGGTACCATTCTTCATTCATGGCTGTGTTTTTGGGCAAAATTGTGAGTGAGCCCACTCTCTTGGATGAGAAGCAACCCCACACATGAATGGTCTCAGGATGCTTTACTGTTGGCATGACACAGGACTGATGGTAGCGCGCACCTTTTCTTCTCCGGACAAGCCTTTTTCCAGATGCCCCAAAGAATCGGAAAGAGGCTTCATCGGAGAATATGACTTTGCAGAAGATCAATCTGTCCCTGATGGGTTTTTTTTGGAGAGAAGTGGCTTCTTTGCTGCTTTTCTTGACACCAGGCCATCTTCCAAAAGTCTTTGCCTCACTGTGCGTGCAGATGCGCAACCCTAACCCTGAGCATGCTCTGCACTGGTGGCACTCCAATACCGCAGCTGAATCCTCTTTAGGAGACGATCCTGGCACTTGCTGGACTTTCTTGGACGCCCTGAAGCCTTGTTAACAAGAATTGAACCTCTTTCCTTGAAGTTCTTGATGATCCTATAAATTGTTAATTTAGGTGCAATCTTAGTAGCCACAATATCCTTGCCTGTGAAGCCATTTTTATGCAATGCAATGATGGCTGCACGCGTTTCTTTGCAGGTCACCATGGTTAACAATGGAAGAACAATGATTTCAGTTCAAATGCAGTGGTAAGGTTTTTTGGGGATTAAGTTAATTTTCATGCCAAAGAAGGACTATGCAGTTCATCTAATCACTCTTCATAACATTCTGGAGTATATGCAAATTGCTATTATAAAAACTTAAGCAGCAACTTTTCCAATTTCCAATATTTATGTGATTCTAAAAACCTTTGGCCACAACTGTACTTCCTTACGAAAAAAACAAACAAGACACTTCTCAAAAAAAAAAAAAAAAGACTGCAGTCAGACTGAATGGGTTTTGCTAAATCCCATGATCCCAATTGATAAAATATCTGTGAGGAAGGAATGAGAAGACATATTGACACATTTCACATTTGATATCAAGGAAAACAATATACAGCTAACAAAGAGTCTTATGTGTTAGTCAGGTAAATCAACTGTAGATTTAGTCCACAGTAGTCTTTTGATATTTAATAAATTAAAATAATTTAGATGCCTAAATTATGAGTAAAACTAAATGACATTTTAGTCAAAAGACTATGACTAAAACAAAATCAAAATTTGCTGACAAAATTAATATTTGCCTTAAGTGAAAAAAAGACTGTAGAGAATCTTAAAAATACTGGCAGCTCCCAGTGCTAACCCTGCCCTGGTAAACAACTTAACCTGTCAATGTTAGAAAAAACGAAACAAATCTCACCCATCATGTGCTTGACCTGTTTGAACTGTTAAGGAAACCTTATTGATCCATTAAAACACAAACAGCACGTGACTCATCAACAGTTTTCACCTTAAAGCCATTACAATCGTGAACACTGAACTGAAAAAACACATACAACACAGGCAACAATTACGGGAACAATCACAATGTGCACTTTGATGGGCTTTTAATGTGCAGTAATGGTCTTTTTTAAAGTATACAGTGACAGTGAAAGTATGATAAAGTAGAAATACTGGAAGATTGTGATCTATGCCATGAGTGCATGACTGGAATGAGCTGTTGTATTATTTATATACTACAATGTAATTTATTCATATTATTAAATTCACTGATCACTGTCTCATTTTTGATTGCAGCTGAAATGTGTTGAATACCTTTTGTCACCATGACAACAAAGAGCAAAAGTAGTTGTTATACATGTACAGACCACGAATATGGAGTCCAGGGTTTGGTGTTGTAGGGTAGACTGATCACTGGGAACCTCTGAGCTCTCCTTGTCCACTCTGTGGAGGAATCATGAAGAATTAATTCAAGCACATAGTTGGAGAAATTCACCAATCCAGTGGATCCTCAGAGTTTTTAAAGCTTTAAATTGTATCTCACTTACAGTAGAAATGTTACATCTTTTCAATCATAACCTCCTGATACTGTTGACATAAAGCTGAATCCTAATCAGGATCACTGAGAGTAGAAGTCAAGTTATGATAATTTTTTTTCTAGCAAGAGCATAAATCAAGCCCTTTTTAGGATTAAAACCTGTAAAACATTTAGTAGAGGAGGTAAACCATAAAAATCAGTTGTGGTGGTGTGTGGTTGATAGCTTGGCTGCAAGGGAGGACTGGAGCAGTGGGTTTTAGGTGTGGTGTCAGGGAACACTGATTTTTGCAGCCGAAGAGCATCATCTAATCATGCATTCCCTATTTCAGTAGTAGCTGGGGCCAGAAAGGGGATAGCTGATCGGAGGTGCTAAAACTGAAGCAGCTGGCAGCGTAGTGTAGAGAGCAGAGCGGAGTGCAGAGCATGGCAATGTGTTAAATTGAAATCCAATAAAATAAAAGCCCTTGCGAGCATTAGCATTGTACCGGGTCCTTTGTGTTTACAAGTGGTGGTGAAACTCAGGTTACTGGCATGTTGAAGCAATGACAAATTCAGCCGGTGGAGGCACTAACCAAGATGGTGTCCGAGCTGGCTGTGAGGAGTGAGCTCTCTGGCTGCTCTCGTTGCTTTCAGGGGAAGCCCAGGTGGCAGCGCTGAGCCTCCCAGCAACTGAGTACTTTCCGTAGATGAGAAGAGCAAAATTGACCGGTTAGGGCTTCTCCCAGTCTGCTTCTGGGAGAATTGAATGGGGGCAGAGAACTGGTGTTTTGCGAATACCAGGTGGCTGCATAATGCCACAGTCAGGTGGTTACAGCCTGACCCCATGTTGGGGAGATGCAGCTGTTTAACACTGCTTTACTTGAGCAGTTCGTGGAGGGGCTCCTGGTCGGGACGGCAGAGTGGGTCCATTGCCACTGGCCAGTGATCCTTAAGGCTGCGGCTATTCTGTCCAAGGACAACCTGGCTAGCGGCTAGAACATCAGCAGAGGCAAAACCAACTGGTCCTGGCCCCACAATGAAGGGTCCATGGGCCACCACCACCACCAGCATGGCTCATGGCGACGCAGTGGAGGCCATTGCCACCCACTAACCCCTTCTCCAACCTGGGTTTTCGCTACAGGTTCCTGCTGTTATTGACGCCAGGCCCAGCTCACTGGGGGCAGTGCAGACATCATTACAGGAGTGCTTGAGGTGTGCTGACCAGGGCACCTGCACCAGGAATGTCCATTAATGGACAGATGTCCTGCATCATCGGCCTTCCAACACCCTCTCCCAGTTCAGGAGAGGCATACCACAAACCTGTAAGGTGCCAATGGGGTACACATAAGGCTATGGTGGATTTGGGCTGTACACAGACCCTGGTCCACCAAACCATGGTTCTCCCAGGATCATTGCTGGAGTCAGAGTGGATAGAGGTGAAATACGTGCATGGGGATATTCATGAATATCACTTGGTTCCTTTGGAAATTAGATATAAGGTTACAACTCATACACTAAAGACTTTGGTTAGTTCAGGCTTAATTTTAGGAACAGACTAGGTAGGTTAATATGTTGTGCTGCTTTCGAGGCCACTAGGGACATGATGGGTCTGTGCTTTGCTCAGCAGTCATGCGGGGTCGTCTGACACTGACTCTGAGAAGGAGGACACACCAGGGCCTTTTCAGGAGGCCCCACTGACTCCAGTGATTCACTCCACAGAGGAGTTTCTGCTATAGCAGTCTCATGATGACCCCCTACACTCAGCCTTCAATCAGGTGATAAAAAATTGATGGAAAGCTGGTGTGCCCTGAAGTGTCGGTGACATTTCTGCTTTTTGTGTTGGTTAAGGAAAGATTGTATCAAGTGAGTTGTGACACTTGCAAAAAGGAGAACACATTCAGTGTTCTTCCACTTGCACCAACACACCCAGGCCTCCACAGGGTTGTCTCCCTTTGAGTTACTGTTTGGTAGGAAGCTACAAAGGGTGTTTGAATTGATTTAAGAAAACTTCTGGACCTGTGAACAGAGCTGCACACATTGGGAAGGTTATCACAGGTGGCGGCGGTCCTGGAGTCCTTGAAGCTAGCGGAGCTCACAGCCAACTTGAAGAATTGTGTAGTTGGATGGAGGGAGGTACATTATTTTGGGTACCACTTGGGAGGTAGGCAGGTGCGCCCGCAGATGGAGAAAACAGTAGCCATCACATCCTGCCCATGTCTCAAGACGAAAAAAGATTTGAGGCAGTTCTTGGGACTGGATGGGTACTACTGCCAGTTCGTGCCCGACTTTGCGGAGCTGACCAGCCCCTTGACTGATCTCACCCGAAAGAGTGCCCCTGAACTTATGTGGTGGACAGAGCAGTGCCAGGTGGTGTTTGTGCAGAAGAAGAGGGCTCTCTGTGGGGAACCTTTGCTTCACACACCTAACTTTTCCCTCCCTTTTATTCTGTACACCAACATCTCAAACAGAAGGGTGGGGGCCGTTTTGTCCCAGCAGGTTAGGGGGATTGAACGCCGAGTGGTGTGCATCAGCTGGAGACTGTTGGACCGGGAGGCACCATAGAGAAAGAGTGCCTTGCCATCCTGTGGGCATTTGACTCCCTTCGTTATTACCTACTGAGCCACCCTGGAATGGCTCCACCACATAAAGGATACCCAAATCAGTGGATTTGCTACATTAAAATGAGGAAAGCAAACCTGCTGAGTGTAAACTCCATTTTAGTAAATCTGACCTTGTGACACCAAACAGCTAAAGGCCACTCACAGTGAAAAGTCCTAACACCTGAACTGAAAGTGTTGCTTACATAACACTTCTTAAATAAGCAACACATAATAGTCACAATTACATGAAAGTTGGTATACATCTATTTTGTCCCCAAAATTTATGCCATCTTACTCAAGAACTTACTCAATTTCCTACCCACCAAGTTTGTCTAACTTTGAGCTGTTTATCTGCAGTGGACTTCATAATCACAGCAAGGGCCAAACCATGGTCACCACACAAAATAACAGAGTGATGCTGGTCTCTGCAGCAGCCACCAGCTAACTCAACTCAGCAAGTCAAACACCACAGCCTGTGTTGACAGATGGATGCTTGAAGCCTCCAAACATTTACATAGAAAAGCTTCAAATTCCTTTTTCTGATCTCCAAAAGGCACAAAGTCAGAGAGTAAACTTTCTTTTTCAAATTTTAACAGATTAGAGTTAGATTTTTATTTGATGTATTTTCAAAAAAGTGGAGAAAAGTTGAGAATGACTTTAGTTTGTAGAAGTTAGTATAATAACCACTGTTTGAGTCATCTTTGATGCTCTGAGTTTTATGAGTAAAAGTGAAATATGTGCAGCAATGTTAGTGTTCATCACACGTGACACACACAGTTTCATTACAAACAAAACTCCTTCTACTCAGTTCCTCTTTTCTGTGTCTGATTTATTAATATGCCTGTGCACTAAAACTTCCTGTGCAGCTTGCAAGAACTTCCCCTTTCTAAGGTCTGTTGCCAGGGCAACCTGTCTAAACTTAGTCTCACTCTGTCTGTTCCCCATATTCTACAAAAACATGCAGTTTCTGGTCAGCCTTTGACCTAGTCAAGTCTGGGCCTCTCATAAAACAATCTAATGAGCAGATACGCATTAAAAAATATCTATCTATTTCTTAACAGTTACTAACAGCTCACCTCTCTTCAGCAGACAGAGGCTGGACGTTAAAAGGAAAGCCATCTTCTTTGGACTGGTCACTCTTTAAGGACACAGAGCTGGGTTCAGTTCCAGGTTCTAGTCTAGGTCCAGCAGGTCTCCCAAAGATACTGTTAGAAGAAGAGATGAATAACGGTCTTCCTTTGACTCTGAGGGTTCATCAGCGTTGGTTTAGCATACTGTCTGAATGATCCAGAGCTGGACCACAACTGCACATATTGTTTTTCCTTGTCTCTGAGAAACTGGACTAGTTCCTCTAAGGAATCTGTACTGCACACATTTCACTGAGCAACCTTCCTCAGTGCTATTTCAAATTATGCTTCTTCAGTACTTGACAACACTTTATGTACAATGTGACTCGCTTGGTTGCAATTTTTTCACAGAACAAGCGCTGCCTGAGTTGTACTTTTTGGTAAGAGAAAATATAGCCCAGCAGCTAACAAACATGACCTTTCAGCGCTGTACAGTGCAAAAAAAACCCCAAAAAAACCCATATAATTTTTAAAACAGTCTGTTTATTTTCCATACATTGCTAGTGTTATGTATGGAATATGCATATACACATATGATAGCTTCGCAAGCCATTTTTTTGTGAAGTCCCGATGAACTTCACAAAAAATTGTGTCCCACTGGGACCCAGAACACCTCACCCAGGAGGCGCCCAGTAGGCATTCTTATCAGATGCCCGAACCACCTCAATTGGCTCCTTTCGATGTGTAGGATCAACAGCTCTACTCAGAGCCCCTCCTGGATGGCTGAACTTCTCACCCTATTTCTAAGAGAGAGCCAGCCTTTAGAGGAAGCTCATTTCTGCTGCTTGTATCCGCGATCTCTTTCTTTCTGTCACTACCAATAGCTCATGCCCATAGGTGAGGTAGGGAGGTAGATCGACCTGTAAATTGGGAGATTCGCTTTTACATCGAGTTCCCTCTTCACCACGCTGGACAGGTACAGCATCTGAATCATCAATCCATCTGTCGATCTCCCGCTTCCTTCTCCTGTGACTCGTTCCCTCTGCCAACTGCTTCCTTACCATGGTGGAGGGGTTTGTATGTCCCAGGGATCCCAGGGGCTATGTTGTCCAGGGGCTTCTGCCCCCTGGTAGGGTCTCCCATGGCAAACTGGTCCCGGGCGAGGGACCAGACAAAGAGCAATTCAGGAGACCCCTCTGAGAAGAACAACAATGGAACAGTTAACTCTGCCTAGGATAGGGTTACCGGGGCCCCACCCTGGAGCCAGGGTTTGAGGCCCGGGGAGTGAGCCATAAAGCAAACATCTGGTCGCATGGCTTTTCTGTCCCTTTTTGGGGCTGTGTATGTTTTTCTGCACTGATGCAACTGGAGCCTCATCGTCTTGTTTCTGCTTTATCCTGTGTGGTATATAGCAGAGATGACAATAAAGTTTACTTTGACTTTTTGACTTCAATGTCTTGTCACCCTTTTCTGTTTTCTCTTTTTTGTTCCTCTCCTTGTGTCTCTTTCCACCTGTTTTCAGCCCTAATAAATGCTTCACTTTTTGTTACGTCTTTGCCTGCTTTGAGTGTTTGCTCTGCACAATAACACAGGGTCTGCTGCCACAGCCCTGACAAAAATGTGGAAAGTTCAGGTGTAAATACTTTTATTTTTCTGCTTATGATTTTGAAAGATTGGCATATGCAAACAGTAAGAACACTGGGACTCTTTGTTTTGTTGGTTTTATATTTTGCCCTTTATCACTGTTCCTCTTCCCTACTGTTTTTCTTTCCCTCTTTCATTCTCCCTTTTCTTTTCCCCAGTCAAGTCTGTCCCGTGTTTAGCAAGTGAAAATAAACTAAACAATAAAAGCAAAGGTGAATCAAATACACCAAGACGGCAAGGCTGGGATGGTCCATTTGGTAAAGGAAATCCGTTGGGCATCTTTCTTTGCCTTTAGACAATAATTGTGATGGCAAAAGAACCAAACGGAACAGGCAAAAAAAAAAAAAAAAAAAGAAATGGACACTGGGACTGAAAGACAGTAATACACAGGTGGATACTGTTAATGTTTGTTCAAACTTGAACAAGAGATAAAATCTGGAAAGGCCAACTCCACTGTGTCTTCATTGCTATTGAGCTTTATCTGTATTTGCAGGAATTTTATCTTTGTTATTGTGACACTACCCCTGGGAACCATAACAGATATCAGAAAATTATTCCAATCCATTTGGTCTAGTTCTGTCTGTAATTCCACAGCTGACTGCATACAAACAGCAGTTTACAGGTATTTCTTGCTGCACCAACAGTTTGTCGGGTCGAGGAGGAGGTGTCGCTGCAGTGTTTGGAAGCCGGTTTTACTGTCGCTCAATGGTCGGACATTTTTCATCCTTTGAACTACAGCTGGATAGAATTGGAAATAAAGATCCATTTTACTGTGCTGTAGTGTATCGTCCACCTGGCCTAAACAGCATGTTTTTAAAGGAGTTCAGTGACTTTTTATCCTCGACTTTGAAGCTGTCCAGACTGGTTATAGTCGGGGATTTTAATATACACATTCATGATGACTCTGACCTCTTTGCTAGCGGTTTCCTTAGCGTCATGGATTCTTTTCATTTTACTCAGCATGTGTCTGGTCCCACACACACCAAAGACACACACTTGACCTTGTTTTTACTTTAGGTTTAAACATTGATTTTATTTGTACTGAGGACATTTTTATTTCGGATCATCACTGTATTCTTTTTAATCTGTCTTTTCATTTGTCCCTCTCTCCTATTCGACATGTGGTTAGCTCTCGCATCTTAACTTCCTCTACTGCTGTTAAATTTTCTGATGCTTTTAATTTAGTTTTTAACTCCTTATAAAGATGTTCATTTTTTAACAAATCTTTTTAATAATCATTGTCTTTGTATTTTAGACAATGTTTGTCCTGTCAAAGCTAGACTAGCTCCGGTTTCAAAGTCGTCTCCCTGGATAAATGACAGCATTCGCTTCTTAAAGCGTTGCTTCCGTAAGGTTGAATGTTTATGGAGGAAAACACGTTTGCATGTCCATCTCCTTCATCTAAAGGACCTTTTAGTCTCTTTTAACACTTCAGTTCGAGATGCGAGGGCGGCCTATATCTCAGACTTAGTGTCTAAAAGCAGAGGTAACCCTAAGGTACTATTCGACACCATTAGTGATATTCAATTCAATTCAATTCAATTCAATTTTATTTATATAGCGCCAAATCACAACAAAAGTCGCCTGAAGGCGCTTCATAGATACAGAGAAAAACCCAACAATCATATGACCCCCTATGAGCAAGCACTTTGGCGACAGTGGGAAGGAAAAACTCCCTTTTAACAGGAAGAAACCTCCGGCAGAACCAGGCTCAGGGAGGGGCGGCCATCTGCTGCGACCGGTTGGGGTGAGAGAAGGAAGACAGGATAAAAGACATGCTGTGGAAGAGAGACAGAGGTTAATAACAGATATGATTCAACACAGAGAGGTCTGTTAATAAATAGAGAGCGAGAAAGGTGACTGGAAAGGAAAAACTCAATGCATCATGGGAATCCCCCGGCAGCCTACATCTATTGCAGCATAACTAAGGGAGGATTCAGGGACACCTGGTCCAGCCCTAACTATATGCTTTAGCAAAAAGGAAAGTTTTAAGCCTAATCTTAAAAGTAGAGATAGTGTCTGTCTCCCGAATCCAAACTGGAAGCTGGTTCCACAGAAGAGGGGCCTGAAAACTGAAGGCTCTCCCTCCCATTCTACTTTTAAATACTCTAGGAACAACAAGTAGGCCTGCAGAGCGAGAGCGAAGTGCTCTAATAGGGTGATATGGTACCACAAGGTCATTAAGATAAGATGGGGCCTGATTATTTAAGACCTTGTATGTGAGGAGCAGGATTTTGAATTCAATTCTGGATTTAACAGGAAGCCAATGAAGGGAAGCCAAAACAGGAGAAATATGCTCTCTCTTTCTAGTCCCTGTCAGTACTCTTGCTGCAGCATTTTGGATTAGCTGAAGGCTTTTCAGTGAGTTTTTTGGACATCCTGATAATAATGAATTGCAGTAGTCCAGCCTGGAAGTAATAAATGCATGAACTAGTTTTTCAGCGTCACTCTGAGACAGGATATTTCTAATTTTAGAGATGTTGCGCAAATGGAAGAACGCAGTCTTACATATTTGTTTAATATGTGCGTTGAAGGACATATCCTGGTCAAAAATGACTCCAAGGTTCCTCACAGTGTTACTGGAGGCCAAGGTAATGCCATCCAGAGTAAGAATCTGCTTAGATACCATATTTCTAAGCTTTTCAGCACCGAGTACAATGACCTCAGTTTTATCTGAGTTAAGAAGCAGAAAGTTAGTGGCCATCCAGGTCTTTATGTCTTTAAGACATTCCTGCAGTTTAACTAATTGGTGTGTGTTATCTGGCTTCATGGACAGATAGAGCTGGGTGTCATCTGCATAGCAGTGAAAATGTATGCTATGTCTTCTAATGATGCTGCCTAGGGGAAGCATGTATAATGTAAACAGAATTGGTCCTAGCACTGAACCCTGTGGAACTCCATAATTAACCTCAGTGTGTGAAGAGGACTCTCCATTTACATGCACAAATTGGAGTCTATTAGATAGATATGATACAAACCACTGCAGTGCAATACCTGTAATACCGACAGCATGTTCTAATCGCTCTAATAGGATATTATGGTCAACAGTATCGAATGCTGCACTAAGGTCAAGAAGGACAAGCACAGAGATGAGTCCACTGTCAGAGGCCATAAGAAGATCATTTGTAACCTTCACTAAAGCTGTTTCTGTGCTGTGATGAGCTCTGAAACCTGACTGAAACTCTTCAAATAAACCATTCCTCTGCAGATGATCTGTTAACTGTTTGACAACTACTCTTTCAAGGATTTTTGATATGAAAGGAAGGTTGGAGATTGGCCTATAATTAGCTAAGACTGCTGGGTCTAGAGATGGCTTTTTGAGTAAAGTTTTTTTAAGGGGTTAGCTTTATTGTTGCTCCTGCTCCACATGCTGTCCCAATTTCATCAAATGAAGATTGTGAAAAATTTCTTTCTTTCTTTGTTGAAAAAGTCAGTAACGTGAGGAACAATATCTCTCCTTCTGTGTCTCTCTTATCTGCTCCAACTCAAGCTAGGCCTGTAATTTAAGAAAGATTTTTACCTGTGTCCTTACCTGAGCTGGTCAAGTTAGTTAATTCGATGAAAGCATCCTCCTGCTCTCTTGATATTTTACCTGGATCTTTATTTAAAAATGTCTTTCAGTCTATTGGTCCCTGTGTGCTCACAATTATCAATACCTCACTGGTTTCTGGTCAGGTCCCTGTTTATTGTAAAAATGCTGTCATTCACCCACTGTTATAAAAAACCTAAGCTTGATGCTTCTCTTCTCAGTAGCTACAGACCGATTTCAAAATTACCGTTCATTTCTAAGATTTTAGAAAAGGTTGTGGCTAAGCAGCTTATAGCTTGTCTAGATGAATACAGCATTCTGGATAAATTCCAATCTGGCTTTTGTAGAGCTCACTCTACTGAAACTACACTTCTTAGAGTCTCCAACGACATTTTGATGCAGGAGAATGCTCCATTCTGTTGATGTTGGACCTGACCTCCGCCTTTGATACTGTGGACCATCATATTCTGCTAGATAGGCTGAGACACTGGGTGGGTATATCAGGGGCTGCTTTGGACTGGTTTGAATCCTATTTGCATGAACGATCCTTTTCTGTGGCTACCTCTAAGTACAGTTCCTCTTCTACTTTTCTTGCCTATGGTGTGCCACAAGGTTCAGTTTTGGGGCCTTTATTGTTCTTACTGTATTTACTTCCTCTTCAACACTTATTGAGCACTTTTAAGGACATTTCATATCACTGCTATGCAGGTGATATTCAGTTAGATATCTCCTTTAAGCCCCATGACGTTTCCAAGCTACAGATTTTGCATAAGTGCATAGACTCCATTAGATGTTGGATGGCTGGAAACTTTCTTCAACTAAATGAGGAGAAGACTGAAGTTCTTGTTTGTGCTCCTAAAACATGCTACATTGGCCAAACCATCTATCAGGAGCCTTGGTGTTAGTATTGACTCAGCTCTGACTTTGGATGCCCATGTAAAATCTTTGGTTCGCTCCTGTTTTTATCACTTGAGAAACATTGCTAAGCTGAGTCCCATTGTATCGCGCTCCGAATTAGAAATTGTCATTCATGCATTTGTTTCATCTCGTCTGGACTATTGTAATTCTTTGTTTACTTGTTTATGTAAAGCCTCTTTGGAGCGTCTGCAAGTTGTTCAGAACGCTGCTGCAAAGCTTCTGACCAAGTCCTCCAAGTACTCCCATGTCACACCCCTGCTGATTCAGCTGCACTGGCTCCCCGTTAAATTCAGAATCCAGTTTAAGGTTTTGACCTTGACTTTCAGGGCTCTGCATGGACAAGCACCAACATATATAAGTGAACTTTTACATCCATACATTCCCAGCAGGTCCCTGAGGTCATGTGACCAGGGCTTGCTTGCTGTCCAACACACGAGGCTGAAAACAAAAGGCGACAAAGCTTTTGGAACTGTGGCCCCCAGATTTTGGAACTCTCTCCGTTTGAGCCTGAGATCTGTGGACTCAGTGGTCGCTTTTAAAAAAACAGCTAAAAACTCATCTTTTTAAACTTGCTTTTGGTTGATTTTTATTTTTAGGTTTTAGCTTCTGTGAAACACTTTGTGATTTTTATCTTAAAAGGTGCTATATAAATAAAGTTTTACTTACTTACTTACTTTACTTACTTTGTGATCATATGTTTGAAGAAGTTTTTCTCAAACTATAAACTGAGGTCAGAGTAAGCTGACATGTCTGGGAATAAATATATGACAACAAAAAAAAAACAATATTGCTTTTTCTCACTTGTTCATTTACTTTCACTTCTGATCATTTCAGTCACAGACTTTATGTAAAAAGCTAGAAAGATGCTGAGTCTGCATAATGCTTCTTGGCGAGCTTTTATATTTCCTATTATACTCATGCTAGCATAATAAATACTGGCTCCAGCTCTTTCCTGTCAGCTGCAAAGCTATGTGAGGAAAAAGGGGAAACTGCTGAGACTGTAAATGAGTGTGCAGCCTAAAGAGTTACTGAAACAAAACAAAACAAACATGTGAAAATAAATTAGATCAATAAATTAGATCAATAAAACCACTAACCATTACTGTTAATGTTTTTACTGGATTAATCTGTTTTCATTCATTGTTTCAGTACTTAATGCCAACAGCTCAGTAAATGTATGTTCTTGGATGTGTTTATTTGATACATTTGTTTTTTATGTTTTTTAATTTGAGCTTCATGTTTCCTTTAAAGAATATATTACCAGTGGTAAATTAATAATCTGCATTCCTCACAGAGATGAATGCAGCTTATTGATAATTTATGACAACTCTGCTGATACTGAGTAATTGGATCATTACTCGGTATCAATAGATACTTACAACCATTGGTACTGGATTAGCACCATAAAAAGATGGATGTTTTTGTCCTGAATTATAAATAAAAGATAATTTTTTGCACCATTGACTTCAATGTATTCATACTCTGAAAATAAATAAAACTAAGTGTGTTCCTCTAAGAGATGGTGGTTATGTTCTAATACACTGGTTGTCTTTCAAAAGATAATCAGCGTTTAATGGACACCAAAGCAAGTCCCTCAAAATATTTAATTAGCAGCACTACAGGACTGAGAATTAGTGATTTGCGATACCACTGATTTCCTTTCCGATCCGATACCAAGTAATATTCAGGGTGGTATCGACGATACTGATCTGGTACTGATACTTTGTACAAAAACTTATTTTATTTATTGTATCTCAAATTATAGCACCATAATGATTACAGGACATCAGATTACTTGTTCCTATCACTTAATGATGCAGAGTTCATCATATAGAAATAAAAAAACTGATGTTGCCTGCCTGCAGCACCAAAGGACTGTGTGAGAGACGTCTGTCTCACCATAGCAGCACCTGTCCCTCTTCTCCTCTTCAGTTCACCTCAACATACGCTCGTCATATTCTGTGATATGATTTAATCTGAGGTGTTTGACAAGGTTAGTGGTGTTGCCACAACTCCTCACTTTTTGCCACATGTATCGCAAACTACGTCTCAGCTGTTTGTGGAGGTAAAATATGTCCGCACATGACTCCAACTACGCTCAGCCATTTTTGTGAGTGCGCACGCCAGCAGCTGCGACAAATTTATACATCCGTATTTCGCACATAACTATAAAAGGCGGAAGAGGAAGTAGTTCCTTCAAATGTAGACAATCTGAATGTTATAGTTTCTTTCCACTGTGTTCCTGGTAATGATAAACTACAAATTGTCACGGTCGGACGGTCCTTCCGGACGACTCTGCTTGTGTGTATGTTTTCTGTGTGTGTGTGTTTTCTTCTCCTTCCCCGGTCCTTGGGCTGTTTATGGAAGTGCGCGCCATGGGAGAGGTGTGTCATTGGGAGTCCCCCTTCGCTGTTGCCGGCCACCTGCAGCTGATTACCTGACCAGCCGTTGGTAATCATTCCTCCCGGCTAGAAAGAGGTATTTAACCTGGACTCGCGGCGACAGTGGAGCGACACGAGGAAATGCTGAAGCACGTTTCAAAGGAACAAACCGGCCTTCTGCAAGCCATAACAGAGCTTAAAGGTATGTTGATTTCCTCACCTCATACGGCTCCAACGCAGCCCGCCCCTTCGCTGGAAGCCGCGGCAGCCTGTCCGCTTCCTCCTTCCCCTCCACCGCGGCAGCGAGAGTACTCACTCCCCGCGCCTGAAAAATTTGACGGCGAGTTGGGGAAGAGCCGGGGTTTTTTGACGCTTTCTTGTGTTTAGACAGCAACCTTGTGCCTTTGCCTCTGATTCCGCTAAAATCGCTTATTTGGTGCAACTTATGACTGGGCAGGCGCTTCAATGGGCTCAGGCGGTTTTAAGTACCCAGCCCTCTGTGTCATATGACGTTTTTCTCAGCAAGTTTCGCTGTGTATTTGATAAAGGCGCTAGCTCGGACGCCGCAGGTCATCGCATGTTTTCTTTGAAGCAAGGTAGGAGGAGCGTTGCTGACTTTTCCGTGGAATTCTGGATCCTGGCGGAGGAGTCGGGCTGGGAGGAGAAAGCACTGCGTGGAGCCTTCCTCAACAGCCTTAACGAGAACATAAAGCGTGAGTTAGCCACCAAGGAACTGCCTAAAGCTTTGCCTGCTCTAATCAATATGTGTATTAACTTAGACGACCACATGCGGGAGTTCGGCAAAAGAACCGGGGATAGTCGGCGGCCTGCTGGGAGCATGGGTACATCTAGGGACCTTCCTACTCTGATGTGGAGAAGTGAGGAGGAGCAACACGGGGATGAAGAGCAACCCATGCAGCTCGGCGGAGCCAAGCTTTCCTCCTCTAGACTGGGGCGCAAACCACGGACCGGTGAGTGCTTTCTTTGTGGAAAAAGAGGACATTTTGTTGACTCCTGCCCAGACCGAGTAAAAGAGTCGGCCCGTCAGTAATTGTGGGGATACTGGCAGGCGCCACAACTAAAGCATTCCCTCACCTCAGCTGCCCTGCCAAAATAATGTCTCACTCCCTCACTCACTCCTGCTGCGCACTCATTGACTCTGGTTCTGAACAAAATTTCCTAGACGAAGAGTTAACCAAAATCTTAGAGCTGTCCCTACTTCCCCTTCCAGAGGTCCTGAAGGTCTCAGCTTTAAATGGCGGCCATCTAGCCTCCGTCACACATTGCACTCAGGAGGTTACACTCATTATTTCGGGAAATCACTCTGAGAAAATCAGTTTTCAAAGCCCCCCACACACCACTGGTACTTGGATTTCCTTGGCTCCAATGTCACAACCCCCAAATCGACTGGGCCAAAGGGTGTGTAACTGGCTGGAGCACGTGGTGTCATGAACAATGTTTACTTGCCACTGTCCCGGACAATCCCGGGACCGCCTCTGCGAAAAGCTCCTCACCCCTCGACCTGTCCTTGGTGCCCTCCGAATACCATGACCTTGGCCAGGTATTCAGCAAAAGTAAGGCGTCGTCTTTACCTCCACATCGGCCTTACGACTGTGGAATCGACCTACTCCCAGGCGCTCCCCTGCCAACAAGTCGGCTCTACAGTCTGTCTAAACCGGAACGCGAGACCATGGAACGCTACATAACGGAGTCTCTGACCGCAGGTATTATTCGCCCATCTACTTCACCTTTAGCAGCAGGATTCTTTTTTGTGGAAAAGAAAGATAAGAGCCTGCGTCCCTGCATTGACTTTCGAGGGCTGAACAAGATCACAGCTAAGAATAAATATCCACTCCCCCTGCTGGCCTCAGCATTCGAACTACTACAGGGGGCGGTCGTGTTTACCAAACTGGATCTTTGGAACGCCTATCACCTGGTTCGCATCCGCAAGGGTGACGAGTGGAAGACGGCTTTCAACACCCACCTGGGGCACTTCGAATACTTAGTGTCATGGTCCTGAGTCTGAGGACTCGGTGTTTTGTGTTTCTTTATATTATTCTTTGTTCTCGGTTATTCTGTTTTGTCTTTTGTTTAGGTTTGCTATGTGTTAGTGTTTTTGTTTCATGCCTGCCTGTGTTCTCTCTGTCTGTCCATGGTGTTATTGTGTCTGCTCTTGAGTCTGCCTGTCAAGTTCAGTGTCTGGTCTGGTTCTCTGTGTCTGTTAGTTTCCTGTTTTATTCTGAAAGTTCATGTCTCATGTCAGTGTGTTCAGTTTTACCTCTCCCCTGTCTCGTTAGCCTAATTGCTCCCAGCTGTGTCTCCCTCCTGTGGCCCATTCCCTGATTACTCCCCGTGTATTTAAGCCCTGTGTTTTCCTGTGCTCTCTGTCGCGTCGTCTGATTAATTCCATGTCAGTCTGCATTATTCTATGTTACCCGGTACTCATTCTGTGTCTCTCTGCCATCTCTCTTTGTGCATTTTGCTTCTCCTCCCGTGAGTGTCTGGTTTAAGTTTTGTTCGTTAGTTTTCCCAGTTTAGGTTTGTTTACTCCCTGCTCTGTTCTTCTTGTTTTGTCACCTTCTCACCGCTGTAAATAAACACTCACTCGCACCTCAGCCAGTACCTGCATTTTGGATCCTTTTTCAATACACCACACGACTGCCCCCAGCCGTGACAGTAAGACGCGACCACAAGATGGATCCAGCGGACTTGCCCGGGGAGAGTGACCTCACACGCGCCCTACGCCTGGTGGACTGGGTAACCCACACCTCCAATGCACGAGCGAAGGTGGTGGGGATAAATGCCATTGAGGCTATCCTGGCCGGAAATCCCTATCTCCACCAGGTCCGGGGATTTACAGACTTAATCGCTGAGCTGCATAAAGCCCGGGAAGCGGTGCAAGCTTGGGAAGATTCTGCCCAGCAACAACGGACAACGACCGCCACAAAGCAGCCGTCTCAGATTCACCCACCGGAGGTTTCACGGCCCGACCCCCCAGAGGGTTTTCCCTGCCTGTCGGAGCCGTGAGCGGTGGGGAGGAAACATTCGCGCCACCGGCGCTTCACCCCACAGCCGGATTCAGGGACCCCGTGCGACCAGCTGTGGTGAGTTTTAAGGATGCTGGTGATTCTGGGACTGTGTTTTCTGGGGCTGTTCATGGGGAGAGTAGAGACAGTACACGGCGCTTACCTACCTTCGTGGTAACTGACCTCTCACAAGTTGGCATTTTCAAAACATCCATAACAGTAACTGACTGGGTTTCATCCATTCCACCACCAACTCCAGTCTCACCTCAACCAGTACATCAGCCTTTAGCCAGTTCATTAGCCCAGCCTGCATCTATTCCATTAGCCCGGTCACCCGCTCCCTCCATACTGGAGGCTGTGTCTGTGCCACCCATTTTGAATCCCGTTCCTAGCACCCATTTTAATCGGAGAGACAAACCCATTAAAACCACTCTAGTTTCTCAGAAACTGGCTAATTTAGAGACTGTTATTCGCCCCAGGGCCTCCCCAGAGGCTGAGTTTCTGCCTTCAGCCGACTCTGGACCCCTGGAGGCCAAGACGCCAGCTAAGAACTGCACCGTGCCAGCGCTGCCTGGGCAAAGCCAGTGCCCTGCGCATTTTCAGTTACCGGTGTCTCTGCCAGAGGCCCGTGTGCCTGCTGGCCCTGTTCTGTCCCTGCCGGAGGCCCGAGTGCCTGCTGGTCCTGTTCTGTCCCTGCCAGAGGCCCGTGTGCCTGCTGGTCCTGTTCTGTCCCTGCCAGAGGTTCCCGCACCTGCTGGTTCTGTTCTGTCTCTGCCAGAGGTCTCTGCACCTGCTGGTCCTGTTCTGTCTCTGCCAGAGGTCCCCGCACCTGCTGGTTCTGTTCTGTCTCTGCCAGAGGTCCCCGCACCTGCTGGTTCTGTTCTGTCTCTGCCAGAGGTCTCCGCACCTGCTGGTTCTGTTCTGTGTGTGCCAGGGGCTCCGGTGCCCACTGGTTCTGTGACTGTTTCAGCTGGAGGGCCCGAGGAGCCCGTCCAGCCTTCTGCCTTGTCAGCTGGAGGGCCCGAGGAGCCCGTCCAGCCCCAAGACTCGTCAGCTGGAGGTTCAGGAGAACCTAGCCGGCTTCCTGCCTCGTCAGCTGGAGGGCCCGAGGAGCCCGTCCAGCCCCAAGACTCGTCAGCTGGAGGTTCAGGAGAACCTAGCCGGCTTCCTGCCTCGTCGGCTGGAGGGCCCGAGGAGCCCGTCCAGCCTTCTGCCTCGTCAGCTGGGGGGCCTGAGGAGCCCGTCCAGCTTCCTGCCTCGTCAGCCGGAGGGCCCGAGGGGCCCGTCCAGCCCCAAGACTCGTCAGCTGGAGGTTCAGAAGAACCTAGCCAGCCTTCTGCCTCGTCAGCTGGAGGGCCCGAGGAGCCCGTCCAGCCTTCTGCCTCGTCAGCTGGAGGGCCCGAGGAGCCCGTCCAGCCCCAAGACTCGTCAGCTGGAGGACCCGAGGAGCCCGTCCAGCCCCAAGACTCGTCAGCTGGAGGTTCAGGAGAACCTAGCCAGCTTCCTGCCTCATCATCCTCGCCAGCTGCAGCCTCCGAGTCTCCACCCTCGCCTGGTCCAGTTTCGGCTTCACCCACGCCGTCGCCCGGTCCAGCTTCAGCATCCTCAGCGTCGCCTGCAGCAGCCTCCTCATCAGCTTCATCAGCTTCGCCTGGTCCAGCCTCTGCCTCAGCTTCGCCTGGTCCAGCCTCTGCCTCAGCTTCGCCCACTTCGCCTGGTCCAGCCTCCGCTTCAGCTTCGCCCGCTTCGCCTGGTCCAGCCTCCGCTTCAGCTTCGCCCGCTTCGCCTGGTCCAGCCTCCGCTTCAGCTTCGCCCGCTTCGCCTGGTCCAGCCTCCGCTTCAGCCTCGCCTGGTCTAGCCTCCGCTTCAGCCTCGTCTGGTCCAGCCTCTGCTTCAGCCTCGTCTGGTCCGGCCTCCGCATCAGCGTCGCTTGGTCCGGCCTCCGCACCTGCTTCAGCCTCGTCTGGTCCGGCCTCTGCTTCAGCCTCGTCTGGTCCAGCCTCAGCTTCCGTCTCGTCTGGTGCTGCGAAGGCCACGCAGCCTTCAGGTCCCCAACTGCCGCCTCAACATCGTCGGTCATCTGCCTGGCCGCATGTTGGGCATCTTCGCCACCGTGGCCGGCCTCCGGACTTGCTTTGTCGCCGCCGCTGTCGTGTGCACGGTCGGCCCCCAGAACTGCGTTCACGCCGCTGTTGCCATCCACACGGTCGGCCCCCAGAACAATTTCCACGCCACTGCCTACTGCGTGGCCAGTCTCCGGACCTGCCCCACTGCCGCTGCCTTTCACACGGTCGGCCCCCGGAACTGAACTGTTTTGGCCTCCGGCGCTGTCGGCCTCCGGGTCGGCCCCCTGAACTTGTCCGTCTGGGCCCTTTTGGACTCTAAGTTTTGTTCGTTAGTTTTCCCAGTTTAGGTTTGTTTACTCCCTGCTCTGCTCTTCTTGTTTTGTCACCTTCTCACCGCTGTAAATAAACACTCACTCGCACCCCAGCCAGTACCTGCATTTTGGATCCTTTTTCAATACACCACACGACTGCCCCCAGCTGTGACACTTAGTGATGCCTTTCGGTCTTACTAACGCCCCTGCAGTCTTCCAGGCCCTGATTAATGATGTGCTCAGGGACTTTATTAACCATTTTGTCTTCGTGTATCTGGATGACATTCTGGTTTTTTCCAGGTCACAGACTGAGCACATCAACCATGTACGTCTGGTTCTACGGTGCCTATTGGAGAATCGCCTTTTTGTCAAAGCGGAAAAATGTGAGTTCCATGTGCAAACTATTTCTTTTCTGGGTTTCATTGTGGAACAGGGGCGTTTGCGAGCTGACCCGGCCAAAGTCAAAGCCGTAGTGGAATGGCCTGTTCCCAAGACCCGCAAGGAGATGCAAAGGTTCCTGGGCTTCGCCAATTTCTACCGCCGCTTTATCAGGGATTTCAGCAAGGTAGCCCTTCCTCTAACCAACCTAACTTCTCCTAAGTTGTCTTTCCAGTGGTCCTCCGCAGCCCAGCAGGCGTTTGATCGGCTCAAGCACCTGTTTTCCTCAGCTCCGGTCCCCGTCCAGGCGGACCTCGGCCGGCCTTTCATCGTGGAGGTGGACGCGTCCGATTCGGGTGTGGGAGCGGTTCTCTCCCAACGGATCGACGGCAAGCTACATCCCTGTGCGTTCTACTCCCGCAGGTTGTCTCAGGCCAAGAGAAATTACGATGTGGGAGACCGGGAGTTGCTCGCCATCAAGTTGGCCCTCGAGGAATGGCGACATTGGCTGGAGGGCACTGAGCAGCCTTTCGTGGTGTGGACGGACCATAAGAATCTGGCGTATCTCCAGGCAGCCAAGCGCCTCAATGCCCGACAAGCCAGGTGGGCCTTATTTTTTACTCGTTTTTACTTCTCCATTACTTACAGGCCCGGTTCTAGGAATACTAAGCCCGATGCGTTGTCGCGCCAGTTTGCACCGGAGACCGATGAGGACGAGAAGGACAAACCCATCCTGCCCCCCACCTGCATTGTGGGCGCACTTACATGGGAGATTGAAAAGGTGGTCAGGGACGCCCAGCGACGTGAGCCCAACCCCGGCACGGGCCCGAAGGGGAAACTGCATGTTCCGGCCATGGCGCGTAGTCAGGTCATTCACTGGGCACATACCGCCAAGTTTTCGTGCCACCCAGGTAAAAATCGCACTGTCTCCTTTCTACAACATTTGTTTTGGTGGCCCTCTCTTATTCTCGATGTCCAGAACTATGTTGCGGCATGCCCGGTGGTGCGCACAGAACAAAACCTCCAACTTACCTGCTTCTGGCCTCCTGCGACCGTTACCCACTCCAAAACGCCCGTGGTCGTACATTGCTCTGGACTTCGTCACCGGCTTGCCTCCCTCTTCAGGTAACACCTCCATTCTAACCATTGTTGACTGTTTTTCCAAGGCCACCCACTTCATTGCTCTGCCCAAGCTCCCTTCTGCCCTGGAGACGGCCCAGTTACTGACACAGCATGTGTTTCGGCTCCACGGCATATCCCAGGACATCGTTTCCGACCGTGGCCCTCAGTTCACCTCGCGGGTTTGGAAGGAGTTCTGCGCTGAATTGGGAGCTCAGGTCAGTTTGTCCTCCGGGTTCCACCCCCAGCCTAATGGTCAGACCGAAAGGGCCAATCAAGACCTGGAGGCCATGTTGCGTTGCGTCGCATTGTCGAAACAAGCGACCTGGAGCGACCAGGTGGCCTGGGTGGAGTATGCCCACAACGCAAGCTCTTCATCAGCAACTGGACTCTCACCCTTCGAGGCATCGCTGGGGTATCAACCCCCCTCCTCTCCATCTCTGAGGGAGAGCTGGCGGTTCCCTTGGTCCAGCACCACCTCAGGCGCTGTCGTCGCACTTGGCGGGCCACGCGCGCAGCGCTCCTGAGAACGGCCGAGCGGAACAAGGCATTGGCGGATCGCCACCGCACTCCAGCTCCGGATTATCAGGTCGGCCAGCGGGTGTGGCTCTCCAGCAAGCACATCCCTCTTCGGACTGAGTCCAAGAAACTGGCCCCTCAGTCTCTTGGCCCCTTTGCCATCCAAGAGATCCTGAACCCGGTGACGGTCCGGCTGGCCCTTCCGCCTGCCATGAAGGTACATAACGTCTTCCATGTTTCTCTGATTAGGCCCGTCCGGACCAGCCCTTTGTGCCTGCCCTCCGGGCCCCCGCCACCCGCCCGGATTATTGACGGCGCCCCGGCGTATTCCATTACTCGCATAATGGATGCCCAGCATCGCGGTAGGGGCTTTCAGTTTTTGGTGGATTGGGAGGGGTACGGTCCGGAAGAACGTTCTTGGGTGCCGCGGTCTGCCATTCTCGATCATCGCATGATGAGAGAATTCCGCCGCCAGCATCCAGACAAGTTTAGCAGGTCGCCCGGTGGCTCCCATTAGAGGGGGGGTACTGTCATGGTCGGACGGTCCTTCCAGATGACTCTGCTTGTGTGTATGTTTTCTCTGTGTGTGTGTTTGCTTCTCCCTCCCCGGTCCTTGGGCTGTTTACGGAAATGAGCGCCATGGGAGAGGCGTGTCCTGGCGACTGTCGTCATTGGGAGTCCCCCTTCGCTGTTGCCAGCCACCTGCAGCTGATTACCTGACCAGCCGTTGGTAATCATTCCTCCCGGCTAGAAAGAGGTATTTAACCTGGACTCGCGGCGACAGTCGACGTGGGATTATTACTCCGAATGGTATAGTCCGTGCGAGCAACGTGAGTTTGTGATTCGGCGAGCATGTGGCTAACAGTGGATTTTCCTTCTTCCTCCAGGAGGGGCGAGCAGAGAAGGGAGTTACAACACGGAACGCACTGGGAGCAAGGGAAGAGCACAATTGGGAAATTGCACTTTTGAGTGAATTGTTGGACTTGCCTGTCTGTTTCACTGTAAATAAACGCACTGTGTTTCTGTGAAAAAGAACCGCGCTTGGGTCCGTCTTTTCCGTGACACAAATTTACCCTAAATTACTAAAATATCAATATTTTAATGTGAGAATCGATTCTAGAACATAAATGATTGGTATCGGAGGAATCGATATTTCAGGATCGATCCGCACTTCACTACTGAGAATTCTTTGACCTCCCGCAGAAAGGAATCTACAGACCACTTTGACAGAGACTGTCAGTCTTCAAGATGCTCCTCACACAGTCAGGAATCTCGGACATTTTTTCAACTTTAAAGAGGCTCAAAACCTCAGAAACACTATGATACAGGGTCATCTTAAAGCTCTGGCTTTACTGTCCATAGAAAAGAAAATGACTAACAGGAAGCTCATTGAGATGTTTGCTGACGTAAAAGAGAGAAGATCAAAGTTCCTGTACAAACTTCTCATCACAGAGAGCAGGATGAAGTTTACACTTATTTGATTCTTCCCCATTTAATGGTGTTAGTGCTAATTTGAGTTACATTTTGCGTATATAATTGATTTGATTTGATATACCTTTATTAGTCCCACAAGGGGAAATTTAATAAGGCTGCCAACCTATTGCACGCAATGGTGGCGCCATCTTACCCTCCAACCATACATACATTACACAAAACATCACATGTGGAAGACAGGTCAGAGATATAACAATGGAAAATGCACCACATGAGGAAAGATAAGGAGAAAAAAATGACTCCCCCCAAAATGAGCTCCAACAGGGAGATCAGTTTGAGAACAGAAAAAAACACCTCTGCACATGAAAAAACTCTTAATACACCAAAGAAACACATGACAAGCAACAGGGGTGGGTAAAGGGTGCAGCATCGGAAGGGAATAAGCATCGAAGGCGTTTGGAAAGGGAGGGGGGATGAGTGTGTGCATATCAGTGTATATGTATGTGTGTGTGTATCCATAGTTCAGCTGAGACAGTGTCCTTCACCCTGCCAGGCTAAGTAAACAGTCTTCCAGCCAACCCAGGTGGCCTTGCATGGAATGGGAAGAACAGACTAAACACAGTCGTTATCAGGGTGTTGTTGTTCGGCTCCAGCCTTGAGACCGCCGCTGGTGCCAAAGGGGTATCCGCATAGGTGATGGTGCTTTTTACTTTAGTGCGAACAGCTCATATGAATTTCAAAGCAGTTCTACAGTCCAACAATGGTCTCTCAATCTCCCGTTGGAGAGCCGCGAGCTTCGCCATACTTGCGTTCTGTGATATTGTCATTTCTTTCGCTCAAGGAGCCGATTTCTGAGAACTCACGGCAGTGTGCCTCCCCGAGATGTCATCCAATTTGCGCCCAGAGATCTTCTTCCAAGCGAGCCCTTCTGAGATGTATCCAGTCTGCAGTCAGAGATCTTATTCTGAGTATTCACAGCAGCCGTAGCCTCTCCAAGATCTTATCCGTGCTGACTCAATGAGCCCATTTTGAGAAACTCACGCCTCTCCCATCATTCCAATCCCAGCGGACACTTGCAAACGTCCAGTCATTCAGCTTTATACTCATTCTTTTTTACTAAATGTTGCCTTTTAGATTTCCATTTAGTTTATTTAATTTTTCAAGGTTAATTATGTCAAATACTCTTAAGATGAAGAAATGTCATAACCACTTAACCACCATCAACCACCACTGTTGATGGAATTTCTTCTATGATCTCTATTAGTCAGCTTATACCAAATCTATACTCACTGTTAGAGAGAAGTTTCTATTTGTCAATGAATGTTTCTAGTCTGACAGTATTTGTTTTTGTCAGAACTTAAACAGGCCTGTAATTTGTGAAGTGGTGATACTGTTACTTTTCCATGTAGAACCAGGTAAGTTTGGATAGCATTTTTTACTAGAAAAATAATAATCATTTTTCTAATCATCGAAGAAATAATTATTTAAAAACTGATCTGAAACATCAAGTGTGACAAGTATGCAAACTTGTAAGGAAAACCAAAACAACAACAACAACAAAAAACAAAAGGAAAGAAATCAGGAGGGGGGAAAAAAATCATGATCGCACTGTCTTAGACTTCAAAGAGAATTTATAATGGGTCACACTAAAGTGTTTTTTTTTTAAGCATGTTGTAATCCTTTTTGATATTTATGATTTACCTTTATACTTTTTATATTTACAACTAAATTGTATGAGTGGAACATTTTCATTAACAAATATAGTATTTGAGTTGATAACCTGGATAGCATGGTAGCACAGGGGTTAGCACTTTTAACTCACAGCAAGAAGGTCCTGAGTTCAATTCCACTATCAGGCTGGGT
Organism: Neolamprologus brichardi; assembly: GCF_056152115.1. NCBI lineage: Eukaryota > Metazoa > Chordata > Actinopteri > Cichliformes > Cichlidae > Neolamprologus > Neolamprologus brichardi. The sequence goes on along the minus strand of NC_142112.1, from coordinate 564,609 downwards.
ATTTTCTGTGTTTGCATGTTCGCCCCACATTTCTCTGGGTTTTCTCCGAGTACTCTGGCTTCTTCCAACAGTCCAAAGACATGTCGTTATGTCAGATTAGTCCCAGCTGTGTTTCTCTCCTGTTTCCCATTCCCTCATTACTCCCTGGTGTATTTAAGCACTGTGTTTTCCTCTGTCTGTTGTTGTGTTGTTAACTATCCTCTTAAATCCTAAATCCTAGTTTTCTGGCCAAGTTTCTGGTGTTTCTAGTTTTTAGTTGAATTTTATGTTATATTTCATATTTAGAGTTTTGAACAGCAAAATAAAGCTGCCTCTTTCAGTTGAATCACAATTTCTGCTGGGCTCGACACCATCGAGGTGATCCTCTAGCGAAGACCTTAACTGCACCAGCTCTCCGGATTTATGGATTTTGTCCATGACTTTGTCTCACTCTGTCGGTGGGTCCGAGGAAGTCATCCAGCCTTCATCTGTCTCTGCCGGAGGGTCCGAGAAACCGCTTCAGCCTTTTGTCTCTGCCGGAGGGTTAGAGGGAACCATCCAACCTGCAGCTTCACCACCTGCGGCTTCCATGCCATCGCCTGCAGCGCCATCCTCATCTGGTCCTGCCGTCGTCTGGTCCACAATCTACTCATACGGCACCTCCATATCTAGTATGCCCAGCTCTTCTACAGTTGTCACCTCAACATTGCAGGCCACTTTCCAGGCTACTGGCTGGACATCATTGTTGTCGTGGGCAGCCTCCCTGAACTGTGTCGCTGCTGCCTTCTGCGTGGCCGGCCTTTGGACCTGCTTCACCTACGTCGTCAATGCTGCCTTCCACGTGGCTGGCCTCCGCCCAGCTTCGTGTGCTGCACCACCACTGCCTTCCACATGGTCAGGCCCCTGAGTTACCCTGTGTTGGACTATTGAGCCGTCGGCTTCCTGAAGCTTTTCTCTCTGGGCTCCTGTGCTGCCATCCTTCTGTCAGGAGCACTAAGGTGTAATAAGTCAAATCAGACCCTGACAAACAAATAATATTCTCATTTAGCTTTCTTAAAAGAGGAAAGCTAAATCAGAATATTTTCCTACCTTTGGCCCAAGCCAGGTTATGCTCATTAATGATATCTGCCAGCTCTGGGGAGAACCGGGGGTCACACAAACACACCCACATCCACACACACACACACTCACTCATGTGCATACAAACACACACAGTGCCTTTTCTTTTATAACCATAAGGGGGTTACAGTGGGTGGTGCTTGTTTTACACTGTATGAATTTTTCAATAAAAGACGGCAATTGGAGGTCGGGGTTGGATTCTTCTGAGTTCGAGGGCAGAGGTGCTGCTGACCAAGCTCCCCTTGCGAGCGAATTAAAACTGGTTAAGCTAAAACAAGCTCACTAGAATTTAGTATGGATAGGAAAACCTTTATAGAATCCAGAGCTTCTGTAGAAGCAGGAGGTCTATAGCAACAAGCAATTGTTATGCAAAGACCCTTTGCATTATTCACATTCAGAGCCAAAAGTTCCATTTGCTTACAAATCGATTCTTATGTCAGGGTTCCTGGGTCGTTGACCTGGTATTTTTAGTTCATGTTTACTGTTTATCTTCCGTATGTTCCACTTCCTGTTTTATTGTGTTAGCCCTAGTCTGTGTGCATTATGTTCTAGTTATCTTCCCATTTATCATTAGTCACATTACATTCAGCTGTTTACTCACCTTCCCCTAATCACTCATCATTCAGCCTGCGTATTTAAGTCCCTCAGTTTCATCAGTTCATAGTCTTGTCATTGATGTTGTCACTGCGGTCTTTCCTGTGTGTGCTTTCAGTTCAGCCAGCCATTCAGTCATTGAGCCAGTCAGTGTTCGTTCATCTTCTGTTCATCCAGTGTTGATAATCAACTGTCTTCATTTCATCACTATCCACAAGTCCTGCGTTTGGGTCATCCCTTCCTCGCGTCCATAAACAAGCCCTGAGATCTGATTGGACTAATGTGGCATCAAATTTTGACTTAACATAAGCAGCAACACCACCTTTCTTAAGCCTATGTATATAATAGATATTGCATCCAGGCATGCTAATATGTTCATCAGATATATATTTAAACAACCAAGTTTAAGAAATTAAAGCAATATCAGCATCTGTTGATTGAACCCAAAATCTTGACCATCCATCTTGGGTGACAAACTGCATACATTAAAATGAATGATCTTCAGCCCAGGTGAGGATTTAAATTCAGATGGTGTCTGAGTACATTGCAGCCCAGGGCCCGGGTTAGGTTGCAGATTACCAGATAAGAGCAGTAGTAAAACACGCAGGAGTCTACTTATGTTGAAACTAAGCAGAAGTTTTCATAACTAACTTTGTAATCGTACAAAGCAAGAAGGTTTTGGAGATGAGGTAAATCTTTGTGTAGATCAAATCATAGATTCATGTCCTGTTCCAAATATATTGGAGATTGTACAGGATGTACCACAGCATTTATGCATGTAGATCTGGGGAGAATGTCTTGCAGAATGAGGACACATTTAAATGTGCTCACCTTAGAAAATTTGAGTATAAGTAACGTTATAAAAAAAAAGCCATTATCCAAAACACACAACAATTTTTGTTGCTGAATTAAATATATATCATCAGGCTGCACAAACCTAGGATGTCAAGTAAGGCTTCAGCCAGAATTTCAGTTTCTGGTGGCTTGCTAGCAGATGGCTTCTGTCTGCAACACATGCACCAATGTGATGCAGATGAGCTTTTGCTAGCAGCACAGGTGTTGGAGTAAAGTAGATGGTTCCAACCAGTATTACAGGCCTTGGTGTGGTGTAGATGGCCTCAGCTAGCAGCAGAGGCCCTGGTGTGGTGCAGACGACTTCTGGTTTACAAAATTTACAGAATAATTTGAAATACCCTTTAAAATCTTGTTGGAAAAAACAAAATCCATTTGAAATAGTAAAAAAAAAAATACCCAACAAATTCAAAGCAGACAGTAAAGAAGGAGATGGCTGCTGCCATCATGGTCAGCCATTGCTGTAGTGAACTTGGTTGGATTTCAAGCTGAGCAAACAATACAACAGAAGAGCATAACAAATTAAGATAATGTTAATAATAAATAAACTTGGGGAAAACTTAAGTTAAACATGAAAACATGAAACTTGAACATGAACACCTAAAACCCAGCACCTGGCCAAAAAAGATGACCTGGACTCAGAAAATTCAGTCTTTATGGGCACACAGCTGGGGGTCAGCTTCAGATTTAGGTTTACGGGTTTTTTTTCTACGTTTATTCTGTGAATAATGATGGAGCAGTGATGTGAGTGCTGAGCTGTGACATGGAGAAGAGTCATGGACAGTTAGAGATGGTCATCTCACCTCTGAGCTTTGGTCTGGCTCCCATGTTCCCCACACAGAGTGCTTTTAGAGCGAGGGACTCCCTCCTCTCTGTCCTCACACTGATCCATGCTGCTGGATTCACATCAGCTCACACACACTTTCTACCTTCACCTGCAGAGGAAACACAAATCAAGAACTGCAACGTCTTTGTTTTCACAGAGACATGGCTGGACCCTTCCATCCTTGATGCGGCCATTGTCCCTGAGGAACTCTCCATTCACTGCCGGGACAGAACAAAGTACTCTGGTAAATTATTCTTATTCTATTCTTATTCTATTCTTATTGTATATATTGTATATCGTATATCTTATTCATCTGTTCCTCTGTCTCTCCTGCTGCTTTGAGCATGTACATGACAAAATTATTTCCCTCGGGATGAATAAAGTTGTTCTTATTCTTAAATGTAGGGGAGGTTTTTGTGTGCGTAATGACAAACAAACAGTGGTGTACTGATGTACAGATAGTTTAGTCAGGGTGCTCTCCTGATCTTGAACACCTTATGATGAGATGAAGACCCTTTTATCTGCCCAGGGTGTTTACAGCTATATTCTGTACCACTGTTTATATTCCCCCCCATGCTGAAACCACACGTACACTGGACAAACTGTTTGATATTATCGACCGGTGGGAAAGGTTACACCCCGAGGCTGCTTTTATCGTGGCTGGCAACTTCAGTAAAGCCAACATGAAAAGTTCTGCCGAAGTTTTACCAGCACATAAACTTCCCAACACGTGGCAAGAACATCTTAGACCATGTTTACACTCCGTACGCACATGACTACAAAGCCCCGTTCGGCAAATCAGATCACTCCTCGATTCTGCTGCTGCCAGACTATAGACTGAAAGCCTAAAAGCTGAAAAGCAACCAGCCCATGACGCGTTCAGCTCAACACTGGACCGACCAATCAGACAGCGCCCTGCGTCACTGCTTCAACATCACAGACCGGGAAGTCTTCCTGGACTGCCACTGACAACAACTTTTGACACTGAGTACATAACAGACTTTATTTACAAATGCATCAATGATGTCATACCGCAGTCTATTGTACAAACTAGAAATGTGCAAAGCAGCTGGTATTTGTGTCTGTATTTGTATTTGTTGAGGAGGGAAAAGTATTTGTATTTGTATTTGAGTAAAATTCAAAATAGGCATAAAAATCCTTTTTTTTTTGCCTTACACTTCTATAAAACATTATAGTGTAAGTATTCTTTGATTATATCCATTATAATAATTATGGATATGGAATATTAGTTGATGTTTTTCCATAAATCCAGCAATGAACATGTAACAAGGAACGTCATTGAAAAGAAAATAACATAACACCCAATGGCTGTTATGTTATTTATGTTTCTGCCAGATGGCTCAGCAGCAGCAGCACTCTTCTATTTGGTTCCCCAAATCCAAGTGGGGAGTTTCAGCTAAGTTAATGAGTGACAACTGCACAAGCATTGTTTTAACCTTTTTAACCGAACGTTAACGTTACTCTGTAAACAGCCTATAGCCTAAATGATCGAGCTAACAGAGCTACATAAACAGAGCGAACATGAGAGAGCCGACTCCAGATGTCAAAAATGCAGCGTAATAGAATAATCTCCCAATCTTCGCGAAAGTTATAAACTGCCTCCGGAACCCAGTTAAGATACAAAAAAAGTCTACTCAACAAAAATAGCGAAGCATTTCAGTCTTTTTTCGCTCAGATGAGCCTTCTCTGTTGCTGTGTGCAGCAGCCCATGTCAGTCACCTCTTTCACACATCACTCACTCATCCGGCCATGCACTACAGTCTCATAAGGAAACTCAGCTTTTTGATATAAAATTTTTCCTTGTTCCCGAATACAAATATTTTTGTATTCAGTCGTGATCATCAAGGCTGTATACATTTCACACAATGCCAACGTAAACACGGCGCTCTCTATCATCCTGAACAGACAGACAGACTGGGAGATATTTGAACACCAGGGCCTAGAAACTTTCACAGGATCAGTACTGGACTAGATCAAGTTCTGTACTGCAAGTGTGACTGTGGACAAAAGCATTCGGGTTTTCCCAAACCAAAAAACTCTGGATGACCAGCGAGGTCTGATCACTGCCTCAAGCTCGCTATGCTGCCTTGAGGTCAGGTGACAGAGCTCTGGACAGGGCTGCTCGAGCTGACCTGAAAAGGGAAATTAAAAAAGCCAAGACAGACCACAAAAGAAACATAGAGTCCCACCTGTTCACAGTAACGGAGCACTATGTCAGACGTGTGCTCCTAGTGTGCAGTGAACCCCAGGAAGGTGCCAGTCCAGACAGTACCTGGCAAGGTGCTAAGAGCATGTGCCCACCAGCTCACCCTCATCTTCACCAGATTCTTCAACCTCTCACTGGATCAGGTAGCCATCCCATCCTGTCTAAAATCAGCCACAACCATCCCAGTGCTGAAGAAGTCTCCCATCACCAGCCTAAATGATTGCCGCCCTGTGACCCTCACGCCAGTAATCATGAAATGCTTTGAGAGACTAGTCCAAGGGTCGGCAACCTGCAGCTCCAGAGCTGCATGCGGCTCTCTTGTACTGCGGCTCCGGGTGGTTTGGGAAAATAAATTAGAAGTATTTAGCTGAAGTGTATTTTATTTAACTTGTAGTTCTAAATTGGAAGATTATTGTGATTTTGAAATATGAAAATGAAATTATATTTTATTATTTTTCATCGCTCAAAATAAGCGTCACACTCGCGGAAGCCGGTATACCCGCTGAAACGCCGTTCATTTATTGAGACTTTCAACCCCAGGTAGGCCAATTATGGGTCTTCGGATTCACATTATGTCGGCAGCTATTCCCCACCAACTATGTTAAAAACAAACACCGCTCACACCTCACAGACAGCTTACAGTCCTGCGTAAAGATGAAAGTGACTTCATACCAGCTGACCCGCTGCTTTTCAGCATCTTTTTATTGACCACTATTCACATACGGTTGCTGTACGCATACAGCAGGCTGTAGCTTTGCAGCTCACAGCTTGACAACACAACAGCAGAGAGAGCACAGACGTTAAGGCGGCGAGGTGTGATTGCGGGTGCCGCTCAGGTGCGTCCGACTCCCATACAGCGGCGCTGCAGACCACGCCCCACCACACACATTAACCAGGTAAAATACATATTTAGGCAGAATTTTGCAAATATCTATTTTTTTTTAGCAGCATAGTGCTTTTTTTCCAATTACTATTTAAAAAGTCAGGTCAAAGCTCCAAAAGCCCAAAGGCGATATGAGGGTGGCGGCTCACAACAGTTTTTGTTTGCTGGATCATTTTAGTTCAGCTTTCCTTTTGTTATATTTCTTTAAGAGTTCAAAATGTGTTAATTACATAAATAAAATGTAATTTTCTCTGTAGCACTTCATGGATTTAAGCAACACACGTTAGTTGCTCTGTGGATTCTTTTAAAAAGCAGTTAAAAACTTTTCTGTTCACACAAGCCTTTTGTTGATCTACGTAGTTTATATTCTTTACATTATTTACATTTGATCTTTCACATTGTGTTTAGTTTCTATTGATTGTATTGTTCATTCTAATATTTGTGTACAGCGCTTTGTGACTGCCTGTCTGTGAAAAGCGCTTAATAAATAAACTTTACTTACTTACTTTAGTTGTTCACACAAAGCATAAAGGTAAAAAAAAAACAATATATACAGTGTTATCTTCATTTTAGATTTCAAAAAGTATTTGCGGCTCCCAGTGTTTTCTTTTGCTTGGAAACCGGGTCCAAGTGGCTCTTTGGGTGTTAAAGGTTGCTGACCCCTGGACTAGTCCTTCAGCACATCAAGGATTACCTCCCCCCAGAATTCGACCCCTACCAGTTTGGGTCAGTTCTCTGTACTCCAAATGACCTCAGCCACATCAGCAGGTAGAGTCTGCTCTGACACTTCCTGTAAAGAGCATCAGTGTTGTGGCTCCAGTCCAGTTTATTATTCAGGTGAACACCCAGGTACCTATAAGAGTCCACTATCTAAATGTCCACTCCCTGGATGTTCACCGGTGTCAGTGTGGTGGGTCTGCGTCTCCGGAAATCCACCACCAACTCCTTGGTTTTCCCGGTGTTGATCAGCAGGCTGTTCTGCTGACACCAGTCCACAAAGTCCAGAGTCCACTGTCTGCACTCTGAGTCGTCCTCATCTGTGATGAGGCCGACTATGGCAGAGTCGTCAGAGAATTTCTGTAGGTGGCAGCGTGGGGAGTTGATGGAGACCATCAATGTGTCTGTGAGTGTGAGGGAGGTAGATAAAGGAGAGTCAAAAGTACGAGTTGTCACCGACCAGAAATGGGAGCTGGAAGCATGTAAATATAATAGTAACCACTGCAGCCAAAAAGAGTGTCTGACGAGCCCAGTTATAAGTAAGCTATTAAAACTCGACTGTACACTGTGTTCGTGTTTTCATGGGCTGAACCTGCTTGGCACTGCACATCTCATGATGCATGATGAATGCATTTGTTGTCGCAATATCCAAAAAATGCAGCAACATAGTCCTGTACCAGTGGGCAGTTTTTCTGTGAGTGGAATAATACTGAATGAGCTGGTCAGACAGGTCAACCCCACCCATATTTTTGTTATATGCCATGATTGGTGTGGGACAGGGGATTTCTCTCGTAGCCCAGTGCCCATCTCTATCCTTCACCTTTCTCTTCACCTTCTCCCCTGAAAATGCAGGATTGGTGGTGGAGCACACAGACACCTCCTGTGTGTCCATCCACTGCACAAAAACAAGTGGGCCCTCTCTGATCCATCTCACAGATCCCCTTTGACATTATCTGCTCAGAGCATCTGCCCTGTCTTTGGGACACCCTTTTCCTTTTTTCCCTGTAGGTGCCACATGCACCAAATTTCATTCTTGTCAGGTCCAGGAACAGTCTGGGACTTGTGTAAAAATTGTCCATGTAAATATGGTATCCAGTGCCAAGACAGGAAGGCTGAATAAGATTCATCACCACGTCATAGGCCAGCCTATGCTCACTTGCAGTTTAACTCTTGCCAGTGTATATGGTAAAGCTGATGGTGTAGCCACTTCTTGATTCAGCCAATATAAACATTTTCATCCCCCATTTAGTTGGTTTGTCTTTCATATATTGTGTCATCCCAGTTTTTGCTTTGGGTGCCACCATCATTTCATCTACTGAAAACTCCCTCCTTGGGTGGTAATAAGCCTGGCAGGCACTGAGGATCTCGTCATATAGTGGCCTGATTCTAAAAAGCTTGTCATGGCCTGATGTTTTCTTCTTTGCATCATTTTTTAGATCCTCCTCAGGATCACTGAGGTGGATGTTCCAAAATATGCTGCGGAACCTGTCTCTCGTCATCACTTTGGATGGAAGGGGCACAGACAAGATATGACTCTGCCTCCAGTAATCTCTGAGACTTGGAAGTGACACAAGTGACATGTAAATCAGGAGACAAAAAAAAACTGATAGAGATGTTCCTTCTCTACATCAGTCCATTTGTATTTTTTGCCTAAATTATTGAATTATCTAAAGGCCAAGAAAGATACCCAACGAATTTACTTTACCAGGTAGACCATCCCGGCCTTGCCATATCGGTCCATTTGATTGACCTTTGTTTTAACTGTTTATTTTATTTTATTTTATTTTCAGTTGTTACATACGGGACAGACATGATTGGGGGATGGGAAAGGGAGAAAGAAAGAGAGGGAGGGAAAGAAAAACAGCGGGGAAGAGGAACAGTGATAAAGGGCACAAAACAAAATTGAGGTGCGGGGACAAAAAATACAAAAGATTGACAGTGCACAGTGTGCTTTCAGGTAGCAGCCAAAAAGGGTGTAGTTTTCATCTGTGAGCATCCGTGTGTACTCCTGTGAGCATGAGCACGCTTGTATTCAAAAGGTTCCTTTATGTAATGATCTGCTAGAGGGTGTGGGGAGCCATAGCACCGTCCTCCAGGGCATGAAGCAGGTATGGAGGAGATCCAGAGACCCTCAGAGCACAAGAGACCAAGGAAGACCAACACCAACGGAGGGGCAACCGTGCCACTCTCTCAGAAAGAGCTGAGGAGAGCCCCAGATGAGGGGTCACACAGCAGCTGCGGAGCAGAAGCCAGAGGGGGTTGCAGTGACGTCCCGTGAGCTCCGCCGGCATCCAGCTGTGCCAGAGTGGACCGAGCCCCAGGCCGAGAGGCTGAGGGCACCCCACCCCCCGAAGGGGCCCAAGCCATGACAAGCAGCCACCGGGAGTGAGCCGGTGCATACCTGAGCGCGCAGTCCCGGACACCAAGAACCACCAATGCAACGATGTCTGAGGGCGTCAGCTACTGGCAGAGGGAGTGGCGGGAGGAGATAGGCCTCCATACCTTGGAGGGCCTGAGATGTCCCTGTGTGTGTGCGGATTCGTTTGCAATGCGAGCGCTGTCTTTAGAAAGTCCGGTGTTTATCATCTCGTCTTGCAGTAAACGTGACAAGAGTGCAAGTATGCCAAATATAATTAATCATATTAATCATCTCGGGTATTTCTTGGCCTATCAACACAATTTAAAAACTGGTATGTAGTTTGAAGTTTACACTTTCACGTGTGGAAAGTGCAAACTTCAAACTACATACCAGATTTTAAATTGGAATCTCAGTGAGGCTCTGTCTCGCTGCTACGTCTTAAATCACCTGTTATTAGTTTTGCATGTCTCCATAAAATGACCTAAAACTGTGTCATAATAACCATTTAACGATATAAGCCTATAAACTACAGCATTGAAAGAACAGTATAACTGAATGTCATTAGCATAGCGATGATAAGAAATAATAAAGTAATGTCTGATAATTTTACCTAGAGGGATAATATAAATGAAAATGAAAAGTTGTTATATTAGGCGTTTTCATCTATTTAACATTCTTCATGGAAGTTTAAACAAGAAAAACTGGTAACTGCATGCAGCACAATTTCAGTTTGCAACACACCTGATCTTTGTGAGGCATCAGCAGTAACAACATGTTATTTAACAAAAACTGTAAAAACACTAAGAGACATCATTTTATTTACTGTTTAATTCTGATCATACAACAGATTTACTTTATGTTAAATAACTTAAAATGTCTCACTTCCTGTTCTGCTCTAAACATTCCACCAGTTCTTCTCAATCATCAGCTGTCAGCAAAGGAATGTTTAACTGAACACTTCCTCATATTTGACTTTGTCACACTGTGCATATGTCTGTGTGCGAACACTAACCAGGTTATTTAAACCTTGTTGTACACATCTTACATATTCTTGGGTCATGAAGGGAGAGGTATAAATGTGTTTGAGGCTGTGAGACTTTACTCTGACATTAAAGTCATGATTCACTAAGAACTTCATTACATATATAATTAAATCCACTGATAAGAAGACAAAGATCCAAATGAACCAATTGACAGCAACACAAAACAAACAAATTGGCTTCGAAGTCTAAAGATTTTTCTTTTACTTTTTGCAGAATGTAAGTCAGCCTTCATATGCAGATGTGCACAATTTTAAATGTGCAGTTTCTTCTGATTGACATTACTTTGAGTAAACCACAACTGAGTTTCTTTGCTTCATTTTTCTTCAGCGTCACTTCAGTAAAACCTGAATGTCATGTTTTTAGAAACAAGCTGATTTTATCTGGTTGTTTCCAATTAAAGGGAGGAACAATGTTCCATCAGTATTAATCAGTGCCTGTTTGGTCTATACACGTTGATTTAACCTGTTTATCACAGAAACAAATGTTTCAGTGCAGAGTTACTGACTGATAACCAGAGTAGATTCAGTCAGTCAATAATCTATATATCTATAATCATGTGGATTTGTCTTCAAACACAAGAATGATCAAAGATTGTCCTGAAATAAGAGCTGGACATCAGGTCCAAACATCAGAGAGCAGAAACAAAAAGCAAACTTACGGTTTCTTCAAACACACACACGACCAACAAACTCCACTCCACACCTAAACACTAAACATGGACACACAGGTGAGCTGCTTACTGGAAGGAGGCGGGACTCCACCTGAAGAGTGTGAAAATATGTTGTTTGACTGCTCAGACTGGCTCACAGTTAGTCTAATTCAGACTAAAGTTCACATGCTGATGTGTGAAGACAAGATAAAAAAGTTGAAACCTTGTTGTAGTTGCCAGTGTGAACAAACGTTTCACAGCACAGTTCTAACACACTGTTTACTTTATTTGTAACATGGAGATAAGGTGGAATAAGCACAGAGGACAAAAAAATGAAGGACAGAAGGAAAAGGTGCCTTCTGTGTCCTTTCAAACAAACAAGCATCCGTGTCCAGAACTGAAACACTCCACTGAGAAACTGAGTGCTCCACCATCCGCTCCAAAAACACTCACTCCGAACAGGCCATCTTTGATGTCCAGTCTATGCTCTGTGCTCCTGCAGCCTCTCCTTCAAAGCTCTAAGGCTTTCTGTCTGCACTGACTACCTGCTTCTTCAAACCTGTCCTCAGGTGTTCCAGCTTTGCTCCCAAATGCTGCTCACAGGCAATCGAATCATCCGTTTAACTTTCATTCTCTGAGCAGATGCTGGAGCAGATCCAGGCTGCACTTATACTGGCTGTTATTGTCACCTGCAATATTATTTTTACCGTTCTGTGTCTTGATTTTGTCTCTGCCACCAGTATTTATGATCGGGGTGCACTGTTGTATATTAAAGATTCAATGGAAAGCTACTTTGACAACTGGGACAGTTACAGGAAATTTTTCCCTCCACCTTTTGTGTGTTCCTCACCTCACCTGTTCCGGTACATTTTGTTACATGGCTTGATTAAGGTACTCATTAGGCCGATATCTGGGGCCAGAGCTGAAACTGTTCTGGGCCAGCACAGGGCCAGCAGTATGTCTGCAACTGGCCTTATGCTGGCCCATGTATGGACCACCTCTGGCAGGGCTGGACTGGGACAAAAAAAATCAGCCTGGGCATTTTGACTTCTGACCGGCCCACCATAGTATTATAGGAAAAGCCATAAAGCCTTTATAATAAACTTAAACCTACACCATCATCCCTATTCTGGTATTCTAAACAGTACTTAGCTAAAATATAAAACAACCTAATTTATAACTACATATACCTCACTAATAGGGTTGCCAACTCCCAGCAAAAAAGGAAAAAAAAAAATAGGGAACCACTCCCCCACCCTCTGCCTCAAGATGCTTAATTGACAAAACCGATTTTAATTTAATGAACGTATTAAAATAATGCACAGAAATCTATTATTTTTCTCCAGTAATTAAATAGATTCAACATCTTTCTTCAACAGAATTGCAGACTGCACAGATGGTGCCTTCCCAAAGGAAAGAATACTATAACTTACTAGGGTATATACTAACTAGGCTTAATATTTACTGAATACAATAATGGATTTCTATGCATTTTACATCAGATGAAAACTTTGGTTGTAAGATTCAGAAAATTATTTATTAAGCTAGACATTTTAAATAAGAATAAGAAAGAAAAGTATTTCTTTGTGTCCCCCTTGCTCTACCCTGGCAAAACTTTGCTCGACCCACCCCTGCACAGTTAAGTTAATTTCCCTACGGGGACTAACACATACATATTATTATTATCATGTCACCTAAAAGGTAAACCTGTTTCTCCATCACCTGGTCAGCTCTGATGATTCAGTAAGGACATCTCCTGGTTTCATCTTCATGTTTCCCTCTCACCACATATCCAAACTGATATCATGACCAGCAGCTAGGGATGGGTATTGAAACCCAGTTATTGTTGAGAACCAGTTCCCACTGTTTCAATTCCTTGGAATTGTTTGCCATTTTTGCAAACGATTCCCTTATCAATTCCAGTCACCCTGAATGACGTCACCACATTGCGGAGCGTCATTTACCTGGCAGGAAACACGGCGCCTAAGCGGCTCAAACGCTCAAAAGTTTGGTTATACTTTACGAGGAAGGATGACAACAGGGCAACTTGCAATACTTGAAAAGTAGATATTTAATTTAAGGGAGGAAACACTACGAATATGCAAAAGCATTTGCTCACAAAACACGCGATGACCTTAAATGAATGTCGTGTTTTTAATTCCGCTCCGACTCGTGAATCTCAACCCAGCACAGCGGTAACGTTTGCACGTCCTCTCCCGTTAATGCAGCAGGTAAATAATCAACTAACAGTGCAGATTATGTTAGCGCGATCGGCCTTATTACAAAACCTGCCATTACTGTGCGTTATTAGGTTTAGAGAGACAGAGTCTGGCTCAGATGCTGGCAGTTCTCGCTATAGTCTACCGGTAGCGTCTCCTTTCAGGCCAGGATAGACGAATGTCACCGAGCAGTGACTAACTTTGTGGTCAAAGGCTTGCACCCATTTGCCACAGCAGATGCCCCCGATTTTCGGTAAGTGAATGTGTTTAATTGTAGGCAGGGACATTACTGGATATTCTTGTGTAATTGCTACAGAATAATTTATGTTATACTTTGTCATTGCTACAGAAGAATATTTATTATATTATTTTACATTTACAATTTTTTCCCCGAGAACCCTGTGACACCCCATTGAAGAGCCGTAGGCTGTTGATCGCTTAAGGATGTCATGAAACTCTGTGTGGCAGGCAGGAGATGAGGACTCAAAGTGCAGGACTCACAGACGCAGGGGATGAACTCAAAATCACAGCTTTATTTGCTGGTCACAGAAAAACGAGCATACAAAGTAAACTAAGCTAAACTGGGAAACAAAGAACTAAAACTCACAGGGAGATTGACACAGCAAGAGGGACGACGCGACACTGACTCAGAGAAACACAGGGTTTAAATACACTGGGAAGTAACGAGGGGAATGAGACACAGAAGGAGAGCACAGCTGGGAGAAATCAGAACTGACGAGACAAGGGAGCAAAGTAGGATACACTCACATGAGACAGACCTTCAAAGTAAAACAGGAATTAGCACAGACGCAAACTAGAACAACAAAAACACCTTGTCAACAACAACAAAAACACCAACAACAAAGAGACACAGAGGGCAGCTACTAAATACTCAGAGAACTAAACAGAATACAAGAAAACCAAACTAAGACACTACACTAAAGAATAAGCTGGGACAACAAAGAGAACTAAGAACATAATACATAAAACTCAGAGGCAAAAGAAACTCAAAACACTGGGTCACTGACCCAGGACCGTGACAACGGATGTCTTAAGATCTCACTGTTGGGTTTGTAAGGCCATGTTACTCCTAAATTTCTATCTTGTTCAAAGAGAAGATATAAAACAAAGTTCTAAGCTAATCAACCTTAGTGTTCTCCTTTTTTAAAAAAAAGAAAAGAATCGATAAGAGAATCGATAAAGAAGCGAATCATTAAACAGAATCGAAAATGGAATCGGAATCGTGAAAATCTTATTAATACCCATCCCTACCAGCAACTTTACAGCTGTGGCTCCAGCAAACATCAGCTGATACTAGAAATTAATATTAAATACATTCTAACAACAGCTGATCAAGCTTAAACGTGCTGCTGTTGTTTAGCGTGACCTCCGCTGGTTTCCTCTTTCTGCTGCAGAGAGAAAAGCCGATGAGCTGATCATTGATCAGTTTCATGATTGAATTTGCAACTTTCTAGCTGAAGTAGTACAGGACAAATCGCATTCCTTTTCACCTCAACTTTAAAGTTCAACCTCTTCGGCTGTAATTGGTCCAGCCCAGAGTCGATCATGACCAACTGGCCAATCCACCACCTTTCCTTTATACAGTTAAAAAACGAAAAGAAATAATACCCCATTAGCCCATAAAAACGAAAAATCAAATTTGATCAAAAATCAAAGCAAATGCCCGGTAGACCTGATGGCCGGGTTCAAACCCAGCTTGTGGCAACATTTATTTTCAGGTGATAGTTTAACTTTCACGTCTTTTCAGTACAAATTTCAGCTTCTTCACCCCTTTTCAGCTGAATTTTTGTCTTTCACCTCTTTTCAGCACAAATTCCACATTCTTCAGCTCTTTTCAGCAGATTGTTCTCCTTCTGCTGTTTTCCAATTCCACTACAAGGCATTCACACAGCATTTTCGCAGGAAATGCACATTTTTCTAGTTTAAGTAATTGCTTGACAGAAATCAACCAATGGTTTACTGATAATTTCCTCCAACTAAACCCTCACAAGTAAGATCTCACATTACTCCCTTCACTTGTTATGGCCCCTGGCCTCACGTGGGCCCGCCTTCCTGTATGGAAATTCAAGCGTGCCAGGACTCACAGGTGATTTACTTTTCCTTTATTTTTTCACAAGTAGCACATGTCTCCTTGTGTACGACCGACAAACCTTACTGGACATAAAAGACGGATTTTCTCATCACTTTCCGTAGTTCAAGTTTTGCAACACGGACCCTCCGTTTACAGACCCCCCATTCATCTCACCTGAGACGCCTTTGTTCCCTGGAGGCCGCAAACGCCAACGCAGAGGAAGAAGATCTGGCGTTCTGGTTCGACTGAGACGGTGCACTAACAGACCAGTGTTACCCAGTTTATTACTGGCTAATGTGCAGTCTCTGGAGAACAAGCTGTGCGAGCTTCGGGCACAGATCTCATTCCAGCGAGAGATGCGGGACTGCTGCATGATCTGCCTCACAGAAACCTGGCTATCGGACAAGGTACCGGACTCTGCAATACAACTACCGGGGTTCTCCGTGCACCGCGCGGACAGGTCATGGGATCTTACTGGGAAAAGCAGAGACGGTGGTGTGTGTTTCATGATCAACAGCTGGTGTGATTATGCGAACGTGCACCCGGTCAAATCCTTCTGCTTACCGGACCTGGAGTACCTGATGATTAAGTACCGGCCATTCTGGCTACCGAGGGAATTTACAGCAGTGATTATTACGGCTGTTTACATTCCCCCACAAGCCGACACTGACCAAGGACTCAGGGAACTGTACAGCGTGATCAGCAGTGAGGAAACCGGACACCCAGAGGTGGTATTTATCACGACCGGTGACTTTAATAAGGGAAACCTGAAGAAAGTTTCACCAAAACTCCACCAACACATTAATTTCAACTCTCGTGGAGACCGGCTACTTGAACTACACTTCTTTCCGGGATGCGTACACAGCCCTCCCCCGCACCCCATTCGACCAATCAGATCACCGCTCCATCCTGCTCCTGCCCGCCTACAGGCAGAAGCTGAAACAGGAAGCTCCAACCCTGAGGGCGGTGCACTGTTGGTCGGACCAATCGGAGTCTATGCTGCGGGACTGTTTTGATCACGCAGACTGGGAAATATTTCACGTGGCTGCAAATGACATTGATGAGTACACAGCTTCAGTCTGCGGATTTATCAGAAAATGCGTGGAAGATGTTGTCCCATCCAGAACAGTTAAATCCTTCCCAAATGGATTAACAGAGATGTTCGCATGGCACTGGCGGCACAGAGCACTGCTTTTTTCTACGTGAACACATCGGACTACAAACATGCACATTACCAACTCCGGAAGATGATCAAAGCAGCTAAACGTGAGTACAGAGAAAGGGTGGAGCAACAGTTTGACAATCCTCGGAGTATGTGGCAGGGACTAAACACAATCGCAGACTTTAGAGGGAAACCCAGCACACCGCAGACCACGGCCTCGCTGTGTGAGGATCTAAACGTATTCTACGCTAGATTCGACACAGCGAACACCATGAGACCGGACAGTGTGCACACCGCGGATGACGTCAGTGCGCACACTGTGTCTGAGGAGGATGTGCGGAAGTGCTTCAGGAAGGTGAACGGACGCAAAGCCACTGGTCCAGACGGGATTCCCGGCCGAGTCCTTAAGTCATGCGCGGCTCAGCTGGCTGGAGTGTTTACACACATCTTCAACCTTTCCCTCTCTCTGTCTGTAGTCCCAGCCTGCTTCAAAATTGCCACCGTCGTCCCTGCACCCAAATCCTCCACCATCTCCTCATTGAACGACTGGCGACCTGTAGCCCTGACCCCCATCGTGAGCAAATGCTTCGAGAAGCTTGTCAGGGACTTCATCTGCTCTGCACTACCCGACTCACTGGACCGTCTACAGTTCGCATACCGCCACAACAGGTCCACTGATGATGCCATAGCCCTGACACTACACACTGCCCTGTCACACCTGGAGAAGAGAGACACGTATGTGAGGATGCTGTTTGTACATTACAGCTCAGCATTCAACACCATCGTTCCCTTGAAGCTGGACAGGAAACTGCAGGATCTAGGACTGAGCAGCTCCCTCTGCGACTGGATCCTTAACTTCCTGACTGACAGACGCCAAGTGGTCAGACTGGGCAGCATCACCTCATCCCCCATCACACTGAACACTGGTGCACCACAGGGGTGTGTACTGGGCAGGATCATCAAGGACTCCAGTCACCCCAGCCATAAACTGTTCATACTACTTCCATCAGGAAGGAGGTTCTGCAGCATCCGGTCCCGAACCAGCAGACTGAGAGACAGCTTTTTCCATCAGGCCATCAGACTGCTGAACACTTCATAGACACCTCACCTCCACTACTGGAACTTTAACATTATGCACTACATACTGTACATTAATGCCACTGTTTTGCACATGTCTCAACCAACTCTGTATATTTTTATACATTTTATTTTATTCTTTACTGTATTTAATTTGTAAAATATGTATACACACACACACACGTAGAAAAACATATTTAGTATACACATCCAGTAATGCATATACTATTATATATTGTACATATATTTATTAGTCTCAGATTTAGCCATTCTTATATTTTGCTTGTTCTACGTTATTGTATTTTTGCACAACTCTGTTGCTTGTGAAGCTCGCACACAAGTATTTCACTCACATGTACTGTACCAGTGTACCTGCACATGTGATGTTACAATAAAAGTGATTTGATTTGATTTAATTTGATTTGATTGGCTGGCCAGGGATCTATGCCCGCCCAACTGCATGCAGGTCCCTCCTGCCTCTGCCTTTGTTCCGCTGCCTTTTGAGCCTCTGTTTTGGAGTTGCTGCCTTTGAGATGATTAGTGTTCTTGTGTTATTTGAATATATCAGAGTTGGGTTTTTTTTTTTGTTGTTGTTGTTTAAATTACCTCATTGCCTAGTGAGTCTTTTTACTAACGGTTTTCAGTTGTGGTAATAAACCTTGTGTTTTTTAATCTGACACTCCTTTCTCTGGGGTCATTTATGTTACCTCCCCTGTCACCTAGCAGAGCCAGGGCAAAACGACTGGTTGCCGGTAAGTTTTAGGTTTCAAAAATGTTTTCTCTTCCATGTTTGTCCAAGTGACTATTTCAGAGCAAGACATACAACAGTGGATGGAAGGAGAGACAGAAGCTGCCGACCATGCACCTTTGAAAACGAGACCCAAAGGTTTGTTGATTTGGCCTGATTTGATTCTTATTGGGTATTCAGGATGCTGACAGTGGCTACTTCCTGTCTTTAGATTCTGTTCCCACATGGAAGAGGAATTATGTCATGTAACTGGTTAAATTCAACCAGTTCAGGTACGACACGTTTCTATTCAAGGTCCTGAAACAGCCTCATGCATTAAACTATATTTAGTGTTTTGTTGATGTTGATGAATCTCGTTCCATCTTTGAACAGAGGCGGTGGTTTACGACACCAACTGTCTGCCATCTATAATCCAGTTTTGAGTTCCCTCCCCAGACGCCTTAACACCCACTCACATCCTGGGCCATCTGACCTCAGGAAATCACATGACAAGGTGGGGCCAGGTTTCACAATGAGCTCACCCGAAACTCTGGCTGATTAGGTCCCACACCCGCTTTCATACCTTGGCTCATGTGATTAGAGGATCATCAGGGGGTCCTTTTATCCCTCTTTGGGGGGAAAGTCCCACTAGGTTTAAATCTGGGACTCTCCACCATTTGACCTTAGAACTGAAGAATCTTCTCGGATGAGAGGTGAAATGTCTTCAAGCAACTTAAAGAAGTCCAGACGCTTTTCTTTGCAAACTCCTTTGACTACGATGACCTAGATGACTGAGAACCTTCACAGACACGTGTTGACAAACAACAAAACCAACTGGTATGTTTGAATTTCTATTCTACATACATTTGGACTCTGGTACTGTGGACAGTGATGGACACCTGGGAGAGACATTTATGACGCCCTGCAGAACTTAAACCCCTCTGCAGAGAGACGTGTGATTTACATGTCTAGAGGAGGAGCACCACCAAGCTGGAATGATTTTGAAAATGTTCATTTCTCTTTTAACTATTAACAATTCATTTGTTTGCTTGTAGGATGAAGTTTACCATTGAATGAGATCAATGAGAAATTGGATAACTGCTAATATATTTGTCAAACTGTGTGTGTTTACAGTAATTTAGGGTGATTTGACATATGCTGAGTATAAAAATGTTTGCATTGACACTGTCAGACATGAGGTAATCATAACATGGGACTTTTCTAGCATAACTGTCAAAAAGGGGGGAAATGTTAGATTTGTATTGTTGATTGTCATTTATGCTTAGAAATATCTACTTATATATGCTTAGAGTTTTATAATTAGTTGTAGATTGATAGAGGTTTGATCCTTAGTAGTCTGCAGAGACGTTGTGTGCATTCCAGAGTGTTTTGTCATTCACACCCACATTCTGAGGTCATGGGAGAGGGCATACCTTCTCTTATTGTTTTATGGTAGGATAAACGTGCCTATGTCAGTTCTAGTCTAAGTGCCTTTTGTTTAGATGAACTGCTAGACTTCCAGACCAGCAGGTTTAGGGAAGTTTTATGGGGTCGCACTCTGACCACACACACACACTTACAAAACGCACAGGCAAGGTACTCTTTGTGTGTATGTATGTATGTATATATTCAATGCCCTGTACCAACACAGAGCAGAGCAGCTATCTGAATGCTACCCCAACAGAGGTCGATCATCTTGTTAATAATTTCACCTCCTCACTACGTACGACTCTGGATACTGTAGCTCCAGTGAAAACTAAGGTCTCTAATCAGAAGTACCTGACTCCGTGGTATAATTCTCAAACACGTAGCCTAAAGCAGATGACTCGTAATCTGGAGAGGAAATGGTATGTCACAAATTTAGAGGATCATCATTTAGCCTGGAGAAATAGTTTGTTGCTTTATAAGAAAGCCCTCCGCAAAGCCAGAACATCTTACTACTCGTCACTGATTGAAGAAAATAAGAACAACCCCAGGTTTCTCTTCAGCACTGTAGCCAGGCTGACAAACAGTCAGAGCTCTGCTGAGCCAACCATCCCTTTAACGTTAACTAGTAATGACTTCATGAACTTCTTCACAAATAACATTTTTATCATTAGAGAAAAAATTACCAATAATCATCCCACAGATGTAACATTATCTACAGCTACTCTTAGTACCATTGATGTTAAGTTAGACTCTTTTTCTCCAATTGATCTTTCTGAGTTAACTTCAATAATTACTTCCTCCAAACCAGCAACGTGTCTTTTAGACCCCATTCCTACAAAACTGCTCAAAGAAGTCCTGCCATTAATTAATTCTTCAATCTTAAATATGATCAACCTATCTCTAATAATCAGCTATGTACCACAGGCCTTCAAGCTGGCTGTAGTTAAACCTTACTGTGCTTCATCCAAAGCACACTTTCTGTGTACTCACTACCTAATTTATAGTATTCACTCACTGTCTCTGTACTGTTTCGCTAGCTTAGCTCGTAGCCGACCCGTTAGCACCATGGCTACTTCACCTGTCCTTTCTGCACTTTCTTGCTCATTGTGTCAGATGTTTAGTTACTCCTCGGCCTCCTTTAGCAGTAATGATATCTGTAACAAATGTAGCATATTTGCAGCTCTGGAGGCCAGGATTACTGAACTGGAGACTCGGCTTTGCACCCTTCTCTCACCCTCAGCTAGCCAGGCCCCTGTAGCTGGTGCAGCCGAAGATAGCGTAGGCCCCGCTAGCTGTTCCCCGGCAGACCCCAAGCAGCTGGGGAAAGACGGCTGGATAACGGTGAGGAGGAAGCGTAGTCCTAAACAGAAGCCCCAGGTACACCACCAACCCGTTCATTTGTCTAACCGTTTTTCCCCACTCGGTGACACACCCGCTGGGGGTCAAACTCTGGTAATTGGTGATTCTGTTCTCAGACATGTGAAGCTAGAGACACCGGCAACCATAGTCAATTGTCTTCCAGGGGCCAGAGCAGGCGACATTGAAGGAAATTTAAAACTGCTGGCTAAGGGTAAACGTAAATTTAGTAAAATCATAATTCACGTCGGCAGTAATGACACCCGGTTACGCCAATCGGAGGTCACTAAAATCAATATTGAATCGGTGTGCAACTTTGCCAAAACAATGTCGGACTCTGTAGTTTTCTCTGGTCCCCTCCCCAATCAGACCAGGAGTGACATGTTTAGCCGCATGTTCTCCTTAAATTGCTGGCTGTCTGAGTGGTGTCCCAGAAACGATGTGGGCTTCATAGATAATTGGCAAACCTTCTGGAGGAAACCTGGTCTTGTTAGGAGAGATGGCATCCATCCCACTTTGGATGGAGCAGCTCTCATTTCTAGAAATATGGACAAATTTATTAAACCCCTCAAAATATGACTATCCAGAGTTGGGACCAGGAAGCAGAGTTGCAGTCTTACACGCCTCTCTGCAGCTTCTCTCCTCCTGCTACCCCCCCAAAAACCCATCTCCATAGAGACTGTGTCTGCTTCCAAAAAGACAAAAAACAAACTAAAAACCAGCAACAAACAACTTAAACATTTACAAAGAAAGAACAATACAGTATCCACATCTGAACCAAAGAGTAAAACAGTGAAGTGTGGATTATTAAATATTAGGTCTCTCTCCTCCAAGTCTCTGTTAGTACATGACTTAATAATTGATCAACAAATTGATTTACTCTGCCTTACAGAAACCTGGTTGCAGCAGGATGATTATGTTAGTTTAAATGAATCAACACCCCCGAGTCATTCTAACTTCCAGAAATCTCGAAGCACAGGTCGAGGGGGCGGTGTGGCAGCAATTTTTCACACCAGTCTATTAATTTATGAAAGACCAAGACAGACTTTTAATTCATTTGAAAGCCTGATGCTTAACATTGTCCACCCCAGCAGTGGAACTCAGAAACCAGTCTTACTTGTTATCATCTATCGTCCACCTGGGCCTTACACAGAGTTTCTGTCTGATTTCTCAGACTTTATATCTGATTTAGTTCTGAGCTCAGATAAAATAATTATTGTGGGTGATTTTAACATCCATGTTGATTCTAAAAATGACAGCCTCAACATGGCATTTAATCTGTTGTTAGACTCAATTGGTTTCTCTCAAAATGTAAAAGAACCCACCCACCACTTTAATCACACTCTAGATCTTGTTTTAACATATGGCATAGAAACTGAACATTTAACAGTGTTTCCTGAAAACCCTCTCCTGTCTGACCATTTCTTGATAACATTTACATTTACAATAATTGATTACGCAGCAGTGGAGAGTGGACTTTATCAAAGTAGATGTCTTTCTGAAAGCGCTGTAACTACGTTTAAGAATATAATCCAGCCACTGTTATCATCGTCAATGCCCTGTACCAACACAGAGCAGAGCAGCTATCTGAACGCTACCCCAAATGAGGTCGATTATCTTGTTAATAATTTCACCTCCTCACTACGTACGACTCTGGATACTGTAGCTCCAGTGAAAACTAAGGTCTCTAATCAGAAGTACCCGACCCCGTGGTATAATTCTCAAACACGTACCCTAAAGCAGATGACTCGTAATCTGGAGAGGAAATGGCGTGTCACAAATTTAGAGGATCATCATTTAGCCTGGAGAAATAGTTTGTTGCTTTATAAGAAAGCCCTCCGCAAAGCCAGAACAGCTTACTACTCATCACTGATTGAAGAAAATAAGAACAACCCCAGGTTTCTCTTCAGCACTGTAGCCAGGCTGACAAAAAGTCAGAGCTCTTTTGAGCCAACCATCCCTTTAACGTTAACTAGTGATGACTTCATGAACTTCTTCACAAATAAAATTTTTATCATTAGAGAAAAAATTACCAATAATCATCCCACAGATGTAATATTATCTACAGTTACTCTTAGTACCATTGATGTTAAGTTAGACTCTTTTTCTCCAATCGATCTTTCTGAGTTAACTTCAATAATTACTTCCTCCAAACCATCAACGTGTCTTTTAGACCCCATTCCTTCAAAACTGCTCAAAGAAGTCTTGCCATTGATTAATTCTTCGATCTTATATATGATCAACCTATCTCTAATAATCGGCTATGTACCACAGGCCTTCAAGGTGGCTGCAGTTAAACCTTTACTCAAAAAGCCATCTCTAGACCCAGCAGTCTTAGCTAATTATAGGCCAATCTCCAACCTTCCTTTCATATCAAAAATCCTTGAAAGAGTAGTTGTCAAACAGCTAACAGATCATCTGCAGAGGAATGGTTTATTTGAAGAGTTTCAGTCAGGTTTCAGAGCTCATCACAGCACAGAAACAGCTTTAGTGAAGGTTACAAATGATCTTCTTATGGCCTCTGACAGTGGTCTCATCTCTGTGCTTGTCCTTCTTGACCTTAGTGCAGCATTCGATACTGTCGACCATAATATCCTATTAGAGCGATTAGAACATGCTGTAGGTATTACAGGTATTGCACTGCAGTGGTTTGTATCATATCTATCTAATAGACTCCAATTTGTGCATGTAAATGGAGAGTCCTCTTCACACACTGAGGTTAATTATGGAGTTCCACAGGGTTCAGTGCTAGGACCAATTCTGTTTACATTATACATGCTTCCCCTAGGCAGCATCATTAGAAGACATAGCATACATTTTCACTGCTATGCAGATGACACCCAGCTCTATCTGTCCATGAAGCCAGATAACACACACCAATTAGTTAAACTGCAGGAATGTCTTAAAGACATAAAGACTTGGATGGCCACTAACTTTCTGCTTCTTAACTCAGATAAAACTGAGGTCATTGTACTCGGCGCTGAAAAGCTTAGAAATATGGTATCTAAGCAGATTCTTACTCTGGATGGCATTACCTTGGCCTCCAGTAACACTGTGAGGAACCTTGGAGTCATTTTTGACCAGGATATGTCCTTCAACGCACATATTAAACAAATATGTAAGACTGCGTTCTTCCATTTGCGCAACATCTCTAAAATTAGAAATATCCTGTCTCAGAGTGACGCTGAAAAACTAGTTCATGCATTTATTACTTCCAGGCTGGACTACTGCAATTCATTATTATCAGGATGTCCAAAAAACTCACTGAAAAGCCTTCAGTTAATCCAAAATGCTGCAGCAAGAGTACTGACAGGGACTAGAAAGAGAGAGCATATTTCTCCTGTTTTGGCTTCCCTTCATTGGCTTCCTGTTAAATCCAGAATTGAATTCAAAATCCTGCTCCTCACATACAAGGTCTTAAATAATCAGGCCCCATCTTATCTTAATGACCTTGTAGTACCATATTACCCTATTAGAGCACTTCGCTCTCGCTCTGCAGGCCTACTTGTTGTTCCTAGAGTATTTAAAAGTAGAATGGGAGGGAGAGCCTTCAGTTTTCAGGCCCCTCTTCTGTGGAGCCAGCTTCCAGTTTGGATTCGGGAGACAGACACTATCTCTACTTTTAAGATTAGGCTTAAAACTTTCCTTTTTTCTAAAGCATATAGTTAGGGCTGGACCAGGTGACCCTGAATCCTCCCTTAGTTATGCTGCAATAGACGTAGGCTGCCGGGGGATTCTCATGATGCATTGAGTTTTTCCTTTCCAGTCACCTTTCTCGCTCACTATGTATTAATAGACTTCTCTGCATTGAATCATATCTGTTATTAACCTCTGTCTCTCTTCCACAGCATGTCTTTATCCTGTCTTCCTTCTCTCACCCCAACCGGTCGCAGCAGATGGCCGCCCCTCCCTGAGCCTGGTTCTGCCGGAGGTTTCTTCCTGTTAAAAGGGAGTTTTTCCTTCCCACTGTCGCCAAAGTGCTTGCTCATAGGGGGTCATATGATTGTTGGGTTTTTCTCTGTATCTATGAAGCGCCTTGAGGCGACATTTGTTGTGATTTGGCGCTATATAAATAAAATTGAATTGAATTGAATTGAATACTGAAAAACTAGTTCATGCATTTATTACTTCCAGGCTGGACGACTGTAATTCATTATTATCAGGAAGTCCTAAAAACTCCCTGAAAAGCCTTCAGTTAATCCAAAATGCTGCAGCAAGAGTCCTGACAGGGACTAGAAAGAGAGAGCAGATTTCTCCTGTTTTGGCTTCCCTTCATTGGCATCCTGTTAAATTCAGAATTCTAAATCCTGCTCCTTCACATACAAGGTCTTAAATAATCAGGCCCCATCTTATCTTAATGACCTTGTAGTACCATATCACCCTATTAGAGCACTTCGCTCTTGCTCTGCAGGCCTACTTGTTGTTCCTAGAGTATTTAAAAGTAGAATGGGAGGGAGAGCCTTCAGTTTTCAGGCCCCTCTTCTGTGGAACCAGCTTCCAGTTTGGATTCAGGAGACAGACACTATCTCTACTTTCAAGATTAGGCTTCAAACTTTCCTTTTTGTTAAAGCATATAGTTAGGGCTGGACCAGGTGACCCCGAATCCTCCCTTAGTTATGTTGCAATAGACGTAGGCTGCCGGGGGATTCCCATGATGCATTGAGTTTTTCCTTTCCAGTCACCTTTCTCACTCACTATGTATTAACAGACCTCTCTGCACTGAATCATACCTGTTATTAATCTCTGTCTCTCTTCCACAGCATTTCTTTATCCTGTCTTCCTTCTCTCACCCCAACCAATCACAGCAGATGGCCCCGCCCCTCCCTGAGCCTGGTTCTGCTGGAGGTTTCTTCCTGTTAAAAGGGAGTTTTTCTTTCCCACTGTCACCAAAGTGCTTGCTCATAGGGGGTCATATGATTGTTGGGTTTTTCTCTGTATCTATGAAGCGCCTTGAGGCGACTTTTGTTGTGATTTGGCGCTATATAAATAAAATTGAATTGAATTGAATTGTATAATAATTTCTGCCTTGACAATTGACAATCAGCAATAACAATTACACACAGTCTAGAAGAAGAATCATATGAACAAGGAGCAGAAGTTTATGGTTTTAATAGCTTTTATATTTTGGGAAAGATTTAAAAATATTGTTTGGTTTTATTCATAAAGCATTGAAAGGACGGCTTTGCATTAGAAAAGTAAGATCAGTAAATGAATCCATTCAAATTCTTTTGCCTTGTTTGCAAAAGAAGCCAAACAATATTTTTGTTACAAAGAGAGAATTCAGAATAGATCAAAGATCACAAACATCAGGCACTGATGGAAACAGCCAAACACAGAAACAGATGCACCAACAGGTGAAGGAGGCCTGTTGTATAAATGACTCTGAGTGCTCAGGTGAAGAACGCATGAAGAACCAGTGCGTCTAATATTTGGAAACTAATCTGTGTTTGAGCGTCCTGGATGAAACACAGATCATTTTGGAGAGCGAGGACGTCGTCTTTCTTCCCGAGTGTGTAACTACAGACGTGTGCAGAAGGTTTAATCATCCTCCTGACAGTTATTGATGAACGAGTCCTTCAGGGAGGCTCCAAGATCACTGTGGGTTTTACCAGCTGCTGCTAAACTGAGAGGTGTTGCTGCTTTATGTGTGAAGATGTTTGCATCACTTTAACAGTGCAGGCGGCTTCTTTCCTCATGTGCACCCATTTCATGTTTTATTGTGATGTTTAGTAACATCTGCTTTCCTCCTTCAGGGAGACGATAAAGTGAGATCAGCCTTAAACATGTGGAGAGAACGTTTGACCAACAGTCCTGGGACGACTACAAAACAATGGTTTGTTTTTAAATGATAAAACCTTCATAAAGTTTCATAATGGAAATAAATGCTGAGCCTGTTTTATGATGTTTGCCCTGCAGCATCAGGCAGGATTAATACTGTAACAAACCGTGTGTCACAGTTATAATGACTTTAAATGAATTGAATGGATTGAATGGAGATGTTAGCTGGATTTGTGCTGACTGTCACTTTAAATGTTTTCAGTTCTGTTCAGCTTCTAAATCTACTTTTGTATAATGTTTGAGCCAATAAATGAATCCTGACTTTGTACAAAAATAAAGGTTTAATGTGTTTAGTGTTACAGTGGAGGAGAGTGCACATAATAAGAGTCATTAACAGAATGGTGACAATTATAATCTGTCTCGTTTTAGGACCAGCTCACAGGCACAACAGACTACAGAGCAATCAAAGCACCAGTTAAACGTCCATGTGACCGGCTTACAGCCAATGAACAATCAGTACGGTCCCCATTGTCCCCACCAACATCACTGTACTGGAAAGACTGTGCTGCCATGGTCAGAGATTAACTGGTACAAACTGGTGTGGCCTTAGCAGCACAAATGCATCATGGCTGCAACGCTCCAGTGTGTTTAAACATTTGAACATTTCTGTGGCTTCAAACCAGCAGCTCCTCTGTACTCAGTCATGTTTGTGTGTCAGTTAAAGTGATTGTTGTCTTTAAAAAGCCTTTTGTGTTTGAGTTTTGTGAGCAGTGCCGAGCTTCTCTTTAGTCTAAGATGAGTCGATATATTTGATTCCATGTTTGTGTGATTTTCAAAGTCAGCAGCAGCAAACGCTGAACAGGCAAAGTTTGAGAACATCAGAGACAGCAGTGGATCTACTGACCTGTAGGTGTTGGAGGTGTTTGTGTGCAGCTGTGGGTGAGTCAGCTTTATTTCACTTATCCATGACAGAGTTAGCTTTGAGTTAGGATCCACTGAGCAGTTTCATCTACTCTGTCACTGCCAGCAAGCAGAGCCCAGGGTTGGCTTCATAAGATGGATGTGGCCTTGCTCAAGGGCACTTTAGCAGCATGTTCCCAGCAGTAACAGAGGGATTCAAACTGGTGACCCTGGAGTAGGAATCACCCAGAAAAGTCACCTTATGTCAGAAGTTTTAGTGAGACGGGGACAACATTACAGCTCTGATGTCATTGATCTGTGCAGTGAGGACATATTGAACTATGAGGACACAGCTTACAGGTTCCACACTGACCCTGGGTCAGCATGTGCAGGCTGCCATGGTGATGGTGTCACCACTACAGACAGCTCAGGTTCAACATGTTCTTCTTTGATTTGCTTCTATAGCACAAAGTTTGACACCAGTCTGGTCCAGTTAGCATCTGAATCCATAAACGTGTGACCTCGTCCCACCAGAGGACGTCAGCATCATGGGGATAATGTCTACAGCAGGAAAACCACAGGGACAGTTGGGTTTGCTGCACATCTGAAACTATGTTCATAGTTTCAGATATGTTCATGTCTCTAACACCAACACAATTACTGAGTGCTCTATAGCAGCTAATGCTAACAACTGTAACACTGCTGTTTGTCATGGTTTTCAGACCAAATGATAACAAAACGTTGGGAAAAGTGAAATATTGGAACATGAAATCATAAATTATTACATTTAAACAACAATAATACAGCTAAATTTCCGCTGTTGGCTCATAAGCTGCTCACCTGGATGCTAAATCAGTGCAGTCCTCTCTGAACATTAGCTAACATAGATCAACACACACACACTTATTTTTGAGAGGCTGACTTCACTAAACTCACAGAAACTCTTAAGAAGCTCCTCAAATGATGACTTTGGAGTTTTGTTTTACTGTCAGTGTATAAAAGCTAGAAAAGGAAGAAAAGCAGGAGAAATGATCAAAGTGCTGCTGTGTGCAGGAAAAACTACAACATGTTAGTGAGAAACACAAACAGGGTGTGTTGTGAAACACACTCCCAGAGGAAACGCTGTGTGCAGGCTGGATCTGCCTGTGACTTCCTGTATCTCTGCCACATGCTGCTCTCTGCCCTCTGTCACACACTGGGACAGACACCAGTGAAACCAGTCACTGTGTTCATGTGCTTGTAGCCAGCAGCCTGTAATGAGGCTGCTTGAGTCATTCGTCTGTTTACACCAGGTAAACCTTGGTGTCTCCTACATGCACAGATGTTTCCTACAGACTGTGCTGCTCCAGCTGTCACACAGATGTTGAATCAGCAACATCTGCTGTCACGTCCTCCCTGGTCCCACAGATAACAGGCTGCATACAAGAGGCTCACCTCTCCTACCTGCTGCTCCACTCCCCATCGCTGTTTTGGCCACGCCTCCCATTGGTCACCAGGTAAAGGTGAAGCCTGGGACATGGAAGCCTTTACAGCAGAGCTTCATGGGCCTGACAGCGTCCAGCAGCAGCTTGAGGAGAGAAAGGTGACAGAGTTCGCTGTTACAAACAGTTTCTCAGCTTTGATCTAAAAGAGCTTCTTTCCTGTTAAAGCAGCTGAGAGTGAGCACATGTTCTCCCCCTGAGGTTCTCATAACAGAGGAAGAACTCAAAGCTGAGGAAGACCAGGATCTCCATCCACTCACAGTCCCTCCAAACAAAACGACCATTTGAACTGAAACTTTAACATTTGTTGTCAGTTCTTGTGTCACTCAGCACATCTCAGCTGTTTCTTCCTGTGATTGGCTGTTCACAGACACATGACTACATGAATCAGCTCCACATGTTCTCAGCAGCAACATCTGGGCAGCTGTGACAGGTTAAAGACACAACATGTTTCTAAGTGCAATTAGAACAAGAAGCAAGTAAAGACACGTCTATGATGGAAAGCAACAGAAGAGCAAGAGATGGAGGATGAATTGGTTCTGTCTCTGTTGGTGTTCCAAAATCACATTGTAGAGACGTATACAGTGCACAATAAATTATATAATGTAAATAACTACCTGAGAAACAGCAGATACAGCAGATAAATTAATTATAGTTATTACTTTTGTATCGTTTATTGCATTTATGGAGGGAGTGATGTATGCTGGGTAATGGCACAGCTAGAGACTGGGTGACTTTATTCACCCGCTTCAGCTGTTATCAGTCCATACAATGGGCGTTATTAGCACAAATCAGTCCCATAGACATGGGCCATCTCCTGCTAGAAGGTTGTTATCATCCATCCAGATGGAGGATCACTAACAGGAGCGTGGGAATACTCCAGAATCCACTCTGGCTGGAATCCGGTGGATACAGCAGTGTTTACAGGTAAGACCATTTAAACAGACAGCATTTATAGAATGACTATTAAAAGTCAGCGAGTGTCAATAATGTTAATGTGGTTATGTTAGTAATACACCGAGTGCTAATATAACAGTTTTAAGATGCATTTGTAGATATTATTACGTGTTTTACCGTCTTAATGGTGCTAGCTTAAAGTTACGGTGTAAACGTTAGCTTATATTGGAGTAAAGCTGTTACTGTTTAAACGATGTTAGCACAGAAATATTAGCTTCTGTCATGACTGATGAAGTTACTGTGTTGATAGGAGTTATGTGGGTTAGTTCAGCTTCACCACTAGGGGGCCGTCTAACCAAATTGTGATATATACTGTGTCGTAGAAGCAGCGGCAGGTTATGTTTTACATGTATGGATGTGAGCCACGTTAAAATAAAGAAGCTTGCTCACTACTACTGATGTTTTATTAAAAACACGACATGGTACCAGGAGTGAACCAGTAAAGCAGGTCATCATGGACAGTGTTAAGCCGCCAGATGCCGTCAACTGGAACGGAAATGTGGACTGTGAGTGGCGAACTTTTAAACAGCGGTTTATGCTATACCTGCAAGCTGTCGGCCTAGATAGTAAGCCTGATACACGGAAGATTGCACTGCTTCTTACCGTAGCAGGTCCACAAGCGCTAGAAGTATATAACACATTTGTGTTCGCAACTGCAGAAGACAAAGAAAAGTTTGACGAAGTAGTGAGAAAGTTTGATGAACACTGTTCGCCCAAAAAGAATGAAACATTTGAGAGGTACGTCTTTCGGTCATGTATACAACAACCTTCAGAGAGTTTTGATATGTTTCTGACCGACCTCAAGTTAAAGGCAAGAACATGCAATTTTGGACAGCTGCAAGAATCTATGATAAGAGATCAGATCGTATTTGGAATAAAAGATACAAAGATAAGAGAGAGGCTTCTGAGAGAGGCGGATCTGACTCTAGCAAGTGCTGTGAAAGTCTGTCATGCCAGCGAGCTCGCAATACAACATGCAAAAACCTTCAGCGGGTCGCCGAGGGAAACAAACACGGAAAGCACAGCTGTAGCTGCAGTTAATACAAGGCAGGCAGGGCGCACGTACAAAAAAGAACAGAAAGAATCAAAAGACACTTTCTTGTGCAAAAGATGTGGCACAAAACATGGAAGGAAACAATGCCCAGCTTATGGTAAAATATACAAAAAGTGCAATGGACAAAACCATTTTGCCAAGCAATGTTTTTCAAAGAATAAGCAAAAAGAAAGAGTACACACAGTAGAAGAAACTGCTCTCAGTGACACATTTTTTGTGGGAATGGTAATGCAGCACGATACACCCATGGACCAACCTGCAGTCAGTACAGTGAAGCAGGACAAATGGACAGAGATGTTACCAGTGAATGGAGCCCTGGTAACTTTCAAACTGGACACAGGAGCCAAGGCTAATCTGGTGAATGAGCTGGATGTGAAAGCAATGAAAACGAAACCACACATATTCCAAAATAACAGTTTACTCCAAGCATATAATGGAGAACCAATCAAAACAAAAGGTAAATGCAGGCTCAGGGTACAAGTAAAAGGAAAATATCACAGTCTGATGTTTATCATTGTGCCAGAGGGACATGAATCTCTGTTGGGAAATAAAGCATGTGAGAGACTCGGCCTAGTCAGACGGGTATACAGTATAAACAGCTCTGAGCCCAAAAGTGTGAAAGAAATAGTGGATCTGTACCCAGACATATTCAAGGGGTTTGGAGTCTTACCCTTCACCTACAAGATAAAGCTGAAAGAAGGAGCTCAGCCTGTGGTTCATGCACCTCGACGTGTTCCAGCTGCTCTTAAAGACAAGCTTAAAGAGGAACTAGAGCGGATGGAGGCACTGGAAGTTATAAGAAAAGTTGAAGAACCTACTGAATGGGTTAACTCCATGGTGTGCATTAAAAAACAAACCGGCGCTCTTAGAGTCTGCATGGATCCAAAAGACTTAAATGCTAACATACAAAGAGAGCATTACCAGATACCTACAAGAGAAGAAATAACAAGTGAAATGGCTGGTGCAAATTTTTTTAGCAAACTAGATGCGTCTCAAGGATTTTGGCAACTCAAGCTTCACGAGGACAGTACAAAATACTGCACGTTCAACACGCCATTTGGGCGTTACTGCTTTTTGAGAATGCCTTTTGGAATTTCTTCAGCTCCTGAGATATTCCACAGGACCATGGAGCATATGATCGAAGGAATCGAGGGAGTCAGAGTTTATATGGACGACATCATTTTGTGGGGATCCACACTACAGCAGCACAATGAGAGACTAGTAAAGGTTTTGGAAAGAGTGAAACGTTATGTACTTAAACTGAACAGAGCAAAATGTAAGTTTGGCGTGGGTGACATTACCTTTCTCGGTGACAAGCTGACAGGCGAAGGCATCGAGCCGGACTAGGAAAAACTACGAGCTATACTGGAAATGCCACGTCCTGAAGATAAAAAAGGTGTGTTGAGAATCCTAGGAATGGTTAACGTTATTGGGAAATTCATCCCAAGCCTGGCAGCCAAAACAGTGCACCTGAGACAGCTTCTACACAATAACTGCGAGTTCAGATGGAATAAAGAACTGGAAAACGAGTGGCAACAACTGAAAAAGACCCTTACAACAGAGCCAGTTTTGGCGTATTTTGATCCAGAAAGAAAAACAAAAGTGTCAACAGATGCATCGAAGGCCGGGATCGGCGCAGTGTTGTTGCAGGCTTAAGGAGACCACTGGAGGCCAGTGGCATATGCCTCAAGAGCAATGACAGAGACAGAATCTTGCTACGCCCAAATAGAAAAAGAGACATTGGGGCTTGTTTTTGGATTTGAAAAGTTCCACACCTATGTCTATGGTTTGCCAACATTTGTGGCAGAGACTGACCACAAGCCATTGATAGCCATAATCAAGAAAAACTTAAGTGAAATGTCTCCACGCATTCAAAGATTGATGATGAAGCTACAGCGCTATGATTTCAACTTGATCTACACACCAGCTAAACACATTGTGTTAGCAGATGCACTCTCTAGGGCCACAACCCCAAACAAAGAGCAAAGCTCGACAGAGATGGATGTAAATATACATGTAAACCTGGTAGCAGAGTCACTTCCTATGTCAGAAAGAACATCACATCAGATCAAGGCTGAAACACAAAAGGACTCCAGTCTGCAAAGAGTTATAACACTGTTGAATGGGAAATGGCCAAGAGGTGAATGCAAAACATACTACAACATAAGAGCAGAACTAAGTGTTGTGAATGGACTTCTGCTAAGACAAAACAGAGTAGTAATTCCACACTCACTGAGAGGAGACATCCTGAAAAGACTGCATGAGGGACATCTAGGCATAGAGAAATGCAAACGGAGAGCCAGAACAGCAGTCTATTGGCCAGGTATAAATGCAGACATTGAGAAAATGGTTTCAACT
Organism: Neolamprologus brichardi; assembly: GCF_056152115.1. Taxonomy (NCBI): domain Eukaryota; kingdom Metazoa; phylum Chordata; class Actinopteri; order Cichliformes; family Cichlidae; genus Neolamprologus; species Neolamprologus brichardi. The sequence goes on along the minus strand of NC_142112.1, from coordinate 530,772 downwards.
TGTGATACGTGTATCAAACACCAGGCCAAACAACCAAAAGAGCCTCTGACCATAACAGACATACCAGAGGAACCATGGCAGAAAGTCGGAACAGACATTTTCCACCTGGGAGGAAAAAACTACCTGCTGGTTATTGATTACTTGTCAAACTATCCAGAGATGGCATTATTGTCCAATATGTCAGCTACTTGTGTCATAACGCACATGAAATCAATATTTGCTAGACATGGGATACCACAGATTGTTCATAGTGACAATGGACCTTGCTATAGTTGTAGAGAATTCCAACTATTTGCTCAGGAATATGACTTTAAACATGTGACCTCAAGCCCCCTGCATCCACAGTCCAATGGGAAAGCAGAGAAAGGTGTGCACATTGTGAAACAGTTACTAAAGAAAGCACAAGATAGTAAGGCAGATCCTTATTTGGCACTACTGAGCTACAGAGCATCACCACTGGAGCATGGCAAGTCACCAGCAGAAATATTAATGGGAAGAAAACTACGGACCACTCTTCCTTACACAACTACCAGGAAACACAAACAAGTGAGAGATAAAATGAAACAGTTGCAGAAGAGACAAAAGGTCAACTTTGACAAGTCCTCAAAAAGTCTAAAACCACTCGCACCCAATGAAGCAGTCAGAGTGAAAGATGCAAACATCTGGACAAAGAGAGCAACTGTACTGGAGGAGGTAAACCCAAGATCATACAATGTGAAAACTGAAGATGGACTGATATTAAGGAGAAATCGGAGGAGTTTACTGTACACTCAAAAGACAATGGGACCATCGGAAGGACAGTGTGATGACAACAACACACCACCTGAACCAACAACACCTGTGAAGGACAGTGTGGAGCAAAGAGACCAGTCACCCATTGTCAGAAGATCAGCACGCTCTATCAAGCCACCTGATAGACTAAACCTTTAAGCACATATATATATATATATGTATATGTTGGTGTATACATATATAGCTAGATATATATACATATATCAAAAAGGAACTTTCTGCATTATTGTGTGTTCAGTAGTTTACACTGTCACAAATGTTTGTGATGTAATTCAAGCTATGCAATGTTAGGTATGTTTCCACAGTGTTGTTCAGCAGTTAACATCTAAAGAAAAGGGGATGTGTTGATAGGAGTTATGTGGGTTAGTTCAGCTTCACCACTAGGGGGCCGTCTAACCAAATTGTGATATATACTGTGTCGTAGAAGCAGTGGCAGGTTATGTTTTACATGCACGGATGTGAGCCACGTTAAAATAAAGAAGCTTGCTCACTACTACTGATGTTTTATTAAAAACACGACAGTTACTAGTTAATAAAGTTTCCAGTAAAGTGTTTAATTGCAGCCACAGATTGACAGCAAATATCTCGATTAGCTTCAGTGCATCTGTAATAAATATGTGCAAGTTGCAGTGCTTCGTTTAAACTGTATGATACTTATACTGACCCAGGGTCAGTGTAAAATACAATCCTAGCTGTGTGAACAAAGCCTGGCTCCTTTAATCCTACATGACAAACCTCAGGATGCAGGTTATTATTACTCTTTCCTGCTGGCACACCTGTCACACCTGAGAGTCAGCTAGAAACTTACAGTGACGTGGACATCATGCAAAGACTGCCAGACTCTGTAATACTGCAAATGATCAGTGACTCAAGTTAACACTAAACTTTAAATGGTACCTCTGCGTCTCTGTGTGCTGAACATTTAGGATTGAGTCAGGCTGCATTGACTGTGGGACTTTAATGTGTTAAAAGCAGGTTGAAGACGGCTCAGAAACATTTGAAGATTAAACTTTAGCATTATGGCTGCTGGTGGTTTGTAAAGCCTCTACTCAGCTGTATTTTTGTTACTAATTTATGTTTGTTGTTGTTTAACACAGATTTCAGAAGAGCAAATATGCTTAATAGTTTAACTACATTTCATCTGTCAGTGTGGGTCTGCTGAGTCACCTGAAGAACTCATTCCATTTATTCTCCACATGATGTTCATTTACAGAAATGTTTCACAGGAACTGATTCCTCCCAAAGGGTTGTGGGGTTGAACAAAAGTATTTTACCAGCACAATATAATCTGCAGTATAATCATTGCCTTAACAATGTAACAGATAGCTTTAAGATAGCCTTAAAATGTTTATGCATATGATTATCCTACTAACCTTGTATTCCAGGTACAGTTCTAACTATTTGTACACATTGCATTTTGTGCTTATTAAGAGTTGTGGCTCAGTCTTTTGAGGGTTATAAGCTTCACCGAGCGCGACGTCTCGGTTGATATATTGGGGGAGACTTGGAGCGGAAAGGGGCGCAGGCTTACAAAACACATATATCTGGTTATTCTTTATTATCTTTATTGGTTCATATTCTTTTATGAGGTTTTAAGTAGTATCATTTGATTAAGACATTTATTCAACATAGTACACATATAGTTTTAGTAAACTGCTAACACATTAGAGAGTGGCCTCTGTTTGACTGTGAGTGTTAGTGCGTGAGATGAAAGGTGAAATTGAGTGCATCTCGGGCTGACACACACACACACGAACACACAGTAGATAGAGTCATTTATAGGTGAGAGGTTAATCATGTTTGCCTGTAACTCTAAAATTGTCTCTGTAAAAGAGGAATGGTTTCTTGCTGTCTCTGCAAATAGAAGAACAGTTTGCCAGACGAGAAGTGAAAGTCAGACCGCTGACAGGAAACATCTGTTGTGGAGACGGAGACAGTGTTATCTTTAATTGTGTTAAGAGTCATTGTGATTATGAATCCTATCTATGTATAAAACTGTATGTCTGTGACGTTTTTGGGGCGTCATTAAATTTAAGCCCTCAAAGGTATAAAACACCTGCTTATGCTCTGTAAGTCGAAGATCAGTTGCTGTCTGTGTATGGTGGTGATCTTCCCACGCGTGTACTTCATTAAAATCATCGTTTGATTGCACCTGGCTGGATCAGTGTTGTTATTCCTGGATTACCTCCTGCACCTCTCCTCAATATTGAACCCTTAACAGGGTGAACTAGTGTGTTTCCATAGATTACCTCTGTATGAATGTACTTCTTAAATGAAGGCAAGTGTTTGTCCTTTTTGTTCTTCAGTTACAGTACGCGATATTAAGGGCAGGCGGTCATCACTGGGGGAAGACAAGAAGCAGATGTACTTCCAAGAGGGAGCTGCAGTGAGGACACAGCCAGGTCACTGAGGTCAGAGGTCAGAATCTGAACCAGCTCAGGTTTATATTTTAGGGGTTATAAAAAATCAAATTGTATTTATAAAAAAACCTTTAAATAATAGTCATAATTATGATTATTATTAGAAATATCAAACATTTAAGTGGATTTTCTGTTACACATATTGTGTTCATCTGTTCTGCCACTTAAAGAGCATTTAAGGACATCTTTTGATTGTCCAGTTGAATTAATTCTACTGGCTCTCATGGTCATTTGTTATTATAGACATATTTTTCATGTTCATCCAGCTATTTAGTAAATTCTATCTACCTGTCCTGTGCTCTACCTATGACTACTGGGACAGGCTCTAGCCTCTGTAATAGAAATTTTCTGTTATTCTCATTTAAAGTATTTAAGTGCTTATGTTATGTTAAACAACAACAAACATAAATTAGTAACAAAAACACAGCTGAGTAGAGGCTTTACAAACCACCAGCAGCCATAATGCTAAAGTTTAATCTTTAAATGTTTCTGAGCCGTCTTCAACCTGCTTTTAACACATTAAAGTCCCACAGTCAATGCAGCCTGACTCAATCCTAAATGTTCAGCACACAGAGACACAGAGGTACCATTTAAAGTTTAGTGTTAACTTGAGTCACTGATCATTTGCAGTATTACAGAGTCTGGCAGTCTTTGCATGATGTCCACGTCACTGTAAGTTTCTAGCTGACTCTCAGGTGTGACAGGTGTGCCAGCAGGAAAGAGTAATAATAACCTGCATCCTGAGGTTTGTCATGCAGGATTAAAGGAGCCAGGCTTTGTTCACACAGCTAGGATTGTATTTTACACTGACCCTGGGTCAGTATAAGTATCATACAGTTTAAACGAAGCACTGAAACTTGCACATATTTATTACAGATGTACTGAAGCTAATCGAGATATTTACTGTCAGTCTGTGGCTGCGATTAAACACTTTACTGGAAACTTTATTAACTAGTAACTTCATCAGTCATGACAGAAGCTAATATTTCTGTGCTAACATCGTTTAAACAGTAACAGCTTTACTCCAATATAAGCTAACGTTTACACCGTAACTTTAAGCTAGCACCATAAAGACGGTAAAACACGTAATAATATCTACAAATCCATCTTAAAGCTGTTATATTAGCACTCAGTGTGTTACTAACATAACCACATTAACATTATTGACACTCGCTGACTTTTAATAGTCATTCTATAAATGCTGTCTGTTTAAATGGTCTTACCTGTAAACACTGCTGTATCCACCGGATTCCAGCCAGAGTGGATTCTGGAGTCTTCCCACGCTCCTGTTAGTGATCCTCCATCTGGATGGATGCTAACAACCTTCTGAACAATCTAGAAGGAGATGGCCCATATCTATGGGACTGATTTGTGCTAATAACGCCCATTCTATGGACTGATAACAGCCAAAGCGGGTGAATAAAGTCACCCAGTCGCTAGCTGTGCCATTACCCAGCATACATCACTCCCTCCATAAATGCAATAAACGATCTACCTGTTTTTCAGGTAGTTGTTTACATTATATAATTAATTGTGTTCAGTATACGTCACTACAATGTGATATTGGAAAGATATAAATATACGGACAACAGGCTCTTCCGCGGCAATCTCTTGTTGTCAATAAGCAACGTTTAGGGAGCTCTATAGTATTCAATGAGAGGACCCTGCACATCAATTCTCGCCGCGAGGGGGGTACCCTGCGCGTCGATAAGTGAAGCAGAGGGAGCCTGACCATGCGTCACACATTTGATGAGTTGGGAGTGAGAACGTGTTGGATATTTTCAGCAAGATTATAATTCAAATACTCCTTTAATTATTGATTATTCTCATTAATTTTCGATCATTTTATATATTTTTCCATAGTATTACATTTGTATTTAACAGATCATTCTCTCACATGACAGACAAATATTCGTGAAATTATGATACATTTCTGGATGTATTTTTACAATCTAAATATGCATATGTACACAAAAATATATTTAAAAAACAAGTAAATTGTGTTTTACTATATTTACAGTGATGTTATGTTATTTTACCTTTGACATGCAAGATCACAGTCTACTTATGTAAATTTAATGATATTCTAGAAAACCAGTACAAAACTGTAAAATACAGTAAGATACTTTAACATTACTATTTTTTGGAACAGTGTAGTAAAGGGATCAATAACAATTTATAATTTATAATTTACAGTTCATTCATAATGATGTAACTCCAAGCCCGTTATGTATTGATGATTTGAATCCTGGGTCGTGCAAAATACTAGAAATACACCTTAGACAAAGTGAATCTGTGAACTAAGGTATAGGTCTATTAGGTTATGTTGTGGTGATTCTCGAGTTGGGGGATTTGTGTTCATACTGGAGTGCAAAATTCAAACCAATGGAAGATGGACAAGAAAAGTTCAAAGCCATCAGGTGCTCAGTTTAGAAAAAAGAGAAAAGAAGAGGAGGAGAAACGAGCAACAGATGCAGGTAAGCAGACGTGTGATTGGATAATGGCAGGTCATCCTGAAACAATCAGAATCAGAATACTTTATTAATCCCTAAGGAAATAATGTGAGTTACAGTTGCTCCAAGAAGAAATGGTAAAAATAGTAACAGTAACAGACTAAACTCCAAACAATACATTATGTTACAGATTTTAATATTAATTAGTCATTGTCAATTGTTGATTTGTCCTGTTCTCATTGTATGACGAATTATGATGGCTGTTTCGTAGCTGTTTGCATACTATGCATACTCTCTGTCTCTACATATATGTGTGTTTCTCTGGTGAAATTCAGTATGGTTCCGACAACAGTTTCGTGTTAATTTACAATCCTTAATATGTTTTATGTGTGTGTGTGTGTAGAGGGGGGGTGGGGGTGAGGGGGTAGAGGCCGTGTTCGCCCAGGGCCCATGAACAGGCAAGGACCGCCACTGTTCACGGTTATACGTACAGCAAAACAAAACAAAGAGACAATTCTGTGGTGCATTTAAAAATTGGAAGTATTTTTGCTGTCTCGCACTTTGTTGAAATGGAAAGTCATTGTTTATGTGCTATAGGAAAATATGGTAATTGCACAGTGCAGAAGTTAGCCAGAGGTTCTGTTATCAGAACTCAGCTGAGCTATATGTCAATTGTGCACTTTCCCACAGGCTTTTACAAAGCCATAAATGCTACCCAGATAATTAGGCCATGTATGTACATACAGTGTCCACACTCTACCTCAATTGTATGTCTGCTACTGAATACATACTATTGTAAATGATTTAATCGTAAATCTTACTGTAAATGATTCAATCTAAATGTGACAGTGGAGCTACTGATTATGGGGTTGATTATGAGAGAGATTCGAAGGCTTTCAATTGTGTCAAATGTCATTCTAATAAAGAGTGAAATGTGCGGATAACAAGGTCTAAAGCCATAGCAATTCATAAAGGTGACGCAATCATGCTGTCATTTCTGAACAGCGTCTTTATTGGAATATGGGTTTTTGAGCTGAGTGCATTATATTTCTGTCAAAACATTTTGCAATGCATGTTCACAACATTTATGTATTTCAATGTAATTCCATTAGGCTAGTGGTGTGGTGTTTAAATAGTCCTTAAAGCACTGTCATAATGAATTTGGGTCATGTAAAAAGACAAAAATATGTTTGTGTAATCTGCTGATTCTGTGCAAAACTAAAAATACTTCTACAATATGAATATTCTTTTCCATTTTTTCTGTCTATATAGAATACATTCAAGATGGATTTTGAATATTTACTGTGTTGATTTAATCATTTGTCAAACTTATTGGAAAAGTTTGTTCTTTAAGACAAAAATTTCAAAGCAGACTTTCCCCTGTTAGTGTTTGGTGTTTGTACACTAAGCCCGGATGTTGGACTACACTTCCTTTATCACGCACTGAAGGGTTAAGTAACTTTCCATGAGTGAAAAGCTTCTTTTTTTCCATTACATGTCACAATGCAATAACAGGAAAAACATTATTTGAAAGTGAGGAATAGGATGCCTAGTTTCACAAAAATGCTAAACAAAGAAATAAATAAACTTTACACAAATGAATGAAAAACATTTTTATTAATCCCAGAGGGAAATTCTAATGATGTAGTAGGGTTTTATTTAATCACACGTTCAAAGCAAACTTCTCGCAAATTTGTGGCTTTCCCTTAAATCTTATTGTCATTCAATGGTAATTGTTAGTTGTTTCCTATTTGTGACAACACAAGTAAATCGTTTGTTCTCTATTAAAATCTTATATGCGTTTTCATTCTTGTATGCTTTTCATACATTTCAGGAAATGTATGGTCACAGATTAGAAAAGTGTTGTCAGACAAAAGATTAACATTTAAAAATCTTTTTATTTATACCTTCACTGTTTTCTTTGATTTCTTTTTGGATTTTGAGAACATCCTCCTTTCTGCCTCTTTACTTTCACGGTAACTACTGTCTTGGCTGAAGAGGCAAAAAAGGGTGTAACACAGAGAGACAGTAAGAGGCTCTTTATTTGTCTATCGTTGTTTATAATTCAAAAGCAAATATGAAAAAGTCATTATTTTAAAAAAATTTATAAACATAATGTACATAAAACTCTACCTCTTCCCAACAGTCAGATCCAGCAGGAATTTTTTTTTTTGCTTTCAGAAATGTGGATTTATCAGTCACATGACACCAGATGTCTATAATTTCCCTATTAAAAACATAATTTTTCATTTATTACACTATCTGAAAAGTACAAACACCTGAACAAATCTTGCCCTTTTCAATTTTTTCCTTATAGAACAAGTTGGAGTTACAATAGCAGGAAGTTCAGAAAAAATTACCTCTTGAGTGTTGTTGTTCTGCCGATGTGAAAGCATTTTTAGCTTGTACAAAACTTATGTCTTTTCCACAGGAACAGCAAAATTTTGTGAAGTTCTCAAATTGGAATCCACAGAATGGACAATACATCTTAACTTGATAAACATGAGTTGTATGATTTTAGCAATTTATTTTACATAAGACACTTATGTGTCTTATGTAAAATAAGACACATAAGTGTCTTAAATTTAAAATTAAAAAGACATGGGTCGCGAGATTGAGACACGGGCATTAGAGCCTCTTAATGTGTGTGTGTGTTTTTTTTTTTTGTTTTTTTTTTTTTTTTTGGGGGGGGATTACCAAAAAATAAAGAGGTAATAGTCTAACATATGAAACAGGAAAAGAAAACAGGAAAAGACCGCTGTGTAACCCATTTATTTCAACAAAATATAGTTTTTTCCTATTTCCATTGTGTTTTGTTTGTTCTTATTGCAGGTGTTTTCTGAAGTTGCAGTCCGTTTTGCCTCTCAGGGCCACCATACATTAATGAAGAATAATAAATATTGAAAAGAGAAAAAAATGAACTGCCCTTAGTTTCCATTTTAGAAACTGCAAAGTGTTGATGCAAATATCTGTCCTACAAAAGAGAAAAAAAACCCAAACCCTTTAATTTTATTTACCTGCCATGTTAAATCATATTTTTTAAAGAAAAAACTTTTTTAAATGCAAAAATATATTAATAATCTCAGGTACAATCACGTACATTTCTATTGGCTTATGAAAAAATGCTTTCTTTTTTTTTTTTAAATGTTAAAACAGTATAATTAACACAGCATTTTATATTATTTTACTTTCAATCTGAGAAATGTTACAAAAGCCTTGAAACTGATCTGGTCAAGGACACAAAAAGGAAATCCAGGTGAGTTTCTCCTGATCACCTGAGGCCGTCATTACTGTGTGAACTTTACCCACAGCACTCCTCACTTCTCCCACTCACTGCACAAAGTCACTGAGTACAGACCAGCTGATTCCTGTAAAGGGAGAGGCAGCAAAGCCAGACAAACAGCTGCAGGTAGAGGCGGAGCAACACCTGAAAGTTCAACGTCATTTTCCAGAGGTAAAAGTGTGAGAGAGCAGCAGCAGAGGGGCAGTCGAGTCCTGTTTGTCTCTAAAAGAAAATTCCCCGGAGTACATCAGGTTTCTCTCAGCAACAGTGGTGAGTGCAGCTGATCACGCTTCCTGTTTCTACACAAATTTTAACTCTGTTCACTTTCGTCAGGGCTCTAGAGTGCGACCTAATTTCTCAATGGTGCGACTAAAGAATATCCTAGGTCACACCGGTACGACCAGCCGTTTGCTCAAGTCTCCATAACTCTGAAAGTCTCCGTGTGGTCAACGGCAGACACACATGATGCCCATATCAAGGTCTAAGCCAATCAGAGACAGGGCGGAACCTCTCTGATTGGCCGTGGTCCAGATATTCCTGTAAGGCTACGTGTGTGTACATTTGATAAATACAGTGGCTTGCAAAAGTATTCGGCCCCCTTGAACTTTTCCACATTTTGTCACATTACAGCCACAAACATGAATCAGTTTTTTTTGAATGCCACGTGAAAGACCAACACAAAGTAGCGAAAGACCGCGGGGGTTTGAAAACGAAACATTTGAAACCTTTAAATCACTTTTAAAAACACCTTTTCTCCAGGGCATTTTACGAGTAGTACCAGAGTCAGCTTGTAGTCAGTTTTAGTCAGCTGTTGGTCACTCTTAATCTTCTTTACTTTGTTAATTTTAGAAGTGGATGTGTCATGATTTGGCTGTGTGGCAGGCAGGAATTGGACCCAAACGCAAACTCACGGGGACAGAACTTAAACTCAAAAGCACAGCTTTATTGCTGGGAAAACAGATCATCCAAACAATACAAAACTAAACTGGGAAAAAGTAATTATAATGCGCACCCAGAGACACAGGGAGAATCGCACACAGCTATGAGGGAGACGCGGACATAAATACACAGAGGGTTAATGAGGGAAGTGGGAACACAGCTGACACAGATAATCATAATGAGACAAGGCAGGAGCAAACACAACATGACAAATACTGGCGGGAGACTGCCAAAGTAAAACGGGAAGTACACAGAGGCGGAGACAGGAGGGGGGGAGAGAACATGGGGAGAGCACAGACATAACGGGCTGGGGAAAACATGGAATAAAACACAAGGAGGAGAAACGAGGCATGGGATCTCAGATCCATGGAGGAGGACATGGGGTAAAGACACGAGGTGAAACCTAATAAACGACATCTAAACAGAATAACATAGGGACCTTTAAAATAGCAAACAAAATGCAAAATCAGAAGAAAACTAAGAACGATGGGTCAAAATGACCCAGGACCATGACAGGATGTAGCTGTGGGTAATGAGAAAAGATGAAAAGAATGATTGATAACTTTTTCGTTAAGGCCTGATCTGTCTGAAATTTATAGCCAGCGCTCTGACACAGAGCCATCAACCTCTCAGTGTCTAACACTAGTCCGGAGATCATCAGCATCAGATAATGAGCCACATACGATGGAGTCTGAGCCAGAGCCCACTGACAGTAAAAAGGGGAAGTGTGAACATGTGGAAGAGAGTGGCCTGTACCTAGACCCGATTCTTAGAGTACGCTTGGGGAGTGTGATTGTGTGTACAGTGTCTCTCTATGTCTGTCTCCACGTTGGGTGAGTGTTGAGTAAGTGCATATGAGAGCATGAGGGTGGGAATGGATGTTTGTATCTGTGTGTGCCTGTATGTCTGTGTCTATATGTCAGGTTGGGTATCAGACGCCACCATCTCAGGTGCCTCTCGGCCTGGTGCAGCTGGTTGCCGGCGGAGCTCACGGACACGTCACTGCAACCCCCCCTGGCTTAGTTTTAATCTCCTCCATACCTGCTTCATGCCCTGGAGGACGGGGCAGTTCTCATTGTATGACGAATTATGATGGCTGTTTGGTAGCCGTTTGCATACAATGCATACTCTCTGTCTCTTCATATCTGTGTGTGTGTATGTTTCTCTGGTGAAATTCAGTATGGTTCCAACAACAGTTTTATGTTAATGTACAATCCTGTGTGTGTGTGTGGTGGTGTGTGTGTGGGGGGGGGGGGGCGCGCCAGAGGGAGTCTTCGCCCAGGGCGCCAAACAGGCTAGGACCGCCACTGGGGATACTGTTTGTCTGTGATTTGGACAGCCCAGTGCTTCCGACACGGGAAATTCTGTCGGGGAGACCTAATTTGGCTAACACGTTTAGAATTGAAATGCTGAAAAACCACAGTGTATCCAGAAAACACATTATATGCTGCGGTAAATACACTGCCCAAGTGTCCCCTCTGCCCGCTGCCTTTCAGCAGCAGGCAGCAGCAAACAGGTCGTCAGAGGAGCCAAGATGATGATCAAGTTTAACATTGTCTACAATATAGTTTAAATTTCAGCTCTGTGAAGCACTTTAAGCTCATATGTCTGTAGGTTCTCAGTCATCCAGGTCATCGTAGTCAAAGGAGCCTGGAAAGAAAAGTGTCTGGACTTCTTTCAGTTGCTTGAAGACGTTTCACCTCTCATCTGAGAAGCTTCTTCAGTTCTAAGGTCAAATGGTGGGGAGTCCCAGATTTAAACCCTGTGGGAGTATCCCCCCAAACAGGGTCATGGACCCCCCAATGATCCTCTAATCACATGAGCCAAGGTATGAAAGCGGGTGTGAGACCTAATCAGCCAGAGTTTCAGGTGAGCTCATTGTGAAACCTGGCCCCACCTTATCATGCGAATTCCTGAGGTCAGATGGCCCAGGATGTGAGTGGGCGTTAAGGCGTCTGGGGAGGGAACTCAAAACTGGATTATAGATGGCAGAGAGTTGGTGTCGTAAACCACCGCCTCTGTTCAAAGATGGTCGCTCACAGTGGACATAGATGCTTCTTTCACTCCTCTTTCAAACCATGTGTCCTCTCTGTCCAAAATGTGAATATTGGCATCGCCGAAAGAGTGAACTTTGACCTTTAGATGCAGATGGACAGCTGAGTCTTGTCCTGTGGAGGTGGCTCTTCTATGTTGTGCCATGCGCTTGTGAAGTGGCTGTTTGGTCTCTCCAATGTAGAGGTCTGAGCATTCCTCGCTGCACTGTACAGCAAACACCACATTGTTAAGTCTGTGTTTTGGAGTTTTGTGTTTGGGATGAACCAGTTTCTGTCTGAGTGTGTTGCTGGGTCTCTACCAGTTACTCTTAGAACTGAAGAAGCTTCTCTGATGAAACTTCTTCAAGAAACTTAAAGAAGTCCAGATGCTTTTCTTTCCAAGCTCCTTAGACTACTGATGCTTGTTTCTGTCTTAAAAAAAAGAAAAGACATTTAAAGTGAATTTTGAATAAAATGTTCTTTTCTTTCTCCCTCAGAGTGCAGACGTGTCTGCTGCCAGCAATCTGCGATCTGAAGATCAGTTTCTGTGCTCCATCTGTCTGGATGTGTTCACTGATCCAGTCACTACACCATGTGGACACAACTTCTGCAAAACCTGCATCAGTCAGCACTGGGACACTAATGGCATAAATAAGTGTCCTATGTGTAACAGAGTGTTCAAGAGACGACCTGAACTAGACATCAACACATTGTTCTCTGAGATGGTTGCTCAGTTCAGACGTGAAGCTCAGCAGAAAGCCAGCAGCAGCAGCTCAGAGCAACAAGCTGCCAAACCAGGAGAAGTTCCCCGTGACGTCTGCACTGGAACCAGACTGAAGGCCCTGAAGTCCTGCCTGGTGTGTCAGACCTCCTACTGTCAGAGTCACCTGGAGCCTCATCTGACAGCTACAAGTCTGAAAAGACATCAGCTGATTGAGCCTGTTGAGAACCTGGAAGGCAGGATGTGTAAGAAGCACGATAAACTCCTGGAGCTGTTCTGTAAGACCGACCAGATGTGTGTCTGCGTGCTCTGCTCTGTTTTAGACCACAGGAACCACGAGTTTGTTCCTGTGAGAGAAGAATATGAAGGAAAGAAGGCAGAGCTGGGTAAGACAGAGGCTGAGATTCAGCAGATGATCCAGAAGAGACGACTGAAGATTCATGAGATCAAAGAGTCGGTGAAGATGAGTAAAGATGCTGCAGACAGACAGAAAGCAGAAGGTGTTCAGGTCCTCACGGCTCTGAAGGAGTCTGTTGAGAGACGCCTGAAGGAGCTCATGAAGGAGATCGAAGACAAACAGGAAGCTACAGAGAAACAGGCTGAAGGTCTCATCAAAGATCTGGAACAGGAAATCTCTGAGCTGATGGAGAGAAGCTCTGAGGTGGAGCAGCTGTCACGCTCTGAAGACCACCTCCACCTCCTCCAAAGCTTCTCCTCCCTGAAAGCTGCTCCACCCAGCAAGGACTGGACAGAGGTCAGAGTCTGTCCACCATCACATGAGGGGACTGTGGTGAGAGCTGTGGCTCAGCTGGAGCGGACAATGTGGAAACCCATGAAGAAGAAGCTGTTTGCGGCTGAGCTGAAGAGGGTCCAGCAGTATGCAGTGGATGTGACTCTGGATCCTGATACAGCTCATCCTGCTCTCATCCTGTCTGATGATGGAAAACAAGTTTATCATATTGATGTGAGGAAGAATCTTCCAGACAACCCAGAGAGATTTTCTCCATGTCCTTGTGTTTTAGGAGAGCAGAGTTCTTCTTCAGGCAGATTTTACTTTGAGGTTCAGGTTAAAGGAAAGACTGACTGGACTTTAGGAGTGGCCAGAGATTCGATCAAAAGGAAGGGAGTAATCCCACTGAGTCCTCAGGATGGTTTCTGGACTGTGATACTGAAAAATGGAAATGAGTACAAAGCTTGTACTGAGTATTCAGTCCCTCTCTGTCTTCATCCTGGTCCTGAGAAGGTGGGGGTGTTTGTGGATTATGAGGAGGGTCTGGTCTCCTTTTATGATGTAGGTGCTGCAGCTCTGATCTACTCCTTTACTGGCTGCTCCTTCACTCACAAACTCCACCCATTCTTCAGTCCCAATCCTAATGATGGTGGTAAAAACTCTGCACCTCTAATCATCTGTCCTGTCAGTCAAACTGAGTCGATCAACGACTGATTTTATTTGATGAACTGATTGATTTTTATTGAAGGGAACAAATGAACACATTGAGTGTAAAATCTGATAATTACAGGATTACATAATAAATGAATTATCTGTTGAAGTCCTGATTTACTCCACACTCCATATCCAGTCTCCCAGCACCTCCATGACATGTGATGTTGAGGTCACTGGTCTAAAGTCATTAAGAGCAGAAGGCGGGTCTTTCTCTGGGACTAAACACGGTGTCTTCTATAGTGTGGGGAGCTTTTCCTGCAGCACACTCGGGGATCCTGCAGGGTGTCACTGTGCTAGGCAGCACAGGACTTCAGGACCCTGGTGCTGATGCTGCCAGGCCTGCAGCCCTTTTTCCATTAGTTCTTACTGGGACCAGCACCACTTGCGTCAACTCATCTTCAATTAAAGCCGACTAAGACCTAATGTGCCTGGGGTTGTCATAGCAATGTGGCCAAGTGTCCCATGATGTAATTAATGTGCGACACAAACGCTAATGAGGCGAGGATAAAGCCTCAGTGCCGGGGACCACGGTGATGTTTTTGTAGCCATTTTGGCTGTCGTGTCAGAGACACTCTGATGACTCATTCAGGTACTATGACCTGATAGAAAACCCTGGAGTGGGGGTGGGGGGTTGTGTTGGATTGTTTAACAGCTATTGAGGTGTAAGGTTGGTGCTGTGATGTTACAGTTTGCTGACACAGAGGCTCATCGTCTCCGATGCCACCCTCCATCTCCTGCTGCTGATGTCTCTGATGGAGGAAGGCTGGTGATTTCTTCCCAGACCTGAAGAACCTCCTCTTTAATTCAGCAGGACCTTCAGGTCCCTGATGGTCCAGGGCTTGCTGTTGGGAAAACGGTGTGCAGTGCTCGCTGTGATGATGGTGGGCAAAAGGCAGCAGAAACTGTAATAAATATAACACAACAGTTTGATAATCATATTTAAGTGACCAAAGTGAACCGGACTGATTGTTCAATTCAGTTTTATTCATACAGCGCCAAATCACAACAACAGTCGCCTCAAATTGCTTTATATTGTAAGGTAGACCCTACAATAATACATACAATCTCATATGTCCAGTTAAAAATGACAAACATGTTGAGTAAAGAAACGGAATTATATTAGTTGAAAATCAAGAAATATAATTCAGAGTTTGGGTAGGGGCGTAGCCATGTGAAGACGTGTTGTACAGGGCTCCTCAAAGGGTTAACTTCTTTTCATAATTCAATCACTCCAAAACTAATGAACTTTTAATAATAATAATGTTTAATAACATTACGATAACACGCCCGTGTACTGTCCTGACGCACTCTTGACATCTTTAAAGCGTCGTTGTATGAAATATGAGCAAAACTAGATCGGGGAAATAGCAGGCCGCAAAAGCCTCGGACCACGCTGAGGACAGTGCAGCGGCACCACCTCCTGGTGTGACCGAGATCATGATAGCGATTGCTAGCTCTGAAAAGAGAATACTGGACCGTATTGATTCAAGCATAAAAGATTTAAATGATAAAATAGACACATTTAAAGAAGATCTGGAGAAGCAAGAGACCTGTTTGGAAAGTGTTGAGTTTGGTTTGAATACTTATTCAGACCAGACAGTGGAGTTGGAAAACGAGGTTAGCAAGCTGAAATCGGACGTTGCTAAGCTAACCAGCAAGTTGGATGACATCAAGAGGCGACAACGCTGATGCAATGCACGCATTGTAGGAGGGAAGGAGGGCTTTGAAAACACCGGGAAACTCATGGTTGTTATTGCTGCAATGCTGAAAGACATACTGGGCCTCGATTTTTCTCCGATGCTGGACCGCGCTCACCGAAACTTGGGTCAACAGGGAAACTCCCAGGGTAATCGTGGTGAAGTTCCACTATTTCCAAGAGAAGGAAGAAGTGTTCCGAAGGGTTCGCCAAGTCGCAGCCGTTGCTGCTGCAGGACATGAAGATAAGTATTTTTCCTGACCTTAGAACTGACAATTCACAGACCCAGCGGCTGCAATAGACTTTATCAAAAAAGACTTACTACGGCCGTGAGAGGTATGGGCAAATGAGAAGAGATAAGTTGGACTTCACACTTCACCAGTGTGTGAATGTGTGTGTGAATGGGTGGATGACTGAACGTGTAAAGCGCTTTGGGGTCCTTAGGGACTATGTAAAGCGCTATACAAATACAGGCCATTTACCATTTACCGTATATTTGCCCAGTTAAGGGGCAGTTTGACGGTTAACAGTATGTTTAGTCACTTTGCTATTCTAGCCTGGAGGCTCTTTTTATTTATTTATTTTTTTCCTTTTTTTGGGGGGGGGATGACTCGCAAAGACATCTGCCTCTTCGTTTTATAAGTTGGAATGTTAAAGGTACAAATAATCCAGTTAAACACACAAGGATTTTTATTCATTTAAAATCATTGAGATCCGACGTTGTATATCTGCAGGAAACACACCTCCGATCAAGTGAACAAATTAAACTTAAAAAAACATGGATAAGCCAAGTATTTAGCTCAAAATTTGAGGATAGATCACGGGGTGTTGCTATTCTATTTAGGAAGGGGATTCCATTTATTCCACTATCAACTGTGGCGGATACCAGAGGGAGATATATTATTATACAGGGCAGTTTGTATGGGAAACAAGTAACTATTGCAAATGTATACGGACAAAACTGGGGCAACCCAAATTTTTATTGTACTTTTTTAAAGCACCTCCCAGATTTAACAGAATCCCATTTGATACTGGGTGGTGACTCTAACTGCGTGCTTAATCCTCAACTTGACAGATCAAATTCAAAACCTGACAGCAAAATTTCAAAAGCGGGCAATGTTCTAAAATCCTTTATGCAATCTCACGCTTTTTTCAACCCCTGGAGGAATAAAAATCCTACATCTAAACAATTCTCATTTTTCTCACCAGTACACCGGTTATACTCACGGATGGATTTTTTTGTTGTAGATAATAGAATTCTTTATTTATTATTATTTATCTTTATTTATTCTTTTATTCTAGGTTTTAGATTGCCAATACAACTCTATCGTTATCTCAGACCATAGTCCAGTGCAATTAGATGTTAATTTTTATGAATGTCCAAGTCAAAAACCTGCTTGGCGGCTAGATCCTTTACTCCTAATTAAAGATTCATTTAAAAAAATGGTCTGTGAGCAAATACTGTATTTCTTAGAGACAAATCAAACACAAGGAATGAAAATGACTGTTATATTGGGGGCATTAAAGGCCTAGACGCCAGATAATTTCTTATGCATCATTTCAAAAAAAGAAAGACTTACAACAAGTGAACAACCTAGCCAACAGTATAAAAGAGATTGATTGCTTATACGCAGAAAATCCAACACCAGACCTCTATAAGAGGTGATAAGAAAACACAACAAGTGATAAGATGTACAACAATGTAAGGAGTGCTCTGACACGTTGATAAATGTTTTTTTTTTCCTTTCTCGCAGTCGATTAGATAAGATGATAAGGCAGTGTGAAAAAATGTTCCTATTAAGTTTTGAACTGGACTGTCAGTAGCTTTTGGTATACAATTCAAACACTGCAGATGTATTTGCTAAAAACAAAAACAAATAATCTGTCACTAGATTAAAAAAAAACAAACAAACAAAAAAGAATGACCATTCATACGAGGAAGGAACCCACACAATGAGTAGATTATTAAAGCAATGTAAACATGATTAAACATAAGGGATCCCATAATGTCCAGCAGCCATTTAGCAGTTAGAAGCCCTTATCCTCCAGCTTACATACATGCACAATATAAGAGAAAATTATTATATATAAAAAAACGTTTCTGAAATGCTTGCTAGATTACTGATTCCACAAATATCCGTAAATGACAGAACAGAAATTGATAGAGAGATAACCATTAGTGAAATTGTTGAAGCAATTAAATCATTGCAAAGTAACAAGGGATCGGGACCTGACGGTTTCCCTATTGAATTATAAAAAATGTTTATAGACAAACTAGCACCAATACTCAAAGTTGTATACAAGGAAATATTCTTTCAAGAGAAATTACCAGATACTATGTAACAAGCCATAATTTCTGTGCTGTACAAAAAGGGTAAGGATCCCTCACAATGTAGCTCCTACAGACAGGTGAGCCTCTTAAATTGTGATTACAAAATTCTCACAAAACTCTTAGCTAATAGAATCGATCTTATACTTCCAGAAATTATCAATCCTGATCAAACCGGCTTTATACCAGGGCGACAGTCATTTTATAATATACGCCTGATCCATATATATCCTATATGGATCAGAGTCAAAAAAAAACTTCAGAAATAATAATTTCTCTTGATGCAGAAAAGGCCTTTGACCATATAGAATGGCCATATCTTCATGGTTTAAAATTCTTCATCGTCTTCATTATACAATAGAGAGGCTTTCAAAATTTTTCCAAGAAGCCGATCCTGCCTGTCCCAGGTGTGGACATAATCCAGCAAATGAGGGTGTGTATTTGTTCCCCATGACTATGCTAATTTTATCTTACGCTAATTCGCTATGTAAACTACAAAGCTAGTTAATGCTAATTATAAACTTTGTGTAATTGTTGAAGTTGCTATATACATGAGTGTTGAATACAGTTGCTTTCTGTAATCTCTGTGCTAGAATTATGTTTGGGTGTGGTGAAAGTTTGACGCATGCTGTACTGATAGTTGCTTTATGTACCATTACTACAGACCACAGCTGAATAAATCAACAGAACTTGGAAGCTGCCTCCATGTTCTTTAACCGGAACACACCCTCCATATCTTGCCACTCTAAATCAGCTAACCAACATTCTCTTCATTTTAGTCTCTTTTTTCCCTTGTCCACTTACCCATTGTATTGTACATTTCTTTGTTTTCTTTTTCCCAACTACTACCTGTCTCCGACCTGTCTTCCCATGTGATGTCTGTGCTATGTATGGTTGGGGGAGGTGGCTCCAATTTCACTGCAGGTTTTAAAATTTGCATGTGACAAATAGGTTTCTTTGACTTTGACTTCGACAAAAATACAAAATAAACTAAAAATGCTGGGTTGTAGACCCAGCCCCCTGACACTGACTCTGTTCCACAGCATGTCTTCGTCCTGTCTTCATCCCGTCATCCCCAACTTGTTGCGACAGATATCTGCCCCCTCCCTGAGCCTGGTTCTTCTGGAGGTTTCTTCCTGTTAAAAATGAGTTTTTCCTTCCCATTGTCGCCCAAACACTTGCTCATAAGGAGTTTTCAGATTGCTGGGGTTTTATTTTAGGATCTTTAACTTACAATATAACGCTCCTTGAGGTGAAATTTGATGTGATTTTGTGCCATCTAAGTTAAAATGAACTGAATTGAATAAAATAACAGATTATCAAAGAATTTGCTGTGGCATGGTTTCTGGAGTGGGTGTCACTCATAGGAATAATTTTCTGTTGAAGAAGATGACAAGATTATGAAACACTCCTTTTATATTAGTCAGACGCTGCCAACACCACCCCCTTCATTTGGACACACAGTTGAAACCCTGGATTAACTTAATAGGTGGAAATCCAGCTTCGTGGGACAGTTATCTGTCATTACCAGTGTTTTGGTAAGTGGAAAAATACCCCGGATATATTACTGACTGACTGTGATGTAAATAGAAAGTTTAACAGGATCTAGAAGAATGTAAACAGAGAAACGTCCTGGCTTTGAATGTTTGTATTGTTCATATTCCAAATAAAGCAAACAGTGTCAGAGCTAAACCAGGATCAGTGTGTTCACACTGGCAGCCACAGCAAGACTTCATTTCAACAGTGACCTTTACTCTGAACTAGTCTGACAAGTTTAAAGGCAAATATACACAGTGATGAAAGACAGAAAGCGGCAGAGTAACATTAAATAATAAGTCCAAAGACTATAAAATGATCAGGATTCATTAAAAATGTCGGACTGATTTGATTTGTCTTCATTAACAATTTTTCCTATTCATCTTTTGATAAAATTACTGTGGTTGGAGGAACTCTGAATATAAATGAATAAATACATTAATTGGTTGATGTTTTTAAACGTGAGCTTGTAAATAAGTTAAAGTGGCATCTGTTCATCCATTCATGATCTATGCATGACAAATTGTGGTACTATTGGGTCTGAATACAGAGACACACATGGGGAAATCCAATGCAAATTCTATGCAAAAGAAACAGGAAAGAAAGGTGAGAAATTTTCCAGTTCCGAGTTAAATGAACTTTACTGCACTGACTGAGCTCCTCCCACCTGCCTTGAGTTTCAGGTGGAGTCCCACCTCCTTCTAGAAAGCAGCTTACCTGTGTGTCATGTTTAGCGTCCAGGTGTGGAGTGGAGCTTGTTGTTGGTGTGTGAAGAAACTGTAAGTTTGCTTTGTTTCCTCCTTTAACGGTTTGTATTTAGGAACTTTACTGTTTGTTCAGCTCATGTTTGAGTTCTTCACACAACAAACTGTGTGTGTTTTTATTTCCGGTCTCTCCATTAAAATCAGTCTGTAATGTTTTCCTGGCTAACATCAGCTGTGTGCAGCTTAGCTCTAGCACAAACAGCACAAATCTGCCGCTCCATAGTTCTGTTAGCGTCAGCGTTGGGAAGCAACGGAATATATGTACCGGCGTCACGTATTTAACCTTCTGATACCCGAACTCTTTCATGGTATGCATTTATTATCAGCAGGTCCTGATTGAGTTTTTGTGTTGCTGTTTGTGTGCACAGCAAATCTTCTTTGTGTCTGTCTTTGGTGTGAGGGCAGAAGGTGTCAGTCTGTCGCACTGATCCACAGATGTTGATGTGATGTTGTTGTTGTCATAGGAACAGCCTCCACACGCATTGAGTGCCCTGACTGCAGCAGTGGAACATTTCCATCCTGTCAGCCACACACAGTAAGTGAAGCTTCACACACACATGTGCAACATCTGTCCTCTAACAGTGTCCCTCTGTCCTTCCAGATGTCCAACACTCAACCTTCAGCTGATAACAGCAGGGACATCTGCAGCTGACACAGTGATCATGTGACCCTTACTGTTCTCCTGTTAATTATTCTCATTATTGGAGCAGTATCAGGATATTTGGACTTCAAAAAGAGGGATTTGTGTTTCAAACCAGGTGAGGACGACGGAGCCATGAAAAGATTTAGTGGAGAACTGGGGTGATTCTACGATCAGAGCTTTGGTGTGTTGAGCACCCAGAGAGCTGCCCAGGCAAGATAAACTTTACTCGTCACAATGAGACTTCTTCCCTGTCTCTGTCAGTCCCTGCATCCTTAAATGTCTCCAGCTGTCCCGGGTTCCCTCTGACTGTCTCCTTGGTGCATTTAAACCCCTGTTCCTCCCTGTCTTCATCGTCTGTTATCTTTGTCTCCATTATCAGTCATCATAATTTTACCATCTCTGTGCAAGTCTGCAAATTTTTTTATTAAATCATAAGATTCTTAAATTCATCAAGTCTCTCTGTGCCTGGGTCCTCGTCACAAAACATGACATCACTGCTTTGTACATTTTAACACAATTTAATCCCCACATTTTTTAAAGAAAAGCAAAACACTTTTTAGGAAAGACTGTCACAAAACCATAAAATCTGATAAAAGTTATTTAAAGGCTGCAAAAGAAGAACGGATTGGAATAAAAAAAATACATATCCTAACCTTAATTACTGGGAGAATAATGCATGATGCTCATAGTGAGTAAAAAGTAAACTGAGTGCATTTTTTGGACAGAGATTCACTTTTAATGTGTATGTATAATCCAATACAGTTACATAAAAATACACTCCAAAAATAGAGTCCTTGAAATGTACAAAATATTAATTAAAAAATTATAAAAATGGAGGCAGCTTTGCCTATGGTACAATGTATGAAAAAATCTTTACTGCAGATACTACTAATATGGCTCTGAAGGTTTTTTGTATTATTTTAACCTATGTCACCTCACCTTGAAGTTGGCAAATCACTTTTGGTGGTCAACTCTCTCAAGCAGTTTAACAGCTTCTGTTTTGCCTGTCACTGTTCCCCGTCTGTTTTCTTACCTGGTTCTTCCTGACCTTGTACTTTCTCCTCACGTTCCCCTCTTTCCTCTCTCCCTCTTTGGACTGACAATCATACACAAATAGATTGTATTCAATTAGATGAAAAAATTACATTAATATGAGAAAAAAATACTATTAAGATCACTAATGAAAAAGTTCTTTCTCAGTTTACTTTCAACCAAAAGGAAAATAACAAAACCACATGTACATCTAATAAAAGATATAAATATTGAAACACCGATCCAACATTATCCTTTATTGATGGGTCATTTGCTCTTACACTTTTACCTGAATGTGGCTCCTGAGTTTAATATCGGCACATATGACAAAATAAGCAGCTTCTCTCATTCCATTTCAAACTTTCAAAATCATGACAGTGTTTACATGATATCAACCGCTACTAACACTACTTAATTTACTGTGTCTTTTGAAAAATTACCACTATTTATACTATTTATACAGCACAATAAAGAGTGATATGAACATATTTAGAACTTACCGGAATGAAAATGTCTGGAGCACACCAACAGATATTTGGAGATGGAAGAGAACTGGATATCAGCTCGTCTCACAGCTGCTATCCAAAACAGATGCCTTCTTTTGGTAACATCGATACATGAGCTGCCTCATGTTGCTTCCAGGTGGGGAAAGAATGAAAAGATAAACTATGTCGACAAACATCTAGAAACTAACTACTCAGAGCATGTCGTTACATTTATTACCCTGACCGACTTGATTGATTTGTTTCGCACGAACTCTATAAGTGAAAGTTATCAGGCTGTATTTTGGTTTTTAAGGCAGACCCATTTGTTCGAGAGGCTTTGAATTTTATTTTTTTTGTCATTTCGGTCCACACTCCACACCAGTTGGTGGCGGTAATGCACCATTTTTCTGTTTGCCAACCGCCAGTAAACCCTATACAGAAGAAGAACAAGAAGCAGCTAAACGCGGGATGCACAAAAAGGAGTGAAGAGGCTGAAGCTAACACCACAAAACAGGCAAAACATTTTCCATTTATCTATGTAGTGCAGCAAGTCTCCAGTTGTACTTCTGACAATTCAATAAAACATGTTCTATTGTTTCCTGTTCCCTACTGCAGTCACACTCCCCTGTACAGTGTTTACCTATTAAAAACAATGTGCTATTTAAACCAGTGTGACCGAATATATATAGAGAGATATACAGTGGGGCAAAAAAGTATTTAGTCAGCCACCGATTGTGCAAGTTCCCCCACTTAAAATGATGACAGAGGTCAGTAATTTGCACCAGAGGTACACTTCAACTGTGAGAGACAGAATGTGAAAAAAAAATCCATGAATTCACATGGTAGGATTTGTAAAGAATTTATTCGTAAATCAGGGTGGAAAATAAGTATTTGGTCAATAACAAAAACACAACTCAATACTTTGTAACATAACCTTTGTTGGCAATAACAGAGGTCAAACGTTTACTATAGGTCTTTACCAGGTTTGCACACACAGTAGCTGGTATTTTGGCCCATTCCTCCATGCAGATCTTCTCAAGAGCAGTGATGTTTTGGGGCTGTCACCGAGCAACACGGACTTTCAACTCCCGCCACAGATTTTCTATGGGGTTGAGGTCTGGAGACTGGCTAGGCCACTCCAGGACTTTCAAATGCTTCTTACGGAGCCACTCCTTTGTTGCCCGGGCGGTGTGTTTTGGATCATTGTCATGTTGGAAGACCCAGCCTCGTTTCATCTTCAAAGTTCTCACTGATGGAAGGAGGTTTTGGCTCAAAATCTCACGATACTTGGCCCCATTCATTCTGTCCTTAACACGGATCAGTCGTCCTGTCCCCTTGGCAGAAAAACAGCCCCATAGCATGATGTTTCCACCCCCATGCTTCACAGTAGGTATGGTGTTCTTGGGATGCAACTCAGTATTCTTCTTCCTCCAAACACGACGAGTTGAGTTTATACCAAAAAGTTCTACTTTGGTTTCATCTGACCACATGACATTCTCCCAATCCTCTGCTGTATCATCCATGTGCTCTCTGGCAAACTTCAGACGGGCCTGGACATGCACTGGCTTCAGCAGCGGAACACGTCTGGCACTGCGGGATTTGATTCCCTGCCGTTGTAGTGTGTTACTGATGGTGACCTTTGTTACTTTGGTCCCAGCTCTCTGCAGGTCATTCACCAGGTCCCCCCGTGTGGTTCTGGGATCTTTGCTCACCGTTCTCATGATCATTTTGACCCCACGGGATGAGATCTTGCGTGGAGCCCCAGATCGAGGGAGATTATCAGTGGTCTTGTATGTCTTCCATTTTCTGATGATTGCTCCCACAGTTGATTTTTTCACACCAAGCTGCTTGCCTATTGTAGATTCACTCTTCCCAGTCTGGTGCAGGTCTACAATTCTTTTCCTGGTGTCCTTCGAAAGCTCTTTGGTCTTGGCCATGGCGGAGTTTGGAGTCTGACTGGTTGAGGCTGTGGACAGGTGTCTTTTATACAGATGATGAGGTCAAACAGGTGCCATTCATACAGGTAACGAGTGGGGGACAGAAAAGCTTCTTACAGAAGACGTTACAGGTCTGTGAGAGCCAGGGATTTTCCTTGTTTGAGGTGACCAAATACTTATTTTCCACCCTGATTTACGAATAAATTCTTTACAAATCCTACCATGTGAATTCATGGATTTTTTTTTCACATTCTGTCTCTCACAGTTGAAGTGTACCTCTGGTGCAAATTACTGACCTCTGTCATCATTTTAAGTGGGGGAACTTGCACAATCGGTGGCTGACTAAATACTTTTTTGCCCCACTGTAATTGTCTCCTCTCTCTCTGTCTGTGAAGGTTCTCAGTCATCCAGGTCATCATAGTCAAAGGAGCTTGCAAAGAAAAGCGTCTGGACTTCTTTAAGTTGCTTGAAGACGTTTCACCTCTCATCCGAGAAGCTTCTTCAGTTCTAAGGTCAAATGGTGGGGAGTCCCAGATTTAAACCATCTATAATCCAGTTTTGAGTTCCCTCCCCAGATGCCTTAATGCCCACTCACATCCTGGGCCATCTGACCTCAGGAATTCGCATGATAAGGTGGGGCCAGCTTTCACAATGAGCTCACCCAAAACCCTGGCTGATTGGGACCCACACCCATTTTCCCACCTTGGCTCATGTGATTAGAGGATCATTGGGGGGTCCTTTTGTCCCTCTTTGGGGAGAAACTCCCACCGGGTTTAATCTGGGACTCTCCACCATTTGACCTTAGAACTGAAGAAGCTTCTCGGATGAGATGTGAAACGTCTTCAAGCAACTTAAAGAAGTCCAGACGCTTTTCTTTGCAAGCTCCTTTGACCCGTCTCCTCTCTCCTGTTTCGGCCTGTACTTCTCATTTCCCCCACTTTCCTTTGGATTTTATAAAACCATCGCCCTTTCCTCTCTTCCTCCCATTGCATTTGCCACCTTTCCTTCAGTTTGTATCGTATTCTATTCTTGAGCTCCATCCTACTCACACTAATAACCATATCTACCATCGGTCCCCTTGTTGCGACTTTTGCTGTCCTATCTGCCATTTCATTTCCCTTAACTCCATGATGCGCTGGTACCCATAAGAATGTGACCATAAGCCCCATCATAACAATTCTGAATCATGTTTGCTGGATCTCTATCAGAATGTCAGGTCTGCATTCTGAGTGACTTTCTTGCAGACTGGCCAGTGAAGAGCTCGAGTCTGAACATATCACAGATCTTAGTGGTTTTGTTTCTTCAATCCACTGGACTGCTAACAATATTGAAACCATTTAACCTGTGTACATTTAGCTGCTTCTTCTTCTGCTGCCAATTTAAAGATGCTTTACCGCCACCTGCTGGGCTGGAGTGTGGACCATGACGATTTTAAGGCCTGGGTATTTTCTTAAGAAACTCCCAGTGACATTTAAAAATCTGAACATCATTATCTCACCTATACTCTTTTGTAAAATCTCTTCAAGCATTAACTGAACACTACCTCTCTGAAAAGCCCTCGTTTAGCTGACTACAAATCACTTTTTCTGTACTACAGTTGTGGAGTAAGCCTAATCTGTCAGGATCCTGGGTCATTCAACCCAGCGTTCTTAGTTTTTCCTGTGTTTCTGTGTCTTGTTCCCCTCGTTATTTCCCAGTGTATTTAAATCCTGTGTTTCTCTGAGTCTGTGTTGCGTCATTCCTCTTGCTGTGTGGATCTCCCTGTGTCTCCCTGTGAGTTTTAGTTTGTGATTTCCCAGTTTAGTTTAGTTTGCGTTTGTATGCTTTTTCCCTGCGAGCCAATAAAGCTGTGATTTTGAGTTAATCCCTTGAGTCTGAGTGCCTGTATTTTGGGTCCTACTCCTTCCTGCCACACAGCGTTTCCTGACAGAATGACGTGGCCAGACATGGACACTGCGGCACTCAACCTACCAGAAGAACTGCGTCAGGACATTATTTACTCAGTGGAAAAACTTCTCCAACTCTGGCTTAAACATGAGGGGACGGGGTTTCACCGCGCTGTGGAAACAAAACTACAGCGTTTAATTTCCAGTCTTCCTTGGCTACTTGGCACCCACTCGAACAGCATTTAATCCTAAATGAGCTCCACCTCCATCCCCCAGCTGCTACTGCTCACCTGCCCGACTGGCTGGACGTGGAGCTGCCTGGCCCATCGCGTAGCTGCCCAGCCAGAAGCTCCATTTTCCCCTCTACCATCACTTCAGTCATCAGTTCGGTCAGCCACTCAGTTGCCCTTAGCTCCATCATCCACACTACCACCTGCTTCACTTCCACCACAACCATCACTACACTCAGCCATTCAGGCTGCTGCTCAGTCAGTCATTCAACCTGTAGCCCTGCCATTAATGCGCTCTGTAGCTGAGCCATTAGCTGCCCGACCCGCAGCCAATTCAGCCACTCCTCCACTCGTTACACCTCCACCACAATCGTCACTGCTGCCCGCAACACAGCCCTTATCCCCGCTACCCATAGCTGCGTCTTCAGTGTCCCCTCTCCCTGTAGCCCAGCCATTGGCTCTGTCATCAGCAGCTACATTTCCACCTGAACCATTAGCTCAGTCGCCGCTAGCTCAGTCATCTACTCAACCACCAGCTCCACTTTCTCCCCAACCGTCACTACAGCCACTAGTTCAGTCCCCTGTGCCAGTGCAAACTTCAGTTGAGTCCCCTGTAGCTGTTCAGTCTCCCAGTCAGTCCCCTGTAGCTGTTCAGTCTCCCGGTCAGTCCCCTGTAGCTGTTCAGTCTCCCAGTCAGTCCCCTGTAGCTGTTCAGTCTCCCGGTCAGTCCCCTGTAGCTGTTCAGTCTCCCAGTCAGTCCCCTGTAGCTGTTCAGTCTCCCGGTCAGTCCCCTGTAGCTGTTCAGTCTCCCGGTCAGTCCCCTGTAGCTGTTCAGTTTCCCAGTCAGTCCCCTGTAGCTGTTCAGTCTCCCGGTCAGTCCCCTGTAGCTGTTCAGTCTCCCAGTCAGTCCCCTGTAGCTGTTCAGTCTCCCAGTCAGTCCCCTGTAGCTGTTCAGTCTCCCGGTCAGTCCCCTGTAGCTGTTCAGTCTCCCGGTCAGTCCCCTGTAGTTGTTCAGTCTCCCGGTCAGTCCTCTGTGGCTGTTCAGTCTCCCGGTCAGTCCCCTGTAGCTGTTCAGTTCCCTGGTCAGCTACACACTCACCCGGCTAGTCAGCCTAATATTCAGCCAGGGGTCCCACTACCCTCTGGCCCTGCATCAGCTCCTGCTGGAAGCTCAGGTGAGTCCATCCAGCACTCCGCGGCTCCCACGCCCCCACCTGCCTCATCCGCTGGGGGTTCTGGAGAGCCTGGCCAGCCCTTCCTCGTGTCCGCTGGGGGTTCTGGTGAGCCCGGCCAGCACTTCCTCGTCTCCGCTGGAGGGTCCGAGGGGCCCGTTCAGTCTCCTGTCTCCGCTGGAGGGGCCGAGGGGCCGCTTCAGCCACCTGTCTCCGCTGTAGGGTCCGAGGGGCCGCTTCAGCCCTCGCCTGCAGCAGCCTCTGCTTCTGCCTTGTCTGGTCCAGCCTCCGAGTCTTCATCCTCATCTGGTCCAGCCTCCCAGTCTTCATCCTCATCTGGTCCAGCCTCCGAGTATTCATCCTCGTCTGGTCCAGCCTCCGAGTCTTCATCATCGTCTGGTCCAGCCTCCGAGTCTTCATCCTTGTCTGGTCCAGCCTCCCAGTCTTCATCCTCGTCTGGTCCAGCCTCCGAGTCTTCATCATCGTCTGCAGCGTCAGCTTCAGCGTCCTCTGGTTCCGCAGCTGCTAAGCTGCCGTCTGGTCTTGCGGTTGACTCGCCACTTCCTCGACCACACCTTGCACGGCCGGCTCTTCCCCAAGATCTCCCTCGTCTGAGTCGCCGCCGCT
Organism: Neolamprologus brichardi; assembly: GCF_056152115.1. Lineage (NCBI taxonomy): Eukaryota > Metazoa > Chordata > Actinopteri > Cichliformes > Cichlidae > Neolamprologus > Neolamprologus brichardi. Next base: position 502,350 of record NC_142112.1, on the reverse strand, counting down.
GCCCTCCGCATGGTCAGCCCCCTGAACTGTTTCCACGTCGCCGCGGTTGCCGTCTGCATGGTTGGCCTCCGGAACCACACTGTTTTGGACTCCTGTGTTGCCGTCCTCCGGGTCGGTCCTCAGAATTATTGATGAACTGCTCCCTGTGCGCCAGTGTTTTGTGCACATTTTGTTTTACACTCTTTGTGCTCCTGTTTTTGGTTCCGTTCTGGGGACAGGGTCTGTCCTCAGCCTTTGAGAGCTTCAGTTACTCACAGTTAGACACAGTAACAAATATGTCATCATCCATCTTCTTATACACTCTATCACTGATCACTAAAACTAGCTGATGTCTGTCCTGATGTCCAGGTAGGACAGACTGCAGTGAGTTTAATAAGCTGTGTTAGATTACACTTAGAGGGACAGCTTCATCTGTCAAACAGGGTCTATGATGGTTTGATTACTACATTTAACAGAGTTCATGGTTGAGCTGAAACAACAAGAAGACTGCAGGTGCACCTGGAGGTCTGTCATTAGATTTACTGCAGAAACTGGATCCAACTGGATCCAACTGGAGCTCTTGTTGGGATCTAGGGTGCATCAGGTCTGTGCTGAGCAGAATGAATAAAGCCAATAAGATGTCTCTGTATGAGGAGGTTGGGTCACAGGAGGTTAACAGAAACTCTGCAGCAGCATCATCAGCTCACATTAAAACTTTGATGATTCACTTCTGTGGTGTTTTTACAGAAACACGTCACAAAATTAGCTGTTTTGTGTGTGAGCTTTAAGTTTCTTGTCTTCATTCTGGATTCTTGTGTTGGTGTTTTTACACACAGCAGATATTTCCTGGTTGCTTCCTTGATGACCACATGAAGCTTTCTGAAGCTTGGATTGAAAACACTTCATTACTCAAAGCTGTCCAACACAGGCCTCTGTGCTGCCATCTGGCGGACAAACATATGAAGTGCAGCGTGAAGCTACAAATTAAAATGAACTGCTTCAGCTACGTTTATATATAACATACTATAACCTATATAACTATATGTATAGTGCATTATGTAGGTTTTAGAGCTGGGGGTAGAGTTGCTGATGGCCTGGTTTTTATTTATTTTCCCCATGGTTCACCAGCTCTCACACAATATCACCACCAATGATCCACGTCCTTATAAACCTCTGAATCAGGTCCTGAAGCAGTGACGTACTGAGTGAAGACCTCACTGATCACATGACTCTGGTCACCTGGACTCAGTGTTTCTGAAGCAGTGTGCTGGGTTTTAAAAATACGTGGATGCTGCCTGATGTTGGGCCCACAGAGGAAGACGACTGTTAGGGTGCCTGGGTTGTTGACCCAGTGTTTTGTGTTTTTGGTTCTTTGATTTTGTTTATTTTATTATATTCTAGCTTTGCCTTATGTGTTATAGGTTTATTCTTAGTTTAGGTTTTCTGTGTGGGTTTTGTTAGGGTTTAGTGTTCTGGTTTTCTGTCTACGTAAGTGTATTTGCAAGTTTGTTACCTTTTGAGTTTAGCAATAAATCTGAGTTTGAGTTACTTTCCGTCTCCGACTGTCTGCATTTTGGGTCCTTCATATCACCACTCCTGCCTGCACACAGCCTTCACATAACAGAAGATCGCGACCAGAACATGGACTCCGCAGACTGTTCCATCTCAGACTTTGAGGCTGAGATGAAGGGGTTGGTTGATTTGCTGGACCGCATTGCTCAGGCCGATAGCTTACAGGCTATGGCTGTGGGACTGAGGGCGGTGGAGATAATGATTACAACCAACCCCCAGCTTCATCAGTTCTCCATGGACACTTATCTGGGCCACACCATAGCCACGTGGAGGGAGCACGTCAGAGCCAGCGAGCTGGCTATCTCTCTCTCCACACCAACGCAGCAGCAGATGGAGCTCGCTGTAAAGCAGCTGCGTTCGCCACAGCAGGACAGCGTTTCTGCTGGAGGTTCTGGTGAACCGCACCAGACTTTGTTCGTCTCTGCTGGAGAGACCAAGGGGCCCGTCCAGCCGTCTGTTCCTGCTGGGGGTTCTGGAGAACCGCTCCAGCCATCTACCATCTCTGCTGAAGGGTCTGAGGGGCCCGTTCAGCCTTCTGTCTCCACTGGAGGGCCCGAGGGGCCCGTTCAGCCTTCTGTCTCTGCTGGAGGGTCCAAGGGGCCCGTCCAGCCACCTGCCTCTGCTGGAGGGCCTGAGGGGCCCTCCAGCCTTCATCTGCTTCCGCCAGAGGGTCAGAGGCGCCCATCCAGCCTTCGTCTGCCTCCGCTGGAGGGTCCGAGGGGCCGGTCCAGCCTTCGTCTGCCTCCGCTGGAGGGTCCGAGGGGCCCGTCCAGTCTTTGTTGCCTGCAGCGCCACCACCCGCAGCTCCCACGCCGTCGCCTGCAGCGCCACCACCCGCGGCTCCCACGCCGTCGCCTGCAGCGCCATCCTCATCGGATCCAGCCTCCGAGTCTTCATCCTCGTCTGGTCCAGCCTCCGAGTCTTCATCCTCGTCTGCAGCGTCAGCTTCAGCGTCCTCACCCCGTCTTGCTTCGTCTGCGCCTGAGGATTCCATGCCGTCTGGTTCTGCCTCACCTCGTCCTGTCCGGCCTGCACGTCCTCGTCCTATCCGGCCACCTTCCAGGCCATTGGCTGTACTTTGTCGTTGTCGCAGCCGGCCTCCGGCCCTGCTCAGTTGCCACCGCTGCTGACTTCCACGCGGCCGGCCTCCGGACCTGCCCTGTCGGCGCCGCTGGCTCCGCGGTCGGCCTCCTGAACTGTTTTTTGGACTTCTGTGTTGTCGACCTCCGGGCCGGCCCCCTGAACTGCCCGGGTTTGAACTCTTGGGCCGTCGACCTCCGGGCCCGCCCCCGGAACTTTGTGGGAACTGTTTTTCCTGGCCGCCTGCGCCTGTCGTGAGCCTGTTTTTATTCTGTTGTTTTCTGGGCTCCAGTGTTTGCTGTTTTTGATCTGTAGCTCCTTGTGTTTAGTTTGTTTCGTTCCCTCCGTCCTGCACCCCCGCCGCCCACCCTAGTTGGGTTTATTTTTTGTTTTGGTGTTCCGGTTTGGGCTGTCTGGGAGCCAGCCCTTTGGGGAGGGGGGGGGGGGGGGGGTGTCTGTCTACGTAAGTGTATTTGCAAGTTTGTTACCTTTTGAGTTTACCAATAAATCTGAGCTTGAGTTACTTTCCGTCTCCGACTGTCCTTCATATCATCACTCTTGCCTGCACACAGCCTTCAAATAACAACGACTCACTCACTCTTCTTAACTTCCTCCTTAAACATGTGGAAGGAGAGCAAAGTGCTGCCAGACTCTTATTTCTGACAGGAACAGAAGAAACCACAGCAAACTGTTCCAGTTCTTCATCTTCATCACAATCTATTTATTTCTGAAGGTGTCTTCAGTCTGAGGGTTTGAAGTTTCCATGTCTGTGTGATGTGAGGTCTGAAGGCTGCTGGTTAAACTGGGACTCACTGTCACTGTGTATCAGGATACATTTAGTTCATAATACACAGAAAAATCAGAGTTATTACCTGTAATAAATGTGAAAGTAAAGATTCCTGCAGTGATAACCAGGCAGGACTGAAACACATCCAAGCTGTCACCATGGTAACAGCACCGTCCATCCACAGGTGAGGGGAGGAGCAAAAAGAGGGACTTTCACCATTTTATACTAAAAACACTCAACTAATGGTTCAAATATGAAACAAATAAGCCCACATTAATGTGAGCATTTATTAAATAATAATAATAATGATTTCCTCCTGATCTCATTTCCATAGCAGAGAAAACTGTGGTGTATATTGAGGTGGAAGGTGTGGTCTATGGCTCAGGTGTAGAGTGAGGGTGGGGTGCACCACAGCAGCATGCTGGGACTGCTGAGGGTGGAGGAGGGAGTGATGATGACATCAGAGCTGCAGCAAAGCAGTCAGCAGCACAGAGACCAGTGAATACACAGTCTGTTCATCTTTGCATAGATACAATATATAGCACAATATTGAATGACAGAGACACGCTGTGTGAGCTTCCACAGATACACTGACGTCAGTATCCAGAGTCCTCCTGCTGCTCCCCCCTCAGAGCCCCGTGATCAGCACCAACACATTCAGTTAGATGACAGAGTCCAGCTGCAGCTAGAATCAGCTCCCCTCTGTGAACAACAGCACAGCGTCAGTGTTTCACACTCAGTGAAAGGAGAAAACAGCAGAAGAACACCATGTGTGCTACGTTTCCCAGGACACACTACAAACTGCACAAATACAGAGCAGCACGTGGAAGGACCTGGAGCTGCATTTAAAGAGAAAAGACAGCGTGATGTCCTGTATGAACAGGTGGAAGGAACCAAGTCCTCAGCTGAAACACTCGTGTTTTTCCACAGACATGAAACACAGCAGGAAACTTTCTCACAGAAGTGCAGCTCATGGATAACACACTTCCTGTCAGTCAGAATGAGGCTGGAGCCAAACACAGAAAGGTGTTTTTGTCCAGATGAGCCCAGAGAAGAAACACGAGTGTCCACAGACATCAGAAGCTCAGAGAGGTGAAACATGAGGTTGGAGTCCTCGTCAGCATTCAGAAGAGCTGCTGTGAAACCCTGAGTACTCATGACAGACTCTGATGGCACAAACACATCATGATTCAAACAGAAAGACAAACATGGAGCTCCTGATCCTCCTGCATGAGAACAAGCTGACATGAGCGCTGTGTCTGAGAGTGTCTCCCTGTCACAGTGACAATAACACAGCTGCTGCTCACAGTCATTAAACTGACCTGAGGTCAGCTGCTAGGACGTCTCTGTGCTCCTTACATATGAACCATGTGACCTCACATCAGTGCTGTGGATGACTGTAGTCATAGAAGAGTAGAGCTGTAGCAGGTGGTGTGAGGAGGAGGAGGAGGTGGTGTATTCTAGTTAATGCAGTACTGAAACACTCCAGCAGAGGGCGCTGTTAAGTCCTTATTGTAATACAGTTACTGTGTGCAGTTATACTTCATACATAATCTGCACTTATTTCCATCAGACATGCTGTCAGTAAATGATTGATTTCTATTTATTCTACTAGTTTTATTAAAGTGAAAAATTAAAGCTGATGGTTTGACTGGATGTACACTGGTACTTCATGTGTCCGCACACTGTGTCTGAGAAGGATGTGCGGAAGTGCTTCAGGAAGGTGAACGGACGCAAAGCTACTGGATTCCCGGCCACATCAGGAGGATTGGAGAGGCTCCTGACGGAGCTGCTGTCAGATGCCAGAACTGGAGGAAACTCATTCACCCTCACAGAAGGCCTTCAAAATAAATGTACGCAGAGGCTGTTATATCAAAAGCTGCAAAATTGGCCATAAACCAAATTAAAATCTGAGCAGTGAGAGGTTACAGTTTTCTCAGTCAAACTGCAAAATGCATCAGTACATTTCCATATTTTTATATCTATAAAAAGAAAGCTGACACTTGCAAGACTTTATCAAAGGTGTGAGCGTCACAGCAGATGCCTTTGTGTCAAAGTAGCTGAGGATAAAACACAGAAAAACATGAAGGAGATTTTCCTGGCCTGGGATTTTATAAAAATATTCTGCAGTAGATCAAAAACGCAATAAAGTCATTAGTCAACATCTGAACATTACCTGATGCTGCTTAAGTGAAGCAAAGTTACAGAGGTTTGATTACAGACACAGATAAGTGTTTTGAAATAATTTAAAAAAGGTTAAATTTGTTCAGTAGCCAACAGAGGCTTTCTTTTTGGAAGTAAGTAAAAGGGAAAAAACAGCGGCCGACAGCGCTGCAAACAACGGTAGACTTGTGCATAACAAGCAAGCGTATAATGCAGAAAACAGATTTTTAGACAGGAAACTGTTCTTGAAGTACAGAGAGAGAGAGCTCTGCATGAAGTGTGATTTTATCGAGGTGGAAGCAAAACAGCAAAAGTCAGAGGGAATCCATGACAATGTTTATGTGAAGCGTAGTTTGGATCTTATTTTGCTGCTGGTTCAGTCAATATTGTCTGGAGAGAGATCAAACCTGCAGCTTCAGAATCAGCACAAAAAGGACGTAAACACAAAGCGCGGACCTGCCGAAGCATCAGAATCAGCGAGCTGTCGGCTTTCAGCCCGACCGCGTCCGTGCCGTCAGGTGAGAAAGGCGACATCTCACTGATCCGTTGGCGGGTCCGAGCTTTGTGTTTACGTCTCTGTGCAGAATCCGTGTACCTGCTCTCATTTACTGTTTTTTTTTCCTGTCCTGTTTGGATCTTCAGCCATCAGAATTGTTGTCTGAAGGCCAAGAAAGATGCCAGGTGGATTTACTTTACCAATGACAAGTATGAAAGTCTAAATGTGCTGCTCTTTCCAACCTTTACCATCAATGGAACTGTGGAGCTAGAGCAGAGAGGGGTCGAGCTCACACAGTTTGAACATGATGGGTTGTATTTAAAGAAATGCAGCTTGGTTACTTTGTTACTTCCTAACAGTTTTCTGTAAGTTTGAGAGCTCTGAGTAACCCTGTGACTCTTCCTCCTGCAGCTGAATGTTCAGGCTGCTGCGTGTTGTAACATCTAGGACACTACAACACAGAGCGAACACCAACCCCACTGACACAGCAGCCAGGGAGGCAGAAGAACATCAAGAAGGCCCTGAGTAAATGTGGTTATCCCAGCTGGACTTTTGTCAAAGCTGGAAAGGCTCCTAAAGAAAGCTCCAGCTGATCCAGGAGAGAAGGACAACTGCTGCCCAAGAGAAAACCTGCAGTGATCCCGTACGTGTCAGGAGTATCGGAGCAGCTGAGACACATTTTTTCTAATCACCGGGTCTCTGTGGCTTTTAAACCCCAAAACACGCTGCGCCAAAAACTGGTCCACCCCAAGGATCGGGTCCCCCGACACAAACAGAGTAACATAGTGTACGCTGGTCAAAGGAGCTTGCAAAGAAAAGCGTCTGGACTTCTTTAAGTTACTTGAAGACGTTTCACCTCTCATCCGAGAGGCTTCTTCAGTTCTAAGGTCAAATGGTGGAGAGTCCCAGATATAACCCTAGTGGGAGTGTCCCCCCACAGAGGGACAAAAGGACCCCCTGATGATCCTCTAATCGCCTGAGCCAAGGTGTGGAACTGGGTGTGGGTCCCAATCAGCCAGAGTTTCGGGTGAGCTCATTGTGAAACCTGGCCCCACCTTATCATGCGAATTCCTGAGGTCAGATGGCCCAGGGTGTGAGTGGGCCTTAAGGCATCTGGGAAGGGATCTCAAAACTGGATTATAGATGGCAGAGAGTTGGTGTCGTAAACCACCGCCTCTGTTCAAAGATGGTCGCTCACAGTGGACATAGATGGCTTCTTTCACTCCTCTTTCAAACCATCTGTCCTCTCTGTCCAAAATGTGAACATTGGCATCCTCGAAAGAGTGTCCTTTATCCTTAAGATGCAGATGGACAGCTGACTCTTGTCCTGTGGAGGTCGCTCTTCTGTGTTGTGCCATGCGCTTGTGAAGTGGCTGTTTGGTCTCTCCAATGTAGAGGTCTGGGCATTCCTCGCTGCACTGTACGGCATACACCACATTGTTATGTCTGTGTTTTGGCGTTTTGTCTTTCGGGTGAACCAGTTTTTGTCTGAGTGTGTTGCTGGGTCTGAAGTACACCGGGATGTCATGCTTGGAGAAAACCCTCCTGAGTTTCTCTGATACACCGGCTACATAGGGGATGACAATGTTGTTGCGCCTGTCCTTCTTATCCTCCCTCGCTGGTGTCTGATCTTTTCTGTGCCTCTTTGCTGACTTTAAAAACGCCCATTTAGGATAGCCGCACGTTTTGAGTGCTTCCTTTACATGTGTGTGTTCCTTCTTTTTCCCTTCAGGCTTAGAGGGAACATGTTCTGCCCGGTGGTGTAGGGTCCTAATTACTCCAAGTTTGTGTTCCAGAGGGTGATGGGAGTCAAACAGGAGGTACTGGTCCGTGTGTGTGGGCTTCCCGGTAAACTTCGATGTTGAGGTTGCCATTCTCTTCAATGTGCACAGCGCAGTCCAGGAAAGGCAAACAGTCGTCCTTCGTGTCTTCCCTGGTGAACTTGATGTTTTTATCCACAGCGTTGATGTGCGCAGTGAAGGATTCCACTTCTTGTGTCTTGATTTTGACCCAGGTGTCGTCTACATATCTGTACCAGTTGCTGGGTACTCTTCCTTTGAAAGAGCCAAGAGCCTTCCTTTCCACTTCCTCCATGTAAAGGTTGGCTACAATAGGTGACACGGGGGACAAGGAGTTGTCTTCTTGTAGAAAACGACTACAAGAAGACAACTCCTTGGAGGACAGGACCAACTTCACACCCGATCAGATTTGCACACTGTTAGACCTCTGCCTCACCACTACATATTTCAAATACAACGAAGGCTATTACAGACAAAAACATGGCTGTGCTATGGGCTCCCCCGTGTCACCTATTGTAGCCAACCTTTACATGGAGGAAGTGGAAAGGAAGGCTCTTGGCTCTTTCAAAGGAAGAGTACCCAGCAACTGGTACAGATATGTAGACGACACCTGGGTCAAAATCAAGACACAAAAAGTGGAATCCTTCACTGCGCACATCAACGCTGTGGATAAAAACATCAAGTTCACCAGGGAAGACACGAAGGATGACTGTTTGCCTTTCCTGGACTGCGCTGGAGTTGTCTTCTTGTAGAAAACGACTACAAGAAGACAACTCCTTGGAGGACAGGACCAACTTCACACCCGATCAGATTTGCAAACTGTTAGACCTCTGCCTCACCACTACATATTTCAAATACAACGAAGGCTATTACAGACAAAAACATGGCTGTGCTATGGGCTCCCCCGTGTCACCTATTGTAGCCAACCTTTACATGGAGGAAGTGGAAAGGAAGGCTCTTGGCTCTTTCAAAGGAAGAGTACCCAGCCACTGGTACAGATATGTAGACGACACCTGGGTCAAAATCAAGACACAAGAAGTGGAATCCTTCACTGTGCACATCAACGCTGTGGATAAAAACATCAAGTTCACCAGGGAAGACACGAAGGATGACTGTTTGCCTTTCCTGGACTGCGCTGTGCACATTGAAGAGAATGGCAACCTCAACATCGAAGTTTACCGGAAGCCCACACACACGGACCAGTACCTCCTGTTTGACTCCCATCACCCTCTGGAACACAAACTTGGAGTAATTAGGACCCTACACCACCGGGCAGAACATGTTCCATCTAAGCCTGAAGGGAAAAAGAAGGAACACACACATGTAAAGGAAGCACTCAAAACGTGCGGCTATCCTAAATGGGCGTTTTTAAAGTCAGCAAAGAGGCACAGAAAAGATCAGACACCAGCGAGGGAGGATAAGAAGGACAGGCGCAACAACATTGTCATCCCCTATGTAGCCGGTGTATCAGAGAAACTCAGGAGGGTTTTCTCCAAGCATGACATCCCGGTGTACTTCAGACCCAGCAACACACTCAGACAAAAACTGGTTCACCCGAAAGACAAAACGCCAAAACACAGACTTAACAATGTGGTGTATGCCGTACAGTGCAGCGAGGAATGCCCAGACCTCTACATTGGAGAGACCAAACAGCCACTTCACAAGCGCATGGCACAACACAGAAGAGCGACCTCCACAGGACAAGAGTCAGCTGTCCATCTGCATCTTAAGGATAAAGGACACTCTTTCGAGGACGCCAATGTTCACATTTTGGACAGAGAGGACAGATGGTTTGAAAGAGGAGTGAAAGAAGCCATCTATGTCCACTGTGAGCGACCATCTTTGAACAGAGGCGGTGGTTTACGACACCAACTCTCTGCCATCTATAATCCAGTTTTGAGATCCCTTCCCAGATGCCTTAAGGCCCACTCACACCCTGGGCCATCTGACCTCAGGAATTCGCATGATAAGGTGGGGCCAGGTTTCACAATGAACTCACCCGAAACTCTGGCTGATTGGGACCCACACCCAGTTCCACACCTTGGCTCAGGCGATTAGAGGATCATCAGGGGGTCCTTTTGTCCCTCTGTGGGGGGACACTCCCACTAGGGTTATATCTGGGACTCTCCACCATTTGACCTTAGAACTGAAGAAGCCTCTCGGATGAGAGGTGAAACGTCTTCAAGTAACTTAAAGAAGTCCAGACGCTTTTCTTTGCAAGCTCCTTTGACTACGATGACCTGGATGACTGAGAACCTTCACAGACATAGTGTACGCTGTTAAGTGCAGGAGGATTGGCAGGATTTATACATCGGGGAAACCAAACAACCTCTGGCGAAGCAGATGGCACAACACAGAAGAGCCACCTCGTCAGGCCAGGACCCTGCAGTCTGTTTACACCTACAGGCTAGTGGACACTCTTTCAATGATGAGGATGTAACATCCTGGACAGGGAGGAACGCTGGTTTGAGGGCGGAGTCAAGGAGGCCATTTACGTGAAAAGGGAAAGACCATCTCTGAATCGAGGAGGGGCCTAAGGGTACATCTGTCACCATCTTATAATACTGTGATTGCAGCCATTCCCCAACTCTGTGAATGGTACTCATGGCCATTGATCAGTGGTCTTTGATCAGTGGTCTTTGATCAATGGTTGTTGATCAATGGTCATGAGAATTTGCATAATTAGATTAAGGAACTGACCTCCCAGCCCATTGTTCCTTCAGTGGGCTGGTTTCAGTCATTATGCAAATGTGCTGTTTATAAGATTGAAACCTGCAGCTGAGACTGAAGACGTCACTTGGATGAGTGACGAAACGTTTCTCCCACAAAACGCTACGTCCAGATGAACAGAATCAACTTTTGGAGATTTACTTTCCTGGATGATTGAGAATGAATCAAGACACATTCATACATACATCTGTTTTCATAGTAATCAGCTAACAGGCTAAAAAGATCAATGCTCTGTATGATTGTTGATGCTGCAGTGACTGCAGAACTAATGATTCCTCCAGACTAGCAGAGTGTTAAACAGTGAAGAGGAGGTGATGAAGCTCACAGACTTTATGTGATGGTGTTGTAACTGTAAGCAGTGATGCTGTCAGTGTTTCTCTGTGGAAACATGTTTGGTTTGTTATTAATGAGATGAAGCTTGAATCCCAGCGTGTTCACCTCCTGTTACGTGAACAGCATGAAACGTTGTGTGAGGGGAAGATTTGGATGAAACTTGCTGTCTTTGCCTCTCAGTGATTACAAATGTTATTTACATGCTGATGTTAGACACACTGATAGATACAGTTTGTTCATACTGACAGCACACACACTGTTCAGCTCACATTAACACTGTGAGCACCAACTACTGCTGGATCGTTGCTCTGTGCATGCAAAGCCTGCAGGGAAATGTAGTGCACCACCTGTTACTGTTGCACACGTCTGTGTCACACAGTCGCAAATGTATTTGCATGTGTTGTATTCTAACCCAACACACAGATGTAGAGGTGAGCAGATATTTGCAGCGACGTGTCCTGAAATAAGCTGATTGTGGGTCTGAATGCTCTGCAGGTCCCTGCTGTGACTACAGTATCAGCCCTGGTCCCACTGTGGATCTGTCCTGGAGCCCCTGGATGACTCCCACAGTGGAGGAGGGGTCCTTTGTCACAGTGGCTGACCCAGCTCCTGCACCTGGACTCTGGACCCTGCTCCAGGTCATCCACACAAACTCCACAGGAGGTCAGGAGAACATTTGGAGCTGGTGTTCCTCACATGTAGTGGGAATATATTCAGCTCAGTTTTCCTGCTGGGATTACATTTGGCTCGAGCAGGCATATCTGGGAATGAGGAGCCACCACATCACTGTGACTGTTGTTGTACAGTCTGTTTATTCATGCACTGCTGCTGATGTCACAGTGTTCATGTTTCATGTGTGTGTAAATGTTTTACTTTATATGATGTTTAGAAAAGCAGGGAAACACTCGTACTTCCATCAAACTCTACAGCAGATTAAATGGTTACATCCATCTTTAAACGTCCTCACTGATGACGCAACAACAGGTTTGAACCGTCTGTGTTTAACATCACTGGGGCTGTGCGCTATGACCATGATCTCATATCCTATCGTCCTGATAAACATCTATATCACAACAATTTTACATTTTCTGTGACTTTTCTGAATCTCAGGCAAATGAACTTCCCTGAAGTGTTTCCAGCTGGGCGTCGAGTGTTTTGACCGATGCATGAAACGACACGTTTGTGAGTATTTGTGACTATTTATTTCATGGCGTGCTGTGGGGAAAAGCCTGTTGTAACGTTCATGTTTTAGCCCCTGACGGCTCTTTTTGGCTTTTCATCCCTAAACTCTCTGCATGCTCTTTCATGTGATTCATTTTATTTTGAAAAGTCTCAATAGGATCTTGAGCTTTATTGTGAAAGGTTTATGTGGAAAATAAAGAAGCGGACGGCGGAGCCACGCGATGGTTTTACCGTCGTTGTTGCTAACAAGCGTCCGTAGTGTGGTTATATTAAATATAAGAGAAAGAGAGAACTTTAATGCAGACACTACAGTGAGCATCACAACCATGTAACATATTTTTACACCATGAAACAAACAATTTTTCATATCATCATCTGATATATATGTTATATGGAACCGGCCCAGCTCAGGCTGCCTGTGATGACTTTAAAGCACAGCGCCACCCTGTGGTCATCACTGCACTGGTGAAACTACAAATAACAAGTATACAGGGTGGACGGTGGCCCTGAGAGCTCACACACACTGCTGCTTCTAAAACACCATGAAACAGGAAAATGCTGTGAAAGCACAAAATAATCACAGTTCAAAGAGACAATAGTGACAGAAACAGAGGTTTCACTGGTGCTGTGAGGGAGAAATCCCAGAGAAACTTCCTTCCTGCCAGTATACGAGCCCACCAACAGAGACAGAACCAGTTCATCCTCCATCACTTACTGTGGCTCACGTTGCTCTTCTGTTGCTTTCCATCATAGACGTGTCTTTACTGGCTTCTTGTTCTAATTGCACTTAGAAATATGTTGTGTCTTTAACCTGCTGCCGAGATGTTGCTGCTGAGAACATGTGGAGCTGATTCATGTAGTCATGTGTCTGTGAACAGCCAATCACAGGAAGACTTTCAGGAGCAACAGAAACTCAGAGAAACAGCTGAGATGTGCTGAGTGACACAAGAACTGAAAACAAATGTTAAAGTTTCAGTTCAAATGGTCGTTTTGTTTGCAGGGACTGTGAGTGGATGGAGATCCTGGTCTTCCTCAGCTTTGAGTTCTTCCTCTGTTATAAGAACCTCAGGGGGAGAACATGTGCTCACTCTCAGCTGCTTTAACAGGAAAGAAGCTCTTTTAGATCAAAGCTGAGAAACTGTTTGTAACAGCGAACTCTGTCACCTTTCTCTCCTCAGTCTGCTGCTGGACGCTGTCAGGCCCATGAAGCTCTGCTGTAAAGGCTTCCATGTCCCAGGCTTCACCTTTACCTGCTGACCAATGGGAGGCGTGGCCAAAACGCCGATGGGGAGTGGAGCAGCAGGTAGCAGAGGTGAGCCTCTTGTATGCAGCCTGTTTTCTGTGGGACCAGGGAGGACGTGATTCAACATCTGTGTGACAGCTGGAGCAGCACAGTCTGTAGGAAACATCTGTGCATGTAGGAGACACCAAGGTTTACATGGTCAAAGCAGACGACTGACTCAAGCAGCCTCACATTACAGGCTGCTGGCTGCAAGCACATGAACACAGTGACTGGTTTCACTGGTGTCTGTCCCAGTCTGTGACAGAGGGCAGAGAGCAGCATGTGGCAGAGATACAGGAAGTAGCAGACAGATCCAGCCTGCACACAGCGTTTCCTCTGGAGTGTGTTTCACAACCCTGTTTGTGTTTCTCACTAACATGTTGTAGTTTTTCCTGCACACAGCAGCACTTTGATCATTTCTCCTGCTTTTCTTCCTTTTCTAGCTTTTATACACTGACAGTAAAACAAAACTCCAAAGTCATCATTTGAGGAGCTTCTTAAGAGTTTCTGTGAGTTTAGTGAAGTCAGCCTCTCAAAAATAAGTGTGTGTGTGTTGATCTATGTTATCTAATGTTCAGAGAGGACTGCACTGATTTAGCATCCAGGTGAGCAGCTTATGAGCCAACAGGGGAAATTTAGCTGTATTATTGTTGTTTAAATGTAATAATTTATGATTTCATGTTCCAATATTTCACTTTTCCCAACGTTTTGTTATCATTTGGTCTAAAAACCATGACAAACAGCAGTGTTACAGTTGTTAGCATTAGCTGCTATAGAGCACTCAGTCATTGTGTTGGTGTTAGAGACATGAACATATCTGAGCTGATTGTGTGTTTCAGATGTGCAGCAAACTCAACTGTCCCTGTGGGTTTCCTGCTGTAGACATTATCCCCATGATGCTGACGTCCTCTGGTGGGACGAGGTCACAAGTTTATGGATTCAGATGCTAACTGGACCAGACTGGTGTCAAACTTTGTGCTATAGAAGCAAATCAAAGAAGAACTAGTTGGACTTGAGCTGTCTGTAGTGGTGACACCAACACCATGGCAGCCTGCACATGCTGACCCAGGGTCAGTGTTGAACCTATAAGCTTTGTCCTCATAGTTCAATATGTCCTCACTGCACAGATCAATGACATCAGAGCTGTAATGTTGTTCCCCGTCTCACTAAAACTTCTGACATAAGATGACTTTTCTGGGTGATTCCTACTCCAGGGTCACCAGTTTGAATCCCTCTGTTACTGCTGGGAACATGCTGCTAAAGTGCCCTTGAGCAAGGCCACATCCAGCTTATGAAGCCAACCCTGGGCTCTGCTTGCTGGCAGTGACAGAGTAGATGAAACAGCTCAGTGGATTCTAAATAAAAGCTAACAGCGCTCTGTCATGGATAAGTGAAATAAAGCTGATTCACCCACAGCTGCACACAAACACCTCCAACACCTACAGGTCAGTAGATCCACTGCTGTCTCTGATGGTCCCAAACTTGCTTGCTCAGCGTTTGCTGCTGCTGACTTTGAAAATCACACCAAACATGGAATCAAATATATCGACTCGCCTTAGACTAAAGAGAAGCTCACTGCTCACAAAACTCAAACACAAAAGGCTTTCTAAAGACAACAATCACTTTGACAGACAGACAAACATGACTGAGTACAGAGGAGCTGCTGGTTTGAAGCCACAGAAATGTTCAAATGTTTAAACACACTGGAGCGTGGAGATTATAATTGTCACCATTCTGTTAATGACTCTTATTATGTGCGCTCTCCTCCACTGTAACACTAAACACATTAAACCTTTATTTTTGTATAAAGTCAGGATTTATTTATTGGCTCTTCTCAAAAACGTCATGAAGTGCAAAACTCAGCAAACATTGTACAAAAGTAGATTTAGAAGCTGAACAGAACTGAAAACATTTAAAGTGACAGTCAGTACAAATCCAGCTAACATCTCCATCCAATCCAAGTCTTCATTTAAAGTCATTATAACTGTGACACACGGTTTGTTACAGTATTAATCCTGCCTGATGCTGCAGGGCAAACATCATAAAACAGGCTCAGCATTTATTTCCATTATGAAACTTTATGAAGGTTTTATCATTAAAAACAAACCATTGTTCTGTAGTCGTCCCAGGACTGTTGGTCAAACGTTCTCTCCACATGTTTAAGGCTGAGCTCACTTTATCGTCTCTCTGAAGGAGGAAAGCAGATGTTACTAAACATCACAATAAAACATATGAAATGGGTGCACATGAGGAAAGAAGCCGTCTGCACTGTTGAAGTGATGCAAACATCTTCACACATAAAGCAGCAACACCTCTCAGTTTAGCAGCAGCTGGTAAAACCCACAGTGATCTTGGAGCCTCCCTGAAGCACTCGTTTATCAGTAACTGTCAGGAGGATGATTAAACCTTCTGCACACGTCCTGTAGTTACACACTCGGGAAGAAAGACGACGTCCTCGCTCTCCAACATGATGTGTGTTTCATCCAGGACGCTCAAACACAGATTAGTCTCCAAATATCAGACGCACTGGTTCTTCATGCGTTTCTACCTGAGCACTCAGAGTCATTTATACAACAGGCCTCCTTCACCTGTTGGTGCATCTGTTTCTGTGTTTGGCTGTTTCCATCAGTGCCTGATGTTTGTGATCTTTGATCTATTCTGAATTCTCTCTTTGTAACACAAATATTGTTTAGCTTCTTTTGCAAACAAGGCAAAATAATTTGAATGGATTCATTTACTGATCTTACTTTTCTAATGTAAAGCCGTCCTTTCAACGCTTTAGAAAGAAAACCAAACAATATTTTTAAAACTTTCCCAAAATATAAAAGCTATTAAAACCATAAACTTCTGCTCCTTGTTCATGTGATTCTTCTTCTAAACTGTCTGTAATTGTTATTGCTAATTGTCAATAAAGTTGTTTTTCATAAGTTATGTTGTAAAGGAAGCTTGTGGCGAGGGAGGAGGGGCGAATAAAAGCAGGTTCATATAGTGGGAAAGTCCTCAGGTCATGTGAGGATATTTACTGATGCGTCAACACTGTCAGATAAAAGAACGGCTGTTGCATTTGTTCTCCCAGAAATAAGTTTGGTGATGAGTAGAAGAATTACAGATGATGTGGCAGTTTATACTGGGGAGCTGGTAGTGATTTTACTGGCTTTGAACTGGGTGGAGGACGCACCAATAGGGAGGTATTTGGTTTGCTGGGACTCTAGCAGTGTGCTAGTGAGTAAAGGTAATATGTCTTCAGACTCTAGGCATGATATTGTTTTTGTAATACTTGTAATACACAGAGGGATAGAAGTGGATTTCTTATGGCTTCCTGTGAATATGTTGATGCAATGAACAGGATGATAAGTTTGCAAAAGGTGCAGCAAGAAGAAGTCATGTAAGTTTGACTATAAAATACAGTAAAAGTGAGGTGAAGAGTATAATCAAGGTAAAGATGAGGGACGAGTGGCAGGCACAATGGGACAGAGATGGGAAAGGCAGATATCATTATACAGAAAACAGTCGTGTAGAAGAAGCTGCAGGAGAGACGAGGATATAATCTGGAGAGTCAGATTTGGTCACACAGGCTTGAACAGCACACTTAAAAAGATAAACATGACACAGGAAGTGTGATGTCTGTGGACAAGAGGAGACGTTTGACGCGTTGTTAGCGTAGTCAGGATGCTGGATGGAAATGCTGTGCCTGACAGGATGCCAGTGATTACAGGCTGGACTTTGTATTCCTGTTACAGATGGATCCAGGCCCTGGATGACTCCTGGACACACATGACCAACACTAGGCTGCCTTCATCCATCCTTTCCTCCTTCATTGAGACTCAGAATCAGCATGTATGTAACAGGGTGGGGACCTACAACTACCTGGATGGTGGCAGTAACAACAGCAGTAACAGCTACAGTATTAATCAAAGAAGTGAAGTTGTTCATTTTTTTAATCACATTTTAATGAAGATTTGACAAAACAAGGATGAAGTTTGTGTTTTATTAGTTTTATCAGTGATTTGAATCCTTTCATTACAGAGTGAAGTTAAAGTAGACGTGTGAACACACTAATAAACACAAAGGGACACAACTACTACTCCATGATGTAAACCTGAAGTATTACACAACTTTATGAACCTCCTGTTATCCTGGTAGACGAGTACAGCAATAAATCTTTTACTTGAACATCTTCTGGCTCCAATAAGCTTTGAAATGTGACCATGAAGCTACACACTGACTGAAACCCACAGCTGTGACTGTGGATTACATCCACACACAGTGTACCTGCTGTCTCTGTGTGAGCCCGTTATATCACTCAGCGCTCGCTGCTGTTGTTGAATCCACTTTTTACTGTCCGTGCAATCAAGCTCCTCTGCAGAGCTTCATAGAAGATGCTGAGATAAAGAAGTTCAGCTGCTAGAAAATATCTTAGAACCAGTTTATGTGTTAAGGGATCCTTTGCAGTTGTGACTGTTGCCTCTGTTTTTGTCCTTTGGTTCCTGGGAGCCTTTTAACATTTCCATCAGCAACAAATATCTGAACAGGGTTTATTGTAGGAAATACAGGATTAAATAGTTGTCATTATTTGTAGAGTATTTATTAGATGTTGTTCAAGATGATCAGATAAGCTGTTTGTTTAGTTTAATGCTGTGGCTTCAGTCAGCATCACTGCGCTGTATAGTTTTATTTTTCTGATCTTTCTGTTAATGTTGCTGAATAAAAGCTGGTTGGTCTGCACCTCACCTCTGCCTCGAGCCTCCTTCTTTAAACCAGCAGAGGGTCTTCATTCAGTTATCACAGCTCGAGTTGTTCTGCAGGAGACCGAGAGTACTGTCCTTGGTCCATAATGACATTAATCCTCAAAAATAGTTCTGGCATAATAATTGTGCACACAGTGTAAAACTGAAGAAGCTTCTCAGATGAAATGTCTTCAAGAAACTTAAAAAGTCCAGACACTTTTGTTTCTGAGCTCCTTAATTCAATTCAGTTTTATTTATATGAATCACAACAAAAGTCGCCTCAAGGCGCTTTATGTTGTACAGTAGATACAGAGAAAAACCCAACAATCATATGACCCCCTATGAGCAGCACTTTGGCGACAATGAGAAGGAAAAACTCCCTTTTAACAGGAAGAAACCTCCGACAGGCTCAGGGAGGGGCGGGGCCATCTGCTGTGATTGGTTGGGGTGAGAGAAGGAAGACAGGATAAAGACATGCTGTGGAAGAGAGACAGAGGTTAATAACAGATATGATTCAACACAGAGAGGTCTGTTAACACATAGTGAGTGAGAAAGGTGACTGGAAAAGAAAAACTCAATGCATCATGGGAATCCCCGGCAGCCTACATCTATTGCAGCATAACTAAGGGAGGATTCAGGGTCACCTGGTCCAGCCCTAACTATATGCTTTAGCAAAAAGGAAAGTTTGAAGCCTAATCTTGAAAGTAGAGATAGTGTCTGTCCCCTGAAAGGTGAAGTTTTGTGTATATGTGTATATCTATATGCTATATTATCCTGGAGGATAAACATGAGGGGTTAATAAAGTTCTATCTCTCTATTAAAATCCCTCAGAATAAATTAAACGTGAATTTCAGGCAGACATGTTTTTAAAAGAGTCACTTAAATGGAAAAATGTCAGTATCAGCTTTTGGGAACGAGCCTCATTAAGACCTCGAGTGTGAGCAACTTTGTTGTGTTTTTAAAACCAGCCAATAGGAGCGTCTGTGGATATCAGCTGAGGCTGAACTCAGGAACATATAAATACACAGAATTAAACACTAAATGAAAGACATAATTAAATAAGAATCAGATCAACATTTCAGAAGTCAAAGGTCAATGAGAAGAGGTGTGGTTAAACACTGGCAGTGCAGTGACCTAATGCAGTTTGGTTATCACCACGGGAAAAGCCCCGCCCCCTCTGAGCCTCCACTGTGTCCTCAGCCAGGAGCAGCAGGTCAGAGGGGGCGGGGCCATGTCAGGACTTATTTTAAGTGAAGTTTAAAGTGGAGCGACAGCAGGAGTCACACAGCAGTAACCAGCTCTGTCTGCCAGGGTCAAAGGTCAAGCAACTCCTGCAGCTGACCCACTCACAGACTTACACTGATCCATAGAGAGTGATGAATCCACACATCACTTGGCTTGAGGAAGCTGGGTTTCCACACCGTCCAATCAGAAACCAGTGTTGACGCTGAGACCCGTCTCTGTGACAGGAAGTCCATGAACAGGCAGACACTCAGCAGCAGGCTGACCTCTGACCTCTGAGACAGAGGGAGGAGTTTGTGTCAGCAGGGGGCGCTGCAGCATCACCTGAGAGCTTTAAGAACAACAGCAATAAACAGGAAGTGAAAGTCACACTTCTGTTGGTGTGCGTTATCAGCAGACCTCCACCCTCTGCAGGAAGCTGAGATAAGAAGCAGCCAATCACAGAGCAGAGAGCATGTGACTTCCTGTTCCTGCTGTTACTGTGACAACAGCTCCTGGGACAGAGAGCAGCTTTTGTGGAGATCAGGGAAATATTTTACTGCTACTATTCATAACCATCATTACCATTACATTAATTATCATTTCATCAAAGCATTTATTCAATAGATTACACATGTTCTTAGTTACGATTATTACACCTATCACAGAGAGCTTCTGTCTGGTAAAAGGCCAGAAGCGTCAACGGGCGAGGTGAGGCTGAGTGCGTTGGAGGTCGAGACACACACACACACAAAAAATAGTTAGACTCATGTTTAGGTAAGAGTTCAAATAATAGTTGCAAAATCTTGTGACTGCAAAATTGTGTCTGCCTAAGGGACAGTTTGCTCCAGGAGATAAGTGAGAGTCAGAAGATTAACAGGAAGCGCCTGGCCTCAAGACGGAGAAGATGTCTTTTTAAATGTGTCAAAAGTCGTCAACATTTATTGTATTGTATCTGCTTTGACGCATAAGGGCGCGTCATAACCAAAACCGTGAAGTTATAAAAACAACTGCTTGTGTATCATTGGGAAGAGATCGATGCTGTCTGTGTGCAGTGTTCATCTCCCCATGCGTGTGTTCATTAAAAGTCATTGTTTGACCGACTCTCCTGGACCATTGTTGTTTTTGTGCTCACCCTCAATATTTGAACCCGCAACACTTTCTAAAGAGGAAAGAGGCTGCTGTCACCCCCGGGTGTCATGTGACTCATCTGATGTACTGATTTAAGACTGTAAGAACAATAATAACAACATGTTTAATACAGAGTCAGGTGATCCATGCAGAGCAGATCCATGTGATCAAACACAGCTGGATCACATGTTTCCTCTCCTGGAAACAGAAACCCTTCATGTATAAAGGCTCATGTACCCACTGAGCCCTGCTCTCAGATCTGTGAGGCTTTAACAAACAACAGTTTAAAGTCATGTTTAGCATCTTCTGTCAGTGTGGAAGGTCACACACTTTCCTGTATCTTTGAACCCTGAACTACTGGCTGTTCATGTCAGCCTGTAAATACAGACCTGCCTGCTGTCATAGACCCCAGCACTCACATATTACTTATAAGTGATGCATATATATACATATATGCATGTATATATTGTGTATATTGTGCTATTTTTTACTTAGTGTATTGTGTCTTTGTTCCTGTTTGTACTGCAGCACTGTAACCTAAATAATTTCACCTAATAATCAGAAGTATTGTGATTAAATGAAGTGAAACCAGTGTGATCTCCAGTCAGAGCAGAGGACGGTGATGTAAGGAATGGGATTTTAATCAGCCTGTCTCTTTGAACTCTCAGTATCACAAAGTAACATCTGGACTGATGTGTTTACTGTCAGCTAGTTTAAAGGCTGTAGGCTGCAGCCGTTGCTCTAACACTGTATAAATGTAGCAGGCCTCAGTGCTGGTTCTAACAGTCTGAGCTGCTTCAGGCTTTATTTGTGAAGAGCACAGCAGCTTACAAAACACGTAGCTGGGCCTGGACTGCCCCAAAGGAGTGTTTGTTAAAGCCTGCAGTAAATCCAGCAGCAGAATGATGGAAATGCAACACAGAAATGATGAAGAGGAGCAGAATTAAAGCCAAAGTCTAGTTCATATAGTTAGGTCCATAAATCAAATAAGGGAAAATAAAATGTTGGTTGGATGCACCTGTCTGCTCCCTTAATGCTCTCTGGTCGCTATGGTAATGCGTAAACATTTCTTTCAAAATAAGACACACGACTATAACACGGGAAAAGACCCAGGGAAACCAAGTTAATGATAAAAACCCTGAAAACCATTGTTGGATTTATATTTTATTATACTTATTTTTATTGGGGAATATCTAACCATATATGCTTAGAGGTGTATAATCGATTGTGTAATGATAGTAGTCTTTAAAGACTTTGTGTACAGAGTGTTCTGGCATTCACACCCACATCCTGGGATCATGGGAGAGGTGCTACCTCCTCTTATTGTTTTGTGGTAGGATGTCTGTTTTAGTCTAAGTGCCTTTTGTTTAGATGAACTGCTGAACTTCCAGACCAGCAGGTTTAGGGAAGTCGTTTATGGGGACACATTCTGACTCCACACACACACACCTACATAACATACAGACTGGTACCTTTGTTCACGTGTATGTTAATGAACCTATGTATATTCATGTAACCTCAATAAAGAGCAGTGTTACAGGGGAATGGACGAGAGCAACTGTGGTCAAGCGAAGGAACGGTGTTTGTCCAGTTGCACGAGAAACATAAAGAACTACCCGTGTCTTGCTTTGCTGTGTAGCTGAATTGTCTTGAACGTTCCAGCGAATACGTTTATGCTACAAACCTATCAACCATAAATTTCACACCGAGCCTCGACTCTCACGGCCCGGTACCAAACGACTCACGGACCAGTCCGTGACCCGGGGGTTGGGAGCCGCTGCGTTAACACATGAGTAGTTCAGGGCTGCATGTCATTTTCATTGTTAATATCTTTGTGAAAAGCACATTGATGTGAAAATCTTCATGAGAGTCAGAGTCCCTACAACACAATTAAAGATTCATTTAAAAGAAAATCACAAGTTATTATCATCTTCAGAACATTTCATTATATATTAGAGACAGACTGCTGTGTACATCTCATCACTATCCAAATAACCTACAGTCCACAAACGCATCATGAACCAGTGTTCAGGGCTGTGGTCTGTCCCCAGTTACATGGATCAGCTGGTTCCCTGGAGGTGACTGCTGCTGTGGTTTGAGCTGATGAATAAACCTGAACTGAATCAGCTGTCCAGTTACTTTTGGTCCCTTTAAACCAGGCTGTCACATGTTCAGGATGTGAAACTCCTCATCCAGAGTTAAGGTGAAACCCTGAATGATGTCAGGGTTCCTGGGTTGCTGACCGATTGTTTCCTGTTTGATTGTGTCAGCCGTCTGTGCGTCATGTTCACTTCATCCTGTCATCACCATAAACCCCGCCCACATCCTCAGCTTGTGAGTGGGTCCTGTCTTCTCCACGTCCACACCACCTTCATGAATGCGCGGGCACCCCCCTCCAGACCTGATCCCTCCATCCGTGCACATACCACTCACACCCGTCTCCTCATAGTGGGGCGAGTTTTATAAAGTGATATTTCAGTGTGAATTTATACAATGACTTTATCTTTGATCCTGACACTGTGGAGACGCCTCATACAAAGACTTGTTTTAGACACTAGTCTGTAAAGGTGTATGTTAGAAGAATTGTGTTGCCTTTGATGTACACTGTCACATTGTCTCAGTAACAGGACATTGACAGATATTTTAGACAGACACCCCCCCTCACTAATGTGCCAGTTATATTCTCCTCACATATGTAATAATAACTTTATTTCTAAGCTCTCCTGCCCCACCCTGTCTCTATCTGTGACCTTTCACCCACTTTAACTAAGGTGGAGGTTGTTTCAGTCACTTCATCACATCTACTGTGATAAGTTTCATCAGCAGCTTCATGGGAGAATCAAACTCTGTTGGTTCATTTACACAATAATGTTCCTCTAATCAGACACACACACACACAACAACACTCAGGACCCAGTTCAGTCTTTTTATGCAGGGGACGCTTGATTACTGATGGAGCTGCAGTGTGTCGGCCTCTCCTGTAGCTGCGCCACAAACCACGCCCACCACAACGGTTACATTACTTTTGTAAACAAAATCTAAACAAAAGTAAGAATAAAAGTAGAAAAAGATACATATGAACAAAAATGTAAAAAGTCTGAAATGTAATTTGTTGTAACTCAGGAAATTCCCAACTGTGGTCTAAAGCACAGTTTAGCCTTAGCAAATGTTAAAAGAAAAGTCGTCACTTCCTGATTTCTGTTTCACTGATAAATATTGTCACACTGGGGTTTTTGCAAATGATATCAGTGACCACTGTGTGGCAGCTGGAGTCAGACAACTGAAGCTCCCACAATCAAGACCACAAACAGCTTTCAAAGGAGCTTTGAAGCTTTTCTGTCAGCAAGCTTCATGATTTATGGGAATCTACCTGATCACCAATGGTGAGCTGGCATGGAATTATTTTTATGACATTTTATCAAAATTATAAATAAGCATGCCTATTAACACATAGTGAGTGAGCATGTTTTCTTCCCACGCAGTGAACAGCGGACACTAATGTTTTTGTCACTTTTTACAGAATCAAACTCAAAGTAAGGTCAGTACTTCCACGCTTTAAACGCTGCACGCTCACACTCTCTCTGCACTCGATATATTATCCATTGTAATCTAATTACCTTTTTTGCAATAGTAATCCCTTACTTTACTCGTTACTTGAAAAAAGTAATCGGATTACTGCCCATCTCTGGTTGGAGCTGTGCACTTGTGGTTTCCACCTTGTGTACACGTTTATCTTTGCTGTGTGTACTTGTACCTCTGAGTGGAAGCTGAACTCTTGAGTTCAAGTATCAAAGCATCAGCTGTGACGTTAAAGTCCAAACAGCTCGTTCATTTGACGAGCAAATGAAAGAAGGTAACGCCGTTTTCATGTGGATGTGTCACTGAGACACTTTCCACATCCACAGCTCACAAAATGGGAAACTATAGAAGTATAACAGTGAACAAGTTACCACACTGCTGTTTTGAAAGAGACACAGTGTGTTTATCTAACTTGGCTGAAGCCAAAGTTCTCCAGACAAATTCAGTCTGTTTTTGCCAAGTGTAAACTCCCTGGATGAGCGCCAGATACACAGAATCAAAAAGGGATAAATCAGTTTTCTTATGTCATGTTCCCGTCACAAATTGGCTCAAGGAGAGTGGGGAGCAGGAGTTCACAGATGAAATGTTCCTATAAATAAAGTGGAATTTATTCAAACTTCAACACATCAAATATAAGCAGTTCAGCAGGGAGTGGATGTGTGTCGTTTGTGCCGATGCAGGTGGATGCAGAGAGAGGCCAGGGCCACGTTCAAACCTGAACACGCTGCACAGTGTTTTGTTCCATTTGTTAGGGATGAATGAAATGCTTCCTTGAAAGCATGTGTGCAGTCACCAGTGGGCGTGGAAGCATGTGCGCCCTCATTTGGTGGGTGTGCAAGAAAAGTCATCCTGTCACACAGCAATGCCTACATAAATCACACCACTCTGCTTAAATAATAATAATGTTTAGTGAAGCAGGTGAAGCAAAGGGCTGCTTTTAATAGGCTGGGAGACCGAGGTGTGCTGCTTTAGCTGGTGAGCCTCTTATGCTAGCCTCCATCTATAAGCTGGGATCATAGGAGCACTGCAGTCCTTACTAGATCAAGTATTGTTATTTATGCAGGTGACAAAAGTTTAACTTCACAGAGTCATAGAATTGAGTTTGAAAAGCAGGTGTTTAATGCAGCTGCTTAGAGTTCACACACAGTAGAAGAATCAGACTTGAGTCACATTTCAAACCACTGGAAAAATACTTAGCAAGTAATAATGAAAACACCACAGACTTAGTATATCCTGTTTAGTCCTGTGTTTGATATTAATGTGCTGTTCAGAGAGGATCTTATGTCCTCTTTTACAAAGCCAGCCCCTTTGTTTCATGATGTTTGTGTATAAATGAATGTAGGTGTATTTATAAGTGTGAAGGAGCCCTGGGAGAAAAGACTGAAGCTTGTGCCAAAGAACAAACAGGAAAGAAAGATCAGCATTAATAAAGACGAGCACAGAAGGAGCCCAAGCACGTGTTTCTTTTTCAGATTTCTCTAAAAGTGTGTGTTCATTTGTTCCATCTGTCTTCTTCACAATAAACAACAGCTAACAGACACACATGCACTCTGTGTCACTTAACAGGGGCTGATGAAAGTGGACACAGTAAAGGGAGAGCTGGACCTGCTCTACACATCCTGGACTCTGTTAACAGACTTTATTCTGCAGCATCAACAGATGACGTATAAAAATATATGAAAATATAGTAACGTTTAACATTGTGACTGTTCACATTAGTGAAGCTGTTACTTTGCTGCCAGGTGAAAAAAGAACCTAAAGCTGAGTCTTATTAAACATCTGCTGCACGAGAGAGTTTCATGGCCCTGCTTTATCCTGTGCTTGCTGACCACCTCGTCCTGAAACCTCTTCATCATCCTCACAGTTGTGTGAAGAAAGAGGGAAGCAGGTGGAGATGGAAACCATCTGTGCTCCTGTGTTCACTTGTGTGTGCGTCTATGGTCATATCTAATGTGTACCTACAGACAAATACAAACACAAACACCTGGCATTGCACAAGAGTCTCTACTGGAGCAACCTGCAGATCTCAGAGATGTGATTAGAGGGTAAAGTGGACTAGTGAGTGCATCTATGTTGTTGTTGTCTGCTGGGGGACAGCATCAGCTCCAGAGATGCATCAGGATCAGCAAACTAATCTGCAAGGCTGGAAGTGTCACTGAAGGAGTTTGAGTCAGTGAGGGACTCAAACTCTTTATTCTGTGAGCTGAACACAGCTGTCAGGCAAAACATCTGTGATGGGACATTTCTTTATTTCATGATCACTTTGTCACTTAGTTCTATGCATGTAGGACAGCATCACATGTGAGTCTTATGCTGCTTCACATCTTTGTTCTACACACACACACAGTGGGGCATTGCAAGTTCATGGGAGACGTTACACAGATGTGAGACTCCTTCCCTTATCAGGGGGGAGGAAGGAGGGAGGATTGGAGAGGTAAATCTCCAGGTGACGGCTACGTGAAAAACAAAGGGAGGCTTCTGAGACAGAGCCAACATATATAAGAGGGTTGGAAAGTGATCACATGTAAACAGTAAACATTACTAACCAGGTATTCTTTGAAGAGGATGTTTGGGTCCAGACAAAGACAAAGAGAAGTCAGCAGCATCACAAACATCAATATCAGAGGAAGCAGGTAAAGGACACTATTTGAACTTTAAAATGCAAAAGAAGAACGATCGACTAATGAATTGATTGCATTTAAGCTAACTTAACAATAATCTTTAGAAGAAGAGCAATGTTGACAATGCTATATAATAACTTTCTATAACAATAATTACTGTATGACCTGGTCTATTGACATCATGTCTGACTCACATGTAGTGAAAAACTTAGTAAAATGTATTTTGTGACATAGTGTATGTTATTATACGTTAATAGAATAGAACAGATCTTTACTGTCACTCTTACAAGAACAATGAAACACAGTTTGGCATCTCTCCCACAGCAGCAGGTTGACTTTTACATTAAAATTCCTTCAGAATAAAAAAAACATGAAAGAAAAAGAGAAAAAAATAGACTTAAAGTTTAAGAGGTGCGTACACAGGGAATGTAAATAATGACTAAGTATCTACACAGACATGTACAAGTTATATACAAGTTATATGCCAGACGAAGGAGCAGGTGATCAGTGCGATATAAGGTGCAATGTGATGGGTGGTGGTGCACAGTGAGTGTCCAGGGTGCGAGGGGTCTTTGAGGACGATATTGCCAGTATATAAATGTCTCTGAGGGAGGTTAGTGTCGGGCCCAGGGCCGCTCTGCTGCCCTCACCACCCGCTGCAGTTTCCTCTTGTCCTCCACAGCAGCTGAACCACAGTGTGCAGCAGAAGGATCTCCATGGTAGAAGTTCATTAGCAGTTTGTGATTAGCTTTCTTACGTAGATCTCAAATTAAAAACCAATGATTGATGCAAAACTCATTTGTTGCTTTGGGTTTGTTATTTTCAGTTTATTTAATATAAACTTTTAGTTTTGTCATTTCTTCTTCAAGTAATGATTCAAGACAAAGAGAAGGTAATAAGACGTGGTATTGGCCACTAGTGAAGTGTATGACTGTCAGGCTGCCAAACAAACCTCTTCTCCAGCACGTCACACTTGTGGAGCTTCCTGGAAACTGTGACTGTAACAAGAGCAGAGATCAGATGTGGAAAGGGCTCATTCAAAGTTACCTGCACCTTTATCTTTATCTGCAACAAGTCTGATCTTTTTTGAAAGCAACTTCAAATTCAAATATAAATCTGGGGGAAGAAACACTGACCAGCTCCACATTCACAGGAGACTGAAGACATAAAATAAAAGAAATGAAATAGCCAGTTGAGCAGTGTGCTTATTTGAGGAACTGTTTAATATTTGATTTTTCATAAACTCTGAGACATTTTAAGTACATTTGTAAATGTGCCCTCTAGTGGAAAATTTGTGTTGATGAAGATGAAACAAGGGTGGACATTTCAGCAAACAATGATCCCAAACACAGCCAGCTGGTTTCAGAGAGAGAAAATAAAGCTGATAGAACGGCCATTGACCTGAATCCTCACAGTTTATAGAAGAGGCCCTGTTGATGTGGAGAAACATCTGAGCACATGTGATGTGCAAGTTAAGAGCACTTTAGCATCTCATGGTGGTTACCTCGGAGACTGTCACTTTGTGTAGAGCCACGCCCACAGCGCACAGAATACATGCGTACAACTAATTTGTCCACACAGGAGACATCTTGATGCTGTCATCATACACAAAGGCTTTTGTACAAAGTATTAAACCAACTGCAGCAAGTGTGTTCAAGACTTTTCCCCTGTCTTATTTCTCTTTATTACACATAATCAATGGAAACGTGTGGTTTGATTACTTTGCATGTGATGGGTTGTTGCCACATCTGGTGAGATTTTCATGTCAACAATACCTTCTGAAATATATTTCTTTAGAAAATTGGTGACACTGGTGAAATTCGTCCAATAGCCGCTCTATTTAAACGCCATAACCACACTGGGTAGCAACCTCACCACTACATGGCCACAGAGATTTCCACAGTATGCACCTGCGGGAACAGGAACATGACACAGAAATGTATTATTTAAATGGTCTGTTGGAAAATACATTCAAAGCATGGATGGAGAGATGTCCACCTAATCACAAACTGGGAAGCTGCAAAATCTCTTAGTGGAGTACTGAAAACATCTGTGCACAAGCACTTTGTGCCAATGGACTTGGAAAGCTTGGCTGAGGTTGGAATTTGCCACACATGGAGTTGAAATGACAAAACATGAGACTGAGAAAAAAATATGAGAAAACCGAAGCAAAAACTCCTCAAAGCAGTGTGGACGATACACACGTCACTAACATGAATCATATATGACTTTAATTATCCATAAAATCATCAACTACAACTATTGAACAGCGTATATGTTAAAGAAAAAGCTTTAAAACCAAGTTAGTACAAACATCACTAATGTCACATAACTTTGTCTTGGGCAGTTAAAGGTAAGTCTGTCACGGTTTTAACTTCTTGTATTTTATATTGAGCTTCTGAGTCCTTGGTTGTGCTGTTTTGTGGGAAAACAGGAGGTTTATCACTCCTCCTGTTTTCTCACAGCGTTTACACTTCAACCTGCTTTTGGTGGCTTTCTTGCGGCAACTGTGACACTTAGTAGTAGAACTGACACACAAAACAACAACTACACTAACTATATACTCTGCAACACACCCAGTGACCTTGATTTGAAGTGGGTTTAATAAACACATTGCAATGTGGAGAGAGCATCCCAGTGAAACACCAGGACCATCTCTGTGGCCACCGCCCTTACATCTTATATACAGACACACAGACAAAGAACATCCACAGACTCTCACATGTTGGCCCCTCTCAGGGGGGGCTATACCTCCTCCCTCACAGAGAGAATTATGACCTTGTTTTCTGCTTGGCCGTCACCTAAAGATTTACATACCTGATAAGCAGAAGGAGTCTCGCTATCTGTTTAACATCTTTCCACATGCATGTAAACTAGTGACAGGAGTGCTCTTACTATGGTAAACTGAGAAAGTGATATTACTATAACTAATGTGATGTGATTAAATATGTGATTAATACATGAAAAAAGAAATCTGCCACCTACATCCAGAGCAACATCACAGACACTCTGGACCCCTGCAGTGTGCCTACCAGTCCAACAGGTCCTCATCAGACACATCGCTGCTGCCCTTCACTACTACCCCTCCCACCTGGAAAACAAAGACTCCTACATCAGGGTACTTTTGGTTGATTACAGCTCCACTTTCAATACTGTGATCCCACACAAACTCACTCACAACACTCGGCCTGCACCCTCCACCCTCTGTGACTGGCTACACTCGACCTGCACCCTCCACCCTCTGTGACTGGCAACACTCGACCTGCACCCTCCACCCTCTGTGACTGGCTACACTCGGCCTGCACCCCACCCTCTGTGACTGGCTACACTCGACCTGCACCCTCCACCCTCTGTGACTGGCTACACTCGGCCTGCACCCCACCCTCTTTGACTGGCTACACTCGACCTGCACCCTCCACCCTCTGTGACTGGCTACACTCGGCCTGCACCCTCCACCCTCTGTGACTGGCTACACTCGGCCTGCACCCTCCACCCTCTGTGACTGGCTACACTCGGCCTGCACCCTCCACCCTCTGTGACTGGCTACACTCGGCCTGCACCCTCCACCCTCTGTGACTGGCTACACTCGGCCTGCACCCTCCACCCTCTGTGACTGGCTACACTCAGCCTGCACCCCACCCTCTGTGACTGGCTACACTCGACCTGCACCCTCCACCCTCTGTGACTGGCTACACTCGGCCTGCACCCTCCACCTTCTGTGACTGGCTACACTCGGCCTGCACCCTCCACCCTCTGTGACTGGCTACACTCGACCTGCACCCTCCACCCTCTGTGACTGGCTACACTCGACCTGCACCCTCCACCCTCTGTGACTGTCAACACTCGGCCTCACCCTCCACCCTCTGTGACTGTCAACACTCGGCCTCACCCTCCACCCTCTGTGACTGGCTACACTTGGCCTGCACCCTCCACCCTCTGTGACTGGCTACAGGACTTTTTGACTGGCAGACAAACACTGGCGTCCCACAGGGTTGCGTCCTCAGTCCCATCCTCTACACCCTGGTCACCTATGACTGTGTCACCTCCAACAAAGACAACATCATTTTGAAGTTCACGGATGACACTGCAGTGATCGGTCGCATCACTGGAGAGGACGATGTGGCTTATAGGAGAGAGGAGGTCGGTCTGGTGTCATGGTGTGAGGACAACAACCTCACCCTCAACACTGATAAGACAAAGGAGATGATAGTGGACACAAGGAAGAAGACGAGGCCTCACCAGCCGCTGTTTAGAGGGTGAGCAGCAGTACCTGGGCGTCCACATCAGTGAGGACCTCACCTGGACACTGAACACCACACAGCTGGTCAAGAAGGCTCAGCAGCTGCTGTATTTCCTGAGGAGGCTGAGGACATTTGGTATGTTGGCCAAGATCCTCAGCAGGTTCTACAGCTGCACTGTGGAGAGAACCCTGACCAGCTGCATCACTGCATGGTACGGCAGCACCACTGCAAACCGCAAATGCCTGCAGAGAGTGATAACAACTGTGGAGAAGATCATCAGGACCCCACTGCCCTCTCTGCAGAGCAGCTACCATCACAGAGTCCAGAGGAGAGACACACCTCTGCCCTCGAGACAAAGGTTCAGAAGTGTGAAATCTAGAACATCCAGACTCAACAACTCCATCTTCCCCACTGCTATCAGACTCCTGAACAGCTGACCGACCTCAAATTGCAATTTGCACATCAGGTCACTTTGCACACTAAGTTCATTTTGCACATTAAACTCCTTTGTACATCCATGTACATCGACATCTGCAGACCACACGTGTCTTCAGTTACTTATTTGTACTTATTTGCAGTTATTTATCTTTTTATTTTATTTTTATTTTAATTATTTTTTATCCTCATTTTTATCTTTTTATTTATTCTTGTTCTTTTAACCCTTATCCTACTTGGCATTGTGCATGCTCTTTCTTCTGTTAGAAATATCCTGTCTCAGAGTGACGCTGAAAAACTAGTTCATGCATTTATTACTTCCAGGCTGGACGACTGTAATTCATTATTATCAGGAAGTCCTAAAAACTCCCTGAAAAGCCTTCAGCTAATCCAAAATGCTGCAGCAAGAGTCCTGACAGGGACTAGAAAGAGAGAGCAGATTTCTCCTGTTTTGGCTTCCTGTTAAATCCAGAATTAAAATCCTGCTCCTCACATACAAGGTCTTAAATAATCAGGCCCCATCTTATCTTAATGACCTTGTAGTACCATATCACCCTATTAGAGCACTTCGCTCTCGCTCTGCAGGCCTACTTGTTGTTCCTAGAGTATTTAAAAGTAGAATGGGAGGGAGAGCCTTCAGTTTTCAGGCCCCTCTTCTGTGGAACCAGCTTCCAGTTTGGATTCGGGAGACAGACACTATCTCTACTTTTAAGATTAGGCTTAAAACTTTCCTTTTTGCTAAAGCATATAGTTAGGGCTGGACCAGGTGACCCTGAATCCTCCCTTAGTTATGCTGCAATAGATGTAGGCTGCCGGGGGATTCCCATGATGCATTGAGTTTTTCCTTTCCAGTCACCTTTCTCACTCACTATGTGTTAACAGACCTCTCTGTATTGAATCATATCTGTTATTAACCTCTGTCTCTCTTCCACAGCATGTCTTTATCCTGTCTTCCTTCTCTCACCCCAACCAATCACAGCAGATGGCCCCACCCCTCCCTGAGCCTGGTTCTGCTGGAGGTTTCTTCCTGTTAAAAGGGAGTTTTTCCTTCCCACTGTCGCCAAAGTGCTGCTCATAGGGGGTCATATGATTGTTGGATTTTTCTCTGTATCTATGAAGCGCCTTGAGGCGACTTTTGTTGTGATTTGGCGCTATATAAATAAAATTGAATTGAATTGAATTCTGTACATATGACAATAAACGCTTTGAATCTTGAATCTTTGAATCTTGAATCTGTTCACATTTGTATGTTTCAGCTCTGTCCTTCAGTCACAACCTGGTGCATCTTCATCTTAACTTCCTGCTTCTATCGTGGTTAAAGCTCATGAATCCTCTGGACATCAAACACTGATGGTGTTATTGGAGCTGAGTGCAGGTTGATGGCTTTATTATCCACACTGTGACACATGGCAGCTGTCAGAGCAGAACACATGAA
Organism: Neolamprologus brichardi; assembly: GCF_056152115.1. Taxonomy (NCBI): domain Eukaryota; kingdom Metazoa; phylum Chordata; class Actinopteri; order Cichliformes; family Cichlidae; genus Neolamprologus; species Neolamprologus brichardi. Next base: position 469,557 of record NC_142112.1, on the reverse strand, counting down.
GTCAGCAGGTGTGTTTAAATTCAGTTTAAATTCAGGGACATGGAGCCCCTGTTGATCCTCTACCTAATCACACGAGCCAAGGTGTGAGAACGGGTGTGGGTCGCAATCAGCCAAGGTTTTGGGTGAACCCACTGTGAGATCTAGCCCCACCCTATCATGTGATTTCCTGTGATCAAATGGCCCAGGATGTGAATGGGTGTTAAGGCGTCCATGTCCCTCTTTGGTGACACTCCCATATGGCTTAAAATCTGGGGCTCTCCACCATTTGACCTTCGAACTGAATAAGCTTCTCGGATGAGAGGTGAAACGTCTTCAAGCAACTTAAAGAAGTCCAGACGCTTTTCTTTCCAAGCTCCTTAGACAACATTTTTCATAGAACAACTTCCAGCTTCTTTTGCTCGGCTACAGTTTGGATGGATTTGCATTTAAAGATGCAACGAGAAAAAATGGTTAGGGTCAGGAGGTCAAAGGTCAGAGCTCCTGTGGGTCTGAGGGCGGCCTCACATTGGAGAAGGATGAAGGAGTCTGACCTGAGCCAGTGTTTGACATCAACACATCAGCACTGCTATCAGTGAGCCTAATGACAGCCGTTAGCATCATTTCAGTGTTTCAGTCATAAAAACGCTTCCTGTCACTGTGGTGGTTACAGTGACGTCATGCAGTTTGTGCTTTGACCTCCAGAGGGCGACAAATCAGCACAGACAGAGAGCTCCATTCAAACTTTGCTGCCATCAGTAATAATTCTTCAAATATATTCATCAGTGTTTGAGCAGTTATGATATCAGGGACAATCTAGACATGTGTGACAATACTGAACATGTCACATGACACACCTTAAACATCATGTGATCCACTCTCAGTCTGCACTTTCATTCATGACTTCAACAGGTTAGTTGAAGTCAGTGGTGAACCTGGACCAACGAGGTCAGAGAGCTGAACTCACTGAGTAACAGAAATAATTCTGCACTGACATTATAATCAGTGTTGATTCTGGTTGATTGTCTGACTGTGTTTGTGAGCTGAGAGGAAATGAAAATGAGTTTGTAACAAAAATCAGTTTTGTCCAGTTTTCCTGTAAAAAGCTGAACTCTAATCTAAGAGGACTGTTACTGACAGGAAACAGCTGCATTATCTGCAGTCTTTGTGATCACAGCTGCTTCAATCATGTTTGTGTCTGCAGAGGTCAGAGGTCACAGTCTGCAGGGTCCAGCTGTCCGTCTGTGAGGAGTGACCGCTCCAAACCTGAACCTCCAGACTTCAGTGCTGAACCTGGACCAACGAGGTCAGAGAGCTGTGATGACTCCTTTACATGTTTGTGTTTCCTGGATAAATATGACCTGAAACATCCTCAGATTGTTACAAAGATTCATTAAAAAGAAAACAACGAAAGAGAAAAGATCCAAATGTTAGACTTGGTCATTTGCTGTTTGAGGACAGTGATGCTCATATCTGTGGGGAAAGTGTGACCTGAGTGGGTTCATGTTTGTCTTTAAAGAACAGAGCTGCTCTGATTCTCTTTGTGTCTGATCTGTTAAACAGTCTGAGAGGTCACAAAGAGACCCAGCAGCTAAAGCCTGGATCATACTGGCTGCTGTTAATGAGACTCCATCAGGACAACACTGAACCACAGTGGTGTGGATGTAGTGGATAAATCCCACCATACTGATGCTCAGATTTAATCACAGGGAACAAAACCAGATGTTACCTTCAGATTGTGACCTTTGGAGTGCAGGATGCAGATTTCAATAGAGAATAAATGTTGTTGTTTTTCAGCTGTGAAAAAAGAATCTAATTTTCTGAACTTAAGAATTTATGATGCTGGAAAAAACATGGAGACTATAACACAACATTTCCACTGTATTCATAGAATGAATGTAAAACTGTCAGACATTCATTAAATATGCAAAATGTCTACAGAAGCACCAGAGGGTCAGATGTGAAGCACTCAGTGATTTTGATAAAATGACTCATCAGTTATTGATCTGTACTACACTGATCTACCACGTTAGTAAAGCTGGTGTTCTGGTGGTGGACGGAGACCTCGGATCAAGTTCTGGTTTTGGAGCAGTGATCTGCTGATGGTTCAGTTTAATGAGCTTCTTCAAAATCATCCCTGACATCACCACTGAAAGGACGTCCATAAACTTACTAAAAATGACCCATATTTTCACAATCTGAGAGTTTAAAACTTGACAAAGTTGATTCAGATGAAGTTATTTGAGCAGAAACTCCTGGATCTTTATCCTGTGTTGATCTAATCCTTCATGATTCGTCCACAGAGTGGAGCAGCAGAGCTCAGAGGTTCCCAGTGGTCAGTCTGCCCAGCAGCATCAAACACAGCTGGACTCCATATTTATGGTCTGTACATGTACAACAACTACTGTTACATCTGTTCTGTTCACAGTCATCTCCATGCTGCTCTTTGTAGACCAGTGGATTGTCTGTAGGGCTCAGAACAAAGTACAAATACTTCATTACATAACCTAATTACTGTTTGCAGGTATCTTTAGTTTACTTGTAGTTTTTTTCTATGAACTTATTATTAACTATTTTTTACTTTTACTCCGTACATTTTTAAACAAATATCTGAACTTTCTACTTCTTAAAAGTAGAAACATCCTCCAAGGAGCTACTTTCTTTTTTACTATTACTTTTAAGTTTAATCAGTACTTCAACTTTTACTGGAGTAGTTTTTAATAGTAGTAGCTGTCCTTCTACTTAAACAAAAGTACAGACTTTGTGTACTTTGCTGATTTTTTACAATGATTCAGTTCTGATTCACAAATTCAGTTTTGACTCAGTCAGAAATATTATAATCATGATTATTTATCTTGGATTTCACTGTTGAAAGAACCTCTAAACCTTGTGAATGAAAAACATTTAATTCCAAATGATTTGAGTCTTTCTATGCAACTACAAACTCCGTGTAAACTACTTTGGTATAAAAACAAAGCTGAGACTTCATCAGAGGTGTAAACATCAAGTTAATGATCCACACTTTGTGTTTACATGTTTTCATGATTACACGATTTCACTCTGATTGGTTCATTCATAAAGTATTCTTTTCCAGCTGCTGGAGGAAAACATCATCACTTTTGTGAAGAACGAGCTGAAGAAGATCCAGAAGGTTCTGAGTCCAGATTACCCAGAATGCTTAGAGAGTCAGAGGGAGGATGAGGAGGAGAGGAGCAGAAAGGCACTTGTGACAATCACAGTGAACTTCCTGAGGAGACTGAAGCAGGAGGAGCTGGCTGACCGTCTCTATTGCAGTAAGAGCATTTCTGTTAGCGTTTAAGCTGATTGATGACTACAACAGTCATTAAACAACCACTGCTGTCCTACTGGGAGACTTCAACGCTCATGTGGGCAATGACAGTGAGCCCTGGAGGGGCGTGATTGGGAGGAATGGCCTCCTGGATCTGAATCCGAGTGGTGTTTTGTTTTTGGACTGTGCAAATCACAGTTTGTCCTTAATGAACAGCATGTTTGAACATAAGGGTCCATAAGTGCATGTGGCACCAGGATGCCGCAGGATGCTGGACAGACCTGGCACAACTAAACGTGCGTGTGAACGCCTCACAGAGGCCCCGGTCTGCAAGACCTTCAACATACACCTCTGGCAGAGCTTCAACTGCAGTCTGAGGGAGACTAGTGCTACTTGCACTGTGTATAGTGCAGGTGGAGCACTGCTGACGTCGACAGAGAATATTGTTGGGCGGTGGAAGGAATACGAATACTTTGAGGACTTCCTTAATCCCACTGACACCTCCTCCTGTAGAAGAGTCTGTGGATGAGGGGACGACTTACCTGTCTCCAGGGACGAGGTCCGTAAGAGAGAAAAATGACTCCTTGTTGGGTACACTGTAAACCCGAATAAGTTCAGTGAACTCAACATTCATGAGGAAACTGATTACATAATAATTTTTAAGTTAACTTACTTAAAAACTATAAGTTCACTGTAACTTAAAAAATATGACCTGAATAAAATCAAAGAATTGAACTACCTCCAACCTGTAACTTAGTATTTAAGTAACTTACGAAGTTTAATTTCACTAAACTTGTATATTTTATTTTATTTGAACTTCATTTCATTATTTTACTAACTTAAATATTATAACTTATATAAACTCTAATTACCTATTAAAGCGCACGCTAAGTCTAACCTTTCATAGACAGGGTCTTTCTGTAAAGAAAAAAAAAAGCTGAGACAGATTTGCAATTGCAAGTTTATTTATAACCACCTGCACAAAACCTTACATGCTTCTGCATTTAAACATGTTTTTAGTGCTTATTGTGCAACTTGTACAGTGAACATTTTAAACAATATAGTGCTTCAGCCTTTTGTTTGGCTCTCTTTTAAAAATAATTATGGAAACAACATAAAAAAGTATCAGCCTGATGCTGTTATAAAACTAATAAAAGGCATTTTTATAAACATTTTACAAAATAAATAGTCTCAATCTACTCTTTAGCTTTTCCCTTAAACTTCAACATAAATAGTATTTTTATAACAAATAATCTAGTGCATCAGTTTTTTCTCCAGTTGTTCACTTTTAAAACTTTTAAAAATAGAATTTAGGAAACATTTAAAACAAAAAAAATATGTATGAGCATTTTCTTACACGTTTTCATTATAGTAGTATACAATTGTTGGAGTTAATGTGCTCATTGTTTTCTAGTTTGTTTATATTGTCTGCACATTTGGATTGTTGACCAGCACAGCTCTTAATTCTGTAAACATTGGAACTCACGTGCTCCTTTTTTAATACGCATGCTTCTGTTTCAGATTTGCAGACAATGAACCTAAGACAGGACCCCATTCGGCTTATTATGTCACATTCTGTAAATATAGTAGCATCTGTGACCCAACATTTAACCTGTACTATTTATTGAACACATTATCCATAATAAGTACTTACATTCCAAACTTTGAAGAATTGTGGCTCCTCCTCCCGTAGGTATAAGACCGTGCAGGACCAGAGTACGTCTGACATCAGCGTCCTGTTCTTGCTGCACAGACAGACAAGATCCAAATTAATAGGGCAAATGTATTTTACAAGTGCATTTACACGCTTCAGTCTGGCTCAGTTCAGTTCACCTCTCATGAAATATCTAAGCTGTCCAGCATTTTCAAAATAAAAAACTAAACTCCTCATACAGCAACACTAATTTGTGTATATATACAAATGTAAATGGGATTTATGTTGGTATTTTAAATTCATGAACTTACTTATTCACTAAATTAAAATGTCTTGGTGATTAATTTGAACATAACTGACCCAGACCTACTTTGATGCATCTTCAATCTAGCGAAACAACTACATAATGTTATTTATACCATGCAGTTACACTTTACCTGTTTATCATATAGATTCAGCAGAGCCTCTGCAGTCTGGCCAGTTCGAGCCGCTTTCTGTCTCAACTAGAGATGGACCGATCCGATATTACGTATCGGTCCGATACTGACGTAAATTACCGGATTGGATATCGGAGAGAAATAAAAAATGTAATACGATTCATTAAATATCAAAAAAGCACCTCACAAAACTTGTGACATGGCGTGACTCGGCTTATAACCGTAGCACGTCGGAGCAGTGTGGTCACGTGATAGAGCAGCTGTGTGTATTTGTAGCCTCGCTACCAAACCAGCATTTCATCTCCGAGGAAGTTTTCCCAGAGAGAAGTAAAGCAAGTGTGTAAGTTAATCTCTGAATGTTTGTAAAGCATTCCAGTTTTAAGCTTAACAACCGATATATGGCGCGACTGCCCCTCTCTCTCTCTCTCTCTCTCCTGCTGCTACTTCAATCATGAAACTGATCAATGATCAGCTGATTGGCTTTTCTGTCGTGAGTCCGTCTCTCTTCTTTGTTTTTGGTCCACTTTGCACCAGAAAGAGGAAACCAGCGGCTGAACAACAGCAGCACGTTTAAGCTTGATCAGCTGTTGTTAGAATTTATTTAATATTACTTTCTACACCAGGATCTTTTTCTACGCAGCTGACGTAACTGTGCAGGGGCGGATCTAGCAAAGTTTAGCCAGGGGGGCCGATAGGGCATGAACAGGGAAAAGGGGGCACAAAGACATACTTTTCTTTCTTATTCTCATTTAAAATGTCGAGCTTTTAATAAATAATTATCTGAATCTTACACCCAAAGTTTTAATCTTATGTAAAATATATAGAAGTCCATTAATGTATATAGTAACTGTTAAGTCTAATATACCCTAGTAAGCTATACTACTTTGGGAAGGTACCATCTGTGCTGTCTGCAGTTCTGTAGAAGAAAGATGTTGAATCTATTTAATATTTCTTGAAAAATAATTGATTTCTGTGCATTTTTTTTCACACTGCATCAAATTAAAGTTGATTATGTCAATTAAGCATCATGAGGTGGAGGGTGGGGGGTGGTTCCCTATTTTTTTTTTTGCTGGGAGTTTGCAACCCTATTAGTTAGGTTGCTTAATATTTCTGCTAAGTACTCTTTAAAATACCAGAATAGGGAGGATGGTGCAGGTTTAAGTTTATTAGATTGATAGTTTGATTGATAGTTTATTAGATTAGATAGAGTGACGAAACGTTTCTCCCAGAAAACGCTACGTCCAGATGAACAGAATCAACTTTTGGATATTAGATTGATCAGTTTTGCTGAACTATGAAATATTTTGGGTGCAGTGTATTTTTTACATACAGGTATAACAGAATAGCTTTAGTGTTGTTGTTTATTTAAACTTGAGTATGAACTTATACAAAATGCAGCAATATATTAAACAAAACATTTTTATTGATTAAAAAAACACTATATCGGATTCATATCGGTATCAGCAGATATCCAAATTTATGATATCGGTATCGGACATAAAAAAGTGGTATCGTGCCATCTCTAGTCTCAACAACATCACCAGTCTGGGTGTCAGTCTGTCCAGCTCAGAATAAAACAGATTTCACAAGTTCACGTTTGTGATGTTTGGCTCCATGATTTCAGTCTGATTGTGGTGTGTGTGGAGTGGTGGCTCATTCATAAATATTCTGTTCCAGCTGCTGGAGGACAACATCATCACTTTTGTGAAGAACGAGCTGAAGAAGATCCAGAAGGTTCTGAGTCCAGATTACCCAGAATGCTTAGAGAGTCAGAGGAGCAGCAGCAGAGAGGCATTTGTGAAGATGACAGTGGACTTCCTGAGGAGAATGAAGTAGGAGGAGCTGGCTGACCGTCTGCAGAGACGTAAGAGGATTTCAAAAAGGATTTAAGCTGCTGGATGAATGAACATTTTCCAAGATGGAAGCAACATGGTTTAAAGATTAGTTATTTTTAGAATTAAGTCTTTATTTCCACTTTCAAATTATGTTTTTCATATTTCTTCTCAATCAGAACTTCAAGCTGCAGTTTGTCATCGTAACCTTAAATCCACCCTGAAGAAGAAGTTCCAGTGTGTGTTTGAGGGCATCGCTAAAGCAGGAAACCCAACCCTTCTGAATCAGATCTACACAGAGCTCTACATCACAGAGGGAGGGACTGCAGAGGTCAATGATGAACATGAGGTCAGACAGATTGAAACAGCATCCAGGAAACCAGACAGACCAGAAACAACAATCAGACAAGGAGACATCTTTAAAGCCTCACCTGGAAGAGATGAATCAATCAGAACAGTGCTGACAAAGGGAGTGGCTGGCATTGGGAAAACAGTCTTAACACAGAAATACACCCTGGACTGGGCTGAAGGCAAAGCCAACCAGGACATCCAGTTCATATTTCCATTCACTTTCAGAGAGCTGAATGTGCTGAAAGAGGAAAAGTTCAGCTTGGTGGGACTTGTTCATCACTTCTTTACTGAAACCAAAGAAGCAGGAATCTGCAGCTTTGAAGACTTCCAGGTTGTGTTCATCTTTGATGGTCTGGATGAGTGTCGACTTCCTCTGGACTTCCACAAAACTACAATCCTAACTGACCCTAGAAAGTCCACCTCAGTGGATGTGCTGCTGATAAACCTCATCAGGGGGAAACTGCTTCCCTCTGCTCACCTTTGGATTACCACACGACCTGCAGCACCCAATCAGATCCCTCCAGACTGTGTTGGGATGGTGACAGAGGTCAGAGGGTTCACTGACCCACAGAAGGAGGAGTACTTCAGGAAGAGATTCAGAAATGAGGAGCAGGCCAGCAGGATCATCTCCCACATCAAGACATCACGAAGCCTCCACATCATGTGCCACATCCCAGTCTTCTGCTGGATCACTGCTACAGTTCTGGAGGATGTGCTGGAAACCAGAGAGGGAGGACAGCTGCCCAAGACCCTGACTGAGATGTACATCCACTTCCTGGTGGTTCAGGCCAAAGTGAAGAAGGTCAAGTATGATGGAGGAGCTGAGACAGATCCACACTGGAGTCCAGAGAGCAGGAAGATGATGGAGTCTCTGGGAAAACTGGCTTTTGATCAGCTGCAGAAAGGAAACCTGATCTTCTATGAATCAGACCTGACAGAGTGTGGCATCGATATCAGAGCAGCCTCAGTGTACTCAGGATTGTTCACACAGATCTTTAAAGAGGAGAGAGGACTGTACCAGGACAAGGTGTTCTGCTTCATCCATCTGAGTGTTCAGGAGTTTCTGGCTGCTCTTCATGTCCATCTGACCTTCATCAACTCTGGACTCAATCTGCTGGAACAACAACAAACAAGAGGCTCTTGGTGGCCTTTCCAGTTTATGCTGTGGTTTAAACCATTTCCAGAGAAAATAATTCTTTACCAGAGTGCTGTGGACAAGTCCTTAGAGAATCCAAATGGCCACCTTGACTTGTTCCTCCGCTTCCTCCTGGGTCTTTCAATGGAGACCAATCAGACTCTCCTACGAGGTCTGCTGACACAGAGAGGAAGTAGCTCACTGACCAATCAGGAAACAGTCCAGTACATCAAGGAGAAGCTCAGTGAGAATCTGTCTGCAGAGAAAAGCATCAATCTGTTTCACTGTCTGAATGAACTGAATGATCGTTCTCTAGTGGAGGAGATCCAATAGTCCCTGAGATCAGGACGTCTCTCCACAGATGAACTGTCTCCTGCTCAGTGGTCAGCTCTGGTCTTCATCTTACTGTCATCAGAAGAAGATCTGGATGTGTTTGACCTTAAGAAATACTCTGCTTCAGAGGAGGCTCTTCTGAGGCTGCTGCCAGTGGTCAAAGCCTCCAACAAAGCTCTGTAAGTAAATCTGTGATCATGTTTATTTTTAAAATGTTGATTAACAGTGGTCATAGATTTCTTCCATGACAGATCCATGTCCTAAAACTATGAGCCTACATAGTTGTATAGTATAAAAGAAAAAAGGAGAACTTTTGACCACAATATTGTAACTTGAATGAACTTTTGATACAGCCTTCAAACACTTAAGGAGCTTAAAATGTTTTCATCTATGAACCCACATTAAACACTCTAGTTAAACTCTAAAAACAGAACATTAAAATCTGTATGTCTGCAAATGTATGTGCATTGATGTGATCATGCGTGGAGATCTGAGGTTGGTTGGTAGGATGGACCCATGTGCAGAATCACATGTGTGCTAATATTTCCTTGTTTGGATTTTTGAGAATTTGGTTCTTTTGTTGTTTCTTTCGGTATGTAGCCTTGGGCTGGTTCACCTGAATCAGGGGTGTGGTGTGTTGATTGTTATTTATTGATATATATTATTTCTATTCTAGAATTTATTAAAATATTAACATTTTAGTAATTTGGGGTATTTTTTTTGTTTATTATTAACAGGAACACAGTTGAAAGTAACTGCATTGTTGGGATTGTCTAAATGATTAGTAGGAACTACTTCTTCCACCTGTCACAGTAATGTGTGAAATACAGCTGTAAAAATGCTTCACAGCTGACGTGTGCTCGTTCACTCAGGTGATGATCTTAAGCAAATCATGTGTGAAGATATTTCAGCTCCACAAACTGCCAAGATGCTAGTTGTGAGAATTGTGGCAGGGGTGAAAACCTCTTCCAACACAAATAAAAGTAAATCTTAACACAGAGTAGTGCTGCAGGCAGGTACTATCCCTGTATAGAGGGAGGAAATATGTAGCTGGCAGTGTTGTATAGCACGGTTGCTAAACTTTGTAAAGTGACTTAAATCCAGGTTCCGGGGTTTTCTGTCTATGTTTAAATGATGGGAATTCACTGCATCTTTAAAACTACAAATCCCATTTGTTCAAATTGTAGAGCATTTAAAGTTGACTATAGACTAGCTATTTTAAAAATATACAGTGTACTGGGAGTAAAACTCCAACTTATTGCCGGCTATGCCAACCAAGCTCTTGCAATGGTTGTAAAAGGATCGAATGGCCCGTAGCAATGGCCATGAAATGTTTCTCAGTTTTATTATTTTCAGTCACACCTGTTTTTGATTATTAATTGAATATTTTAAAATTCAGGCTTTTTATGTTATACAAAACATCATATTTTCTTATGATGTCTTGTATTGATTCTGAAGGAATAGTTTTCATCAGTATCGCAGATACCAGCCTGAATTTTTCTTTGTATTGGATCAGAAAGGAAATCAGTGGCATCACACATCACTTACAGCAACTTCAGTATCACTTCATTTTAATAAACTGGGGGGAGGTGCACCAAGATTCAGTATGAGATAAAGAATTATTTTTAACTTTAAGGTTGGAGAAATCTGTTGTTGGAAATTGGAAGAACAGGTCATCTTAAAAATCACTGCATTGTAGTTTTATTCAGGCCCCTTCAATCTGTGATCACTGTTGCTTTGCATTGTAAATGCTACTATTACAAAGGTCACAAATATTAGTGTATGTGTGTGTTATTGGGTAATAAACCAAAAGAACAGAATCTACCAGCACCTCACTGATTTCTGCTTAAAAACAACAAAAAAAGCAATAAAGCTCTGCTTTGTTTTGTTGATCTTGTCTCCCTTCCCGCTTGATTTCAGACTGAGTGGCTGTAACCTGTCAGACAGAAGCTGTGAAGCTCTGTCCTCAGTCCTGAGCTCCCAATCCTCCCGTCTGACAGAGCTGGATCTGGGTAACAACAACCTGCAGGATTCAGGACTGAAGCTTCTATTTTCTGCAGTGGAAAGTCCAAAGTGTACACTTGGAATTCTCAGGTCAGGATTCAGTCTTTTCTGATGATGATTTAAAACCTGAGTCAGGTCGATAAATGGCTTCCTCATTTGCAACAGACATAATTTGTCAAATCACCTTATATCTAACCCAAAGGTCCTGTGTTTTACTACAACATCAAAGTAGTAAAACATCTTAATATGTATCTAAGAGAACATATATGTTCAAGTTTCAGTTTTTCCCTGGATCATGTGTGTACCCTCCTGGTTGGAGCTCCAACAGCCTGTATCAGTGAATGTGACTTTAAATGAAATTGCTGCCCCTGTCAGGAAGAGGTCTGAGTGACAAACAAAACAGCAAATATGAGCACTGCATGTGTATGAGACACACATACAGACCTGAATGAGACACTAACTTTGTCTCTGAGAGATAACTTTTATTATTAAATACACTTCATTTCTCATCTGTGTAGAGAATGTAGAGTTTGACATGCTAATATTACAAAATGCAAAATCACTCTGAGTCACAAAGAAATTGTTTTGGAGTATTTATGGTTCAGCTGATGAAATTGTTCAAACAAACCAGTAATTTACACAGAAACAGCACAAGTGAAACTTTTTGGGGGACTTACCACTAAGCTTGTCCTGGTACACCTGTAGAGCCCAGCTTCTGTGGACCGTGTGCTTAAGTTCTGTGCTGCTCTGATTTATTGCCTGTGCTGTCTTTCAGTTCAGCTTTGTTGAGCCTCTGGTAGGATTTTTGAATGTCAGACACTTTTTTTACATGACCTGTGTAAAAACAAATCAGTAAACACATTAAGCTGAAGTAAGATACACAATTTGAAAAATGGGGCACAAAAAATGTTGCTGCTTTCTGGAAAGTGCGTCTAAGAAGACCCAATGGAGAAAGTGAAGAGAAGAATCAAAGATTAAGAAGAAGAAAATGGCAGAGGCAGTTTCTCTTGGACTGCCTGCAGATGGGGCAAGACTCTAGAAGCAGGGATGATTGGAGAAAATGTAAAGAGGCCATATGATAAACCAGGAGATGAATACTCTGGTATTCTGGGGATAGAGGGAGTGAGAGGGAGAGATTCCAGTAAATGATGAAGGATGAATTTCAGAGAATCAGAGCTAAGAAACCAAAGCAAGTGGGGAACTAAAAACATGTGGACAGACTCATAATTAGGCTAAAGACACATTAAAGGAATTATTACAGGTTTAGAAACAGGGATGGATATGGAGGAGCTTAGCATGAATTTGCATTGAGGAAAAAATAGCAACGAGCATCAAAGGTGAGGAAACAGTTAGGAAAACTAAAAGGATGTACTGGCAGGAATACTGCAGTACTTTAGGAAGAACTACACCGATTCAGAATGTGTGGAGTACAGTTAAGAACATGAATGCAGACAGGAAACAACAGCAGTGTTCGTAAAGTAAATTCAAATTCCTTCATTAAATGCAGCTGGTTGAGTTGAAAACAATGGAGAATGATTCTGTTAAGTTGTTTATTCTCTATAGAAATGGAGCAGAAGGAGTACATGCAGAGCTGGACGTGGGCTGTATATACATGCGTGTATCTGTGTTGTCTGTGAGCAGAGAAAACAAAGCGCTTTTGATTCTCCCACAATGAGTGAAATATAAATGTAGTTTACATAACACCTATTAAACAGTTGAAATAATAATGATGCTGTTAGCTTCAACAACAACTCCTCTCGACACACATTAACAGGCCATGCAATAAACTAATAACCACAAAGGTCCTGACAGGTAATAAACCTGTTATTACTTACAGTGGCTTCATAAACGCACTGATGGAAATGTCCAGTGTATCATAAGCCAGCCAGTCCTGTTGCTGCAATTAACGTCTTCACCAGAAAGTGTCACCATCAGGCTTCAACAGCAGTTTCCAGTATTAATAGTATTAATGAGCTACAGGTAGTATGGATGGGAAAATGTAGAGATGCTGGGCAAACAATTTGATCAAATCCACAGTGGGAATAATTGAAGTGATGACGGCAGATGTGAGAGAATAAAAATGAATCATATTGAAAGGTTAAATCAGGAAAATCCTGGAGAGGAGGATAGTTCTAATGTTCAGTTTGTAATGTTTGAATTCAAAGCAGCTCTTAAATGCATAAAAATGACTTCACCTGGGAAGGATCAGGTGTGCTACATCATGATGAAGCAGTTAGAGGATGCTCTGCTGCTCTTCTATAATAGAATATATCAGGAAGCTGGAAAGAACTGTGAAACCAGGGAAAGACCCCACTAAGACCACAGGTTATAGGCCTACAGCTCTAACATCTCATGTGGGAAAGTCATGGAAAGAATGACAGTGGACAGACTGATGTATGTGACGCAAAGAAGGCAGCTGTTTGCACCTTCTCAGCAGGCGGAGGAACACCATGGACCCAGCAGTCAGAGTCAGAGATAAGGAAAGCTCAGTGCATTAGGAGATGAGGTGTGGTTCGTATTAGCCAACTTAAATGATGGAAATGAATGAGCTGTTCCTGGTTAATATTCTGTGTTTGCTAACAGTGTTACAGACCCAGGCCTAATCTGTCATCTGTTAACATGTCCAATATCTCCTCATTTATTGGTGGATAATCCACTAACATGTTTTAATGCACAAGTTCATGTGATTTCTGTGTGCTGACAACATCCAGTCTGTTCTGTGTGGAAATAAAATAATGAAACCAGACGAGGTCATTTCTGGAGACGTTGTGGTGGGATTGTTGCTCCTGTTGGACTCGGTCTGTGGCTCGCTGCTGCTGATAAAAAGTTGGAGGTAAACAGGTCGGCTAAAAAAGCTGAAGGGAGATGGCTCATAAACAAGTGACTGCCACTTTATTAGGTCACAGGTGTACTGTACCTGAGACAGTGGCCACTGTGTACCTAATAAAGTGTCAGCCATGTTAAATGTGTTTCCAAGAGGAGAAAACCAGCTGGCAGCAAAGGCAGGGAGGTGTCCTTTCCACCTAAACAGAAGAGGAATATAAAGATAATGAAGGTCACAGTTTGAATCAGTCGTATTTCATTCAATACAGTGATGAACTGATCTAGGATCAGTCCAATCATCAACAGTTTGATCCATGTATGGATTGAAGTGTATTTGTGAAAATGTTGGACTGTTCCTTTATCAGTGTGTAACAGTGTGTGTATGAACATACACACAATGCATAAACGGATAATGCTAATTCACCTCAAATTAGTCTTAGCTAATAACGGCACCTGCTTAGCATTAGCTGGTCACATTGTTATAAGGCAAGAAAATATGGTATTAGCATTAGCTGCCAATTTCTATTTATCTAAAATTAGCTTTAGCGACTTATGGCAGTCTACTTAACATTAACTCCTCACTAATACAATGCTAATTCACATCAAATTAGCATTAGTTGCTAACATCAGCCTATTTAGCACTAGCTGCTGACATTATTAAAAGGGAAGGGAAAAGTGTTAGCATTACCCGATAATGCTAACAAACTCACATCAAATTAGCATTACCTGATAACAGCAGCCTTCTTAGCATTAGCTCCTCACATTGTTATAATGCAAGGGAAAGTAGTTAGCATTATTTGATAATGCTAATTCACATCAAATTAGCAATAGTTATTAACGGTAACACACATCACATTGTTAAAATGTAAGAAAAAACATTGTTAGCATTAGCGGATAAATTAGCATTAGCTAATAACGGCAACCTACTTAGCAATAGCTGCTCACATTGTTAGAAATCAAGAGAATATGGTATTAGCATTAGTTGCTAATGCTTATTCACCTAAAATTAGCATTAGCCACTAATGGTAGCCTATTTAGCATAAACTTCTTAATGCTAAATAAAGTTAATTAATGCTAAATAGGCTTAACTGAAATGAAAGTAATGTTAGCATTAGCTGCTGATATTGTTAAAAGGTAAGATAAAACATTGCTAGCAGCAGCGGATAATGCTAACACACATAATAATTAGCATTACCTAATAATGGCAGCATTCTTAGCATTAGCTGCTCATATTGTTATAATGCAAGGGAAAAGAGTTGGCAAAAACATTGTTAGCATTAGTGGATAATGCTAATTCACCTAAATTAGCATTAGCTAATGATGGCTACATACCTAGCATTAGCTACTGATATTGATATATAGCAAGAAAATTTGTTATTAGCATCAGCTTTTAATGGTTTTTCATCTAAAATTAAAATTAGCCACTAATGGCATCCTATTTAGCATTAACTCTTCACATCGCAGGGGAAAAGTTAAAATTGAATAAAAAAGGTGTTCATATTAGCTACTCGTATTGTTAAAAAGTAAGAAAAAACTTTGTTAGCAGAAGGGGATAATGCTAATTCACCTCAAATTAGTATTAGCTAATAACGGCAACCTACTTAGCATTAGCTGGTCACATTGTTATAAAGCAAGAAAATATGGTATTAGCATTAGCTGCCAAATCCTATTCACCTAAAATTAGCATTACCTGCTAATGGCAGTCTACTTAGCATTAACTCTTCACTAATGTAATGCTAATTCACATCAAATTAGCTTTAGCTTTAGCATTAGCTGCTAGCATCAGCCTACCTAGCACTAGCTGCTCACATTGTTAAAAGGGAAGAGAAAACGATATTAGCATTATCTGGTAATAATTATTCACCCCTAATTAGAATTAGCTGCTAATGGCAGCATACTTAGCATTAACTCCTCACATCGTTATAATGCAAATGATGCTAACTTGCATTAAATTAGACTGCTGTTATTAGCTAATGCTATTTAGCAGTAGCTGCTCACATTGTTATAAAGCAAAGGAAAACGATATGAGCATTAGGTTCTGATTTTGTATTTGCCTTAAATTAGACATAGGTACTAATGGCGGCCTACTTAGCATTAGCAGCTCAGATGTTGTAATGCTAGAGAAAAGAGTGTTAGCATTAGCCGTTCACATTGTTATAAAGTTAAGGGAAATAGTGTTAGCATTAGCTACTCACATTGTTAAAAAGTGAGTGTTAGCATTAGTGCATGATGCTAATTCACATCAAATTAGCATTAGTTAATAACGGCAGCCTATTTAGCATTAGCAGATAATGTTGACCTTGGCCCTCTGGAAAAGTTAAGAACTAAAGATTTAGGAGTGTTTCTCGATAGCTCTTTCTCATTTGAGAAACAAATAAATTCTGTTATTAAAACCAGCTGTAAGGTTTATATTGTTGATTGTCATTTATATTTACTCATATGTGCTTAGAGTTTTATAATAGATTGCATAATGATAGAGGTTTGATCCTCAGTAGTCTGTAAAGACTCTGTGTGCCTTCCAGAGTGCTCTGGCATGCACACACCACTTGGGGCCATGAGAGAGGTCGTACCCTCTCTTACTGATTTATGGTGTACGACAGGGGTCTCAAACTCAATTTAGCTGGGGGCCGCTGCAGGCAGAGTCTGGGTGAGGCTGCGCCGCATTAGGTTTTCCACAAGAAAGGCATGGTTAAAAAATTCCAATCTTCTCAAATCTCTTTATTTCAGTGAACTTATGTGTTTTTTTCAGTCTTCTATATCTGCTGTATTTAGATTGAAATGTCTGTATTAACAGTTCTATAACCTTCTTCTGAACATGAATGGAACATTGTAGAAAATGAACTGTTCTTCTGAACATGGCTTCTCTTGCCTACTCCTTGCTGCCAGAGACCTGGTAGCGTTTCCTCTTGCATAGCCAAGCCAGATTTGGCCTGAGGGAGGAAGCAGTTGCGACCCTCAGTATGTCTTGAAGATGATCATCCGTAAGTCTGGACCTGTACTTGGACTTATTGAAGTTCAAAGTGGAGAAGAGCTTTTTGCACAAGTATGTGCTACCAAAAAGGCACATGGTCCACTTGAACATTCGGGAAAGCCGAGGGAAACTAGGGCTCAATTCTCTCAAAAATTGTCCAAGCTTGTCTGCTTTTCCACTCACCTCCCTGAACTTTGAGTTCAGAGTTGCACTGCAGCTCAATGAGCTCCATTTGAAGCACAGAAGGGGCATCTTGCACATCAAAGGAGAAGGGGTCCGCGAAAATTTGAAAGGTGGCTCTGTGTGTCTTGAAGATAAGATAAGATAAGATAAAACTTTATTAATCCCTCGGGTGGGTTCCTCTGGGAAATTTGGTTTCCAAAAAAGCACAGCACCGACAGAAGTTACAGAGTTACAGAATATTATATATATATATATATGTAAATATACACATATATAAATACAAAGACATATATAGATAAAATATAAAAAGGGGATAAATAGAATAAATAGGAATAAAAATAAAAATAAAAATACAAGTGAATTGCACATTTCAAGTATGGAGTCTATTGCACCGTTGATTATTAACAAAAAGTATTGCACAAAAGGTAATTGCACAGTGAAGTGAAGAGGCACTACAGCTTAGTTGTTCCCCCCTCCTTTGTCCTCCTGTTTTCCCTCCCTCTCCCCTCCAGAGAGGAGTTAAACAGTCTGATGGCGTGTGGGACAAAGGAGTTTTTAAGTCTGTTGGTTCTTGTCTTTGGGAGAAGCAACCTGTCACTGAACAGACTCTTCTGGATGTTTATGGCCGTGTGCAGAGGATGCCCAGCATTGTCCATAATGTCCAGCAGTTTCTTTAGTGTCCTTTTCTCTGCCACTGACACCAGAGTGTCCAGCTTCATGCCGACCACAGAGCCAGCCTTCCTGATCAGTTTTTCCAGCCTGGATGAGTCCTTCACATCAACATACTTGTCAGCACTGAATGGTGTGCCTGCATCCACGAGTGCCTTGCATGCTGGGAAATGGCAAAGGTTTGTCTGAGAGAGCTGAGCTTTCCAGAGCACAAGTTTTGTGGAGAATGCTCTCACGTTGTCATAGGCAGCACTGACAAGTTGCCCCTGGCCTTGTAACGTCTTGTTCAGTACATTAAGCTCATGTGTTATATCAACAAGAAAAGCTAAGTCCATGAGCCATTTGGGATCAGTTAGCACAGGAACACCAACTCCATCCTTCTCCATGAAGGCTTCACTTCTGCTCTCAACTCAAAAAATCTCTTTAATACATTTCACCTGCTGAGCCAACGTACCTCAGTGAAGTCGAGCACATCCCCATATTCTGACTCCATTTCCTCTAAAAAAGCACAGAACCTTCGGTGCTTTAAGCCCCTGGATCTGATTTGGTTGATGCATTTCACAACAATAGACATTACATTGTCAAACTTCAGGCATTTGCTGCAAAGGACCTGCTGATGGATAATGCAGTGCAGAGTAATGGCCTCCTCCACGCCTTCCTCTTCCAGTTTTTTTTTGAACAAGTGCCACCAGTCCATTTTTCCTCCCTGTCATTGATGGCGCTCCATCTGTTGTTATTCCAACAAACCTCTTCCATGGCAAACCAACATTCTCAATGGCATCACACAGCTTGTAAATATCTGCTGAGCGGTGGTCTGGCCATGCATTGGAATTACTGTGAGCAGCTCCTCCATCACTTCAAAACTGTCATCAACACCACGGACATACATTGGGAGCTGGGCAGTGTCGGGTCGGTGATGTCTGTGGTCTCATCAAGAGCGACTGAGTATACACTGAAACATTTGGCTTTCTCACACAGTTCGTCATAAATGTCACTTGACAGGTCAGAAATGCGATCTGCTGCGGTGTTGGCAGAAAGGCTGATGTTGCTAAACTGACCTTTCTTTCCCGGACAGACTATATTTGCAGCCTGCAATATGCACTTTTAGACAAATTCACCTTCTGTGAATGGCTTCCCTGCTTTAGCAATCATCTCACTAACCACGTAGCTTCGACTGCTGCATTATTCTCTTTGGTTGCTTTCTTGAAGAAATCTTGCTGCCTCAGTAGATCTGTTTTAAGACTGGCAACCCGGTTTGCTCTCTCTTCTCCCTGGTATTTTGCATCCACCTCAGCATGTCTAGTTGTGTAATGACATTTCAAATTGTATTCCTTGTGCAGCGCAACTTTATCTGTGCAAATAAGACAGGTCGGGGTGCCCCTGTGCTCAACAAAGAAATATTGCATTTCCCACTTTTCCTGAAATTGTCGGTGCTCATCACCAACCTTTCTCTTCACCGCAGGCTTTGAAAAAGACATGTTTGGGGCTATGTAACATTTATAATTCTACTTGGTGTCACTGTCGCATTGAAGTTTCAATCAAGCGTTTAGCCGACGGACGGGGAACGTCTCAACGCGTAGAGAACGTCATTTCTGCTTCTTTTTCTTGCAACCGTAGCACGGCGATCGGCAGATAAAAAGCCGGTAGCAGTCTCCTTTGTTTTTATGCTCGATGTTCATGTCTTTCATGACGACACGAACACCGTGGCGTTTGCAGATGGTAGAAAGTACAGGGATGGCGAGCGCAAAAAAGGCGACTGCTCACGGCGCCGGGCTGTTGTTACAGGAGAAAGAAGCGGAAATGACACCGTGACATATAACAAATAACATCACCTGTTTCTGATGTTAGTTGTTTTGACTGCTTTTACATTATATTGAAATATATGTAATGTTCATGTATGCTGCAATGCAAACGGAGTGATGCAAATAAAAAACATCGACCCACAAATTACGGTGCGACTCTATAATTAGTCCGGGTTACCGGGGACTGTTATTGCCGATGAACAGGTGTCGCTATGTGACTGCAGACTAAATTGGGATGCATTGAGTTCATTACTTTTCTTTTATCCCGCCGCCTACGCATCACTTTGAGAGTTAATATGAGATCTCTCTCTGTGAATATAACTAAATAACTAAAAATCCCACTGACGTGTGTATAAATCTATATACGTATAATGTCCCGCTGGGCAGCAACTTCAAAAAAACAACTTTTTTTGGAGTGTTGTGAACGCAGCGCGCTGGGGCGAATGTCTGCGTTTGCCCAATAGAAAGGAGGAAGCCAGCCAGGCACAGAAAAGAAAGAAACACTCCAGGGCAACGCTGCTGTAACTTTCACTCATTGAGAAATGTTTCCCTGCTTGCATCAAGCCCGGCTGGTGTCCCCTGAGATCCATATCCCACCCTGATTGGTGGGTTAATTCAGCTCCGCACACAACACTGTAAAGTGTCATACATTATCAAACTAACATTAAATTTTCATATTAAGGTGGGGGCCAAAAACTATCGTCCTGCGGGCCGCAATTGGCCCGCGGGCCGCGAGTTTGAGACCCCTGGTGTAGGAGGACACCTACTCTGTGTCTGGTTAAGTATAAGAGCCCTTTGTTAGGGGGACCACTGGACTCTTAGCACCAGCTTTGGGGTCACAGGGTCACATCTGGAACACACACACACACACACACACACACACACACACACACACACACACACACACACACACACACACACACACACATACCTACACTATGCACAGACTGGTACTCTTTGTTCATACCTGTGTAAGACGTCATATGTTAATGAACTTATGCATATTCATGTAACCTCAATAAAGAGCAGTGTTACGAGGGAGCAGACGAGAGCGACTGAGGTCAAGTGAAGGAACGGCGCTGTCACAGTTCTCTCCCTCATGAATTGTCTGGTTCCAGCGGTGGGTCTGTGCTAGACGACCCATCACCAGCTTTTTCCAGCTTTTTCCACTGGTTACCAGTACGTCGTAGAATCCACTTCCAGATCTGGTTGTTTGTCTTTAAATCTCTGAATGGATTGGCTCCATCTTATCTCTCTTTAACAAAATAATCCAAGTGGAGCCCTCAGGTCTGCAGATAAGTAGCTTCTGACCAGAACTAGACGTAAAAACAGAGGTGAGCTTTATCGATCGCTGCAGCCAAACTCTGGAACAGTCGCCCTTCACATCAGGTCGTCACCAACACTCGACATTTTTAAAACCCGGTTGGAAACACATTTGTACTCTGTAGCTTTCAATTCTGACGAGTCTTTATAGTAATTACTGTGTATGTTTCCTATTTTATCTCTACTCTGTGCAGCACTTTGGCTCAAGCTGTTTTTAAATGTGCTGATAAATAAATGTAGATTTCTTTGAATAAAACAGTGGAGCCGAGCTTTGAGCTCAGTGTGTAACAGTGTGTGTATGAGAGCCATGTAATGTCCATGTGTGCATGCTGACTGTGCTGCTCTGACCCCCCTCCTCCTTTCAGGGTGGAGCCTGCTGGAGTCCGATGGTTGAGACCAGGTCTGAGGAAGTGTAAGTGTGTTTTTAATGGGATTCATGAAAACAAAGCAGCACACATTCAACCATCTTCATCATGTCAGGAGTCATCATCAAAGTGTCAATCAATGAACAGATGATGGATCAATAACTGCAGCTGGATTGTGTTTGTTCTCTCCATCAGATTCCTGTCAACTCACAATCGACACAAACACAGTGAACACAAAGCTCCAACTGTCTGACAACAACAGGAAGGTGACACATGTGGAGGAGGTTCAGTCATATCCTGATCATCCAGACAGATTTGATGTTTTTGAACAGCTGCTGTGTAGAAATGGTCTGACTGGTTGCTGTTACTGGGAGGTCGAGTGGAGAGAAGACGTTGAGATATCAGTGAGTTACAGAAGAATCAGAAGGAAAGGAGGCAGAGACTGTTTGTTTGGATTCAATGATCAGTCCTGGAGTCTGAGCTGCTCTGATGATGGTCCTCATTCTGTCTGGCACAATAGGAGACAAACATCCATCTTCTCCTCCTCTTCCTCCTCCTCTGTCTCTAACAGAGCAGCAGTGTATGTGGACTGTCCTGCTGGCACTCTGTCCTTCTACAGAGTCTCCTCTGACACTCTGATCCACCTCCACACCTTCAACACCACATTCACTCAAACTCTTTATCCTGGGTTTTATGTCTCTCCTGGTGCCTCAGTGTCCCTGTGCTGAGTGGGGTGTAAAGAGTGTCTCCTGTTACAGAAACACTCTGACTGTTGAACAGATAGTTCAGGCTGTACATGTCTGTCTCTTTCACTCACAAACACGTTTTCAGATTCATGGATTCAATCAGTTGATGTTTGAAACTCTTCTAAATGATTCCTTGTAAACTTCTTCCTCTTCAGTCACAAACAAACAGGAAGTGATGTCACATGTGTTCCTGTCCACACAGCAGAATGAGTCTATTGCTGACAGTGATGTACAAACAGAGTGAGCATTTCTGAGGCCCAAAATAAACTGAGTAGTTCACTGAATGAACAATGGACTGTGAGCTCAGTTCCTTCATCATTAGTATGGATTATATATGTATATGTATTATATTAGTATCATATATATCAGGTGCTGCTGCTGCTGGTTTCAGTCATTGTGCAAATGTGCTGTTTGTAAGGTTGTAAAGCTGCAGTCAGCTGAGACTGAAGAAGTCACTTGATCAGTGAGCAAACATTTCTGAAAACGTCCAGATGAACAGAATCAACCTTTTGGGATCAGCCAGCAATGCAGCATCATTGTTGTTCAGGTTCAGAGGTTTGCAGGAATGAACTGATGACCAGAAACAGCTGCAAAGTCCAATAAAATACCAGCTGGAGTTCAGCTGCATTTGAAGAAGTCAAAGAAAAGTAAGGATGGCAAAGGGCGATGTTTTCTTCCAAAGAACTGAAAACATGGTCGACGCCTCATTAGAAGAATAATCTGGACATTTGTGAGGAACTCTAACCAAGAAAGCAACACAAGAAAGCAACGTCAAACAGATCCAACAGACAGTTTCCATGACTGGAAGTGTTGAGTGTAAAAATGCTACATTGCATTATTGCATCCTCTCACCACAGGAGGTGCTGTTGGCACCACTGATTGCTGATCAGCTGTTCTCTGATGATCTGATTGATACTGTGAATAACGGGACTCACTGAACTCTGTGACACAGTGAAGATTACAGAGTTTAACTTCAACATCTGACTGACGTCACACAGACAGAAGGATGAACCAGTGAGGCACAGAACACAGTTACTGGAGATACTGGATCAGCTCCATGTGAACCTCTGATGGAGAAGCTGCTGACCCAGAGAAACATCAGGACATGACAGGCAGCTGCACTTATCTAACAACATGTAGCAGAGCTGATCTATGTTAGAGGATCTATCACAGCAGCTGAAGCCAAAGTCCAACACTGGATACCAGCTGAGCCTGTGCTGAGTGTAGTGTTACAGGAAAAGGGCAGAAACACTGACACTGGTAGCTCACAGTGATGCTGACTGGGGCACAGAGCTGAATGATGCAGCATCAGGACACTGTTTCAGTCTGACTGACAGAGAAACCTGTAGCTGTATCTACATGTGAGGCAGAGGCTACACAAGCAGCTTTCTATGTTTCACAGTGACTGAGATCTTCAGTGGGGGTGGACATGCTCCTGTACAGACCTCTGAGGAGAACCAAGGTGCAGTCAAAGAGTCCAGTCTGTCCTCACAGATGTGAACATGTGGTTTCATCAGGTCTGCTGTCAGCTAGCAGGCTCACATCAGAATCACTGTTCCTGAAAAACACAGTCTGTGTGACATCATCAGTCAGCTGATCGTCCCAGATCTGAATGGTTTCTGTCTCTACTGAGGAAGTCAGAGAATATCACTGAGGTGTGGATCAGGTCTGAGTGAGCTGTGGAGGGACAGCTTTAAACAGTCCACAGGTCTCACGTCCTGCTCAGTCTGGTAGCAGATACCTCGTATTGTTCCAGATGTGCTGACATCACCAGCAGCAGCAGCACAGCTGTGTGATACGATGAATCTCAGTTATTGATCCAACACACAGTAAATACAAAGATCAGGATTTATGAGAGTAATCATTATGAGTCTGAACACATGATCACTGAATGTTAGTCTCCACAATAATAAGCTAACACAACCAAACACAGCTTTCAGCTCTTATTTTGAAACTGGCTTATTTAGAGAGCTTTGATGTGAGCGTGCCTGGCTCTGAGGCACTTGGGTCAGCCTCTGTTGTTTAGAAGTGTTACAGACTGTGAATGACACAGACCTGTCAGTTTTCATGTTTGTCTGTAACACAGCTCAGGGGCTCCATGCTGAACGCATCCATCCAGTGTTATTGATCCAGTACTGATACCAGCATTGGGATCAATACTACAATACACAATCACATGTGTCCACGTGATGCAGTTTGAAGAGCAGTAAGATGTCTCTGTATGAGGAGGCGGGGTCACAGGAGGTTCACAGAAACTCTGCAGCAGCATCATCAGCTCACATGGAAACTTTGATGATTCACTTCTGTGGTGTTTTTACAGAAACACGTCACAAAATTAGCTCCACCTGTTTTGTGTGTGAGCTTTGAGTTTCTTGTCTTCATTCTGGATTCTTGTGTTGCTGTTTTTACACACAGCAGATATTTCCTGGTTGCTTCCTTGATGACCACATGAAGCTTTCTGAAGCTTGGATTGAAAACACTTCATTACTCAAAGCTTTCCAACACAGGCCTCTGTGCTGCCATCTGGTGGACAAACATATGAAGTGCAGCGTGAAGCTACAAATTAAACTGCTTCAGCTACGTTTATATATAACATACTATAACCTATATAACTATATGTATAGTGTATTATGTAGGTTTTAGAGCTGGGGGTAGAATTGCTGATGGCCTGGTTGTTATTTATGTTCCCCATGGTTCACCAGCTCTCACACAACATCAGCACCAATGATCCACGTCCTTATAAACCTCTGAATCAGGTCCTGAAGCTGTGACGTCCTGAGTGAAGACCTCACTGGTCACATGACTCTGGTCACCTGACTCAGTGTTTCTGAAGCAGTGTGCTGGGTTTTTAAAAATACGTGGCTGCTGCCTGATGTTGGGCCCACAGAGGAAGACGACTCACTCACTCTTCTTCACTTCCTCCTTAAACATGTGGAAGGAGAGCAAAGTGCTGCCAGACTCTTATTTCTGACAGGAACAGAAGAAACCACAGCAAACTGTTCCAGTTCTTCATCTTCATCACAATCTATTTATTTCTGATGGTGTCTTCAGTCTGAGGGTTTGAAGTTTCCATGTCTGTGTGATGTGTGGTGTCAAGGCTGCTGGTTAAACTGGGACTCACTGTTTAAAGCACTGAGTGCTCATAGAGAGATGCTCAATGAGTCCCAGTACAGACTACAAACATGGTGGAAACTTAGCTTTGATATCCACACACTCTGCACGTCTGTGAGTAACTGTGATGAAGATGTGCAGAGATCTGTGTACAAACAGGAGAAAGACTGTAAAGACTCTGTGCTTCTAACAGCCTCTGTTAACATATGTGAGGCTGTTTGTTGTTGTTGCCATGGAGCTTTTCACTGTTTGGGTCAGCAGGTCATGTGATCAGGTTTGTTCTGTGAAAGCTCGACGATGGTTCAGTGTCAGGGTTTGTTTGCATTCATCAATAAATATCTAAATAAATCAAAGACTCCATGTTTGTTCTTTCATCATGTGACCTCTGCTCATCCATCTCTGTGTGTGTCAGGATACATTTAGTTCATAATACACAGAAAAATCAGAGTTATTACCTGTAATAAATGTGAAAGTAAAGATTCCTGCAGTGATAACCAGGCAGGACTGAAACACATCCAAGCTGTCACCACGGTAACAGCACCGTCCATCCACAGGTGAGGGGAGGAGCAAAAAGAGGGACTTTCACCATTTTATACTAAAAACACTCAACTAATGTTTCTAATATGAAACAAATAAGCCCACATTAATGTGAGCATTTATTAAATAATAATAATAATGATTTCCTCCTGATCTCATTTCCATAGCAGAGAAAACTGTGGTGTATATTGAGGTGGAGGGTGTGGTCTATGGCTCAGGTGTAGAGTGAGGGTGGGGTGCACCACAGCAGCATGCTGGGACTGCTGAGGGTGTAGGAGGGAGTGATGATGACATCAGAGCTGCAGCAAAGCAGTCAGCAGCACAGAGACCAGTGAATACACAGTCTGTTCATCTTTGCATAGATACAATATATAGCACAATATTGAATGACAGAGACACGCTGTGTGAGCTTCCACAGATACACTGACGTCAGTATCCAGAGTCCTCCTGCTGCTCCCCCCTCAGAGCCCCGTGATCAGCACCAACACATTCAGTTAGATGACAGAGTCCAGCTGCAGCTAGAATCAGCTCCCCTCTGTGAACAACAGCACAGCGTCAGTGTTTCACACTCAGTGAAAGGAGAAAACAGCAGAAGAACACCATGTGTGCTACGTTTCCCAGGACACACTACAAACTGCACAAATACAGAGCAGCACGTGGAAGGACCTGGAGCTGCATTTAAAGAGAAAAGACAGCGTGATGTCCTGTATGGACAGGTGGAAGGAACCAAGTCCTCGGCTGAAACACTCGTGTTTGTCCACAGACAGGAAACACAGCAGGAAACTTTCTCACAGAAGTGCAGCTCATGGATAACACACTTCCTGTCAGTCAGAATGAGGCTGGAGCCAAACACAGAAAGGTGTTTTTGTCCAGATGAGCCCAGAGAAGAAACACGAGTGTTCACAGACATCAGAAGCTCAGAGAGGTGAAACATGAGGTTGGAGTCCTCGTCAGCATTCAGAAGAGCTGCTGTGAAACCCTGAGTACTCATGACAGACTCTGATGGCACAAACACATCATGATTCAAACAGAAAGACAAACATGGAGCTCCTGATCCTCCTGCATGAGAACAAGCTGACATGAGCGCTGTCTGAGAGTGTCTCCCTGTCACAGTGACAATAACACAGCTGCTGCTCACAGTCATTAAACTGACCTGAGGTCAGCTGCTAGGACGTCTCTGTGCTCCTTACATATGAACCATGTGACCTCACATCAGTGCTGTGGATGACTGTAGTCATAGAAGAGTAGGGCTGTAGCAGGTGGTGTGAGGAGGAGGAGGAGGTGGTGTATTCTAGTTAACGCAGTACTGAAACACTGCAGCAGAGGGCGCTGTTAAGTCCTTATTGTAATACAGTTACTGTGTGCAGTTATACTTCATACATAATCTGCACTTATTTCCATCAGACATGCTGTCAGTCAATGATTGGTTTCTATTGATTCTACTTCCTGTTGACTAGTTTGATGACAGTGAAACAATCACAGCTGATTGTGTGATGATGTAAACTGTCACTGTTACATTCAGTGTGTGTGACATAATGTTAGTGAAGGGCTGATAACAGCCTGGTTCTGTTAGAAACACATGAACGTGTCCATAGATCAGTGTGTGTTTAACATGAGAGCTTCAGCCCTGCTGATGTGTTCAATAAAGACATGTAGGAAAACTGATGAGACTCTGAAATAACTCTTTATATTTATAATGTAACTCTGCATCAAAAGAACAACAAAGGATCCCAGACAGGTTTATGTGAACAAAGACGATTCTGATGTTTCTGTGTTTCTAACAGTTTGACATTATTAGTAAACAGACTGCAGTGAACAGGATTTATAAAGAGCTTATATATAAAGATATGACAGCTGTTTGACAAGTTTATCACTGTGTGTTTGGACCTGATCAGTCCAGCTGTTTACTTGAAATATGTTCATTTACCTGTTCTGTTATATTTATGTTCTTGTCTCTGTTGAAAAACACATTTTAATGTCCCTCAGATTTTTCTCCCAGATGAATAAATATAAAAATGGCACAAACTGACTGCAGCTACTTTTTGTCCTTACTGTCAAAAACCGTCATGTGACTCATCAGAGACACGTTTCAGCTGTTTGTGACAGATCAGAGGCCAACAAGTCATTTATAACACTTTCCATCATTGTTTAGCACAAACACATGTTGACACAGCAGCGGGGCCGCAGTGAGAGTCAGAGCGAGGAGATAAAAACTCCTGTTTGACCACAGCCTCAGTTTGTTCCTGCAGTTCAAACACTTCCTGTTGTTGACTGGGTGGAGTCCGGAAGCCAGAGAGGCCCTGCAGGACTGAGACTGCAGACTGGGACGTGCTCTGTGATGGAGATCAACAGCGTCACTGACTGTTTCTGTGAGGACACCATCATCCCAGCAGGGCTGTTTCCCAACAACAAGCCCTGGACCATCAGAGACCTGAAGCTGCTGCTGAATGAAAGAAGAGGATCTTCAGGTCTGGAACAAGGACGAGCTGAGAGTGTTAATAACGTTACTAATGTTCAGCTACACTTTACTAGGTCACATCTGTGACACACGTCACTTAAATAAAGAAGGAAATATTGGCTCTGTTTTATCTGCTGGGCCCA
Organism: Neolamprologus brichardi; assembly: GCF_056152115.1. Taxonomy (NCBI): domain Eukaryota; kingdom Metazoa; phylum Chordata; class Actinopteri; order Cichliformes; family Cichlidae; genus Neolamprologus; species Neolamprologus brichardi. The sequence goes on along the minus strand of NC_142112.1, from coordinate 441,415 downwards.
AAAGTGACTCCCCGTATTTAAACTGCTATGAATAACTTGTTGGTCTATAATATGTGAAACATGTGTCAAATGTCTCCATCATGAAAGATATCAGGTCATCTTGAGCCACAAAAACATTCCTATCATGAGGTAGAAGCTGGAATCAGTTTGTTGCAGACGTTTAAATATCCGATATTTATCCAGTTAAAAGTGGAAATTCAAAAATGTCTTTTCAAGAGTCGTCTGTCCAAGAGGAGCAGAAACTGCAACAAATATAACAACAGTTATTTAAGGCTGTTTTAAATGGCCACAAAGGAGCAGATTGGTTATAATGCAGCTGCTTCAGAGGAATAAAGATGAAACACTGTTTTTATTTCATGTGTAACACCTTTCAATAATGTGTTGACTAAAGTCTATTGACCAGTATAAGTAAAGACATCACACACACACACATGGAAACACTGAAACCTGTTTTTGGTGCAGCAGCGGTCCCAGCTGCTCGCCTTTATCTAGACTGGGTCGGCTGCTTATCTCAATATAATCAATGTTTAAAGTTTTGTTCTCAGTGTTTCTGTGTTGCTTCGTATAGGATCTCCCAGCATCATCACTGTGCTGTCCAATCATTGTGTGCTAGGTTACCCTTATAGTGCAATGTGTGTTTGCACAAAGAGAAGCATGTGTGTCAAATATAAATAAGCACAGAACAGAAAAAGCTGCTCGTTTCTTCTATTTAGAGTCAAGTTAGTGTTTTGTGTCTTTGTTTGAGGCCTAATGTCAAGCAGAGGTGTGTGTAACTGGACTGGTCTGTTATATGTGTGAAATGTGTGCTTCTCTTCAGCATCATCTTTGTCACTGCTGATTCCTTTGTGTCATCATTTGTTGAGAAGAGAGAACAGTTATAACGGAGGAGCAAAAGGAAGCCCTGAAATCTGCATCCAACAAGGAAGTGTTGGCTCACCAGTGATCCCAGCAGAGGCCACTGGTTTGGCTCCAGTTGTTATAGATTCAATGATGTTGTTCCTACAGATACATGTTAGCATCTTTATTGTAGTAAAGTCTTGTAATCTGCAGATAGAAACAAGGCAGAAAACAGCTCCATGATCTGATCTTAATGATGTTGTTTTTATTTCTGTCTTTCAGAACTGGAGTGGAAACTATCAAAGGTCTAAAAACAGCCTCAACCCTCCCAAAGAGCAAACTTTACACACGTCATCTTTCAGCTACAATCTTTGTTGCAGGGATCTTCTGCCAAACAAGGCTGAGAGAAGATTTCTTACAGCTGTCATGTTGATGCTGTTCAATCTTTGGGCAAACACACTCATATATTAGGGCTGATATCAGGGCTGCACAAGTTCTTTGTGTTTGTGATCATGAATAATAGAAGTGTGCCTGTTGAAGATCATGTTTGCTACATTATTATATGTCCTGTTTTTGTTCTGTATTATATTCAGCTTTCAGCATCCTTTCCCAGCCCCCTGTTACACCATCCATACAAAGCCAATCTGACTGTGAGCCAATGTGTTTGATAGTTTGTGTTGGATCAATAGATTTGACAGACTTGGTTCTCATCCAGAGGGAAACAGTCCAAATTCAGATCTAATGAAATGATGGAGGCTGTTTCCTACCACGGTGCTAATGTGTGACTAACAAGGCTCATGGTCTCCAGCAGACAAGCGCCTGGAATGAGGTGAGCTGAGTGTTGCTTTGGTGGGTCTATGCCCACGTCATGCCATCAGGATTCATATTGGCAATAGTTCATATCTCTGTTCTTTAGCCTTCATCACAAAGCTGTGAAGGAAAAACAATCCAAACATCTAACAGGATTTGATGGATGCAAAGTCCACTGAGCTCTTTGTCATTTAGAAACTTGTCCAACCAACAAGAGCACAGATGAAAAACACAGTGACAGTTAAAGGATTTTGCCATATATGAGCATAGATTACTTTCATATAGATTTTCAATGCAGGCTTTTGGTGAGCCGCTGGGTTCTGTCTAATAATCATCTCAGCATTTTACAATAGAATAGCTCTTTATTAGCTCTTCATTTATTGTTATTGGACATAAAACAAGGAAGCTGTTTCTCATTGGATGTTAGTTTCATGTTCATCAGGATCATTTTCTAAAGAGCTGATATTTAGACCATTTACTGCACTGGCTGCACATCCTGTCTACATTTCTCTGTATGTGCTGTGTTTGTCTTTGCATATTTCTCCATATTGACACAAACAGTGAACAGCAGTACATTTTAATCTGTTTTAGGCCCAGTGAAAGATATCAAGCAGAAATGGTGTCATTAGGAGAAGAAGAGAAGAACAAGGACGGCGAGGAGGCAGCAGTTCTGAAAGATGAAACACAGCAACTTAGCCCTGAGCTCAGAGAGCTTCACATGAAAAAGATCCTCAAACAGATCATGTCATAGGTTTTTCATCAACAGGAGGAACTGTTAATATCATAGGATGAAGGATGCTTGTCAGCTGGATGAAGAAGGTTATTTAATGGCAAACGTTCACATTGAAGTCAAATTGTTGTCGTGTTGAACAGATTCATGTACTGATCGTCTCCAGAATGTTAGAAGAGCTTCAATGAATCATTAGAAACAACTTACAGCTGCACAGTTGTGTCAAACCAATCTTTGTGTCATTGTGGGATTTTTGTGTTTCTACATGTGACACACGTCTAAAACATGCACACAATTTGAACACAAACAGGGACTCATTTGTTACCACAGCCAGATGCTGAGAGCCATTTCCTTGTAGTCCTGTGTCTATATATATGAACCATTAGATGTTATTGGAATGATTGTCAGCTTTGATAGTTTCATGTGTGTTTAGCTGGACGGCTGTTTGATCCTCGACATGTTTAAAGGTGTCCAGTCCTGAGACACTGGGGGTGGAAACAGCTGTGATGTCATTGGACTGTCACAAAGACAGAAGTGCATGAAGTGAGCAGCCAAGGAGCCGCTGATGTTTTGGATTCAACAGCATTTGAAAGGTTGACACAGACACATTTGCACATAGAAAGCTGAATTTGTCATATGCCACAGTGAACTCACTGTTCAGTGTTTTTCAGGAAGCTTCTTAACTGCCTCTGCTGCCAAAAAAGCCGCTGATGTCCTTGAGAAGAAGCTGAAGAAGTCTTCAACAACAAATACAGGAAGTGGACTTTCAAATACTAGATTCACTTTAGACTCACACAAGAAATGACTCAACTAGCTGTGTTTGATTGACTCCTTTGACTATATGAAAGCTCAGTGTGTGTCTGTACACAGACTGTAGTGTTGGACTATTATTCAGTTTTCTGCTGTGTGCTGAATGTTTTCAAATGTCTGCCTCTCAGTGTAGATGAGGCTGGGGGTCATGGGAGGCCACCATAGCAGTCTCTTCAAAATCATGACATCATCATAAATGCTGCTGGACTGTCTGATGGGCTGACGGTGAAAAAGCCGTCGGGAAGGAAACAGAAGACATTTCAGAGGCTGCAGGCAGATTTCTTTGATTTGGGGCCTTTTTCAGCTTTATTGGACAGAGCAGTGAAGATAAGTGACAGCAAAGCAGAGGGAGAGAGAAAGGGGACGTGATCAGAATCAAAGCCAGGCCAGCTGCTCTCCACCTCGTGGTACATGGTCACCTGCTCATCCTAGTGAGCTCCACCAGCAGCCCTTTCACACAGTTTACACTGTCAAACACTGTGTGTGGACCTCAGCTAACAATAGGCTACATTTAAGTCTGGACTACATGCTTTTATATTGAGGCAGATTTTTCACTGTTTTTATTCCATCAGCAGCTCAACATCATGAGCAGCTTTGACATAAAGACATCAAACTCAAGCTGACTTTAAACTGGATCTACTTTTAATACAGGGGCTCAAAAACAACTAACATCTTTATTATATATCAGGACAGAAAGTCATTTCATCTCAAATGGAAAACAGCTTTATTTGGAATAACCAGCACTATCAACTGGTTTGGGATCTCCACCAGTTTCATGTCTTTACAGCTTCTCCAACAAAGTTCCTGTAAAATCAGCATTTTTGTCTTTATTGGTTTGATAGTGATTGATTATTCAGTCCCAATCTGCTGTCATCTAAAGAACAAAATGATGTTTCTATGAGTCAAAAAGCTCCAGATGTTGTCGGCTTCACAAAGAAAACAAAGATTAGGAACTTAAACACAAAGAGTTTGGAGCCAAAATGTTAGCAAGCTGCTCTTTTTGAAATGGCAGAGGTACAGTGGTGTCTAACAGCACACTGTGGAAGGCAAACATGTTATTGTTGGATGAAACTTCATGAATCCTTTGTAGATTTGAGCTTTTGGAGCCTTTCTTTTCTCTTCAGGTGTACAGATGCTGAGGAGGCAGGTGAAGCAGGTGGAGCTGTTGTAATGCTGGCAGAGGGTGTGTCTTAGTAACTCTGTGAGGTAGAACTGGATCCAACATTGTGGATGTGTTGATGTTGGAGCCATTAAGATTCTCTGGCCACACTGTAGGATTTCCCTTTGATTCACTGCGGGGGCATTTTGGAGTCTGTCAATGAAACTGTTCATATTTGTGTTTGACACCAGTTTATAGAAACAGAGAAATGTGTCATGCTTTTGTTCGGCCTCCACAAATATGCACATTTGTTCATTGGTTGGACTTTTTGTAAGGAGACACATTGAAAACCATGTTAATAAGATCTTGTTGTTTCCTGCGGATCCGACACAGAGAGTGGACTTCAGACAGAAACCGTGGAAGAGATTTTAGAGGCCGTGTGTGGCAACAGGAAGTTTCTGTATGTTTGCTGATCTTACATGTGGAAAACAACACGTGATGTTTGTGAAGTTCTACAATGATCATTGTTCTCACAGCATTTTGAGTGGGAACAGTTCAAACTGAGAGTAGTGGGAGTTATTTACTGATTGAAACAAGCTGAATGTTTCTGTGCACGATGAAGATCAGCAGCAGCTCAGCTGATCAATGAACTGACATCTATCAGTCATTTCATGAGATGAAGTCATCAGCAGACATTTGTTCTAACTGTGTGATAAATGTCAGAACGTTAGGGCTCTGCTTTAGTCACTACTTGATGATCATTGGCTCATTGTTGAATCCAGTGGCCCTGTCTGACCTCTGACTCTTTGCTGCAGGTCTTCTGTGTTATCTCCACTTTCATGTCTGATCTTCTGCTGCATCGTCTAAAATAAACATCTGGATCATTTCCAACACTTCAGTAGATCTTTAGTTTGTACAAAACAAAATAACACATATTGTACTATACTGCCCACTTCCTGATCTTATTGGATCTGTGTGTGAGGTTGGTAAATAAAGAATAAAGACGTATCTTTAAAGCCCTCCGTGGCCAGGCTCCTGCCTGTATCAGAGATACTGACTCCATGAGCCCACTCGCTGCGTCAGAGCTTCTGCCGTGGCCTCGTTCCAAAGACTCATTTAGTCACTAAAGTTGATCCGGCCTTTGCGCTCCACACATCATGACCAGAATTTCCAGCCTGAGGATCCCAGAAGATTTGAAAGCTCTCAACTTCCATTTTTTTGGCTTTTTCTATGTGCTGATGCCCTTTTCTGTTTGAAGATCCAGGATTGTTTGTGTGCTGGATTCTGGATTTATACTGTGTACATATGTACAAATTGGGACAGCTTTAGTCAGAGCACAGTCTGTCCTGTGATTGGCTGGTGCACCCAGTTGGGGGTAGGGGCAAATGCCCTCTTTAAAGCTGGAGTATGAGTACAGGTGGAGGCACTAACAGCACCTTTTTCCTCTCTCCTGGGAATTGATGTTAGGCAATGCTTTCTGGACACATTTGAGCTTTTTGACCTGAAGGGTCTGTGGAGCCTGGATCTGCTTCAGCATCTGCTTGGAGAATGAAAGTCATTGCAGACAGAAAGCCTCAGAGCTTTGAAGGAGAGGCTGCAGGAGCCCAGAGCATAAACTGCATATAAAAGATGGCCTGTTTGGAGTGAGTGTATTTGGAGCAGATGGTGGAGCGCTCAGTTTCCACCACTTTTGTTTTTCAGTAATATTTTCTATCCTCCTTGTAGATATTGGCAGTTTACCATATCACAAAATGCTCACGTCTTTGAATCCACCTGATTTGTGTTATTTATATTAATATAAATATTCTTTTTATTATTTTGCAAAATTATGGTCCCCACGGGACAGTCACTACAAATATATGGGGCGTATGTTGCTCATGAGTTAGAGTAGATCAGCTGATGGTCAGACGGTTGGTGGTTTGTGTGATGGAAATGTTTTTATTTTTTGTATTAATCAAAAATTTTTAACACTTTAGTAATAGTAATATTACTTTTTGTCACTTAGTTATATACATATAGGATAGCACCCCAAATGCATTTTATGCTTTACACTGTTCCAAAAAATAGTAATGTCAAAGGATCTTACTGTATATTTTACAGTTTTGTACTGTCTTACTAGAATATCATTAAATTTACATAAGTAGACTGTGATCTTTCATGTCAAAGGTAAAATAACATAACATCACTGTAAATATAGTAAAACACAATTTACTTGTTTTTTAAATATATTTTTGTGTACATATGCATATTTAGATTGTAAAAATACATGCAAAATTTATCATAATTTCACAAATATTTGTCTGTTATGTGAGAGAATGATCTGTTAAATTCAAATGTAATACTATGGAAAAATATATAAAATGATCGAAAATTAATCAGAATAATCAATAATTAAAGGAGTATTTGAATTATAATTTTGCTGAAAATTTCATGTCACCTAGGTCTGATTCAATAATTCAGAGGTAACAAGTGAAAATATAATTATTAGCAATAAAAACTAAAAAAAAAAACATATTGTAGCTTGTTGGGGGAACAGCTAGTTCTCTCCCATCATGCCTTGGGACATGTGCTGCTGTTTAGATGTTCTTGTTTTATTGTTTATTGTTACGTTACTTTTAACTGTTATCTTGAATGTTGTGTTTACGCCGTGGTGCAGAGTCACTGACAGTTGTTGTTTTGTAGAGAGAGTGTTGTACCATGAGTGACTTCTGTAGTGCTGTTGTTCAACCTTGAGGCCCATTGTCACACCAGCAAGGGTTCTAATAAAGAGCTTCCCCTACCAGCTTGGGGTTGAATAATAATCTCAATCTCTCTCTGTGAGCTTCTTTGATAAGATTCCTCTGCATGCCACAATGTAAAACATTGCACGGCCTGTAACGTGCAGTGGAGATGAATCCAGCCGTGGAGGTGCGCAGGTGGATAGCGAATGAGCAACAGCTTCTGCCTTTCCAAAAAGTACTCATTTATTTACAATATCAAAAATAAAAGTGCTACCTCTACCACACATTACTAAATAGCACACTAGTCCGCGTACACACGGGAGCATCCATTACAGGAGGAGTGCGAAGAAGAACAAAAAGGGGGTCACACACCAGTCATGTGACAGGAGGCGCCGCCATGTGGTCACACACTGCATTACAATAGCAACTGTTACATAGTCCCCCCTGGTGAGAAAAAGGCTGTCCTCAGCCGTACACAGCTGAAAAAGCACACACCACACCTAACAGTACCCTATACATAGAGGTTACAGCTAAGATTGGTGCACACACACAGGGCAAAAGACCATTTAAAAATGAAACTGGTGAAAATAAGACGAATATGTACAGTGGAAAATCAGTTTTCTTAGTTTTTTCATTGTTTTTTTTTTTTAAGTAAATGCCAAGAATGAACCTTAACACACTAAAGAGCCATAAAACTGGATTAAGTAGAGCAAACAGAAACATCTACATATCATGACTCAAAATAGCAATGTAACAAGACAGCATCAAACAGGTTTAACCAAAACATTTCACTTCAGATCAAGCCTGGTTGTGTGAAAATCATTAGTCCATCTTTTGTTGCTCCAGCCAGACGTAACTCTGGGGCAACGTCTGGGCCTGAGATTGTAATGTTCACCAGCAGCTGGGTGCTGGACAGATCTGGGTGAAAGACTGTCTGAAACAGCTCCCACACCAGAAGAAGAGTCAATGTCCGGTAAATCAAAGGGGAATGGCTCAGAATCAATGTCAGTGTCTGCAGGGGGGCCAGGGTGGACCTGAGAGTCAGAGTTCAGATCCTCTGTGGTCTCTTTCCCAGCAGGCGATGAAACAGAATGTTCTTTGGAAGTGAGAGAGTCCCAGGTATGGAACGGTTGCATGTTCACAACATGATAAACACCTGCATCCACACCGGAGTCCACCCAAGTGAGCCTGTAATTAACATCACTGAGTCTCTGAGATATACACAATGGTCCCTCAAACAGTGGTGCAAGTTTAGCAGTAAAGTTAGACTGAGCGTCTGACCTGGGGTGCATCTTAACTCTCACAAGGTCACCAACACGAAACGTGGCATGTCGATGTCTCAAGTCATAGTAACGTTTTTGTCTGTCATGGCTATAGTCCAGAGCTGTGTTGGCGTGGTCATGAGCTTCCTGTAGGGAGGCTCTCAGAGTCTCAGGGTAAGGCACACCTGGTTCATCAACACCTGCTGTAGAAGGCTGAGTGATAAGGTCAAGCGGGGTGTCTAACTCACGACCATAAAGCATCATGGCAGAAGTCATACCTGTACTGTCACGGGGGGCAGTACGCAGAGCAAAGCAAATCTGAGGGAGAAACTTGTCCCATGATGCATGCTTATCACCTACATAAGCGCTGATTGCAGTTTTCAGAGTCCGGTTGACGCGTTCAGTAGCATTTGTCTGAGGTTGATATGCCGTAGTGAGTCTGTGCACCGAGCCTAAGGCAGAAACAACATGTTCAAAAAACTCACTCACAAAAGGAGACCCTCTGTCAGAAATCAGGTAAGTGGGTGTACCCTGTCTAGCAAAAATGTCAGTGACGAATTTACCAGCTGCTACCTGAGATGTAGCTTCTTTGACAGCGCTGGCTTCAACGCAGTTAGTCGAATAGTCAACAAACACGATCAAATAAGCATTACCAGTGGGGGTGCGGGGAAGTGGCCCAACAAAATCCACACCCACATACTCCCAGGGTTTCTGGGGGACAATGGGAACCATAAGACCGGCTGCTTTTTTCTGACTTGGCTTGGTGAGTTGGCACACTGAGCATGAAATCACATAGCGTTTCACATCAGCTGCTATTTTGGGCCAGAAAAACCTAAAACGCAGTCTAGCCAATGTCTTAGAAACACCCAAGTGACCTGCTGTGGGGTGGTCATGGTAATAGTCCAGCAAGGTGCCTCTAATGCAGACGTTCCCAAAGTGTGGGGCCCGCCCCCTAGGGGGGGCGCAGAGCCATTGCAGGGGGGGCGCGGCATGAAAAGGGAAAAAAAGACAAAAACAACGCTTGGACACTGCTAGCACGGGCGCCCACACAAAGGCAAAGCAGGAGATGAAGCATAGCTGAATATGTTTCCAAACCAACTTCATTCTAAGCCAAAGACTAGAAAATATGGTGAAGCATATCTTCCCTTTGGTTTCACCTGCACAAGTGCTGAGGTAGGTCTCCTTGCAGGATTGGTTTTCCCTTTGTTGGGAGCAGCGCTGGGCTGTTTAAATCATGGACAAACAGTATCCCACATTCTTGATTTGTAGTTCACAAACACTTGTTGTAATGACTAACTACTCCTGACATTTTGGAGATGTTAGCTCTTTATACAGTAAAGTTACAGTGGGATACAAATAACATCAGGCTGATCCTGCCACAATTTGTTCCCCGGTTCAAATCACGGACAAACAGCGTCCAACAGTTGTTTATGTTTTTGGACCTATTTTGCAGAGGGATTTTTTGAAAAATGTATTGATAGCAATGTTGAATATTATTACACAGAAAAAAACAACTACATGTAAAATAATTACACCGTGACGCCTCTGCCTTTGTAAATGGAGGGACAGTAACTGCATGTATATGTAAGTGTGTAAAACCTGCAGATAGTCAGATTAACAGTATTTCGTCTCTACCTGCCATTCTGCAATTCATCTCATGTAAACAATAACGTGCACACAGCGTGACGTGAAAAAAGGCACATACCTTTGACATTGCATGACGAACTCTGTATTCCTCGTCCAGTAAGCGCAAAAAAGGAGTTTTAAAAAATCTCCATTCTCGGTGATTCGAAACGCCGTTTACGTGTGGACAAAACAGCTGCGTTTTCAAAAATACCCGTGTAGGTGTGGACATAGCGTAAAAGAGTTAGTAGTTTATTTTCTTACTACCTGTAATTTATTGCAGATTACTTGTAATTATTTGCTTAATTGTTTACTAAATGTTTGAGGTGTGAAATAAACCGCAATGGAGCAAAATATGGGTGTGTGTGGTTGGAGGATGTGTTCGTGCGTGCGTGCGCGCGCGTGAGGGGGGGCGCAAACATTTTTCTTGTAAAACAAGGGGGGCCCAGCAAAAAAAGTTTGGGAACCACTGCTCTAATGGAAGTAGGGGCAAACAGTTTCAGCTCTTTCAAAGGGTGCAAAGCACATGTGGACTTGGGTTCTCTGTAATACAAAAGAGAGTCATACACAACATGCTGTAACAAGGTGGTACTGTCCGAGCTGTTCAGAGTCTGCTTCAATGTCTCTGAGGAGTGGATCTGTGACATGATCGTCTAACTGCAGCTGTCTCAATTGTGAACGGTCAGCCAGAATGACGGGGGGCAGAGTACGAATGTCCAGGCTGCCCATAACAGCATGATCTGGTAAAAGATCAGTCGGCCTGTCACAGGTCAGAGGCAAAGGGTTGCGTGACAGTGCGTCGGGAACTTTGTTTTGTGCACCAGGTTTGTGCACTATTGTGAAATCAAAGTCCTGCAAACGAAGTGACCAGCGGGCGAGTCGGCCCGTTGGGTTTTGACGAGACATGAGCCACCTGAGACTGTTGTGGTCAGTGAAGATAGTAACATGAACACCTTCAACATATGGGCGGAAGTGTTCCAGAGCCCATATCACAGCAAGGCACTCCTTATCTGAAGTGCAGTAGGGGAGTTCAGCTTTGTGAAGGGAGCGACTAGCAAAAGCCACAACATACTCACGACCCTTGTCATCCTTTTGCATCAACACTGCCCCAAGACCAATGTCACATGCATCGGCGTGAATGGAAAAGGGACGGTTGAAGTCTGGAAATGACAGGATCGGGGCTGATGTGACATGGTCCTTCAAAGTGTCCATGGCCCTTCGACAGCTGTCGTCCCAGTGGAAAGCATTGTCCTTTCTGGTGATGGCGTGAAGAGGTTCGGCATGGCGGGCATAATACTGAATGAAGCGCCGATAATAGCCAGTCAAGCCAAGGAACTGACGGACGTGTTTCACCAAGGTTGGGGTATCAAACTCCTTAACCGCCTTTACTTTGTCTGGATCAGGCCTAACACCTGATGATGTGATGCGGTACCTGAGAAAGGTGAATTCATCGAGGCAGAATTGGCACTTTTTGAGCTTCAATGACAAGCCAGCAGCTTGGAGTCTGCCCAGCACCTCCTCAAGATCCACCAAGTGCTGTTCAAAGGTAGGTGAGGCGATAACAATGTCATCCAGGTAGACTGCGCACGTTTTGTAAATGAGGCCAGCAAGTACAGAGTTCATGAGTCTCTGAAAAGTTGCAGGTGTGTTGCAGAGCCCAAAGGGCAGCACCCGAAACTGGAAGAGACCGCAGTGAGAGATGAAGGCATTTTTAGGCTTCGAGTCCTCTGCTACAGCAACCTGCCAATAGCGTCGCGCTAAGTCCAATGTCGAGACAAACTTTCCCCGTGCCAGAAAGTCCAAAGACTCATCTACATGAGGCAGGGGATAAGAGTCTTTTCGGGTAACTTGGTTGAGCCCTCGAAAGTCCACACAAAACCTTGGTTCCGCGACCGCTCTATTTACAATGACTACAGGAGCTGCCCAAGGGCTTGTGGAAGGTTCAATGATGTTGTCCTTAAACATTTGTTGCACTTGTTCTTCAATCACACGTTTCTTAGCAAGTGACGTGCGATAGTTCTTGCTGAGCAGATTGAGTAAAGCATCCTTGTTTTTCTCTAAGAGACTTGCTTCAGACAGTTTGGCTGTTAAGTCTGAGCGAACCAAGTCCAAAGACATCAGTGTTCCAGGTGAATGTGAGTAATCATTTTGAAGGTCCTCTTCATCGTTTGCGAGTGGGCAGGGGATGTCCTCAATGTAGACTGTTCTAGTGGGAATGTGAATAGAAACAGAAGCTCTTGCCATAAAATCCATTCCCAGAATGAAAGGAGAGGACAAATCTGGTATTATTGCAAAACGCTGGTAAAAGTTCTTGTTCATGAATCCAATATTGAACCAAATAACACCCTCAGGGATACAGGGAGCATTATTGGCGAGGTTAACTGCAGGACCATTCCACTCACTTGTGTTTCTAGGGTAAGAGTCATTTACTTGAATGAGATCTGTTCGTACAGCCGAGAGGGAAGCACCCGTGTCGAGGGTAGCATCCACAGATGAAGCATTGAAGTTCACTTTCGTTCTTAGTGGGGTATTCCAGTGGACTTGTGAAAAATTGTCTTCCAAGTGTCCAAGACTGTGTCCACCCTGTAGTGAATCGGGCGTGTGAGGCTCCGTTAGTAACTGGGGGAAGGTTGGCCTCTGTGAAATGTCCTCCCCCCCCTGTAGTTTCCCGACTGCCTGTACTGTGGCTGGGATGTGGTGCTGCTTAATTCCACCTTTTCATGGCTAGGGTCAGAGGGGCCAGGTGCCGGCAATGGCTGGACTTGACATTCAGCTTGTTTCAATCAGTAAATAGTTTGAGGCTCGTTGTGGCAAATGAGGTTGGGTGTTACAATTTGGGCAGGTGCGTGTAGTGAACCCTGGCTGAGAGCATTTGAAGCAGTAAGGTTCAGGCTTATAGTTGTCTTTGCCACATAAAGCAGGCTGTGGTCTTTGTGGTCCAAGCACTGAGTGAAGCTCATGAGCACGTAGCAGCAGGTCCATTACAGAAGTGACATTAGCGCCATACAGGGCAACTCTGTATTTTTCAAGAGCATGTTTACTAATTAGGTCGATTCTGTCTTTTTCAGGTGGAGGACCCTTCAGCTTGTCAAACTCACTCAACATGTGGGCAACAAAGGTTGGGAGCGGTTCGTCCTGAGCCTGAACACTATCCAAAATTCCTCTCAGGATGCGTTCTTGGTTTTTCTGAGGGCAGAAAAACTGTCTTAAACAGTTGACAGAATTGAGCCCATGATGTGATGTGGGAGCTCAATGTCTTGAACCATTTCCCGGGATCTTTTGCAAGAAAGTGTGGCAGTTCGTTTAGCAATTGCCCATCGGTTAGGTTCAATGAGGCTTTGTATGTGCCAACTGCATTTAACCAGTCCTCAGGTTGCACTTTGCCGTCCCCAGCATACACAGGAGGCTCCAGTTTGGCATGATGTAAAGCTGCCGCAATCACTCTGGAAGTGCTGCTGAGCTCGAGTGAGTGAGATGGGAGGAAAGGATTTGTAGGTTGAAATGGGTTGCTGGGCAGGAACGGATTGGTACTGTTGGTGGGTTCAGTTTTGTCCCTCGCAGGAACATGAGGTGTCGATGTGGCCATTGGGAAAACAGGAGACTGTGGGACTGCAGGAGGGGGAGGGACTCTGTCTGAGTCAGAGTCGTCTGGGTAGTGTGCCATTGCGATTTCAAAAAAAAATTAAGCCGCTCCAGGGCACAGCGCAGTTATTGATATAGCAGTAAAAGAGTCAGTTAGGTCAGACTAGAAAGACAAAACTGCAAAAATGTGTTCAAGATTAAATTTAGAAAAACCACAAATAAAATTTCGCCCAACAACTGAAATTAGACTGGAGTGATCAGAACCATGTTATTACAATAGCATGGCTGCAACACTAGAGCTTAATGCAAGATTAGTTTTAAATTGTTTCGTTATACTGAGCCGAAGACCAGCACCAACGGTTGTAGTCGACCAAGTTATCACTTACATGTGCTACAGTCAGTCTAGTCTCAGCAGAGGGAAAGGGGAATGAAAAGCCAGCAGAAATGTTCATGTCCAGGCTCTCCACAGAAGAATTAATCCTTAGAAGACGAAACCAACAGCACGTCCAAATAACAAATCCACGGAGTCCATTCGCGTCGCGGAGTCAGCTTCTCTCTTTTTCTTTCTCCCAAGCGGAGCAGCGGCACACCGCGGTATCCAGAAATTAGTCGGGTCCCACCTGAGCTGAGGCTGCGGCCATGGCTGGGGAAAACGTCTGAGCGTCCGCAAAAGTGGGGGGATTTCAGAGACAGTTCACGTGCTAGAAGAGAAGAATCCTCGGCGGGATACAAAAATCGTCTGAAGTCCAAGGGGAAAAAGTTTGGGTGCCAGTTGTAACGTGCGGTAGAGATGGCCTGCATTTGTATAGCGCTTTTCTAGTCCTTAAGGACCCCAAAGCGCTTTACACTACATTCAGTCATTCACCCATTCATTCACACACTGGCGATGGCAAGCTACATTGTAGCCACAGCTGCCCTGGGGCGCACTGACAGAGGCGAGGCTGCCGGACACAGGCGCCACCAGGCCCTCTGACCACCACCAGTAGGCAAATATGGGGTTAGTATCTTGCCCATGGATATTTGGCATGCAGCCAGGAGGCAGCCTGGGATCGAACCACCGACCTTCTGATTAGTGGCTGACCTGCTCTGCCACCTGAGCTACAGCCACCACAGATGAAGCCAGCCGCGGAGGTGTGCAGGTGGATAGCGAATGAGCAACAGCTTCCGACTTTCCAAAAAGTACTCATTTATTTACTATATCAAAAATAAAAGTCCTACCTCTACCACACATTACTAAAGAGCACACTAGTCCGCGTACACACGGGAGCATCCGTTACAGGAGGAGTGCGAAGAAGAACAAAAAGGGGGTGACACACCAGTCATGAGACAGGAGGCATTACAATAGCAACTGTTACAGGCCACGCTGTACTAATTATATATTTTGAAAAAGAAATGTAGAGGTAGGAATTGCAATTAATATAACTCTCAAAGTATTCACAACATTCCTGAACAGAAATAGGCCTCTGCACCTGGGGTGAGGGTGTGGCCATGAAAACAATGTGACATGCCATTGGATGTTGGGACACATAATAACATGACGCTAAGCATCGGCCAATGAATGTGAACTAACAACCACAAGGTCGCGGGTATGGCTGCGACCGTAGGAAAAAATCCTAATATGAAGGTATCTTACTGTGCATTTTACAGTAATGTTCTGTTCTTCTAGAATATCATTAAAGTTACGTAAATAGACTTTGACTTCACATTTCAAGTGTAAATTAACGTTAAATCACTGTAATATAATAAAACATAATTTTCATGATTATTAAATGTATCTGTCTGTACATATGCATATTTGTACAGACAAGTTTCAGTCTCTCACAGGAAAAGCTGACAAATGTTTAAATACTGAGGAACCGAATCCACTGACTATTCTTTTTTAACAGTCTGGTGTCAAAGCCTAACACAGACAGAGAGTGAGGGAGACAAAGTGGACTGAATCAGACTGGGAGACAATGACAATTTTTAGGAAACAATAGTAATAAATTATCATTCATCTGTGAGTTGTAGAGAAAACCACTGTGTTAAATTGTTAGTAATTGAGTTCATAATTTGAAATGCCCCATTAATATTTAAATCTCTTGGTTTCTGACACTTTTGGATTACATTTACCTGAGAAACAAATAAAAGAATACCTGTCTGAACCTGTATGTGGGACAAAGACTAAACCACTAACAGTAATATGACTCTTACTAGAGGAGGGTCACTTCCCTTTTGATTCATTGTGCCTGTGTCCACTTCCTAACACAGGCAGATATTCCTTCATTTTCTGGTTTTAAAGTTGAGTCTGTTGAAAAAATAATGAGCAAAACCTGAAAAATTTTGACATTCTAGCTAATTTACTTAATTTTTAATAATTTACTTTAATTTAATTTCAAATCTATGTATTTATTTTATTTATTGTTGTTTTCATTTTCACCAGGCTTGTTCTTAATTGTTATAGTTGTTGAATACAGTTGTAATCCCATCATGCATTCATATTGGTGTAAATTGTAATTAAACTTTATTTAAAAAAAATAAGAATGAGAGAAAAAATGGTGATCTGCTTTGTCTGGATCCTGTCCAACATGTTTAAGCCCCAAATAAAAGAAGTTCAGCTGTTACTTCCTACAACACACAGGAAGAAAGAAAGCTTCCTCAAACTTTAAAGAGGAACATTTCTCTAACTGTTTAAATCCACACAGGAAGTCTCTGGGGTTGATCCACTCTCAGGTCAGGTCAAGAGTGACTCTCATTTCTGGTCAGATAAAACAGACACGCAACATCAAATACACAACCAGTCCTTTTTAAAAAATCACTGGCTGTTCTCACACAGAAAGAACTGAAGTGGATGCAGTGCGTCTCTAAGCTGTAAGTACTTTTAACAACCTGCCAAATATGTTTTATCCATCCATTTTATCCAGTGTGATTTACCTGTGCAGGTAAATCACACTGGTCTGAAATAAGAAGAATTGTGTTTTTATTCATAAATTTGAGACTGTGGTGAAAAAGATGGTGAAAAGATGGTGAAACTGATGGTTCACAATCCTTTTATTAAACAGCCGTGTATGTGAACACACCGTAAGAGCTACAACATACAGAATAAAAACAAAAAACATTAGTAAATCAAACAGTGTGTTACCTTTAACCCTTTACCTTATTCATTAATCACAAATTAATTCTCTTTACCTTACATAACAAATAACACTAAAACTTGTAAATGATTGCATATAACAGTGAAATCGTTGCATCGCTGCCTAAACATGATGACATGTACGTTAGCACCCTCTAGTGGGGGAAAACCTAGCCTTCATCCTTAGTAGCGGTCAGCAGCTATATGATCCATAAAACAACAAAGTACATATCCACAGGACAAACTTTGTTACAAACCTTGTTCCCTGATCAACCAGGTGCTAAGGAATTGCTTTCAACTCTGGATTGCACCTTAATAGCCGTTCTTTTTCCCATTCCCGTCCATTAACCATAGAGCACACTTTCTCTCTGTGTATTAAAAGTCGCGCTTCTGCTATATGGTTTATGCCACTTGATTTACGGCACCTCGTCGCTCTGTGACTTTCAAAATAAAAACATCCGCTGGGTCCAAGCTCCAACAATATAATAGCCACTCATAAGTTTACACAACAATTTACAAAAGATTAATGAGGTCATTTACACTCAGCTACTGCCATGTTACCTTTATGGAGATGAAAGCTTAAAAAAGTCCCTCAAGGATTTATTTCAGTGTGGCAGGTGTGGTGATTAAGTTACCTGTTGCTCCAGGGCTGAAAATTAGTGATGTGCGGATCGATCCTGAAATATCGATTCCTTCGATACCAATGATTTATGTTCTAGAATTGATTCTCACATTAAAATATCGATATTTTAGTAATTTACAGTAAATTTGGAGTTTATCATTAACAGGAACACAGTGGAAAGAAACTATATCATTCGGATTGTCTACATTCAAAGGAACTACGTCCTCTTCCGCCTTTCATAGTGAAATATGGCTGTATAAATGTCTCGCAGCCCCTTGGCGTGCGCACTCACAACAATGTCTGAGCGTAATTGGAGTCATGTGCGGACTTATTTTACCTCCACAAACAGCTGAGACGTGGTTTGCGATACATGTGGCAAAAAAGTGCTCCAAGAGTGAGGTGTTGTGGCCATACTAGGGAGACATTCAAAAGGGCTGTTGGGGGGGTTAAATACATTTTACAGGGTTTATTTATCAGATAAAATACGTTAAATGTCACCGTTTATTTTATTTATTTTTTATTTTCACTTGTTAGATACAGGACAGACTTGAATGAGGAAAAGAAAAGGGAGAAAGGAAGAGGGGGAAAAACTGTGGAGAAGAGGGACGGGGATAAAGGGCAAAAAAAACAAAAAGCAACTAAATAAACAGACAAAAAAATACATCTATCAATCACCTGGATCACCTGTTGAGAAAGAAAAAAGAAAACAAGCAGAAGAAAAGGAGAGCAATACAATACGTGGGTGACTGTAGCTCAGGTGGTAGAGCAGGTCATCTACTGATCGGAAGGTTGGTGGTTCGATTCCTGGCTTCGCCTAGTCTGCATGCCAAATATCCTTGGGCAAGATACTAACCCCAAATTGCTCTCCGATGCATCCATCGGAGTATGAATGTGTGTGAATGTTAGCTATAAAAGCACTTAGAGAGATGTGCTTGTGCGAATGGGTGTGAATGGGTGAATGCACAAGTTGTGTAAAGCGCTTTGAGTGCTCAGATGAGTAGAAAAGCGCTATATAAGAACCAGTCCATTTACCAATAAACAACATCACAATGATATATGGGAATATGACAGTAAATACTAAATATTAAACATTATTGTGCAGCACGTAAGATCGACAGCACAGTGTGCTTTGAGGTAGGAGCCAAAAAGGGTGTAGTTTGTGTGTGTGAGCACCCGTGTGTACACCTGTGAGCATCAACGAGCTTATTTTTAAAAGGTTCCTACATGTAATGATCTGCTAGAGGGTGTGGGGGAGCCACAGCCCCGTCCTCCAGGGCATGAAGCAGGTATGGAGGAGATCAAAACTCCAGACATCCGTAGGCCCTTAGAACACAAGAGACCAAGGAAGACCAACCATCTATAATCCAGTTTTGAGATCCTTCCCAGACACATTAACGCCCACTTACATCCTGGGCCATCTGACCTCAGGAAATCACATGATAGGGTGGGGCCAGGTTTCACAATGAGCTCACCCAAAACTCTGGCTGATTGTGACCCACACCTGCTTTCACATCTTGGCTCATGTGATTAGGTAGAGGATCATCAGGGGGTCCTTTGTCCCTCTTTGGGGGGGAAACTCTCACTGGGTTTAAATCTGGGACTCTCCACAATTTGATCCTTGGAACTGAAGAAGCTTCTCGGATGAGAGGTGAAAAGTCTTCAAGCAACTCAAAGAAGTCCAGACGCTTTTCTTTCCAAGCTCCTTAGAACACCTGCAGTTCCTCCCTCAGCATCTGCTTTTGGGTCAGTTTACAAAATACAGCGAATACCCTGCCGTGAGTTTCACGTCAATATACGTGCCTCAAGTGGCCCATGGGCCACGAGTTTGAAACCCATCATATAAACCAATCTATCCAGTTAACTTTTCACCATTTAGCAGGGCAAACCGTGGGGATGTGGGGAAAATAGCTCCCAAAATGAAGGACTCTTCACTGCGAATGGTAAGTTTATTTACAGTGCGAAAACAGGCAATAAATTCCCGTGCTCTCCCTTCACTCCCATGTCGTGTCTTCCCTAAAGGTCCGTGTCTTTGTGCTCTCCGCTCCCATGTCTAAGCACTCCCTGTGCTGGCTGCTTTCTAGCGCTCCACACTTCTCTTGGGGAAACAAACACACAAATTTAACTAAGCTGAAGTCTCATGCAATGATCCCGGGTCGGTGGAGGCTTCACCACACCATTAAGTAGCTCCCTCCGCCGATACTGATCAGCTGTAGGTGTGTGGCATCCTCCTTGGGCGTGGCCAGTCATCCACAGGCCTGACGGTGCCTGTAGCCTGGCCTCCTGGCTACAGCCGCAACAACGCACACACACACACACCTCCCTATACATAGACTCATGGAACAAAACCCCAGACAGCAGAACAGTGCACACACATACACCAAATAATAATAATAATAATAATAATAATAATAATAATAATAATAATAATAATAATAATAATAATAATAATAATAATAATAATAATAAATAATAGCAACAACAACAGTCCACACTGCTCACGTACCCCGAGTCCTCCAGATCCGGGTCCGTGACATAACTATAAACCAGTTAACCTGGAATACTGGGCATTGTTACTGAAGTAAAGCTGCTCTCTGCCATTTCTACAGCCATGTTTGACCTGCTGCTTTGTAGGACTACAGCAATGGAGGATTTGGAGGCTGAACTTGGCTCTGTGACACTTTTTTTTAGTGAACTGATGAAAGCTGTGTCTTAGATGGAGTGGCTCAGACATGACCTCTGCAGCTCTCAGTTGATGTGCACATGAATGATTTGTGTGACTCTGGATACTGTAGCTCCAGTGAAAACTAAGGTCTCTAATCAGAAGTACATGACCCCGTGGTATAATTCTCAAACACGTACCCTCAAGCAGACGACTCGTAATCTGGAGAGGAAATGGCGTGTCACAAATTTAGAGGATCATCATTTAGCCTGGAGAAATAGTTTGTTGCTTTATAAGAAAGCCCTCCGCAAAGCCAGAACAGCTTACTATTCGTCACTGATTGAAGAAAATAAGAACAACCCCAGGTTTCTCTTCAGCACTGTAGCCAGGCTGACAAAAAGCCAGAGCTCTTTTGAGCCAACCATCCCTTTAACGTTAACTAGTGATGACTTCATGAACTTCTTCACAAATAAAATTTTTATCATTAGAGAAAAAATTACCAATAATCATCCCACAGATGTAATATTATCTACAGCTACTTGTAGTTCCATTGATGTTAAGTTAGACTCTTTTTTTCCAATCGATCTTTCTGAGTTAACGTCAATAATTACTTCCTCCAAACCATCAACGTGTCTTTTAGACCCCATTCCTACAAAACTGCTCAAAGAAGTTCTGCCATTGATTAATTCTTCGATCTTATATATGATCAACCTATCTCTAATAATCGGCTATGTACCACAGGCCTTCAAGGTGGCTGCAGTTAAACCTTTACTCAAAAAGCCATCTCTAGACCCAGCAGTCTTAGCTAATTATAGGCCAATCTCCAACCTTCCTTTCATATCAAAAATCCTTGAAAGAGTAGTTGTCAAACAGCTAACAGATCATCTGCAGAGGAATGGTTTATTTGAAGAGTTTCAGTCAGGTTTCAGAGCTCATCACAGCACAGAAACAGCTTTAGTGAAGGTTACAAATGATCTTCTTATGGCCTCTGACAGTGGACTCATCTCTGTGCTTGTCCTTCTTGACCTTAGTGCAGCATTCGATACTGTTGACCATAATATTCTATTAGAGCGATTAGAACATGCTGTAGGTATTACAGGTATTGCACTGCAGTGGTTTGTATCATATCTATCTAATAGACTCCAATTTGTGCATGTAAATGGAGAGTCCTCTTCACACACTGAGGTTAATTATGGAGTTCCACAGGGTTCAGTGCTAGGACCAATTCTGTTTACATTGTACATGCTTCCCCTAGGCAGCATCATTAGAAGACATAGCATACATTTTCACTGCTATGCAGATGACACCCAGCTCTATCTGTCCATGAAGCCAGATAACACACACCAATTAGTTAAACTGCAGGAATGTCTTAAAGACATAAAAACTTGGATGGCCACTAACTTTCTGCTTCTCAACTCAGATAAAACTGAGGTCATTGTACTCGGCGCTGAAAAGCTTAGAAATATGGTATCTAACCAGATTCTTACTCTGGATGGCATTACCTTGGCCTCCAGTAACACTGTGAGGAACCTTGGAGTCATTTTTGACCAGGATATGTCCTTCAACGCACATATTAAACAAATATGTAAGACTGCGTTCTTCCATTTGCGCAACATCTCTAAAATTAGAAATATCCTGTCTCAGAGTGACGCTGAAAAACTAGTTCATGCATTTATTACTTCCAGGCTGGACTACTGCAATTCATTATTATCAGGATGTCCAAAAAACTCACTGAAAAGCCTTCAGTTAATCCAAAATGCTGCAGCAAGAGTACTGACAGGGACTAGAAAGAGAGAGCATATTTCTCCTGTTTTGGCTTCCCTTCATTGGCTTCCTGTTAAATCCAGAATTGAATTCAAAATCCTGCTCCTCACATACAAGGTCTTAAATAATCAGGCCCCATCTTATCTTAATGACCTTGTAG
This sequence comes from Neolamprologus brichardi, assembly GCF_056152115.1. Lineage (NCBI taxonomy): Eukaryota > Metazoa > Chordata > Actinopteri > Cichliformes > Cichlidae > Neolamprologus > Neolamprologus brichardi. Next base: position 419,625 of record NC_142112.1, on the reverse strand, counting down.
TACCATATCACCCTATTAGAGCACTTCGCTCTCGCTCTGCAGGCCTACTTGTTGTTCCTAGAGTATTTAAAAGTAGAATGGGAGGGAGAGCCTTCAGTTTTCAGGCCCCTCTTCTGTGGAACCAGCTTCCAGTTTGGATTCGGGAGACAGACACTATCTCTACTTTTAAGATTAGGCTTAAAACTTTCCTTTTTGCTAAAGCATATAGTTAGGGCTGGACCAGGTGACCCTGAATCCTCCCTTAGTTATGCTGCAATAGATGTAGGCTGCCGGGGGATTCCCATGATGCATTGAGTTTTTCCTTTCCAGTCACCTTTCTCACTCACTATGTATTAACAGACCTCTCTGTATTGAATCGTATCTGTTATTAATCTCTGTCTCTCTTCCACAGCATGTCTTTATCCTGTCTTCCTTCTCTCACCCCAACCGGTCGCAGCAGATGGCCGCCCCTCCCTGAGCCTGGTTCTGCCGGAGGTTTCTTCCTGTTAAAAGGGAGTTTTTCCTTCCCACTGTCGCCAAAGTGCTTGCTCATAGGGGGTCATATGATTGTTGGGCTTTTCTCTGTATCTATGAAGCGCCTTGAGGCGACATTTGTTGTGATTTGGCGCTATATAAATAAAATTGAATTGAATTGAATTGAAATTGAATTGTTTCCTCTGCAGGTGATGGTAGAAAGTGTGTGTGTGAGCTGATGTGAATTGAGCAGCATGGATCAGTGTGAGGACAGAGAGGAGGGAGTCCCTCCCTCTAAAAGCACTCTGTGTGGGGAACATGAGAGCCAGACCAAAGCTCAGAGGTGAGATGACCATCTCTAACTGTCCATGACTCTTCTCCATGTCACAGCTCAGCACTCACATCACTGCTCCATCATTATTCACAGGAACCCACCTGGACCTCCACCCAGCTCTGTGTCCTTACAGAGTGACGAGTTAAAGAGAGTTGGTTCTTCTCCTGAAGAGAGGTAGTATGTGTGTAAATGTTGTTGTAGCTCAGTGTTTGTGAATAAAGCCTCCATCATGTTTAATGTCAGCTCAGCTCTTTTTCACACACACTTTTATGTTTGTATGTGAAGTGGCGTGTGTTGAACCATCTCAAGGACCAGAGTTATCCCATCATCAGAGAATTGTCATAATTATGATTGTGATGAATTCCTTATTGGTGCCACATTCCTGACTCTAGAGCAGATATAGAAACTTCATGTTAAACAGGTGCCAGTATATATGAAAATCTCGATAAAACTAATTTGAATGTTTATCTTATTCTGGAGTCTTGCCCATTTATTTTCTTTATTTGACTTCATAGTTCATGTTTTTTTAATAAGTGATGTCTTCTAATGTGATCAGTACAGACATCGGTTGATAAAAAGCAAAATTCTAAAGATTTTAACATCTCTTTGTTTCCTTTTGACAGTTTGATCAGTTCTATAAGTTCCTCTTTAATTTATATTTTAACAGCAGTGTTGGAGCTGAAGTTCGAGTAATTTAAATATGTATTCCCACAAGAGGGCACATCACATCTACTCATTGATTCATTAGAATTCAGTATCCAGTGTTTTTCCCATAATCCAGATTAAACATGTAATCTTCTGTAAAATATACTGAATCACTAAATAGTAGATATGATGAGACTATGATTTACATGCTCTCTCATGTTTTACAGGTCAAAGATGGAGGCATCTGTTCAGGAGCAGCTGCTCAACATGTTGGATGATTTGGGAGAAGAGGAGCTGGAACGTTTTCGCTTTTACCTACAGAATGGACCTGGAGGTCATTTCACAACCATCAAAAAGAGCCGACTGGAGAAAGCAAGCAGAATGAGAACAGTGGATCTTATGGTGGAGACATACACTACTGACCATGTGATGGAGGTGGTGAGGTGGATTTTAAAGAAGATTAAAAAAGGTCAGTCAGAAGAAAAAAAACAACATTAGACAGTCAGTACAGTATGCAGACACGACATTAACACATTCATAAAATAAACTGTGACGATCTGTTTTAGGATAAGTTTTAATTTTGTCTTTTTTCCTCATATAATTTAGCACAAATGTTATATTTACATTATTTTGAAGCCATGCAAGTTTTAATTTTTTAAAAGACGAGCTCATGATTCAAGGCGCACATTCCTCCAACAGGCAGTCCCTCAGAACTGGAACCTTCATTGTGTTTATCAGAAGGTAAGACTTCTGATCTGTTTGTCTGTAGATTTTGATAAGGCAGAAACACATGAAGCATGAGCTGACCAATCAGAGCTCTGTTTGTTCCACATGGCATTTCGGTAGCCTCAGCAGTATGCCTAAAGTGTGAGCTCTAATGAGTGAACATGTGTTTGGTTTAATCATCTCTAACTTTATGCCACTGTATGCAAAAGAAGTAACCTAAATATTGATATTCTTTAGTCACATCAAGTTAAAACAGAAGACACAAAGTTACAGAGCTTTAGGTTATGTTTAGGTTATGTTTGAGGGTGAACTGAATGTTTTGAATTTCTGAAAAATGTATTAAAATGTGACCCACCCCCCTCACACACACACACACACACACACACACACACACACACACACACACACACTTTTCCATAGAGTTTACAAGACTGCATCATTATATTTCCTTTTTTATGTTAAATTGCCAATACTTACAATATAAAATGTAATATTTTCAGATGTATCACTCCAAAATTACAATCCTGAGTCCTTCATATGCAGCATATAGAATTTCAGGCTTTGCCTCTAATTTTATTGTGGAAAAAGACCTGCTGGAGATCAACAGTCTCTTTTTAAAAAATTGAGAGAATTTCATTTACCTGAAATTGGATGCACATCCACACTTTGTAGCATTTCTTTCTTCATGGAAATCAGAGATGGTCGAGTAAAAGACCTAATTTGATGTGAGAAGAAATGACTCAAATGTCTGACGAAGTTTAAGATAAAGTTATCACAAAGATGCAAAAAGATAAATAATAAAAAAAGGTCTTGACACTTTTTAAACTGAGTAATAACCTGATTTACTGTTTTTAATTCAGAGGTTCTTCAAAAGTGTTGTTGTAAACTTAAATCTAAGCTGAAGAAGAAGTTCCAGTGTGTGTTTGAGGGGATCGCTAAAGCAGGAAACCCAACCCTTCTGAATCAGATCTACACAGAGCTCTACATCACAGAGGGAGGGACTGCAGAGGTCAATGATGAACATGAGGTCAGACAGATTGAAACAGCATCCAGGAAACCAGACAGACCAGAAACAACAATCAGACAAGAAGACATCTTTAAAGCCTCACCTGGAAGAGATGAACCAATCAGAACAGTGCTGACAAAGGGAGTGGCTGGCATTGGGAAAACAGTCTTAACACAGAAATACACCCTGGACTGGGCTGAAGACAAAGCCAACCAGGACATCCAGTTCATATTTCCATTCACTTTCAGAGAGCTGAATGTGCTGAAAGGGGAAAAGTTCAGCTTGGTGGGACTTGTTCATCACTTCTTTAGTGAAACCAAAGAAGCAGGAATCTGCAGCTTTGAAGAGTTCCAGGTTGTGTTCATCTTTGATGGTCTGGATGAGTGTCGACTTCCTCTGGACTTCCACAAAACTACAATCCTAACTGACCCTAGAAAGTCCACCTCAGTGGATGTGCTACTGATAAACCTCATCAGGGGGAAACTTCTTCCCTCTGCTTACCTCTGGATAGCCACACGAGCTGCAGCAGCCAATCAGATCCCTCCTGACTGTGTTGGCATGGTGACAGAGGTCAGAGGGTTCACTGACCCACAGAAGGAGGAGTACTTCAGGAAGAGATTCAGAGATGAGGAGCAGGCCAGCAGGATCATCTCCCACATCAAGACATCACGAAGCCTCCACATCATGTGCCACATCCCAGTCTTCTGCTGGATCACTGCTACAGTTCTGGAGGATGTGCTGAAAACCAGTGAGGGAGGACAGCTGCCCGAGACCCTGACTGAGATGTACATCCACTTCCTGGTGGTTCAGGCCAAAGTGAAGAAGGTCAAGTATGATGGAGGAGCTGAGACAGATCCACACTGGAGTCCAGAGAGCAAGAAGATGATTGAGTCTCTGGGAAAACTGGCTTTTGATCAGCTGCAGAAAGGAAACCTGATCTTCTATGAATCAAACCTGACAGAGTGTGGCATCGATATCAGAGCAGCCTCAGTGTACTCAGGAGTGTTCACACAGATCTTTAAAGAAGAGAGAGGATTGTACCAGGACAAGGTGTTCTGCTTCATTCATCTGAGTGTTCAAGAGTTTCTGGCTGCTCTTCATGTCCATCTGACCTTCATCAACTCTGGAATCAATCTGCTGGAACAACAACAAACAAACTCCAAGCGGTCTAGCTTTTTTAGAAAAAAAGAGTCTCTTCACCAGAGTGCTGTGAACAAGGCCTTACAGAGTCCAAATGGACACCTGGACTTGTTCCTTCGCTTCCTCCTGGGTCTTTCACTGCAGACCAATCAGAGTCTCCTACTAGGTCTGCTGACACAGACAGAAAGTAGCTCACAGACCAATAAGAAAACAGTCCAGTACATCAAGAAGAAGTTCAGTGAGAATCTGTCTGCAGAGAAAAGTATCAGTTTGCTCCACTGTCTGAATGAACTGAATGATCGTTCTTTAGTGGAGGAGATCCAACAGTCCCTGAGATCAGGAAGGCTCTCCACAGATAAACTGTCTCCTGCTCAGTGGTCAGCTCTGGTCTTCATCTTACTGTCATCAGAAAAAGATCTGGATGTGTTTGACCTGAATAAATACTCTGCTTCAGAGGAGGCTCTTCTGAGAATGCTGCCAGTGGTCAAAGCATCCTACAAAGCTCTGTAAGTACATTTGTACTCATGTCTTTACTTAACATCCAACTGTGTCAGTGATTTATTTCTGCAGGCTTTCTGTCTTTGTATGAATTTGTATCATAATTTTTTTTTAATTTCTTCAATACAACTGTAACGTCTTTAATGGCTCAAGAACTCGTTGTACTTGAGATGCTGAATCCACCATGAACTCTGATCATCACTGCTGCTTTTGTGTTATCACTCTTTTTTAAAAAACTGGGGCTGCATGTGCCTAATGTTGTAATACTTTATATTCAAATGCATACCTAGATACTAGATACTCCTAGATACATTTCTGGTCTATTTTTAGTAGCAAATGTTGGTGAAACACCGTCTTTTCCATGTGTGGCGGCTCATGCATTAAACAAAGCTTTTGCATTACTCAGTGAATCATTGCAGCCATAGAAACATCCTTAGTTGCACTATTTAAGCTTACTTTTTTGGGCGCTTCTCAGGGTGTCTTGAGCATTACTTCTTCACCCACCTTTCTCCACTTTCCATGTGTTCATGCTCTGCTGTTGAATTGAAATGATGATTAAACTCTGCCTCTGTCTTCCACAGTGTGTTTTTGTTTCTTTTTTGTTTTTGGCCTGCTCTCTCCCCTCACTCCAAACTGCTCTTTTCATCATTCTTATCATTGTCTTCAAATTAACTCTCACACTGCTGTTACAGCTTACCCGGCTGAGCAATGACCCGTGTACTGAAGGTTAGAGGTGTGACTCCAGGGCCTGGGTTTGAGTCTGCCCAAGACCATACCTGTGTGTCATTCTGTCCGCCTTCTCTGTCCTATACAGTGAAGACAAAATGCCTCAAGTTTTGAAAACTCTTCCCCTTCTTCATCTTCCAAATCATCTCTCTCATCTAAAATCACCATATTCTCTGAGAATCTTTTTGCAATCTTGAATGATAAGGATCCAAGTGGGTAAAGTTATTTATTTGTTGTGTTCTGATTGGTTCCTGGGATAGACTGTGAAATACACTCGGCTGCCAAAATTACATCCAGTTTAGAAGAAAAACATTGACTGAAGTGTTTGTTTCATCATCCTTCACAACTCATCCACCAGGTGTCACAAACTGCAGCAGTACAAAGCATGTCTTACTGGATGGCTGCAACAACCAGTTTTACCTACCTTTCGTATTTCCTTACAGCATGAGTATAATATTTACTGAACCGAGTCATCTTCTGTAATCTTGCTGCTGTGAATGTCCCTGCTGTCCACTGCTATATTTTAGTATCAGGCTCTAAAATGTACAAATGGATCTAAGATTACATTTACAATTACGAGTCAGAAATTATGTTTCTTCTAGATTTACAGTTTGTTTTCATGTCTTCTGATTCAGAAGGTGGAGCAGGTGCAGTTTACAAGGACTAAGTGCTGATATAGAAGGACAGTTGTGTTCTAATCAAGCTGTCTAGTTAATCATTGATTGTATTGCATGCTGGCTTTTAAAAAAGATGGTTTCATTTTACTGATTTAATTAATTTGTTTGTTTGTTTGTTTTCAGACTAAGTGGCTGTAACCTCTCAGAGAAAAGCTGTGATGCTCTTTCCTCAGTTCTCATCTCCCAGTCCTGTAGTCTGAAACAGCTGGACCTGAGTTACAATAACCTGCGGGATTCAGGAGTGAAACTTCTGTCTGCTGCACTGCGGAGTCCACATTGTACACTAGAAACTCTCAGGTCAGGATCCTAACGTTCCCATTTAAAGTCTGAATGATATTATTTTATAAACAACCGAGCTTTCAGAATTGGCAAGTGACCTTTTATTTATCTTTGGATGGTGTCGTGATTCTTCAATATTGAGGATAAGAACAAACCAGCACTGGCCCAAATGAGTTCAGTCAAATGATTATTTTATTAAACACACACGTGGGAAGATGTATAAAAGGCACACTTCAAAATGGTTTTAATATGTCAGGGTTCAGCCCCTTCTTGAGCCAGCAAAGAATATAACATGCATCAGTTACAGTTAATGACAGTTAAATAAGTTTCCGTTATCCGCAACTTTTTGCCATACATGGCTGTTTGTTTCAACAGTCTCACCCTCCAGATGTTTCCTTTTGACTTGTTCATTTCATGCTTATTTTTTAACACGTTTTCATCAACTGTTGCTATGCAGGCACAAATGCAGTTACAGGCAATTCCAGTAACTAATTACTGATTACTTCCCCCAAAAAGTGGACATCACATTTTGGGTTATTTAAATTCTAAAAATGATAAATGGCCTGTATTTTTATAGCGCTTTACTAGTCCCCACATTCACACACTGGTGATGGCAAGCTACATTGTAGCCACAGCCACCCTGGGGCACACTGACAGAGGCGAGGCTGCCGGACACTGGCACCACCGGGCCCTCTGACCACCACCAGTAGGCAACGGGGGAAGTGTCCTGCCCAAGGACACAACGACCGAGACTGTCCAAGCCGGGGCTCAAACCGGCAACCTTCCGATTACAAGGCGAACTCCCAACTCTTGAGCCACAATCGCCCAGTGGCTCAAGACCAAAAGACTCAATTTTGCACTACAAGGGCCTGATATCCACTTACGAGGACATTATACTGCCACTGTTCTATCGAAATTTTAAGCAAATGTCCTCATATGTGGCTCTCATTTTTCTTAGAAACAAAAATAAGGTTAAAAAAAAATCTGGTAATTCTTTGTTTTTACATTAATCGGGTCCCAATCAGCCCAAATATCAAAGAGAAATTAAAAATGCATGCCGTGGAAGAGTTCGGGTCTTAGAAGGTTATATAAAATGTAATCAAATGAAAAAAAAGTCTCTTTTTAAAATTTCTTTTTATTAGTTTTAATCTTTTAACTTTATGCATCAAGCAAACTTAAATTATATGCAACATTCTCTGACTGGAAGAAATTTGTTTAACATTTAAACCTATTTTCTGCACATTCCCGCAAATAAAATAAAATAGGTTTTTGTGTTTACACTCAGTCTTTCAAATAGATGCAAGTAAAACAGCAGAAAATAAATAAAATCACAGACTAGCAGTCCTGTTGCTCTATTTTCACCTTTATAGCAGGAGTGGGGCAGGCAGAGGTTTGCCCTGGTGCAGGCGTGCCGCAGCGGTCATTGAAAGAATTCGCAAGTTTGTCTGTGAATTTCCCATTCCCTGGTAGCGTACTCGGTGCTTGCTCGGAAGTTTAGAGGTTTTTTCGCTGCAAAAAGAAGTTTTCTTCCCACGCAGTGAACAGCAGACGCTAATGTTTTTGTCACTTTTTACAGAATTAAACTCAAAGTAAGGTCAGTACTTCCAAGCTTTAAACACTACACGCTCATACTCTCTCCCGCACTCGATATATTATCCATTTTTGATCTGCACACAGCTGTTGCTACGAACGTCATTGTCATTAGACACTCACAAAAAACTCCACGGTTTTAGTAACGCAGCTTGCTTATGGGAAAGTAACAGTAATCTAATTACCTTCTTTGCAATAGTATTCCCTTACTTTAGTCGTTACTTGAAAAAAGTTATCGGATTACATCTCTGGTCAGGAGTATAATGCAAGCTAAAACTACATAATGATTTCACAATCTTTAAATAGAGGTTGTCGCGAAATCGATCAATGTAGAGCAGTGAGACAAACCACGGAGGCCCCAGAAAAGTGCAATCAAACGATGAGTTTATTAACAGCCCGGAGAAAACATCAGCATATGTCTTCTGACCAAAATACATGTTGTGGATACTTATAAAGCAGTGGGGTACACGCCCCCCCCCCCACCATGGCGTCAATTACAGATTAAAATAGGTTCCAGACATTAGTCACAGTCAATCGTAGATCTTGTACATCTTTAATAGCTATAAGCAGACATAGAACTTCTATTTTCTACAAGGTAATAAACTTCAAGCCCTCAGGACCTCTGGGGCTAATTACAGACTCTGGTCATCTGTTGCCAAGTAGAGTAAAATATAGTAAGACACCAAATGAGTTAAGCCCTCAGGCCTGACACATTCCTAGATTATATGTGTTATATGTATTGTAAGCATGCATTGCAGTTATCCTTCTATGTTCCAGTTTCCCTCAGCATGTATCACCTGGACAGTCACGCCAGTGAAGCTTAAGACCCTTAATGAACCGAACATCAACTCAAAATAAGCACAAATATGCAATGTGTATGAAATACTTCTAACCGTACTTGTAATTAAAGTTAACATAATGGAAGGATCCTCAAATGGACATCTTCAATAAACAACTTTAATGCAATATCAATACCGTGAGAAATATTATTAAATGGAATAATGCTGTAAAGAATGTTATTAATGCAGTTATAATGATGCAGATTATATGGCAGCAATAAAAACTTCTGTATCTCCACGTTTCCTCTTTTGACATTCCAAAAAGGAATGTCACCACACCTCGTGTTGTATCACTCCTTGGCCCACTCCAAGGCATCTAAGTTCCTCGATGGACACTGGAACACCGGAACGACCGCTCCGGGGTCCACTGCCCTTGCCACTACCTTTACCAACAATCCTCTGACTCAAGGAATGACACAACAACCACAGGTGACCAGTATTCCTAAAAGTATGGCCAAACACGGACTCACAAAAATGCGCCCTGCAAAAGATAAACAAGAAAACACACCCGGTCGCAATCAATATTAATACACATAGGACACGTAAAATCAAAAACAATATTGCAATACTCTTCCTGTCCCTCTTTTGAGGTTCAGACATTTCCATTATGTTGTGTGGATTTTAGCTTTAGCCTACACTTTCACTCCTTCTAGTTCTTTCAATTTGTTACCGCTCCTTTTGGTGGCGCGGCGACCTTCTGCGATGCTCTTCTTCTTTCTTCGGCCTTCCAGGTGGACTACTGGTCGGCCCGTTGCACAGGTGAGAGGGTTTATTCTGCCTCTGTTTGTTGACACCTGTGTTAGCTGAAGACGAGTTTTCCTCTACCAAGCTCTCGTGTGCGGGTGCACACTGCGACCAATGGTACCAGGTGTCGCCTTTCCCTTTCGGTTGAACTGCTGTAGTCGTTCTGGCAATGACCTCGTAAGGACCCGTCCAGCGTGGTTCCTTCCACTTTCGTTTGAGCACCTTCAGCCACACCACCTTTGCCTCCGGGGTCGCCCTGTCCACAGCGTGTACTCCAGAGGTGACCTGCTTTGTGAAACTGGAGACAAGAGCTTTTAATTCTTTCCAGTATTCTGCATGAGACCTGTTACTCCTGGTGCTTGGTTCCATCGGGACCTCGGTCCAGGGTGCTGGGAACGGCCTTCCCGTCTGCAACTCATGTGGCGTAAACCCTGTGGATTGATAAACGGAGCATCTTATAGTCATTAGAGCAATTGGCAGAGCTGAGATCCAATTTAGCCCTGTCTGCGCACAGATTTTAGATAATTTGTTTTTCAAATTTAAGTTCATCCTCTCTACCTTCCCTTGAGATTGAGGATGGTACACTGTTCCAAACCTGTGTTTCACTCCCAACATCATCTCCACTTCTATTAACCCCGATTCTTTTTCCCCATGACAAAACAGAGAAAACCGACTCATAGTGTGTTAAAACATTTATCTTTCTTTTATTCAATCATCTTCCGGAAAAGAGAGACCCCTGCACAGCTTAAACACCAGTTGCAAGAGCTCTCTAACATTAGAATCATAAACTGTGCCTCACATAGTTTTATTTTGGTACTTTACACGTCACATAGTCTCAAACATTGCTTATATGGCAAGTTCCTCATTTCAGTGTCTTATCTATTAATATGGCTGTGCACTAAAACGTCCTGTTTTTCAGTCTGGCTGAGCACTTAGTTTGTGAGTTAAAAGTGGCCTTGCTCTACAAGCCTTTATTAAAGTACATAAAACAATATAATGAGCAGATACACATTAAAAAATATTTCTCTTATCCCTAACAGAGGATTTCGTCTAAGATGGGGTGCCCCTTTTTCATTTCTCACTAATTCCTAATTTAGCACATTAAGCTTACTTAAATACAATCCAATTCAATTTTATTTATATAGCGCCAAATCACAACAAAAGTTGCCTCAAGGTGCTTCATAGATACAGAGAAAAACCCAACAATCATATGACCCCCTCGTGACCAAGCCCTTTGGCGACAGTGGGAAGGAAAAACTCCCTTTTAACAGGAAGAAACCTCCAGCAGAACCAGGCTCAGTAAGGGGCACCCATCTGCTGCGACCGGTTGGTGTGAGATAACAGAGACTTAGAGGAGAGAGACCTAATATTTAATAATCCACATTTCACTGTTTTACTCTTTAGTTCAGATGTGGATTATATATTGTTCTTTCTTTGTGATTGTTTATGTTTAAGTTGTTTATTGCTGGCTTTTAGTTTGTTTTTGTCTGTTTGGGAGCTGACACAGTCTCTGTGGAGATGGGTTTTATTTGGGGCAGCATCAAGAGAGAAGCTCCAGAGAGGCGTGTTCCATGTTAAAAGCTAAAATGTAACCAAAGAGATTATGCTAAACAAACAAAACCTTTCAATTGTCCAACCCTATCTGTCCCCTCAACAGGTTGTATGTTTTCATTGTATCCTAATTATTTTGTCATAAAAATAAATCAAACGAATAACTTAAGCTGTCTGACAGCACCCTGCGTTTACACCAGGCTGTGAGCTGCCCTAAATCTACTTCCTTCACAAAGACAAAGCAAACTGTGTTTCACCTCTACCCTAGAAATAAATAAATAATAATAATATATAAATGTAATATCTTGACAGGGGATTTCTAAAGATCACCCCGTAGTTCTTCAGCTGATACACCTTAGTTAGAGAACACTAACACTGCAATCCTTTCACTCACCAGGGGCAGTCATGGAACGCAAGACCTGCGTCTCATCACTGTCTGCGTGCTTTATTTATATAAGCTTGTGTCTGTTGTGTGTGTGTACAAAGATAACAGAATTATTCTCAGAACTCAGAGCTCAGGTTCCCCTTTTCTATCTGTATGTTCTAGAAGAGAGCAAGCTGCTAGTTGGTAAATAAGTTTATCATCACAAAAGTTATTAGGTAAAAAGTCATGTAGACATTTGCTCAGTGATCCTAAAAGACTACATTTCATGTAGCTGATCACATATACACGATTTTCCTTTGACATATCTGTATTTGTAAGCCTAAATTATAACCTCTTATTCTAGAAATCAAAAAGAAATCAACCATATTCTACTCCTAAAATCTTCGCTAGTTTTCCCCAAAGCATATCTTTTCTTCAAAGTGTCCCGCAGTTTCCCTTTAAGTTTGTTATACAGCTTCTTATGAACACCGGCATTTTATCTTCTACACAGGATGTAGTTCATTTTAATCCTTTAACTTAAACCTGAAAATAACAATTTCTGCCTCAGTTTTACAATATCTAAATTATCAAAAAACCCAAAGTCATAAAATGATCCTAAAACCCATTTCAAATTAAACCTTAAATCCCCCCTTTTGTGACACATCTTATGTGTCACAAACTCAAAATGCTTCACCCGAGCTTAGAAAATTAAAAGAAAAAGGTTAGTCATATCATTTCACACCTCAGCAATCCTCCTCTCAGGTAAACAAAACCTGTGTGTTAACCCGAACTTCACATTTCATACTGAGTTTTCCTCACTTATGATCCAATCTGTGTTATAAGAAAGAAAACTTAAAACAGAACAGTTATCAGTCATGTGCTTCTTCAGTTAATGGTAACATGAGTTATATCAAAAATGTTTCCCCTTTAGCATTCGGCATTATCCCAACAATATAATAATAATAATATAATAATGTAATACCATAATCTAACCCCAGTAAATAAAACAGAAATTTTCTCAAAGCAAACATCAGCAACCCAAAATCAGCATCCCCAGAGTTAAGTCTTCCACTCCTCCTGCTCATGGCAAAAGCAAAACAAAGCAAAGCAAAGTATCCCCTTTCTCTTTCTGGCATGGTAAATTGTTTGTCCATATTTATTCATCCCAATCTTAGTCCGGTCACACACATTCACTCACACGCATTCACACCAGGTATTGCTGATAGTGGAGACTCCCGCGCAAATAATCAGATTCTCCCCTCTCAGCAACATGAGCTCATTCATTTGTTTTACTTTTTCTAGGAAAATAGTTCTTTATGCTTTTGGACTGGATTGGCTCGCGGCAATCCTTTTAGACAGGGACTCCCAATCTGATCAGGTCCCCACAGGTATCCTTCTCCTCCGCCCATTGTAATCTGGAAAAGGTCACCTTATGTTTGTTCTCCTGGAAATTTTTACAGCGCTGTTATTCACTCTTGCAGGCCTGCTTAGAACAAAAATGAGAAAAAAGAGAGCTGATTATTAGCTCATCAAAGCACAAAACAAAATCACCTGCCTGTTTTTCTCTAAGCGCACTGTTACAAAAATAATGGGCCCCTCTTAGACATGTCCATGTTTAATAAAACTCCCTTTATTAAAATAAGAAAACAACACAAACCTAACCGACAGAAGCAACCCATCACTACAACAACAACCTCAAAAATCTTAAACTCAGAACATTTTGCTTATTAATCTATCCATATGTTGTTGGGATTAGAACTTCAGGGTCACAGAAGTTTTGCCCTACTTTTGGCTTGACTAATACTCACATAGTCTGAAATCAGACTTAAATCGCTCCATCTGTTCATTTTCCCCACATCATATTTCAGTTGCCTCAGGTTCTTCAGCCTCCTGAGACTCTGAGGTCAACTGACCTAATTTCACCTGCTCAATACACAGAAAATCTTGTTAAAAATCACAAGACTTGCACACCATCATCACTGAATTCTAAGTTTCTTTTCTAAAAACTACTACACACTAAGCGATTTGGACAAGATGATAAACAGACTCATATGCTCAACATGCTGACTAATCTTCATGAGCTCGTCTTGTATTCTAAGTTTAATGCATTTTCTATTTGTGTGTGTGATTGTGTATATGTTTCTTTTTGTGGTGTTTCAGACTCCTTCACAATTTTCCACTTAAACAGTCAGTTTTCTCTTTCCCAAATTTGCTAACCCAAATTTTGATTCCCCTCCTTAAATAACAGCATTCCTTGTCCTCAGCCAGAAGTTAGGGCCCACTTGTCAGGTTTATGGAGAGATGGCGCTGTGAATAATTCAACCAGAAAGAGAGGGAGTGTTTTCTCTCTTTGGCTCATCTCTGGTCATTGTTAATGACATTTCCCCCTCCACCTCAGCCCAGCGGCTTTACCCTTGAAGTCCCGTCTTCTTCACTTCATCTCACCAGTGAGTCTGAGCTCACAGGGACTGAGGCCGAGTAATCGTGACTGTGCCTGCCTTAGGTTGTCCCAGGGTTTCGAGGTGGGATCTTACCCGTCATGGGCTATCCAGCCTTCCATACTCGCCTGATACAGGGGCCAAGTGGGCAGGGGTGCTATGAGGGGAGGGGACACACTGGCTCTGGAAATTAAAGGAGTGTAAGCTGCTTTCTTCATTGCATGTGTATATTAAACTATCTCACTTCTGATTCTTTCCAACAATAATTTCACATGTAACAATTTGTGTACGTGCTTTTTCTATTCATTAATGTAATTGTCAGTTATTTTCTCTCTTTATTTTACTTTTTTTTTTTTATCTGTTTGTTTGTGACGTGGACGTCTCTAAACCATCATGAGTTCAGGCTTCAATTTCAACCCAATTCTGTTAATCCATCCTTTTCCCGCTGTTCTCATGTTTTCAGGTTGAGGAGAGTCCCTTGTATTGACACACTAAAGCATACAATTAATATCATTTTCATTTCTTTTCTTAAAACATTCAGTCTCAACACTCTAATCAACACTCTAATTCCTCTGTTTTCATGTTGCAACGTCTCTCATCACAAGCTATAATCCGACTTCCTGTTTGACGCACACACTCTGCAGTTTGCCTACGCACACACTTCTCTCTCAGACTTCCTCTGTTCACACACTCTCCTATGAGTTATTATTACTTATTTATTATTTTGTACAAATCACACAGAATCATTCAAATCGAGTACTCACAATATTCACACACTTAGAATCACTCAAAATACGTTTTCCTACGAGTATTTTATCAAACCTGCTTTTTAGACTCAGAAAGAGGAAGTAGACAACACCCAGTTAAGTGCGTATGTCCTCTTAACCCTTTAAAACTGGTGGGAGCGGGCACGCTCTGTTTTGCGTAACTATTTTTAAATCCCGGTAGCTCTGCAACCACGTAAGCTAGCGCAATAATTTTTTTTGCATATGAAACCGGAGGAGTTGTACTTACACCTTATGCCAACAGCTTGTCCTAGGTCACAGTTTCCTTCCACATATAGCTTTGCAAAAACTGCATAAAAAGTGCTTGCAGCAACAAAAACATAATATTCCAGAAACACGCTTTGCCAATCCGATCAGCTGTTCATAACACTTCCTACGTTGGAATAGACGTCAGCGCGAACCTTTGCATGTCCGCCATTACCTGCCCAAAACCGGAAGTGACGTCATTTTCGCAGAAATGTAGTTTTTTTTACCATCAGGGCCTTATAAGCCTATACTGGTGTTTTTAAAAGTTATGTTTGACTTTATGACTTTCTGTGTCGTTTCTGGGATGCTTAGGACTCATATTGCACTGCTGGAAATAGTTTATTTTGATGCATATGCTGTTTTTTTGCAAATTTGCAGTATAATATTTATTTTCGTTTTTCCTGCAGTGTAAAAAATTGGTGTATTTCAAAAATAAAACTATGAAGACACTCAAAATAAATTTCCTGTGGTGGGAAACTATTTTGTGCAACTTTTTTGTATTTACAGTTTTGAGGGATAAGCCTCTTAAATTTCTCTAACTAGAAATATATGTTAAAAAAACAAAAACGATTTTCAATTTTTTTTGTAGTTTATTGCACTTTTTTGCAATTTATGTAATTACTATGCACTTAATGCATACATATTATTAAAATCTGGGATATAATGGTTGTATTGATGTATAGCAACTTGAAATGCTCCCAAAAATGGCACTACAGCATGTAAAAATATAATATAAGCTCTGGCGGACTTGGTTCTATGGTAGGTCTTAAAGGGTTAAAAGAGAAGAGAAATAAACACATATGGGACAATTCTCCCCATCTTAGACGAAATGTGTCCTTAAATGTCCTTTTCTAAGTCATGTTCTTCTCTACACACAACTCTTGGCCTCCACGGCATAAAACTTTGAACATAATCTTTTACTTTAGCAGAACTAGACCTAATCTAAATCCTGTCTCATTCACGGCTGAAGTTCTAGTTCAATGAACACATGTGTCGCAGTTTAAAATTAAAAGAGGAAGTAACGCACACCCAAGAACTGTGTGTGGGTGTTAATGTCTGTGTCTCTTCAAACAAAGAAAAGGTGAACATATATGGTGAGTTTTCCTCAATTTACACAAAATATGACATTAAATATCCTTTTCTAATTCCTGTTCTTCTTTAAACTCAATGAATGACCTCCAGGTCATAACCTTTGAACTTATAACTCTGATATAAGTCCACACAGCGCACCAACCACAGAGAAAATTCAACCTCAGTGCTTCAGAATTCTCCTCAAAATTCAGAAACTGTTTCTGTCATTTATCTGCCCCAGAACTTCATCATATGGACCTCGCCGGGTCCAGTAATCTTCAGCACATGTATATCACTGCAGCCAGTGATGATTTAAAAACAGTTTCTTGTCTCAGTTTATCCAGCATTCACTTATCGGATGGACCGCAGCCGATCCATCCATATCAACACAATTGTGTGTCCACACGTACACAACTTATTCTTCACTTTTATCACAGCACATCTAGTAATATCTTCAGAATTACTTCAAATTGGTAAACACTGATTTTTCTTTAAAATCAACTTACCATTAGAACTCAAGATCACAGCTGACTCGATTCTCTGAAATCCTGAGTCAGTTAAACACCTTGCTCAACTCAAGGTGTTCCTTTCTCGGACTCCCTCGTCGGAGCTCACTCTTTTTACCCCGGCATCTCCACCGGAATGTTACGAGATCTTCCACTCTTACTTGGTGAAAGAAGGTAACTTCGTAAGGTCTCTCCACTGTCTCACAGTAGCAAACAACCTGCGCATTCAGAAGATCCCCTTCCCACTGTAATTCAATTCTAATAAACCCAAAAGTAAGCATATTATTTCCCTAGTCAAAAGTGAAACCGTTCCTCACACAGTAATTCTTAATCCAACCTTAAACTGCAACCAACAGCCTTCGTGTTTTGAAACTAAAAAGAGGAAGGAACAGCGCCCAATTTTAACTGTGCATGTTGTTACTCAACAACACACACACAGACACAGACCCAGGGCAATTCTTCCTGGATCATTTATCAACATTCAAACCAACACAGTCCGCATTGATTATTTTTCTGGACCTCAGTGGATCCACCAAAATTCATGTAAGCATATAAACCATTCACCGATTTATTTCTTTTCCTCAGACCACGCCGGATCTGTTAATATCAGCACAATAAACACTGATTTTCCTTCAAGAGTTTTATTGTCTCTCATTCGGAAACAAGTCCTCTCTCAGCAAATTCAGCCAGCTCTCTAACATTCTTATACAATGACCACAAAACTCGGGAAGCTGGTCCTCAGTGATGTCTGCAGGGAGTACAAGCACATAATAGTTATTTTCTGTTTCGCCGTAAACTAAACCAACCACATGAATTATTCCGTGTCTATGTATGCTATGAATCAACTCTAACCTGATCGACGAACAATATATCATACTTCGTCATCCACAGGGGAAACTAAGCCTCCCCAATCATCAACTCTTCTTCTAGGCAGTCAAAAAATAACGTGAATTATCCCATAAATTCCACTGAAACAAAATATTATGGCACACCAACATTTACTGTGGAAATTCTCACTCTTCTAAATAACCGTGCTGTGCCAGAACTTGGGCTAAGCCTTCGCGCAGTTCTACACAATCAGCCAGGAAGCTGGGAAACTCTGGTTCGGTTAAAATCTCTGCTCTAGCAAAATCAAACTCTCTATCTGATGTTTCACAACAAACCAACACCTCCACTAACACCTCTCCGGGCTCCCCATGAGTGACAGGTGTCAGCAAAATAGTGAAGGTAAAACCAGTTAATGTGCTTGAATCAAAAGCCTGATAGGGGAACCGTTCCTCCATACACTGTGCAGAATCCTTTTTTTTTTTTACAAGGAAACGCACTCAAACAATTCTATAACTTCTCTGTAATCAGGAGGATACTCACGCCTTCACGTTAAACTTAAAAGGGGAACTGGCCGCACCCAAATGTTAACTACGCACTTTCTCAACCTGAAAAAAGAAAGAAAAAGAGACTTCAAAACCTCTCACACACCGCCTGCAGCCTACGGCACTTAGATCACTTCAGACAGTTTCTTACGTCACTGTTTTCAACTGTAACTTGTGGATCACAGCTGATCCGGATATGGAGCGGCGGAGCTCCCCTCAGACGCTACTAGTCGTTCTCTGATTCAGCAACGCGTAGTTTACCCTATCCAATGATACTGAATTTCAAACCCATTAAATGCACGCTCGCAGAAGGAAGAAAATGCCCTCTCTGCCTCACGCGGATCTTCGCCGTGTCTCGCACTGTACATTACCAAGCACCTAAATATAAGGAAACCCCGGAACAAAAAGCTATATAAGTCTGACCGTCTTATTTCTGCAGCCACTGTAAAACAATAAGGTGTTTCTTCCGTTTCACCACAACATATACATTTCATGTAAAGACGATCCCCTGTACGCGAGTATTCAATTTGGCACGATCCCGAAATGAGCATGCCTTTCTCTAGATACGGATGAAACTACTACAGCCCCTGCAGCATTATCATCAAAATTACTTCAACACAGTAAACCTTGACATGCTTCAAACTAAGTTTTTACTGTTTCCCTCAAGCTCACGGCTGGCTTGAGTCTGTTAAATCATATGTCAACT
The DNA here is from genome assembly GCF_056152115.1 of Neolamprologus brichardi. Taxonomy (NCBI): domain Eukaryota; kingdom Metazoa; phylum Chordata; class Actinopteri; order Cichliformes; family Cichlidae; genus Neolamprologus; species Neolamprologus brichardi. The sequence goes on along the minus strand of NC_142112.1, from coordinate 400,931 downwards.
CCTCGGACCTCTGCGTCCGGTATTACTCTTTTTCTCACAAATAAGTGTATCTCAAAATGATCCTCTGATCATAACCTATTTTAAACCAAGGTCCCAAGTCTTGGTAGATGGTCAATCTCCAGTACGGCCACGCCGGACCACCTACTGGACGTCTCCAATAGGGAGGAAGTCTGCACTTCTGAACTTGACACTTATTAAACCATAAACTGACCAATAACTCTTATATTCTCTTATTCTTTAACACACATTGGTCTCTTTTCTCTCTATTTCCTTAAAACAACGTCTTGAGTTACTTTTAGCTCAGTACTGTTTCTTATGAGTCGACCTTGAATGCAACACTACAGTTTCACTTTCGTTCCAAACAAAAACTCGAAGCAGAGATCAATGGATAACTTCTTGACTACATTTTAGAATTATAATCCAATACAGCACAATTTCAGTTTAAGAGGTTTGTGCCTTACCTTTTTTATGTGGGCCCACAGTAGTCAAGAAACCACCCGTGACGTCTGCCCGTCTGACCACCAATCCGGCTCGACCACCGCGGAAAGTAACACCGCTGAGCCTACACTGCCCGCATCCTCCACCAAAGCTGTCGCGAAATCGATCAATGTAGAGCAGTGAGACAAACCACAGAGGCCCCAGAAAAGTGCAATCAAACGATGAGTTTATTAACAGCCCGGAGAAAACATCAGCATATGTCTTCTGACCAAAATACATGTTGTGGATACTTATTAAGCAGTGGGGTACACGCCCCCCCCCTCCCCCCATGGCGTCAATTACAGATTAAAATAGGTTCCAGACATTAGTCACAGTTAATCGTACATCTTGTACATCTTTAATAATAGGCCACCAAAACAGACGCTGTAGGAATCTAAGGGTGCAATGTCGACCCGGATGGCAGGAGAACTTTGCTGTATGTGCCCAGTGGATCACCTTGCCCCGAACGGCCACACGGACGTACTGTCGGCCTACTGGGCTTGACCCAGGGTCAGGATCCTGCTGCAGGGCATTTCTGATCAGCCTCTCGATCTCCCAGGTGACTCCCTGGATGATACAGGAAGCTGGAAGGATAGGTTTGTCCTTTTTCTCTGCATCCTCCACCAGTGAGAATTGACGTGAGAGGGCATCGGGTTTAGTGTTGCATGAACCTGGCCTGTAAGTGATCACAAGGGTGAAACGGGTGAAAAACAAGGCCCACCTGGCTTGTCTGGCGTTGAGGTGTTTAGCCGCTTGAAGGTAAGCCAGGCTCTTGTGATCCGTCCAAACAAGAACTGGGTGTTTTTGTTTGGATGTTTGTTTGGACGCTCCTCTCCAACCTGTACTCTCGGTACAGTTTTTATTTTTGCTGCTTTTGTCTTGCAGTGTTCACTTTTCTGCAATGACAATGCAGATTTTCCACTTGTGGGACTAATAAATGCAAATTTGCTGCGTTTGTGTGTGTGTGTGCACGCAACATTTGCATTTGTTTACTCAGATCCAAGGCAGCCCAAACCTCTGTGTTACAACCTTCAGAAATTCCTGCCATATTGATACAAAAGACACACATTCACAATATATATTGGTACACACGTGTTTAAAACTTTACAGCGTTTGCAGACCCAGAGTCCATCATCCCTGCATTTGGCAAAGGTGAATTTGTGACATGTTGCACAGGTAAACCTGCTGCGATTTCTGTTGCAGCTCTTTTGCACCTGGCACTGCGTTGTCTTTACAGTCCCAGGCACAGCAGCAGCCGCAGCAGCCACAGCAGCTTCAGCAGCCTGCCTCTGTGCTAATATTTCCTTGTGCTGCATGAATCGGCAATGAAGTTCCTTGGCTAGAAGACTCAAAAACAATCTTCTTTTACCTGTCCACCCTGTACATGCCTTGTACAAAATGTAGGCATTCACTGCCGCCAGGTCGAGCATTTTGTAGAAAACCGCTACTGGCCACATGCGTGTTGCTGCTCTTACGGAATACATCTGCGCCATTTGGTACAACACGTCTACACCACACTGTAAAAGCAGAGAGAGAGAGAGTAATGAGTATATGTTTTTTTCTATAGGCCTGTATAGCACACATCAGAAAACATTGTAGCACTGGTGTAAAATTATACACACATTCACATACCTTCATATGGTTATAGTCTGTTTTCGTGTTGGGTTTTCTCTTTCTGCCGTCACCGATCGTCACGTCTTCGTGCATGGAACATAGAACACACACAGTCTTGTTTTTGTTTTTTTTAGGTGCATAAATTGTCAAGGAGACACTGCCACTTCTAAGCACTGAAGTGGAGAGTACCTCTCGCTGTGCAGTGCCTTTTGCAAATTGAGTAACTTCAAGCCAGACTTTATTCACCGTGCCCAGCAATGTTGTTTTGCGCTGCAACAGTCTGTGTAACATTTACAGTGAAATAAATTGTCCATTGTGGCATTTCTCCCATCATCCAAAAACCACTACATCAGTTTCATGACCACGTTCTCTGCCAGCCTCTCTCCCTTCTGATGACTGGGGTCCTTTCCCAAGTAAGGAGATTCACTACAAACATATTTGGTGTCCAAGTCCATGGCCATCCAGAACTTGATCCCAGATTTGTCTGGCTTGGTTGCAATATACTGTGTGAATGGACAACAAACCTTGGTAGGGAACAGCTGTTCATCTATGGTCATGTGTTCTCCTGGAGTTAAACTCTTAGCAAAGTTTTCATCGAAGCGTGTCCAGATGTCGGAGATCGCCACAAATTTATCTGTTTTCAGCCCCCGTGTCGTTGTCATCAAATCGCATAATTGAATTGAATCTATTTTGGGGCATTGCCTCTTTGATTACTGGCACCAGAAATCTTTCTGACCAGCAATCCACAATGGCACCAATGGGACACATTGCTTTTACAAACAGAATTGAAATGAATGCCATCAGTTCATTAATGTGTTCTGCACAGGTCTTTGAGAAAATGAGGATGTCGTCTAGATAGACAAAAGCAAAGTGGTTTATGAAGTCCCGACGGACATCATTCACCATGGCCTGGAACACAGCTGGCGCGCTGGTGAGGCCAAATGGCATAGCGAGATATTCGAATTGCACCAGGTGAGTGTTGAATGCAGTTTTCCACTCATCTCCCTCCCGAATGCAGACCAGATGGTAGGCATTGCAGAGGTCGAGTTTTGAAAAAATAGTGGCACCCTGCAGGAGCTCAAACGCAGATGCCAACAGCGGAAGGGGGTACTTCTTCTTGACAGTTATGTTATTCAACCCCGAAAATCAATGCAAGGGTGCAGGGTCTTATCTTTCTTCTCAACAAAGAAGAATCCTGCCCCAAGGGGTGTCGTGGACGACCGAATAATGCCCGATGTGAGGGAATCTGTGATGTCACGCTCCATGGCCTCGCGCTCAGGGTTATGTTGCTGATTACCTTGTCAGACACACACTGTGGGAGACGTACATATTGTGGTCTTCCTGCCAGGTAATCAACAATCCAGGACACCAGAGAAGCATCCATCTGCATCGCTGTTAACTTATCACCCAGGAGGGTCGGCCTGATGGTGTTGAAAGCACTGGAAAAGTGAAAAAACATGACCCTCACAGTGTTCGCCGGCTGGTCCAGATGGGTGTAGACACGATTGAGCAGGTAGATGATGGCGTCCTCAGTTCTGAGACGAGGCTGATGAGCAAAGTGAAGGGGATCCAGATGTGATATGACATTGGGTCGCAGCTGGTCCAGGATGAGCCTTTCCAGGGTCTTCATGATGTGGGAGGTCAGTGCCACGGGCCTGTAATCCTGGGGGCCACTGGGACATGGCATCTTTGGAATAGGGACGAGGCATGATGTCTTCCACATCACTGGTACGCTCTGCAGACTCAGACTCAGCATGAACAGTTTATGAAAGACTCCACACAGCTGGGGGGCACAGGTCTTGAGGACGCGGGGACTCACTCCGTCTGGTCCAGCAGACTTGCCTGAGTGAAGTCTCCTCATTTGCATCTCAACCTGCTATTGAGTGAAGGTGATGGGTGGGGAAGGGGTGTCAGGAATCTCACAGGAGGTAACAGCGCCATGTGAAGAGAGAGGCTGGCACAGTGGTGTGGCTCTGGATTCCAGGCTGACTACAGGTGAGGTTGTGGGGGTGGGAGCAGACACTGTGGTGTCGAATCTATTGAAAAACAGATTCAACTCGTTAGCTCTATTCTCACCTCCCTCAGCTCCCCTGCTGTTGGTTGGCCTGAATCCAGTGATGGTCTTCATGCCCCTCCACACCTCTCTCTTGCTGTTCTGCTGGAGTTTCCACTCCAGCTTCCTCCTGTAATTGTCCTTAGCCTCTCTGATCTTGTCCTTTAGTAACACCTGGACCTTCCTCACCTCCTCTTTATTGCCCCCTCTGAAAGCCCTCTTCTTGTCGTTGAGGAGGGCTTTGATGTCTTTAGTCACCCACGGCTTCTTATTTGGGTAACAATGAAGAGTCTGAGCTGGAACAATGGAGTTGGTGCAGAAAGTTATGTAGTCTGAGATACACTCAGTAAACCCATTGATGGTGTGAGGCTCACAGAGTGTTTTCCAGTCGGTCACCTCGAAACAGCCCTGTAGTTCCGCTAAGGCCTCCTCTGACCACCTCCTAACAGTCCTCGTGGTCACAGGTTCCCTCCTCACAATTGGCACATAGCGGGGGGTGAGGTGAATCAGGTTATGATCTGACCTACCAAGTGGGTGGAGGGAGGAGGAGCTGTATGCATCCTTGATATTAGCATACAGTAGGTCTAAAATTTTCTCTCCCCTGGTCGGACAGTCCACATATTGTCTGAATGTTGATAGTGTATAGTGTCCAGTGATACATGGTTGAAGTCACCCGAGATCACAATAAAGGCACTCGGGTGCTGAGTCTGTAACCAGGCTATAACAGAGTGGGTAGTGTCACATGCAGCTGTGGGGTTAGCAGAGGGAGGAACATAAACAGCCACCAAGATTACATGAGTAAATTCCCTGGGTAAATAATACGGCCTGAGTCCAACAGCACACAGTTCAATGTCCGGGCAACAGATCCTTTCTTTGATTGTTATGTTGGCAGGGTTACATCACAGGTTGTTAACTAAAACAGCAAGCCCACCTCCTTTCCGCTTACCTAGCGAGCGATGTTGTCCCTGTCCGCCCGAACAGTGTGGAAGCCTTCCACGGAAGCATTTTCGTCGGGAATGTCCCGGTGCATGCATCCATGATTCAGTGAAACACATCAGGCTACACTCTCGGTATTCCCTCTGACTCGGTACCAGTGCTGAGAGCTCGTCGATTTTACTCGATAACGAATGCACATTTCCCATTACGATAGACGGCAGACACGGTTTATACCTCCTCCTCGCTTCGAGCCTCCGCTGTCTCACCGTCTCCTTCTTTCTTCTCTTCTGTCTTTGACCTCTGCATCCCCGATGTGTTTTTCTCCAAATTTCAGCTGGTACTTCTGCGGGTCTGGCCAGTGAGCCGGCCGGCATCAGGGCGATCAGCTGATCTCTGGAGTAAACAGTCCGTGTGTGTAGGAGATTTGCCGCGGTCCCGTTCCTTGATAAAAGTAATAGTTCCACAGCCACCAGAAGAACAAAAACTCTGTCTATCCACATGATTGAGTGAAAGATAATAAACGGATGAAAATACAAGTCAGAAATGTTTAGCCTAGCTTAGTACAAGGACTGGACATGGGGAAAACAGCTCCCATGGCTGGATCAAAACATGAAAGCTTAAGTTTTATTGAAGTGAACTGTGGTGGGGCCTGACAGGGAAAAGGGGAATGCTACGTCTTACTGTAAATGTAATTATGCATGATTATAAAAAAGGAACCAGCTGACATCATAACATACAGCTGTAGTTTAGCTGTAACACAACTCTTCATGTTGTCCATATTATACAGATTATATTCATCTAAAACGAGCCTCCACAGGGAGGATGTTATTAAACAGCTGTTGCCTTAACTTCCCGCTCATGTCTCTGGTGGGAGGAGCTTAGATATGAGGGGAGGAGTCGAGGGTGTATACAGTGTGAAAGAAACAGTCTGCAAAGCTGCTCAACATTTTCTCACCAACTTTAATGGAAGTGTGATGTTTTCAGCTGGAGTGATGGTCAGGGTGGCCTCCCTCTCCTCTTCTTCTCCTCTTCCTCTTTCATTTGAAAAAGGAACTTCTGCTGCTTTCATTCATTTGGAAGTCATCTAGCTGATTTTGGGAGAGACTAACAGCCTCGGTGGCAGAGGGGAGAAAGACCTGCTGTAACACCACCACTTTACTCTATTCTACCTGTCACATAATTTTATCAGAAAACATATATATGCTCATGTTTTTACTATGTTTGGCTTGAAGAGCTAAAATGTAAGAAAATCAAATGGTGCTCTTTATTATTTATTGTGTTGATTTGTTTCCTGTCTCTTGGATGGAGACCCGGCTGTGCGTGGCCCCTGGGTCTGTGGTCAGAGTGTGTGTCGAATAATCCGGCCCAGGATGAGGCCAAACTGAAATGGGATTAAATGTCTGTCAGATATTTGAGCCTAATTTAGAACATCATCCATAAATATTGAGTAATAACTTGACCCTCATACAGCGAGACTAAAATGCCTTTAAACATCAGGTTATCCTGCTGATCAAAGTCCAAAACTGAGTTTGTAAAAACATGTTTGTCAATCATTTTGTTTCATTTACAAGGAAAATGATTCAATACCTTCCTGCTAATACACAACATTTCATCATATTTCCTCATAACCCTCTTTTGTCTGACCATTTGAATCACATTTGAATTTTCAATAAAGGATCCACAGAGTTTGGTGACAATAATGACAGTAGATGTTTGTGTGAAAGTGCTGGAAGGAAATAATTATGTGATGTTCTTTCAGTGTTGCACTTTGTAGACGGTCCCTGAGCACTGGTCTCACAGCCAGCTGCACATAGAGGCCAGTGTTGTTAGTCCAGGTCCGAAGATGACTTGTTGGAATGAAAATGAGCTTGTAGTTTGTCTGCTTTAGTGATGTGACTTGAAAAAGGTGTTGTTGGACTTCAAATATTAAATTAAAATGAATTCAATGAAAACTGAAAATTGACCTGCTGTGTCTCCATGATCAGCTTTGTTTCTTGGAGATAAAGGCTGAACCCTTTAGATCTTCAGTTCTCCAGAACAGCAGGATGTCTGAGGTCTGCAGTAACACAAAAACACAGCAGCTAAAAATAGTTGTTCCAAGAAAACGAGGTGGGAGCTGCTGAGTCCTGAGTTTTGATACTGGATTAGCTTCAGTAGTTATTACCATCACTGCTGTAGGAGCTACATTTAGTCACAGCTGACTGTCTTCTTTGAACAATCAGAATGACTACTATTGTAAAAACAAGCGCACAAAGAACCAATGAGAGTGTAGAACAGGATAAAGAGCTCCTGTGATGGAGGCAAAGAAATGAGCAGCAGACAGCCATCTACATGTTGTAGTGGTTTACAGTCACCAGGGGGCGCTGCCACAGCCATGCAGTCAATGGGCTGCTCTGCTTGTGCTGTTGTTGGTGAATCTGAAGTGAAAACGAGTGTTAAAGCAATGAAAAGTGTCCATGGCAGCTTCCATCTGAGCTTGTCATGCTCGTCTTCTTTTATCCTCCATATTTGTGCTGAACGCTGCTGTCGCTCTCTTCCCTGTTCCCGCCCACTTTCCAACCAATCAGCATTGGAGCTCGCACAGCGTCGTCCACACTGAGCTTTATTGTGAGCGTGTGGAGTCATCTGCAGAACATTTGCAGTACAATAACCAGCTGTGCATGCGCCCTGCACAAAACTTCTCACACGTTCCCATCACAAGTGTCTTCTAAGTGAAGCTACCAGGTTCAGGTTCAGCTCTGTTTATCTGGAGCTGCAGTAGATGAGTGATCCATCCTCACAAAGCAACACAGACACCAGATATGCAAACACAGCATCATACAACACAAACAAGAGATCCAAAGAATTCTCTCTGCATTTGGTGGCTGATGATACTGGAGCGAAGCTGTTTGAAACCTTGTTGTTCTGCACTTTGGGAGCAGAAGAGTAAATTGAACCTCTGTGCAGAGGGTTCAATGGAAGCAGCCAAGCGATGTAAGTGTCTGCTGTACAGGGATGCTTGTTCAGCTTTGACTCAGCTCAGTTTCACAGTGTGACTCAATAAAAGCAGCAGGAACTCAAAACATGATGCTTTCATCAATGTGGAAATAAGAAAGTTTCCTCTAACATGACAGATGCTGGAGCTCTTTCACTCACAACTTTACAGTTTCAGCTTCAAACTTCAGCTTTTTGTGCAGCTTTAGTGTAGAGCCCTCACCACAGTCCCACTGTTGGCCTCCTGAGCTCAGAGTTTGTTTTGGACTCTGTTGTTTCCTGTTCGGTTTCTTTGATTTCAAACAGTAAAACTTGACAACTTTTCATGTTTTTATGATGAATCGATGACTTTAATGTGAAAAGTTCAAATTTTTTTTCTCTTGTTTGTTTGAAGCTGCTTCCTGTTTGCTTCAGCTGTTTGGAGTTTCCATTTTCTAAACTTCTACATTCTGAACATTCTTAAGCTCTGAACAGATGATGAAACACTGAATGATTTAAAGCAAAACTTTGTCTAATAACCTTAAATCTTTCATTCTTTATGCAGGTTGGAGCGCTGTGGTTTGTCAGAGATCAGCTGTGATTATCTGGCAGCAACACTGAAATCCAACCCCTCCCATCTGAGAGAGCTGGACCTGAGCCTGAACAAGCTGCAGGAATCAGGAGTGAAGCAGCTGTGTGGTTTGCTGGAGAGTCCAGGATGTGGACTTGAAACTCTGAGGTGAGTCATCATGTTTTAGTTGTGTTGACACTGAACTGCAGACAGGGTGATATTATACTGATCCACAATGAGGTTCTTCATTGTAAAGTCTGTTTTCTTCTTCTCTGGTTTAGTCCATTGACTGTAGCAGAACAATGTTCACATTTCAAACCTTCAAAGAAGAAGAAAAATCCTCCACTAGATAATTTACTGTGAAACTCTAAAACTCTTCATTCCACCTTAAAGTCTGTCTGACACTGAAATCCAAAGCAAAATGTGCGTTTGCTTTACAGACAGCAGTCCAACACAAACATACACACATCATCCAAAACACAGTCCAACATCCAAATCTCCTCCACTGCCAGCATGGATGATGGGAAAAGAGAAGGAGGAACACTCTGACATTCAGGGTTAGAATGAGTTTCATGAAGCAGACTGTGAAGATCAAAGCTGCATTAGAAAGCTTACATGAATGAATGAGTGGACAGAAGTGGACAGAGATCATCTGAAGCACTTCAAAGGCTTTAAATCAGCACATTTGTCTTTATTCTTTATCAACTCTGTTAGTTTCACTCAGTTTTCTGTGGAATGAAGCTAACAGCAGGCTAATAAGATGCTGACCAGTAGGTTTCTATTAAAGGTTGTAATTTGTATATTAAGCTTCAACCTACAACCTTCTTGCTTTAAGGCACTAGTGCTAACCCCTTTTCCCCATTCAGCCCGAATCCTGCATTTTCCTGTTTCTGACTCCAGGCCAGCTCCACTAACACTTTCTCATCAGACACTGCCACCTAGTGGAGGACATGTTAGTTCCATTTGAAGCTTCAGATTAGAGTTAGTTCCTTTAAAAAGAGGTGGAGGTGGTGGAGCCACAGGACCATCATCACTGAGTGCCATAGGACACTTAACCTTTGTTTCCATATGCTGGAAACTTCCTGTTGTTCCAAGGAGGACTGGAAAATGTGTGAAAATCTCCCAGTCAGTTCCTCACAGCACACTTCAATCGTTTCCCTCCCAAAGCATCAGGGCCAGGGCTTTTTCTCTCTTTGGTCCCACTAAGAGATTTCCACCCAAACACCTCATCAGTGGGACTCTCAGAGCTACCAGCCCTTTCCTAAAATTGCAAGCTCTTCATTGAAATCAATAATATCAAAGCTGGAATCAAATGAGTCCAAGTCTTCTTCTGATTCAGCATCACATTCATCTTTGCTCCTTGCTCTGCATCCCCACCATGGACTTCATTCCTTTCCAAGCCAGCCTTGAGTGTCCTTTATTCAGCTCATCCTCTGCTTTACTTTTACACCTGATTTTAGCTGCTTTGTCTCTCTTTCAACAAGTTTCTGTGCCTCAATCTTTTTCTTCTCTCTCTCATAACAAGACAGCTTCTTCTGCCTGAGAACATATTGGAGTGATTTACTAATCCAAGGCTGCTTTTTGGGGAAAATACTTCTTGTTTTCAAAATAGTCCCAATTTTTCCCAGTACGAAATGTGAGTAGAAATAGATGATCTAAGTGAGAACATTAGCCTTTAAAAAGTCCCAGTGGGTGCAGTCAAAGCAGTCCCTCAGTTCCAGTATAGAGTCTTTGGTCCAGACTGGAACAACTGTGTGCCCACTTTGAGCTCTCTTCAGTCCTGTGACAAGACAGACCCAGAGGGGCCATCACATCACATTTAGAAGCTCCCCTAATGGAGCCACAACACATGTCCAATACTTAGTCTGTCTTGTTGGACCAACTGGAAGAAATGATTCAAGGACTTAGTCACAGAACAGAGATTCAAATCTCCAAAATTCAACTGGCTGCATCAGGACATATAGTCTGAAACTCTGCACAGTTTCCTGTTTGAAACTACTTCCTGTTGGCTTCAGCTGTTTGGAGGTTCCATTTTCTAAACTTCTACATTCTGAACCTTCTTCAGCTCTGAACAGATGATGAAACACTGAATGATTTCAAGCTCACACTTTGTCTAATAAACTTGTATCTTTCATTCTTTACACAGACTGTGGGGCTGTGGTTTGTCAGAGATCAGCTGTGATTATCTGGCAGCAGCACTGAAGTCCAACCCCTCCCATCTGAGAGATCTGGACATGAGAGGAAACTACAGCCTACAGGCTACAGATGTGAGGCAGCTGTTTGATCTTCAGCAGATTCCAGACTACAGACTGGAGACTCTGAGGTCAGTAGAGTGATGGAATGAGTGGGTGGTGCTGTCAGCAGTATTGTACTAAACACAGTCAGTATGAAAAAAAAATCCAGTGTTTCCTGTAAAGCTGCTTCTCAGTGAAGCTGGGAGAGGAGAATGGTGACAGGCTTCAGGATTGGACACAAACACTTCCTGTTTCTGCCTTTTTGTCACCATAGTAAAGGCTGACACGCTCTGATCAAACGCTGTCAACAGCCAATCAGCTCTCTGAACAAAGCAGCACGCAGACCAATGACTGCATTCATTTCCAAGTTTAAAGCAGTGAAGAACACAGTCTGTAGGCGAGGAAGAATTTAGTGAGAGCAGATGTTTGGATGGAATTCCTCCAGTTAACAGCTGGAACCGTCCATCTGGATTGTTGGGCTTGTTGGTGGGGTTCCTACAGAGCTCAGAGTGGACACACCAAGGTTCTTCTAATGAATGAAAGTCCAGACTCAAACTAGGAGGGAAAAACATTTTCATCAACTTCAATAAAAATCCAAAGATTAGAAAAAGTGAAGCAACAATGATTCCTAGTACAGTCCCAGCACTGAAGTCCCTGCTGCTCTTTATACTGGATGTGCTGCATCACTGACTGACAGCTGATGAAGAGTCTCTGGAAACACTCGTCTCCTCTGCTCTTCCTTCTTCTCTCTGCAGGTGGAGCTGATGGTAAACAGGATGGTGTGTGTGCTGAGAGAGGAGGAGCTGTGTCCTGATGATCCAGAGAGGTTGAAGCAGCAGCAGCTTGTGTGTAGAGACACTCTGACTGGGCCATGTTACTGGGAGGTGGAGAGGAGAGCTTCATCCAGCAGTGACTGACAGAGGAATGAGAAGAATTGCAGATGATCATCAGTGCTGCAGAGTGAACTGCTCTGAGAACAGCTCCACTGTCAGAGACAATGTAGAGTCCAGCATCATCCCTGTGTGTCCCTCTGGATCTGACAGAGGATCATCAGTGTATCTGGACTGCTCTGCTGCTGCTCTGTCCTTCTACAGTCTCTGCACAGTCTCTGTCTGACTCTGGCTTCAGACCCTCCCTTGATCAAACTCACCTAGAAATATATTCAAAGGTATTCAAACACCTTTGAATAGATTTGCTTACAGAATATATTTGATTTATACTGTCGATTTACTTACGAGTTAGATACTCCAGTTTGTCACTTGTAAATACAGACTACGAGTAGCTATGAGGTGAACTATCTTTCTAGAAACACTAAGTGTTTTCACTGTTCTGTTGGTTTTTCATATATTTGCACAACATTAATGCTGATCCCACCTGTCTCACCTGTTTCATTCCTATAGAGCAGATCTCAACCAGTTTACTTTTTAAGGTGGTCAAAGTCAACAGCTTTTAGTCCATTTTTAGAATTTTGGATCAAATGTTTCTTTTTCATGTAGTTAGGTTTATTTCTACAGATAAAATTAAAGATTATGTGATGAACAGCTTCTGTTCATTTATCTGGAATGGCATTAGTGGCGTTGGCATTGGATTTATACATCTTGATAAACTTTCCATTTTTGTTCGATAAATTTTCCCTAATTCTCCCTGGGCTTCATAAAAATTGATAAATTTCTATGAAGCACAGTTCAGTTTGGCATTCTTTTAGTTTTTCTCCACGTTCAGCGACTGATACAGTTTTTGGTCTTTTGTGAGATGAATTCCTAAATATCTGATTTTAGCTTTAACAGGAATGTTACAGACATCATTTTCTAGTTTATCATTTATGGCAAACAGTTCAGTTGTTAAGATTTAATGTTAATCCAGATTTCTTGGAGAGTTTTAAAATTGTTTAATAGTTATTGGAATATGATTTTTTTTAACTTTTAGAAATAATGTTTCTAATGATAAATGACTTATGATAATGTCTGTACCCATTACATTTAGTTCCTTAACATCATCACATGTGTTAAGGTAAATAGGCAGTATCTCAGTGGATAGTATAAATAAATGTGGAGAGATTCATGCCTCGATGCTTCAATGTGCTGAAAACAAAGAACAAAGCTGTAATTACGCAGATCTCCTCTGATAAATCCTGAACTCCACCCGAGTCTCAGTCCTCAGGACCTCACACAGTCCCAGCAGTTTCTATCAGCAGGAACACATTGATCCTCCTTCAGCCTCCTCTCGTTGATGTGAACTGTTGCTGATTTCACCGAGAAGCACAGTCAGAGCTGCTCCTACACTGATTATTGTGGTTAGTACGTGACTCGCTGGCTGTGTGTTTTGGATGGAAGTTAGCACGCTGTTAGTCCATCAGCCTGCATGGTATTTGTTTGTTGGGTAACAACAGTAAAAACAATAACATTGATAATAATATATATATTAATCACAAGGTGCAATAAAAATTAATGTGCAATAATAACAGTGTACAATACACATCCACCTATTCTTCATTTTTTATTACTAAGTTAAGTTACTGAGTTGTGTTGTTTGTGTTGCGTTGTGATGTGTTGTATCATGTTGTGTTGTGCTATATGTCAGACAGTATCTGAGAAAAAATCATTAGTGACATTATTACAAATATTTATAATGCTGTTATTGCTCCAAGTGTAGTACTGGCCAACATTACTCTACATCCATGTGGCTCAAAGGTTTTCTTACAAAGTTGAAGGAGTTCAGGATTGAGGAGGCTGAGGAGCTGTTGGCTCTATGAGCTGCTCAGACTCTTCTGCCATCTAGTGGTCCTCTGTGCACACTGATATTTACACAAATATACTGAGAGGGAAAAACTTCAGTTGTTTGAAACAAGATTGAAGAAGTTTGCAGTAAAAACCAGATGAAGGCAGCATGACAGCCTTTGACTAACAAACATGACATAGGAGTAAATCATGGAGAACAACTATTCTAAGGAGCTTGCAAAGAAAAGCATCTGGACTTCTTTAAGTTGCTTCAAGACATTTCACCTCTCATCCGAGAAGCTTCTTCAGTTCTAAGGTCAAATGGCGGAGAGTCCCAGATTTAAACCCAGTGGGAGTAACGCCCCAAAGAGAGACAAAAGGACTCCCTGATGATCCTTTTGTTAGAATCAGTGCTGTGCTTGTTTTGGCTCAGCCAAACAGTTAAGTGTGCTTCACATCCATGTATGTCCACTCATGATACAGGACACACATGTAGTCAGTTAGAGCTAAAAAGCCACCTCTGATTACTGAATGACATTCACTTCATCAATGAATCCCAGTGAGAACTCTTTGGGCTCTTTACCTTACAATATAACGAGCTTTGAGACTAAATTTGTTTGTCAAGTGGTGCTGTATGAATAAAGCTGAACACATCTAAAGAAGGTGTTCCTGAAATGTGGCTTTATTAGAACAGGACGGATGGATGAGCACAGCCCTCTCAGCACAGGGCTGACAGGACGTTTTTACACCAAACTTCAAGATCAAAGTACATTTACTGGATTTGTTGCTTTTCAAAAACAGTTAAGAGCCAAGTCCAATTAGAAGAGCTTGTTCTGATGAAGACTTTGATCCTGTAAACAGCAGCTAAGTGAATAAAGATCTGTGTCCACCAATCCACAGCAGTGACAACACTTAACCATCAAAATCATTCATTTTTCTCCGCTGTGCTCAAAATGCTCTCAGCTGTTAAAGTCGAGGAGAAAAGTTTGACATATTTCAGCACCATTAAATGTTAGAGAAGCCTCTGAAAACCAGCTCACAGTTACTTCCCAAGCAAAAACCTCTGCTTGTGCTCACAGAGCCTGAATCACAACAAATAAGACAATAACAACACAAGTTTGGACAAAGTGACACCAGAGGCTGGAGAAGAGCAAGCATGAAGCGACCATTGTGTGTGCACACTTTCTCTTGGTCCCACTCTTCATATACCAGTGTGACAAAGTCCTGCATACAGCCTCAGTTTGCATGTTAGTCCACCAAGTTCCATTTGAGCTTCAAAGAAAACACACTCAGCTTTTCCTTGGATTTTCACACTTGTTGGCGTCATACAGGAACTTCAGCAGTCGCAGTTAACTTGCCCTGGTGGGTTCCAGAGTGTGGGGGTGCCTATTGGGGTCAGCGGGGGAGCTGGCCCCAGGGAGGGGCCGCTTGCACCTCCCTTTCTTCCTTCCCCATCCTCAGCTGCCTCCCTATTCCCGCTCTACCACACCCACCCACACACGCAGGGCTTGGGGTGCAGGTATGTCACCAGGGTGCAGGGGAGGCACTCCCCCCCCCTGTCCCCTTCTGGTCGCCTGTGCCTCAATTTTATTCTGCAACCTTGACATCCACATTACTCACACTCTCACACACACACATACTTATAGGGCCTTGGGGGTGGGCACGTTTTACAGCATCCAGAGGATGGTCGGTGTATTCCAACCCACCTCTGGCGCTGGTGCCCTGCCCTCGATTTTAAATGCATATAGACACTAAGGGTTTTCGGGAGGAGCCGTGCTGCTCTCTGATAGGAAGCAGGAACCATGCTCTCCTGTGTTTTAAATGCACTTTAGAACAGCACACAGCAACACTACATATGAGCGGGCGGAGGGAGGTTTGGGGTCTTCACTCACCCCGGTTCTGTTAGCCGTCAGGGCTGGGGGGCTGGGAGGAGGTGCTGGCCGTCAGATTGGGGTCTGGGATGCGGGGCCTCCCTGCTACTGCAGATAAGGAGGCGGTCCGCTTCCCTCCACCCCAGAGAGAAGGGTTACATCTCCTGGGTCTAGGTGCGGCTTGCCCCTCTGGGGGCGGGGGTACCTGGACCTGGGATATAGAGTATGTTTGGGGAGTGTGATTGTCTGTGCGGTGTCTATTTGTGTCTGTCTACACGTTGGGTGAGTGCCGAGTATTTGGTTGTGTATATGGGGGTGGGAATGCACGTTTGTGTCCGCGTGCGCCTGTTCGTCTGTGTCTATATGTCAGGTTGGGTCTTAGACTCAACCTCTCTGGGTACATCTCAGGCCCTCCAAAGTATGGAGGCCTATCTCCCCTCACCACACCCGGTGGTTGATGCCCTCAGACGTTGGTGTGTTGGTGGTTCTTGTCGACTGGGGCTGGGCGCTCATGTATGTACCGGCTCACTCCTGGTGGCCGATTGGCGGGGCCTGGCTCCTGTGGCCCGGCTGGGCCCCGTTCCGGGGGGTGGGGTGCCCTCAGGCCTCTGGCTTCTGGGCCTGAAGCTCGATCCTCTCTGGCACAGCTGGCTGCTGGCAGAGCCTGTGGGCACGCCACTGCAACCCCCTCTGGCCTCTGCTCCATAGCTGCTGGGTGACCTCTCGTTTGGGGCTCTACTCAGCTCTTCCCAGGAGGGTGGCACGGTTCGACCCCTTTGGTGGTCCTCCTCGGGTCCTCGTACTCTGGGGCCTCTGGATGTCTGGGGCCTGGATCTCCTCCATACCTGCTTCATGCCCTGGGGGATGGGGCTATGGCTCCCCACACTCCCTTGCAGATCGTTACATGGAGAAACCTTTGGAATACAAGTGTGCTGATCCACACAGGTGTGCACACAGGTGTACACACGGGTGTTCACAGACGCGGACTACACCTTTCTTGGCTGCTGCCTCAAAGCACATTGTGCGCTGTCTATCTTACGTGCTGCACAATAGCGTTTAATATTTAGTATCTACTGTTATCTACTGCTAGCTAGTTTATTGTGATGGTGCTGTATTTATTATGTTGCTCTTTTTATTTGTTTTCTCTTCTGTTTTTTTTTTCTCCATACAGGTGATCCAGGTGTTTTGTTTGTTTTTCTTTCTTCCTTCCCCCCTTTCTCACCGTCTCGTCTCCCCTCTGTTTTTCTTTCTCTCCCTCTCTTTCATTCATTCTTTCTCCCTGTCCAATCCCCCAGTCATTTCTGTCCCATTTGTTGCAACCGAAAAAAAAAAAAAAAAAAATACATAATTATAATAAAGGTCAATCAAATGGACCAATATGGCAAGGCCATGATGATCCACTTGGTAAAATAAATCCGCTTGGCATCTTTCTTGGCCTTAAGACAACAATTCTGATGGCTAAAGATCCAAACGGGACAAAAAAAAAAATGGTACGATATTTTGTACATTTGAAAGTTTTATCTTGTTAGCTTGTAGTAAGAGTGTAACAAGATAGTTTACGATGTTACGATGTTAGTTAGCTAATACAATATTTTGTCATTTCAGTTTTACGATGGTCAAAGAGAAGGCAATGGTCAGAGGCCATTCTTCAATAAATTAGCGCAAAAAGGAAAATAAGTCTGGTTATTAGAGCATCATTATCTCGCTGTCTAGCTGGTGAAACTAAGAAACTCAGGGCGAGGACAGCATGATCTGAATGTTGAAGACAAACACACAAATATCTCTGCTTATTATGAGGCTAAAACCTTGATATAGACATAACAGTTTATAATCTGTCAGCAGCATATAACAACCCTGTACACCAGCACTGTGCTTATATTAGACTTTAATCAACATATAGTTATGATTTCATCACATTAGCTAAAAAAAAAAGCCCTTATTGTTTTATTGACATATTGGATTTGTATGTGGTGTGTTTGATAAATGATGTATCACACAGTGAGATGTGCTGCAAACAAACTAACACACTAACTTTGTGTTCTTCAAACACTGAGGAGTTTTTGTTGGGTTACCAGGTTAGCTTGTGTTGGCTTTTTTTTATATGAGAGAGAAAACAAATATGCTCCAATGAGACGTTTTCACACTTTATGATCAAACAGAATTTCAGATGAGTTTTCCAAGGCTCCATGGACCTCCATCTCTCTGGCTCAGAGACAAAGGTCGTGTCCAAATTCATGGGCTGCATCCTCCTTAGGACCCGGCCTTCGTGGTCAACGTGGGCCGGGTCCTCAGAAGGTCGGGTAGGCCGGAAGTAAACAGCTGTGAAATTGGACGGTCTAACCTTCTGATTAGCGCCACCACTGTCTCGGTGGAGTTTAATAAACTCGGCCGTCTGCTCCTTGCTATGTAAAATATAACAGGACACTGGCGTAAATTATCGACCGTCTCACACTTGTGTTTAATCAGTTTTCTGTTTGACGTTTAGTCAGCTGTGTAAAAACCCACCCGGGGGATTAATAAAGTTTTATTTTATCTAATCTAATAACCATAATCTCAGCCAAACCGATTTGCTCACGAACAAACAAAACACTGAAAAAAGCCCAACAATAAAATTTTTATGTTGTCTAAGTGACTTATATATTATGTTTAACTCGAGTAGCGAAAGTCCACGGTGATCTGAAAATGATGTGCCGGGAGTTGTGCCGTTCTCAGCGGCTCCAGTGACCCTCAAACTACCGGCTAGCTATCGAGCTGGTGGGTAGTGTTACGGATTCAAAGTATTGGAGATGGATACAAGAGGAAAACCAAAATAACAACACTGGTCCTGCCGGGTTGAGTCAAACGATGATTTTAATGTACACGCGTGGGAGATGGACACTGTACGCAGACAGCACCAGATCTCAAAACGGTGGAGCATTGATCAAACTCTTAAAGCCTCTAGTGGCCCCCACCTAATCATAAAAGCCTAAACATTCACATTCTTTCTCTCACACAGTGCCTAAGCTACGACCTTGGCTCCCTGTTTACCTGCTCCTGCTGAGATGGGGCAGAAAACCTCTCCGGTATGTTCTGTTCTCTTCTAATCAGACAAATAAGGCGATGACTTTCTGCGAACAGTATTTCTTATAACTCAGCAGTATAATGCATCATAAAACAATATCATTAATTCACAATAAATCAGCAGTCTAATGTAATGCAAA
This sequence comes from Neolamprologus brichardi, assembly GCF_056152115.1. Taxonomy (NCBI): domain Eukaryota; kingdom Metazoa; phylum Chordata; class Actinopteri; order Cichliformes; family Cichlidae; genus Neolamprologus; species Neolamprologus brichardi. Next base: position 382,306 of record NC_142112.1, on the reverse strand, counting down.
TCAGTTTAACAAATGTAATAGTTATCACCTTCTTCTAATTCAGGAGAATAATGCAAACTAAAACTACATAATAATTCACAATCTTTAATTTGGGGTATAACATGGCATAAGGTAATATTATAGTCCCACATTCCCCCTTTTGTGCTCTTTAAAATAAAGAGCTCACCTACACCCTGCAATCCAGTGTTGCCGGGTTCATTTGTTCTTACCCCTGAGGCCCTTTGTCCCCCTTCAACGGGTGAACCATATGTGAGATGACCTCTGTGTTTGCGCAGTCCAGATGCAAGAAAAACTATTATTACAACAACAATAGTAGGTACAGATGACACTCCCATCACTCCCCAGTTCTCCCACAGCTTTATTTTGGTGCTACCTTATACCCTTCAAACGTACTCAGACTAGAACCTCTGTCCGAGGAGCTTTTAGCCTTTATTTTATTGCTGCAGCTACCAGTGTCTTCCAGTCGCGTGATCCTCTGCTCTTCTTTCTTCAACCTCAGGGGTTAGACCACCCTTCAGTCGTTGCACAGATCAGGGGATTATTCTGCCCCGATTTCAAACAATAATCTGTGTATTCTGGGGTCACAGCCGTGTCCCCCTTTTTACCAAGAGCCTCTCGAACCTCGTTGGTCTGGTGTTCCTGGATTTCCGCCAACCCCTTCATGGTTATTGCTGTATTTATGGGATCCATCCTCTCCAGGCCACTAATCGGAGCCCAAACGCCATGACACTTGAACCCAGTTGGTGTCTTGGCCATCTCTGTGTCTGTCTCTGCTGCGAAGGATCCCCATATCTCCGTGACCTCGTCTGGTGTCTGTTCCTTTCTCTGTAAGAGACAGAAAACCAAAACACCTCTCTGCCTAGCCCTAATAATCTAATGATGTTATCCAATGTTCCTTTAGTGATTCAAAATCGGTTTAGCACATCATGTTCAGGACTTCCTGACCAGTAACTTATTCTAATCATAATTTATGTGTGTGTAAGCGTGTTTGCATTTAGCCCTCTGCACTCAAGGCATTTCCTACAGTTTATCAGTCCGGACATCACGCTGAACGAAGCTTATGACCTTCAAAAGACCGAGTGCCAACTCATTATAAGCTCATTTGCAATGAGTATAGGAAAATTATTAAAACCACTAATTTTAACAAAAGACATAAAAAAAAAAATTAGCCATTTTTAATTCTAACATGTGCCCCCCCCCCCTTTTTCACAAAAATCACGTGTTTCATTCAGCCTACCGTCCCATGGTTTCCTCTCCAGTGTGGTACTCAGCTTCTCGTGAACACAGGCATTTTATCTTCTAAACGCTATTCAGTTCATTTCAATGATTAACGCTTAAACATGGAAATAATGATTTATGCTTCTCACTGGTTCTCTAAAAAAAATCTGGAAACTTTTTGGGTCATTATTAGCTTAAGTTTTACCATACCTAAGTTATTATAAGCACAAATGAAGTCATAAAAATGTTCATATAACCCTTGTTTGATGTTAAAACTCAACTTCCCCCCCCTTTTGACACATTCCCACGTGTCAATTCAACGGAGCTAGAAAATTAAAAGAAAAAGTTAGTGACCTCATATCTCAGAAAGTATCAGACTTTTTCCTATCCAGTGTCGTTGCTCCAGTCTTGTTATCCTATGCCAGGGAATGAAATCAATTTAATTGTCATGTTAGATCTGTTCAACTCCTGGCTCCGCCCAGAGACTGCGTCCGCAGAATTGCCTAGAAACAAAACCTGTATTAATATGAACTTCACATATAAAAACGCCTCTGTTAAATTTTATTTCCCCCTGTTTTTCCCTCACTGACCACAGCAGGGGAATCTATGTCTTGATTCAGCCATGAATCCAGCTCACCTGATTCATCAATGAGCCCCACCGTCACTGGCATCTGACAGGGTGGCGCTGCATGTTCTTCCTTTAATGTCACTATTTTCAATCTGTTAATTAGCGTGATTAAACATGAAGTAGACTGCGTCCACAACAAGTCAATAAAGCTGTAAATGTGGCTAAAAATCAATCTATTACCAATCAATAACAAAAGATAGCTTTTATTTTATGCATGCTTTTAGTCAACCACTCACCCAGAGGATCTCCAACCCCAGAAAATTCCTTCTCTTCATTTAATGAGTCTATCCTCCTTCCATGCCCTGGTAACTGGTCCATCCAGAGCCATATCATCTTGAAATATACATACAACAAGCCAAACCACACCTTGGTCACACCAACCCTTTTCCACCCTGAAGATGTCCAACGCCATCTTAGTCTGGACTGTCAAAGTTGACTTTAACGCTGACTTTTCCGACAATCCATTTTATAACATTTCCTGGTCAGATTAGCCAATCTCTGCACACTGGAATAAACATAATCAACATGATCAACATTTTTCCTGCGTGTTATTTCACCATCTTCTTGATTCCAACGCTCCATCCTTATGTGGTTTGCTACTATTTATCTAGAACTCCACTCTGTCTCTAAATGTTTGAAGAATTTTTCATGTTTGGGGTCAAATTTTGAGAATTTGACCATAAGTGAAATTTATGGTGTTATCACCCCCATCGGGGCTTACCTTTCCCACTTTTGATGATATTCCTCCCTATTCTTTGCAAGTACCCCCTTTTGGTGGCGAGAAACTGTTGGTGTGGACAAGTGGGTGCTGTAAAAACAAAAGCTCAGGACAGAACTGTTATCAGTCATGTGCTTCATGCAAAATTTGTATATATTGAATTTCATATTGATCCTCTGAGTGTAATGGTACATTTTAATTTGAATTTATCAAAGCTAAACACAATAATTTTTCTTTCTTTATTTTGCTCTTGTTCTTGTCCAGCACATCAGCCCATGCCCCTGTTGGTTATATCTCTACTTTTTAAATTGCTGACTATTTCAAGAAAGAACCTAAATGACGGGGACCAGTGTTTATTGTTACATATCTCCATTTTGGATGTGACAAGGCTATCATTTCCCTGTTATTCATAGGTATTGTTAAAGTTTTGGCTTTTTCCTCTATAAAAGTTAATTGACTTTTTACAGTGGCCTGCCATGGTTAATAATAACATGTTCAGTCATGAGTGAAATCAAACTTTTTCTTCATTTAGCATTTTACATTCCCAACAATATAATGTGATACATTAATCGAAACACAGCTAATAAAACACAATTTTCTTATTGCAAACATCAGTAAATTGAAATTAGCCACCAAAGGGTTAAGTCTGCAGTTCACACTCATGTGAAGTTACAGTCTCCCCCTTTAGTCTCTGTCATCCTTCTGCTCCTGCAAAAACAAAACAAAGCAAGACAAAACATCCACCCTTCTTTTACAGGCTGGGTGAATTGTTTGTGGACATTTACTAATCCTAAAGTCGGTACCGTTTTTGTGTCAGTATCAAGTCAGTTAAAACTTTTAGTCGTCAGTTCATTACAGTCCAGTCACATGCATACATTCACACAAATTCATACCAGATATTGCTGATAATGGAGTCTCACGCGCAACCTATTCGAGTATCCATCACCAGCAAGATGACATCATCATTTTAAAGGAAAACAGTTCCTTGTTTTTTGGACTGGATTGACTCGCTGCAATCCTTTTAGGCTCAGGACTTCTCATGCGATCAATGTCCCATATAAGTGAATTTCTCCCAAGCCCATTATAATCAGGGAGAAAAATACTTTGCGACTGTTTTCAGTAGCGCTTTAAAGTTCAATCTCTCAGGCCTGGATTAAAGAGCTGATTTGTTAAATCAGGAACTCACAAAATACCAAAATATCACCACCGGTGGATTACACCTCTCAGATGTTCTTATTTCAGTGCACTGTAACAAAAGCAAAAACAAACGTAACCAATAAAATACTAATAAAGTAACAAATACTGGGGCCCATTGAGGCTGCTCCTCCCCCTTTTGTGAGTGCGGACGCTTCATCTCTTTGCTCTTTAAATGCTTTGCTTCTTTTATTGATTTTTATTGATTTTTATGCTGATTTTTCCCTTTTTTCCGTATGAGCTTACCTGCGATAGCTTCTGGACACTTATAGATCATTAGGACTAAAGTGTTCTTAACAGAAACAGCAACATTTTTACAGTTACCTTATCCTCAGCGCTCCGTGTGTCTGTGGCCTAGACACAGCTGAAGCCTGATTACAGCGTCTGGAAAGGTGCTAACCGCTAGGCTAACTAGCAACAAGATGCCTTCCCTCTCCACAGATGACTACCACAGCCTCCTGCAGAAGATTGCAGCACTGGAGGCAAAAATTCATCGCTTAGAAGTAAACGTGGAGGTAAATGGACTGTGTGGAAATGAAACAACCTTGCCTTTGATTCAAAACAATGGCAATGAGCAAGCTAGTACACAGCTAAGGAGCACAGATAACAAGAACAAGAAAGTAGACTTTGTGCAATATTATAAATCCTCAAGCGATAATCCCCCCTTGGACTGTCTTGGTGCAATACCAAGACATAAATCATGTCTCCTGGAAGGGGGAGGACGTATCACAGCCAGAGCACAGCGAGCTGAAATCTCTGAAACCGACTGGCCTTCACTTCCTACGAGACAGAGAAGCTCTTCTACCCCTGTATACGAGAGGAAACAGGACTGGACAACCGTGAATAGGAAGGTTAACAACAAACCTCCAAAACAACTGAATGTGAAACTGCAGAACAGATTTGCTCCACTATCAAAGGACCCTGGATCTATATCGGACAACCATCCATCTAAAAGTAGCGAAGTAAGGTCTGAAAATCTACTGAAAAGTAAAAGGCCACAGGGAAAGCTAAAGGCTAGGCCTGAAACTCTGATTGTGGGTGACTCTGCCGTAAAGGATGTACAAAGAATGTGCGGTAAGAACACTAAAGTCCTCTGCTTTCCTAAGGATATGGTCAACAACCTGAAGGAGAGAATTCTTCGGATTGCAGATGAATATCCAACTGTGACAAACATTGTTCTGCATACAGGGTCAAACGATGTGTCCAAACAACAGTCGGAGGTTCTGAAACAGGACTTTACTGGATTATTAAATACTGTAAACTCTCTGAATGCAGCTGTATTCATCAGTGGACCTGTACCGCCCATCAGAGGAGGAGACGAGAGATTCAGCAGGTTGTTTACACTGAATAAATGGCTCATATCAGCATGTACTGACCACTCAGTGCATTTTATCAACAACTTTAATATTTTTTGGGAACGCAGGCATCTGTTTAAAGCAAATGGATTTAATTTTAACAAGTCAGGGGTGAAACTGTTCACCTCCAACTTGTTTTATTCCATACGTCATCCATCTGTGCTTGGTGCCAAGGCTGAGTTATCTCATAAAGAGGAACAAACAGTACTCCAAGAACAGACAAAGCCCAGCAGAAACCTTGAGGAGGAGCTCCATCTGCCCCCACCCGGGAAGAGCCTCAGAAAGGAGAGACATCAGAGGCAAGAAGAGGGGTCCCTATTTGCCTCCAACTCTCTTAACAACACCAACGACCAGGACCAGGGACCACAATCTTCCCCAGTCCCCCAAACCCCTGACAGGCCATCACCCTCCTCCCCCTCCCTTTCTCCCTCCTCCCCACACCTGAAATTCACTGAGGAGATGATGGAGCGGGTCAATGCTGGGCTCAGATCTACCCCCCGGCCCAATCCCTTTTTGTCCCCCATAAACCCCCCACCAGAGCAGCCAAAGGTTCGCCATCGAGCCCTACCCACAACAGAGCAATCGAAGTCACATTGCCCAGCCTCGCCCCCCTTAGTTCCTCCTTACCACCTTCATGCCCTGTCTCCGCAGTCTGATGTCTGATGTGTGGAGGGTCCGGGCTGCGAGGATTATGGCAGTGGTGACTTTTCCCAGGAGAAGCTGGGACCCTGTTTACTAGAAGGTTTTAAAATTTCTGTACTTTTAGGTGACAGAAGGAGACATGTGGCCTGGTCAAAACACAGAGAGCTGCACTCTAAAAGATCTTTAAATATAGTAAACATACCTTGTGTGCCACAGACTGCTCCCAAACACGAGGGGACAAGTAATACCTCTAAAACACTTAAGTTGGCTTAATTAAATGTTAGATCTTTAGCTGGGAAAACATTTTTAATTAATGATTTAATCACTGAGCACAGCCTTGATTTTATGTTTTTAACTGAAACTTGGTTGGACCAAAGTAACAGTGGAGCTGTTCTCATCGAGACGACCCCTCCTAACTACAGTTTTATCAGTGAGGCCAGGGTGAGCAGGAGAGGAGGAGGGGTTGCTGTCTTATTTAATGAATCATTTCAATGTAAGCAGCTATCTCCTGGAAGTTTTCAGTCTTTTGAATATGTGGCTTTACAGCTGAAGGCCCCATCCAAAGTTGTGTTTCTTAATGTTTACAGGCCTCCCAAATACTGCACAGACTTTTTTAATGATCTCAGTGAACTGCTGTCTGTGATCTGTGTTGATTTCGACTGTGTAATTATTGTTGGGGATTTTAACATCCATGTGGACAACCCTCAGGACAAAGGGACTAAAGACCTGAGTAACACTCTGGGCAACTTTGGGCTGACTCAGCATGTAACAGAGCCCACACATAATAGAGGACACACTCTTGACCTACTGATCTCCAAGGGCCTGAGCATTTCAAAGGTTACTGTGTCTGATGTGGGCCTGTCTGATCATTACTGTGTTTTCTTTGAAAGTAAAATCTCAGCCCACACAAATATATCAACAGCAGTGATCACAAAACGCTGTATAACTGAATACAGTAGTGAGATCTTTAACCAGGTCTTCCCATTAACACCTGACCTGTCCAGAGGTTCAGTCAATAAGCTCGTCAATAGCTTCAATGCTAAAATGTTAAATGTAATGGATACAATTGCTCCCATTAAGGTGAAGGTTATCTCTGGAAGGAAAAAGTCTCCATGGAGAAACTCCACACTAGTGAAAAATGAAAAAAGAGAGTGTAGGAAAGCTGAGCGCAGATGGAGAAAAACAAACCTCCAGGTTCATTATGACATCTATAAAGAGAAACTTCACAATTATAATTTACAACTGAGGAGTGCAAGGAGGTCCTACTTCTCTGACATCATCACCAAAAACAGTCATAATGCTCGGGTCTTATTTTCTACAGTTGACAGGCTAACAAACCCTCCTGTGTCAGTGGCAGCTGAACTTCATTCGACCATGGCCTGCAATGACTTTGCCAAATTCTTCACAGAAAAAATCCAAAAGATTAGACAAGCAATTGGTACATCAACAGCAGATCCAGAATATGTACTGTGTCCACCGAAAAACAGTTTAAACACCATGAAACAGTTTCACCCGATTAACAGCAAAGACCTGGAGGACATCTTAGGTCAACTGAACTCCTCCTCTTGCTGTTTAGATGTCCTGCCAACAAGTTTTTTCAAAAAGGTCTCAAAGACCTTAGAGTCAGACCTGTTACAGATCGTCAATTTTTCTTTATTATCAGGTGTGTTTCCAGAATCACTAAAAACGGCTGTAATTAAACCTGTACTAAAAAAGGACAATCTCGACAAGACACAAATGAACAACTACAGGCCGATCTCAAATCTCCCATTTCTAAGTAAGATCATTGAAAAAACAGTTTCTCAACAGCTCAATTACTTCTTAAAACAGAATAACTGCTATGATGCCTTCCAGTCAGGTTTTAGACAGAACCACAGCACTGAAACCGCTCTGACCAAAGTGTTTAATGACATATGTCTGAATACAGACAGTGGAAAAATGTCAGTCTTAGTTTTACTGGATCTCAGTGCAGCATTTGATACAGTTGACCACAACATATTACTCAAACGACTGGAGAACTGGACAGGTCTTTCAGGAACTGTACTAAACTGGTTCAAAACATACTTAGAAAACAGGAAATACTTTGTATCAATAGGTAACTTCACATCTGAGCAGACAAGTATCACATGTGGAGTTCCCCAAGGTTCCATCTTGGGACCTCTTCTGTTTAACATTTACATGCTCCCACTGGCACAGATTATAAAGAACAACAAAATAAACTACCATAGCTATGCAGATGACACACAAATATATATCACAATGTCACCAGGAGACCGAGGCCCTGTACAGGCTCTTGGTAAATGCATTGAGGAAATTAATGACTGGTTGTGCCACAATTTTCTCCAGCTAAACAAAAACAAAACTGAGGTAATAGTCTTTGGCGCCAAAGAAAAACGATTACAGGTCACCAGAGAACTTCAGTCTATACACCTAAAAACCACAAACCAGGCGAGAAATTTGGGTGTAGTGATGGATGCAGACCTAAACTTAGAAAAACACATTAAGACAATAACAAAATCAGCTTACTATCACCTCAAGAATATATCAAGGATAAAAGATCTGATGTCCCAACAGGACCTGGAAAAACTAGTCCATGCATTCATCTTTAGTAGGCTTGATTACTGTAACAGCATCTTTACAGGTCTACCTAAAAAATCCGTCAGACAACTACAGCTCATTCAGAACTCTGCTGCTCGAGTCCTCACTAAGACCAAAAAAGTGGACCACATCAGTCCAGCTCTGAGGTCTTTACACTGGCTGCCTGTCCGTCAGAGGATAGACTTTAAAGTTCTGATGCTGGTCTATAAAGCTCTGAATGGTTTAGGACCAAAATACATCAGTGACCTCCTGACCCAGTATGAACCTTCCAGATCCCTCAGGTCATCTGGATCCGGTCTTTTATCAGTTCCCAGAGTCAGAACCAGACACGGAGAAGCCGCATTCAGCTTTTATGCTCCTTATATCTGGAACAAACTCCCAGAAAGCCTCCGATCAGCTGAAACACTCAGTTTATTTAAATCCAGGTTGAAGACTCACCTGTTCTCAGCTGCATTTGAATAAAGCACCAAATCCACACTCAAAACTTACATTTTAACTACTGATTTTATCTACTGTTCTGATTTTATCTGTTTTGATTTTATATACTGTTTTGTTTGTTTGTTTGTCTGTTTGTTTGTTAATTAGTTAGTTCGTTTGCTTGTTTTAATCAATTTTTAAATCATGCTTTTTATTTGTTTTTGTTTCTAATGTCTCTGTAAAGCACTTTGAATCACCTTGTTGTTGAATTGTGCTATACAAATAAACTTGCCTTGCCTTGCCTTGCCATTGCAAACATGTCCAAGCATAAAACCATCTTTCTCTCTCTTAGAGAAAGAAAACAATCCAAACCGTATCGTGTCATCTCAACGAGAACAAATTAAGTTGTTGAATTTCGTACAGATCTTTAAAACCTGAGGCAATTGTGTTAAATACACACAAGATGCTTACGTAAATCCAAGAGCTGGCCCTTTTTTTTTCAGTGTGTTCCTCCTTCAATTGAGTCTCAATCACAAAAATGTGGTGCTCCGAAATAAGACTCACACCGTTAATTCATCAGTTTCACTCTGTACCACTGCTCCTTATCAGGCTGTGTGAAGCACAGTAAACAATTCAGTCGAGGCCTCAAGCCATAAACAGACATCACACACAGACATTGTTTTCATAACCAAACTGCTTTAGACCTTGTCCCTTAAATCTACACAAATGCCCTCTGGGTGACATGAAACGCATTTAACCAATAAACAATCAATGGCTTCTTGTTGTTGTAACAGATTCTGTATTTGGATGTTTGTGTGCAGCATTTTGCGTATCAGCATAAGCATTTGTTAGTAAAGCATTCTTCATTGCATCAGCGTGTGTATGTATCACTCTTCATTGCACAAGCATGTGCATGTGTGTGTGTGTGGATCACTTCCCAGTGAATTGAGTCAGCATTTCGATTTGTGTGCGTGTGTGTGTGTCATTTCTCACTCAATCAACGAGTGCATATGTGTTCATATGTGTGTTTCTCTTCATTCTGAGTCCGTGTATGTAGATGTGTGTGTTTGTGTTCATCACTTTCCTGTTCTGGTGTTATGGGTACATCACGGCCTGAAGCGTGCCCTGGGGTCCTGCCCTCCTCCTTTTCAGTCCGTTGGCGTCCATTGGTGCTGCTGCTCAAAGTTCTGTCCATACTGGTTCTGGCCCCAATTGAGGCAGTCCTTTTCTCCAGTGTCCTGCATCTTCTCCTTGTTCCGCTCCTCCTTAACTTGGCCCTTTTGCTTCTGTAGCTCGTTCAGGGTTTGCTCCTGCTGTTGGAGCTTCTCGTCAGGTTTGGTGACTCCTGCTCCAGCAAGCTCCGGCCTGGTTTCAAGTCCTGTATCTGGGACTCTAAGCCTGACTGGTGGGTTTGATTAGCAGCCAGCTCCTCCTGAGCCATGCTCAGTTTCTGCTCTGATGCCTTGGGCTCTTACTGAGGGCAGAAACCTCAGAGTCTTTTCCGTACACGTCAGATTGAAGTCTATTGATGTTTTCCTTGCTTTGCTCCACGGCCTTCTGCAGCTCTGCTGTCCGGCTCTTCTCAGAGGTCAGCTCCTGGCCGAGCCCCGACACCTGTGTCTTCAGCTTATTTTCTTCTGGTGCTTTTGTCCATTCTGAGGTGCCTCCTGACCTCAGTTACTCCTCCTGTCTCTGGCACGCCCTTTTTGCTGCCCGATCATCCGTGTTGGTCCGTCACTGTCCTGCACAGTTTTAATGCAGAGTTGTTAAGGTCAGCATTCTTTTGCTCGCCCTCACTTTTCATCCGGGCTTAATGGGCGTCTCGTCACAACTCTGTCAGCTGAAGCTGTCTTGAAATCTCCCCGGTGTAGTGAAACGGACCTTGGATTTAACGCTCTCCGTCTCCGCTGCATGAGATCGTTTTCCTGCAGCACTGTTGACATTTTCAGGTTGTAGTTGTGGGTCCGGCTGCTGCAGCATTTGGTTAGGGTCACATCAAAGATGGTAGAGCGGAGAGCAGGAGTCCAGGTCAGCCTAGGCTTTCAGGGCTGGCAACGCAGCCTGTAATCAAGCATAAAGAGAAAAAACAAAAACAAAACAAAAATAGACGAACAGGAAAATGATTTTGTTTTGGCTGTGTTATTCAGAGAGGGGAGAAACACCGGGCCAGGCCCTGTGTCAGCCTTCTCTCCCCCTTTTTTGTTTTTTCTCACCATATAATCAACTCATAACCCACCAAGTTGACAGGACAACACAGGTACATGTTAAAATTCTTAAGATCATGTTTAAAAGCCCAAAAAAGGAATTTTCTTTCATTCAGTAATCACTTGTATTAATCAATCAGCAGAAAACATGTCACAATTTGACTCTTTTAACCACTAAATTTGTTGTTCCATCTCTGGTTGGTCTACCAGTGTCTTTCTTTTTGAAGTTAAGTTGTTGTCCTGCAACCCAGAAAGTTTATTTGTTAGTAGTGGATAAACTTTATCATTTAACAACAGGTGTATGTTAAGTTTCGCTGCTTTAACCTTGCTGGAAAATCTTCACGTGTTCATGAATGTAAGCTGTTTTTTTGTGTGTGTGCATTTGTAGGTGGGTTATTTTAACGTTTTTCCTCAAACGAGGCATTTCTCTAACACTTGCCTTTCTCATACATTTCTCTGGTTGTGTGTGTGTGTTTTTATTTTGTTTCTCAAATTTTGATTTCCCAGCTTAAATAACAGCATTCCATGTCTTCAGCCAGGAGTTAGAGCTTGCTTGTGAGATTCAGGGACACATGGTGCTAACAACAATTCAGCCAAAAACTTGCCTGAAAATTTCCAGTGATGGTAACCGATAACTGGAGGAGAAGATGTCCTTTAAGCTTCTTTTCAGGGTGGGGACAAAGTGAGAGGCCAAGCTGTAAAATTTTGAGCCAAAGCTTGGCCTGTCTGTCGTCCCAATTCTGTTAATCTATCCTTTTGCCGCTGTACTCAGGTTTCCAGGTTGAGAGAAATCCACCTGTATTAACACACTAAAACATTCACTTACTATTTCTTTTCTGAAAACATCCACTCGCTTCATCTGCCTAGATTTTACTCTCTCTCTCTCTGGGTGCATACTTCACACAGTCAGGCAGTTGCCTTTTATGGGCATGCAAAGTTCCTGTCACACACACACAGCTACTCACCCCCAGCAGCTGCAAAGCCGTCTTCACATCCTCTCTCCACACTCTCAGCCACAATCCTCCGCTCCATTAATATGAATGTATAAAACCAGTAATAATTATCCCTAGAAACACACCCTCAAGAAAATTCACTGTATTTAGTCATTTATTTGTACTCACTGTGACAAATGCAATTCATGTAAAGAAGATCCCCTATAGGTGAAATTTCAATTCGGCACGACCCCGAAATAAACATGCCTTTTATCTAAATAAAACGAAATTACTACACCACCTCTAGTGCTGAAATTTGTGCTTGATCATACCCCATAGGTGCCGGTCTAAATCATGCACGATTTGTCTCTTCTATATCAAAACCCAGCCAAACATGAAACATTCACCGTAGTCATTCACAACTTTATTTGTAATATTATAATCAGCAAAATCAGCGTCTTAATTACAGGCATGTATCATTGTTTGCAAATAATAATTATAAAACTCAATAACACGCTAAACAGGAAGCGAAAGTCCTCTGTGCGCTTCACAGCAGCCACCTCATTTGCATGTTCACACACCATCTAAAAATAGTTCGCAGCGCTGCAGCGCGCTGTCGTCACACACAGCCTCGTTTCACACCCAAGTCTCTATTTTATATTACAAAGACGTCTTATATTTACAATCACTCTCAGGCCTGACAGCTTTAGCGCCTACACAATTTAGACAAATTTAAGTTAACGGTCCAACAGAAAAAGTCCAACTTTTTTGTGATCAATTAACCAGTATCTGTCCAACAGTTTCTGGCCTCATCTCTAAAGTCCCTAACTCAATTTAAAAGTGTCCAACACCCAAGGTCCAACCTTTGCTGCCCAAAAAAGTGCAGATACCGTTCCAAACGGTAAAGTGGTCCAACCACTAGTTATTCTGGAGTGGCCCAAGCTCCACAGTGACCAACTGACTATCCCTCAAAGAGGACAAGGCCTAGGCTTCCCCGGCCTTGGCAAGCGTTACCTCTGAGCACTGTGCTTCTTGGCGGTCCAACCGCCGTTCTAGAATAATTTCTAATACTTTGAAACAACAGTCAACACCCCAAAACAAGAGTATGACTGACGCAGGTCCAACCTTATGACCAATGGGGCCTCTAACCCACAAAATGACCAATTCCCTATCAAACTAAATTCACTTAGCAGTCCAACTGCTTTAAATTCTCTCAGCAGTCCAACTGCTTGAAATCCTCAGTACTGTCACTTTCAACGTTTCATTATCATTACTTCAGCTTCAATTCTCATGAGATTTTTTCATCAAAATCATAACAGACATCTACCAGGAATTTCAGTGAGTAGCCTTTAATTTTTTCATGTTCAATTTGGTACACTTTGGAAATAATTCAACAGGTAGTGCCTTACCTTTGGATAAGCTGGCTTATGCCCACTCACGTCAGACCACTGGCTCGTGCCTGTCCGTTCGACAATCTCGGACCGTCCAAACCTCCAACTTCCAACCCAATACCACAGGACGAGACCCCAAACTGTTACAGATTCAAAATATTTGAGATGGATACAAGAGGAAAACCAAAATAACAACACTGGTCCGGCCGGGTTGAGTCAAACGATGATTTTAATGAACACGCGTGGGAGATGGACACTGTACGCAGACAGCATCAGATCTCAAAATGGTGGAGCATTGATCAAACTCTTATAGCCTCTAGTAGCCCCCACCTAATCATAAAAGCCTACACATTCACATTCTTTCTCTCACACAGCGCCTAAGCTACGACCTTGGCTCCCTGTTTATCTGCTCCTGCTGAGATGGGGCAGTGTGATCTGTTCTCTTCTAATCAGACAAATAAGGCGATGACTTTCTGCGAACAGTATTTTTTATAACTCAGCAGTATAATGCATCATAAAACAATATCATTCATTCACAATAAATCAGCAGCAGTCTAATGCTCAGCAGTCTAATGTAATGCAAATCAGTTTAACAAAATGTAATAGTTATCACCTTCTTCTAATTCAGGAGAATAATGCAAACTAAAACTACATAATAATTCACAATCTTTAATTAGGGGTATAACATGGCATAAGGTAATATTATAATACCACATCCTCTACATGTTTAAAGGTGTCCAGTCCTGAGACACTGGGGTTGGAAACAGCTGTGATGTCATTGGACTGTCACAAAGACAGAAGTGCATGAAGTGAGCAGCCAAGGAGCCGCTGATGTTTTGGATTTAACAGCATTTGAAAGGTTGACACAGACACATTTGCACATAGAAAGCTGAATTTGTCATATGCCACAGTGAACTAACTGTTCAGTGTTTTTCCAGGAAGCTTCTTAACTGCCTCTGCTGCCAAACAAGCAGCTGATGTCCTTGAGACTGAAGAAGTCTTCAACAACAAATACAGGAAGTGGACTTTCAAATACTAGATTCACTTTAGACTCACACAAGAAATGACTCAACTAGCTGTGTTTGATTGACTCCTTTGACTATATGAAAGCTCAGTGTGTGTCTGTACACAGACTGTTGTGTTGTACTGTTATTCAGTTGTCTGCTGAATGTTTTCAAATGTCTGCATCTCAGTGTAGATGAGGCTGGGGGTCATGGGAGGCCACCATAGCAGTCTCTTCAAAATCATGACATCATCATAAATACTGCTGGACTGTCTGATGGGCTGACGGTGAAAAAGCGGTCGGGAAGGAAACAGAAGACATTTCAGGGGCTGCAGGCAGATTTCTTTGATTTGGGGCCTTTTTCAGCTTTATTGGACAGAGCAGTGAAGATAAGTGACAGCAAATCAGAGGGAGGGAGAAAGGGGACGTGGTCAGAATCAAACCCAGGCCAGCTGCTCTCCACCTCGTGGCACATGGTCACCTGCTCATCCTAGTGAGCTCCACCAGCAGCCCTTTCACACAGTTTACACTGTCAAACACTGTGTGTGGACCTCAGCTAACAACAGGCTACATTTAAGTCTGGACTACATGCTTTTATATTGAGGCAGATTCTTCACTTTTTTTATTCCATCAGCAGCTCAACATCATGAGCAGCTTTGACATAAAGACATCAAACTCAAGCTGACTTAAAACTGGATCTACTTTTAATACAGGGGCTCAAAAACAACTAACATCTTTATTATATATCAGGACAGAAAGTCATTTCATCTCAAATTAAAACAGCTTTATTTGGAATAATCAGCACTATCAACTGGTTTGGGATCTCCACCAGTTTCATGTCTTTACAGCTTCTCCAACAAAGTTCCTGTAAAATCAGCATTTTTGTCTTTATTGGTTTGATAGTGATTGATTATTCAGTCCCAATCTGCTGTCATCTAAAGAACAAAATGATGTTTCTATGAGTCAAAAAGCTCCAGATGTTGTCGGCTTCACAAAGAAAACAAAGATTAGGAACTTAAACACAAAGTGTTTGGAGCCAAAATGTTAGCAAGCTGCTCTTTTTGAAATGGCAGAGGTACAGTGGTGTCTAACAGCACACTGTGGAAGGCAAACATGTTATTGTTGGATGAAACTTCATGAATCCTTTGTAGATTTGAGCTTTTGGAGCCTTTTCTTTTCTCTTCAGGTGTACAAATGCTGAGGAGGCAGGTGAAACAGGTGGAGCTGTTGTAATGCTGGCAGAGGGTGTGTCTCAGTAACTCTGTGAGGTAGAACTGGATCCAACATTGTGGATGTGTTGATGTTGTAGCCATTAAGATTCTCTGGCCACACTGTAGGATTTCCCTTTGATTCACTGCGGGGGCATTTTGGAGTCTGTCAATGAAACTCTTCATATTTGTGTTTGACACCAGTTTATAGAAACAGAGAAATGTGTCATGCTTTTGTTCGGCCTCCACAAATATACACATTTGTTCATTGGTTGGACTTTTTGTAAGGAGACACATTGAAAACCATGTTAATAAGATCTTGTTGTTTCCTGTGGATCCGACACAGAGAGTGGACTTCAGACAGAAACCGTGGAAGAGATTTCAGAGGCCGTGTGTGGCAACAGGAAGTTTCTGTATGTTTGCTGATCAACACGTGATGTTTGTGAAGTTCTACAATGATCATTGTTCTCACAGCATTTTGAGTGGGAACAGTTCAAAATGAGAGTAGTGGGAGTTATTTACTGATTGAAACAAGCTGAATGTCTCTGTGCACGATGAAGATCAGCAGCAGCAGCTCAGCTGATCAATGAATTGACATCTATCAGTCATTTCATGAGATGAAGTCATCAGCAGACATTTGTTCTAACTGTGTGATAAATGTCAGAACGTCAGGGCTCTGCTTTAGTCACTACTTGATGATCATTGGCTCATTGTTGAATCCAGTGGCCCAGTCTGACCTCTGACCCTTTGCTGCAGGTCTTCTGTGTTATCTCCACTTTCATGTCTGATCTTCTGCTGTATCGTCCAAAATAAACATCTGAATCATTTCCAACACATCAGCAGATCTTTAGTTTGGGCAGTACAGTACAAAATAACACATATTGTACTATACTGTCCACTTCCTGATCTTATTGGATCTGTGTGTGAGGTTGGTGAAGGAAACACATGTTTAGTGAGTGAATCGCTGCCATCAGGAACTAGTTTTTCATATCACAGCCAAGACATCACACAGGACCATTTCTGCAAGTGAAAAGTCATCATTGGAGGAAAATAATTGTATAGTTTGTGCGACTGTTGTTTGTAAATGAATAATTGTCCCAACTACATGTGCTGCTGACCTTTGACCTTTTCTTTAGGTGTAAAGAGGAGTCTGTGGAAACATCCAGAACTGAGGCAGTGCTACAGATGTCTTCAAATAAAGTGGTTGAAGGGCGTATATTTCGTTTTGGCATTGGTGGGGACGAATGATTCAGTTTCTTTTTTCCTTTTTGTCTTTGCTTCTTGATAACAAAAGGAGAAATGTACTTGCCTAAATGTGCTATTCTACATGCTTTTAAACCATTTAAAATTACAATTGATAGTTTTATATGTGAGTTATATAATGCTAAATTACAATTAAACAAATGACTAAGTATTTTAGACTTTAGTTTACTTCACCCATATTCAATATAAATCAGGTTTCATACAAAAATAAAAATGGCTTCAAATACAGCAGGGTTGCACTGGGACAAAATATGAACCGGGGCATTTTGATTAGTGACCGGCCCACAATGGTATTATAGGAAAAGTCACAAATCCTTTAAAGCCTTTATAATAAGCTTAAAACTACACCACCTTCCCTATTCTGGTATTCTGAACAGTAACACCTAATTTATAATTACATATACCTAACTAATAGGGTTGCCAACTCCCAGCAAAAAAAGAAAAGAAAAAAAGTAGGGAACCACTCCCCCACCCTCTACCTCAAGATGCTTAACTAACAAAACCGATTTTAATTTAATCCACATATAAAACAAATGCACATTAATCTATTATTTTTCTCCAGTAATTAAATAGATTAAACATCTTTCTTCAACAGAATTGCAGACTGCACAAATGGTACCTTAACAAAGTAAAGAATACTATAACTTACTAGGGTATATACTAACTAGACTTAATATTTACCTAATACAATAATGGATTTCTATACATTTTACATCAGATGAAAACTTTGGTTGAAAGATTCAGATAATTATTTGTTAAAAGCGAGACATTTTAAATGAGAATAAGAAAGAAAAGTATTTCTTTGTGCCCCCCTCTCCCTGTTAATGGCCTACCTGCCCCCTGGCAAAACTTTGCTAGTTACAGTAATACAGTCATGACAATAAACGAATATGAGTTTAAGGACTTAACAACATTACTTCAGTTACATTACACCACCATCTCTTATACATTAGCACTAAGGGAACACTGAATGACCTGGTGGTTTATGTCCATCTAAGATTACCACAAAGTAAAAGACCTCTCAGCAAAATTATGCAACATTTTAGCCACTATTGCCCAAATCAGTGAGCTGTGATTTTTTATTCTAAGCATGAACTACTGTTACACCAACAGACATTAATACTACTGGTGTCCCACACAACAACTCAATGTCCACTATGTGAAGGAGCCAAACACATGCCTGCTCCTCTTGTTAACTGAGATAAACTGCTGGCATATTGGTTTTACATCTATACTGTCCAGTCTCTCCTGGTGGACATACAGCAGCATTGTTTAATCTCATTTGAGTCATTGTTGACTTTAGCCATGTTTTTAATCTTCTGACAGCACTGAAGCTTCTTTCAGCCTCAACTGAGGATACTGGGATGACTAAAAACAGCCTGACAATTGTCATGATAATAAATACTAGTTAATCTACAGCACCAAATCATCAGTCAGTGACCTGTGACCTCGCCTCTTCACCTCTGTCTGAGCTACAACATGGCAGAGCTGCCTCTGTCAGCTGATGAACAACAGTGAGACATTCCACATACATGCAGTCACACCTGTGCTTCAAATACAGTCATGAACCAACAAGTCATCATCCAATTTCACCTGTGATCTTGTGTCACCATTACTCTCTGAGCTTTGTGTTGGTTCTTCTGTCACCTGACAAATAGGACAAACATGACAATAAGAATAAAATGGGTAGGTGCTTCAGTGTTTGTGTCTGTGAATGTCTGTCAGTTTGTGCAGATCATGACTCATCAGTAATGTTTGTAGGCTGAGTGCATTTTTAAAACAATTTGTGCAAACTGCACTACAAGGTGGAATATTTGCAAAATCATGACTACCTCATGACATTTTGTCTCAAAAATTAACCCTATGAATATGTCATTACCATTAGGATGAAATTATTGTGTCACCAACATTTTAACATTAGACATATAACTTTGACAGCCTCTGTAAACTAATATCCTGGCTTACTCGAGGCTGACGTTTCCTCTGACAATTTCAATCAAAATTAGAAATGCTACTCTGAGACTGAGAAAACTAATAGTGCTGCTTGTTGTGCAGTTAGTTTACAAAACACGTTATTCATGGTTACATACAATTTTAGACGGACGTGGGCCAAAGCCTAGCATAGCCTGTAACGTTATTATGACGGACACATTTTATGAGTGAACTTTAAGTGACTTACAGGTTTCTTTGAAAAATACTTTCTTATATTCTTCCTTTTTGCTGCCATCCTCCTCTCCTCCTGGCAGCGCAGGCTTGCCGCTGCTAAAACTAAACAAAGCTCCCTGAAAGGCACAGCCAATCACATATGGTCATATTTGTCACATGACGTAAAACTCCAATAGAGAACGTAATTTAACTCTTTCTGCACTGCTGGATGAATGAGACGTTGACAGATCGTTTTTTTTTTTTCTTTCTATCGGGTTTGTTTTTCTTTACTCGTAGAGATCAAATTATTGGTGGGGACAATTCAATAATCACTTGATATTGGTGGGGACATGTCCCTTCCGTCCATGCCAAATCTACGCCCTTGAAGTGGTGTATTATCCATGTTTTCTGTGGATCACATCCAATATCCTGATCTAACAAGCCCCCTTTTTGTGGATTTTAGAGCCTCTTACTTTTGCTGTGTCTGCGTCTCATTTCAAGCACAAGAGCAAGAAGTGGATGAAGAAATGGGGCGAGTGGGGTCAGTGTAGTGCATGTCAGCTGTGCTCACACATGCTTTCACAAAGAACATGTGTATTCATTGGCAGCATTACGTTTCACTTTAGTCTTCATAATAATAAAGTATTCTGACTTTATTCTTCTGAATCCTCACAGTCATGTTGCAGCTCTGCTTTGCTTTAAGAAAATGTTCTACCAGGATGTTACTTTCCTAAACGTGTTCTCCAAATGTTCCCAAAGACTTTGTTCTAAGTAGTTCTACATGATGAAACATTCACACTAAGTTTAAGAAGGACACACAAACACCATCTGTCCTTTCATCATGTGTACAAACGTGTTCAGATGTCAAATGTACCGTGAATGGATGCAAATGTGGATCGTTCCAATAAAATGAGACAGTTTTGTAAGTGGATCACAGTTTGAAGTTCATTGAAACCTATAAGAACATATTATTCCAAACCAACTTTATCCAACTGGAAGAAGCATCAGAGGAACAGGAAACATTCAAACATGTTTACTGTAAGAACTGCACAAAGGAAGGAAACACAATCCTACACACGAGCACTTTAAAATGGACATTTAGCTTTTCAAACATGAGGGAGTGCTGCAATAACAACACTGTGCCCATTCTGATCAGATTGAAAGATTTATAGAGATTTATCCATGTGCTGGAAAAGGATTTGATATCAACATATATGCAGATTAGTAGGAGCATTTTCTTCATATTGATTTAAAGTTCAGTTCTAGGAATATGTAGAATTAACATCTGTGTACATGACGAGTGATGAAAATTCAAAGTCAGGCTTTCAAAGGACGTCAGAATTGGAGTTTCTAGCTGTGACTGTCCCAGAGGAACCTACCTGAGGGATTATTAAAGATCTGTCTATCTAGAAAGACTTGCATTGATTCACAGTGTACAATTCTTTCTAATCTATTAACATCTTCCTCCAAATCCTGTTTCTGCTGCATCAGAAGGGCTCAAACCTCCTGCTGTTTCTACTGGACCATAAATTCTACTTTATGATGATCTTCAAAGATAAAAACGTGAGTTTATTTGTGAACTCTGTGAAATGCGTCTGATGTTTAGTTTGAACCAATCCTGTGTCAGCTGCAGCCACATCATTGCCACACATACAAATGGGTGCGTTACTGTTTAGACCTGCTGGCTGTCAATGGGCTTCATTCCATTTCAGACTGCCGGTGGTCGGCTGTGATCTAAACTTAAAATGGCTCCTGTGTTAGAAGAGCCTCTGATTTTAATATGTGCACATTTAGTGCTCTAGTATAGTTATAAATAAGCTGATCAAATATCTGCTGACTGATTAGATCCAGTATCTATTACAGATTAACTGGATATCACAGCATGTTGTTAATCAGTCATATCAAGCTAAACAGTGTTGCTGGTGTAAATATCCTCCAATAAAGTCAGATGAGGGCTTCTGTTGCCAGGCAACGATGATGTCACACTGGATCTTCTGATCTTTAGCATCGTAGCTCGGAGTCTGATGTTGGCTCATGTGTTGTCACCAACATGACGTTCTACTAGTCAAGGCCTCAGCTTAACTCACTGATGCTGATCACACAGACCCACTAATAGAACTGTTTTATCAGGTTTATGCAGCGTCACCATTAATGTCACATTTGATCAGACCACATTTACATTACAAGCCCACTACAACCATTATCAACATTTTACATTACATTATACATCTGCACTGATTTAAAGTATTTTAACCTGATTCATGTTTCCACCTTAACAGTTCATTCCTCAAATCAAACAAGATATCTGACCCTCAAAAAATGTACCAACAAATAATTCTGCAATAAAATATTTATTTTTCAACTTTTACAAGTGAAATCAAACAAGTATGTTTAACAGTTCAATTCAATTCAATTCAATTTTATTTATATAGCGCCAAATCACAACAAATGTCGCCTCAAGGCGCTTCATAGATACAGAGAAAAGCCCAACAATCATATGACCCCCTATGAGCAAGCACTTTGGCGACAGTGGGAAGGAAAAACTCCCTTTTAACAGGAAGAAACCTCCGGCAGAACCAGGCTCAGGGAGGGGCGGCCATCTGCTGCGACCGGTTGGGGTGAGAGAAGGAAGACAGGATAAAGACATGCTGTGGAAGAGAGACAGAGATTAATAACAGATACGATTCAATACAGAGAGGTCTGTTAATACATAGTGAGTGAGAAAGGTGACTGGAAAGGAAAAACTCAATGCATCATGGGAATCCCCCGGCAGCCTACATCTATTGCAGCATAACTAAGGGAGGATTCAGGGTCACCTGGTCCAGCCCTAACTATATGCTTTAGCAAAAAGGAAAGTTTTAAGCCTAATCTTAAAAGTAGAGATAGTGTCTGTCTCCCGAATCCAAACTGGAAGCTGGTTCCACAGAAGAGGGGCCTGAAAACTGAAGGCTCTCCCTCCCATTCTACTTTTAAATACTCTAGGAACAACAAGTAGGCCTGCAGAGCGAGAGCGAAGTGCTCTAATAGGGTGATATGGTACTACAAGGTCATTAAGATAAGATGGGGCCTGATTATTTAAGACCTTGTATGTGAGGAGCAGGATTTTGAATTCAATTCTGGATTTAACAGGAAGCCAATGAAGGGAAGCCAAAACAGGAGAAATATGCTCTCTCTTTCTAGTCCCTGTCAGTACTCTTGCTGCAGCATTTTGGATTAACTGAAGGCTTTTCAGTGAGTTTTTTGGACATCCTGATAATAATGAATTGCAGTAGTCCAGCCTGGAAGTAATAAATGCATGAACTAGTTTTTCAGCGTCACTCTGAGACAGGATATTTCTAACTTTAGAGATGTTGCGCAAATGGAAGAACGCAGTCTTACATATTTGTTTAATATGTGCGTTGAAGGACATATCCTGGTCAAAAATGACTCCAAGGTTCCTCACAGTGTTAC
Organism: Neolamprologus brichardi; assembly: GCF_056152115.1. Classification (NCBI taxonomy): domain Eukaryota; kingdom Metazoa; phylum Chordata; class Actinopteri; order Cichliformes; family Cichlidae; genus Neolamprologus; species Neolamprologus brichardi. Next base: position 359,940 of record NC_142112.1, on the reverse strand, counting down.
TGGAGGCCAAGGTAATGCCATCCAGAGTAAGAATCTGGTTAGATACCAAATTTCTAAGCTTTTCAGCGCCGAGTACAATGACCTCAGTTTTATCTGAGTTGAGAAGCAGAAAGTTAGTGGCCATCCAAGTTTTTATGTCTTTAAGACATTCCTGCAGTTTAACTAATTGGTGTGTGTTATCTGGCTTTATGGACAGATAGAGCTGGGTGTCATCTGCATAGCAGTGAAAATGTATGCTATGTCTTCTAATGATGCTGCCTAGGGGAAGCATGTATAATGTAAACAGAATTGGTCCTAGCACTGAACCCTGTGGAACTCCATAATTAACCTCAGTGTGTGAAGAGGACTCTCCATTTACATGCACAAATTGGAGTCTATTAGATAGATATGATACAAACCACTGCAGTGCAATACCTGTAATACCTACAGCATGTTCTAATCGCTCTAATAGAATATTATGGTCAACAGTATCGAATGCTGCACTAAGGTCAAGAAGGACAAGCACAGAGATGAGTCCACTGTCAGAGGCCATAAGAAGATCATTTGTAACCTTCACTAAAGCTGTTTCTGTGCTGTGATGAGCTCTGAAACCTGACTGAAACTCTTCAAATAAACCATTCCTCTGCAGATGATCTGTTAGCTGTTTGACAACTACTCTTTCAAGGATTTTTGATATGAAAGGAAGGTTGGAGATTGGCCTATAATTAGCTAAGACTGCTGGGTCTAGAGATGGCTTTTTGAGTAAAGGTTTAACTGCAGCCACCTTGAAGGCCTGTGGTACATAGCCGATTATTAGAGATAGGTTGATCATATATAAGATTGAAGAATTAATCAATGGCAGAACTTCTTTGAGCTGTTTTGTAGGAATGGGGTCTAAAAGACACGTTGATGGTTTGGAGGAAGTAATTATTGACGTTAACTCAGAAAGATCGATTGGAAAAAAAGAGTCTAACTTAACATCAATGGAACTACAAGTAGCTGTAGATAATATTACATCTGTGGGATGATTATTGGTAATTTTTTCTCTAATGATAAAAATTTTATTTGTGAAGAAGTTCATGAAGTCATCACTAGTTAACGTTAAAGGGATGGTTGGCTCAAAAGAGCTCTGGCTTTTTGTCAGCCTGGCTACAGTGCTGAAGAGAAACCTGGGGTTGTTCTTATTTTCTTCAATCAGTGACGAATAGTAAGCTGTTCTGGCTTTGCGGAGGGCTTTCTTATAAAGCAACAAACTATTTCTCCAGGCTAAATGATGATCCTCTAAATTTGTGACACGCCATTTCCTCTCCAGATTACGAGTCGTCTGCTTGAGGGTACGTGTTTGAGAATTATACCACGGGGTCATGTACTTCTGATTAGAGACCTTAGTTTTCACTGGAGCTACAGTATCCAGAGTCGTACGTAGTGAGGAGGTGAAATTATTAACAAGATAATCGACCTCTGTTGGGGTAGCGTTCAGATAGCTGCTCTGCTCTGTGTTGGTACAGGGCATTGACGATGATAACAGTGGCTGGATTATATTCTTAAACTTAACAGTGAAACCAGAGTGGAAGCTACTCATATAGAGTCCAACCCAGGCTAAAAGTAAGTAGAGCAGCATCATCACAGTGTCGGCGCTCTGGCAAGATCGCCATCTGCAGGACAAAACTAGTTTTTCTCGCCCTCCTCGTCAACATCAAGATGACGTTATTGTACAGCAACTGATTCCCTGTCCGTCTGGAACAAAGCATTAAAAAAGATATTTACAGAAAATACAAACACCAACAACACATCTCAACATCACATGATATTTTATTATTTATTATATTATATATTATTATTGTACCATCGACATCAACAAATACCAGCATATTTTCTTTGAGATTGAGTAGAGTGAACCTCTCCCTTGGTTCATTTCCTGCTCGCAGCATCAGCTGACCTCTGACTTCCTGGTTAAGGTCTCTCAGCATTGATTGGAATATCAAATCGGACTCACACCATGTTCTTGTAATGTGGTCTGTCAGCTTTTTGAAGAGCATCTCTGGCCTAAACACAATAGGAAGAACAACAACACAGCAAAAAAACACATTTCCATATTAGATGAAGGGCACCGTAATTGGAAATGATAACATTCATCTGATGCTGCTTTGGATTTATCTTCATTTTTAGATCAACTTTGATCACTTCGAGCCATCTTAAGTCCATTTGTTCTAACGTCTCATTTGATTTCAGATCCCTGCTGTTCCCCACCTGCCCTGTAGGTGGCCTCAGTGTGCCTCAAATCATTTACAGATGATTACAGGTCGTTTACAATTCATATTTAAATAGAAGACGTGGGACGTTGAAGCAGTTTAAACACGTCCATCCATCCATGAACATGTAAGAAATCAAAATAAAGGTTTGCTTCATGTCTGAAATATGTAGGAAATATTCTGGTTATAACAGTTTGGGTCAAAATGCAGATGTTCCAGATGTTCTGCAGTCTCTCTGTGTTTTATGTTAACATGTAAATGTTTTACCAAAGTGAAGCTTTTTGATGTGACTACAGCAGGGGCGATTTTAGCCCATTTTTGAGGATAGAATCAAAGCACCCCCAAAGATTTCTTACTTTTTTGACAATATTTGCTGTTTGTGTGACACACTACTAAAAATATAAAAAGCAAACAGTACTTGGTTGAGACGTAACATTTTAACAACAAAAGTATAGATACCCCCCCCCCCCCCCCCCATAAAAGTTTATTCCAGCTCGCCTCTCCCCTGCTCTGGCTCTAGCGCTCTGTCTGCCAGAGCGATGGTGGCTGAGACGCAGCGGAGTGGAGGTGTAAGTGCCTGCCTTAAAACAGGACATGTTAGCTGCATTTAACCTTCAGTTACTCTTTATATAGTTTGGTAGGAGTCAGACCGTGAAAAACATTACACCAGGTAACCTGCAGTGTTGAAAACGTGTTTCCCGACTATGTTTGCTACCCTACAATCCGTCCTGCTCTGTAGTAAAATCAGCGGCATTTGACCGTCCTGCTGCTCCCATTGAAATGTTTACAGCCTATTTAAAATCTAAAACTTAAAATTGTCCGCAGCCTGCTGTTGTTACCACTGTCCTGAGTTAAATGGATACTAACTAGCTAACTGACTGGATGCCCATTGACCTTATAACTCCTGTTGTGTGTGTGTGTGTGTGTGTGTGTGTGTGTGTGTGTGTGTGTGTGTGTACAGAGAGACAGCCAGGTTCATAATGGATATGAGGAAGTTTTTTTAAAAAAAGGAGCCACATTCAGGTAAAAGTGTAAAATCTAATGACCTGTGAATCAAGAATAATGTTGGATCAGTGTTTCAATGTTTATATCTTTTATTAGATGTTCATGAGGTTTGGTTATTTGCCTTTTGGTTGAAAGTACACTGAGAGAGAACTTTTTGTTAGTGATCTTAATAGTATTTTTTCATATTAATGTAATTTTTCATCTAATTGAAGACAATCTATCTGTGTATGATTGTCAGTCCAAAGAGGGAGAGAGGAAAGAGGGAACATGAGGAGAAAGTACAAGGTCAGGAAGAACCAGGTAAGAAAACAGACAGGGAACAGTGACAGGCAGAAACTGTTAAACTGACAAAGAGAAAAAACCTGATTTTACTCACAATCTGGAAGTTGTGTTCTCTCTATATTAAAGCTGCTGTACAGAATCTGCAAAACAAACTGTATTGAAACATTTTGACCCTCTTTAATAACATTCCAACATAACATTATGATTGATCGGGGAGATTAAAATTAATGATATATTTTTATGTGGTTCAGCCACAACTCTACTAAAACCTCAGCCAGAAATAGGTAGGCCAACATTTGGACCGTCCAGTTGTCTGTATGACTGCCGCTGTACGTACATCACATTTGCACACTATCAGTGCCAAACAGCCCTGGTGGAGTGAGGAGCTGTAAAGAGAAGCAGATGCTCTGTTTATATTCTACAAATGTTTTAAGCTTGTTTCAAAGATTCTGTACTGCAGCTTTAAATGTTTTCCAAAAGCACACATACACTTATCAGTGTTTCTCAAACTTTTTACAGTGTGGACCACCTGATAAAATGTCAAGCTGTCCTAAGGACCACTATGAAAGCATGAAACTCATAAATCTTACAACACAAAATTAGTATTATTAAATTAGTCAAATTTGTATCTGCAGTAAATATTTTTTCATGCATTTTATACATTCTACCACAGGCAGAGTTGCCTCCTTTTTTATACATATATTTTAATATTTTGTAATAATTTATATGTAATAATTTATTCTGTTTTGGGAGTGTGTTTGTGTTGTAGATTTTGTATATTTTGCATAAGAACACTTCTATTTTTGGAGTGTATTTTTAATGCATCTGTATTATATCATGCATACACATTAAAAGTGAATCTCTGTCCAAAAAATGCACTTAGTTTATTTTTCACTCACTATGAGCATCATTCATTATTCTCCCAGTAATTAAGGTTAGGATATGTATTTTTTCTATTCCAATCCATTCTTCTTTTGCAGCATTTAAATAACCTTTATCAGATTTGATGGTTTTATTACAGACTTTGTGTTTTGCTTTTCTTTCACAAATGTGGGGATTAAATTGTGTTAAAATGCACAACACAGTGATGTCATGTTTTGAGACGAGGACCCAGGCACAGAGAGACTTGATGAATTTAAGAATCTTATGACTTAATGAAGAAATTTGCAGACTTGCACAGAGATGGTAAAATTATGATGACTGATAAAGGAGACGAAGACAACAGATGACGAGAACAGGGAGGATGCAGGAACTGACAGAGACAGGGAAGAAGTCTCATTGTGACGATGTGACGAGTAAAGTGTATGTTGGCTGGCTGGGCAGCTCTGTGGGTGCTCAGCACTCCCAAAGCTCTGATCCTAGAATCGCCCCTGGACTGCAGGAATGTGAAGTGTAACTCTGAGCTTTAGGAAATGAAACTAAATGGACTTTTTCTCCTTTATTTATAGGAAAGTGTAGGAGAGCAACAGACGAACAAGCGTTACTGTAACAGGAAACACAAACACGTCATCAGAGGATCTTTATGTTCATCATCATCACTGTTTCCTTGTTCTGTCACAAACACACGGCACTTCCTGCTCTCTCTCTGATGGATCTTATTGGCTGTTTCATTCACAGGAGGTCAGGGCGTCACACAAACAGCTTTAACTGCACAACGACACACTTTAAATCATCTACAGACAAACCTGTGTGTTTGATTTATGAAGAAATAATAAAGAAGTGTCTGCAGCTGTCCATAAAGCAGCTTCTCACACAAACTCTGACACTTCAGCCACTTTAATTCCTGCAAAGCTGCGTAATAAAGAGCTGTGACTGCTATGAGCTGCTTATGATGACTGCATGAAGCTCTCAGCTGAAGCTGCATTCATTTATTTTAACGTTAATGTCGCCTTTTTAAGTCTGTGTGAGGATTTTAATGACACACATTAAAGGAGCTTCTTTGATTAGAACCAAATTCATGTTGATTTTCAGCCTGAAATGATAAAAACTTTAATAATTCTGTTTATAATCATCAACCTGGAGACTAATGAAAAGTATAATAGTAATAAAAAGCCTTTATTATTTGAGTAATGCCTGAATCTGCTCAGAGACGGAGACAACACAGAGGTGTTGATGACAGTTTGACATTAACTGAATTAAAAACAAAGTGCTCTTATTGTGAAAATCTGCCTCCTACTTCTTTGAATCATTTTTATGTATTTTTTAACCTCACAGTGAAACATTGAGGCATTAATCTGACACAGTTTCATCAGCAGCTGTGTTTTCACAGACGTTTCACTTTGATTGGTTCAGACTGAGCAGAGAGGAGAGGCTCTCTGTGTGCGCACTGCTGAGAAACAGAAGCTCATTTCTGCTGTTTCATGAAAACAGTGTTATGGAGGAACAAGAAGTTCAGCCTCTAAACTCTCAGCGTGAAGACTGAGTGAACAGTTTCAGAGCAGAGAGTTTTGGCTCACAGCCTTTAGCGTCTACACAAAGAGCCGATTACACACTCGTTCTGAGAACATCTCCACCTCCTTAAAACAAACTCTCCTACGAGCAGCTGTCACAACCACAACAGGCAGAAGACTGGATTTCTTCAGGCTCAGATTTCATTGCTCAGATTTACTGCAGTTTGCACTAAATTGTTTGTCACAGACGTTGTAGTTCACATTTATGTGACTCGTTTAAATCTTCTCCTCCTGAAAGTGAAACTCTTACAAACACATCAGGCCACAACCTGCTGCAGGTTAATGATTGATCTAAAGACAGCTGGAACTTGTGAGTCTTTTATTGTGTTTAATGCTCACAGTGCTAAAGCCTGCAGACACACCCACATCATATTATTTGTTCTCAGGGTTGTTCGGCGTGGCAGACTTGGAACAGAAACTTTCTGCAGGTTAATTATTGATCAAACTAAAGTCATATTAAGGAGCTACTGGCACGGAGTCAGAGCAGAGCTCAGAAATCTGAAATATATCAAAGTATATTAAAGTTAAAGAGTTTAGAGAACACTGTTTTGTTAGCTGCCTCAAAGGCAGATGACTCTGAATTAGAGATGGCACGATACCACTTTTTTTATGTCCGATACCGATACCGATATCATAAATTTGGATATCTGCCGATACCGATATGAATCCAATATAGTGTGTTTTTTAATCAATAAAATGTTTTTTTAATATCTTGCTGCATTTTGTATAAGTTTATACTCAAGTTTAAATAAATAACAACACTAAAGCTATTCTGTTACACCTGTATGTAAAAAATACACTGTGCCCAAAATATTTCATAGTTCAGCAAAACTGATCAATCTAATAAACTTAAACCTGCTCCAACTTTCCTATTATGGTATTTTAAAGAGTACTTAGCAGAAATATTAAGCAACCTAACTAATAGGGTTGCAAACTCCCAGCAAAAAATAATAGGGAACCACCCTCCACCTCATGATGCTTAATCGATGTAATCAAATTTAATTTGATGCAGGGGGAAAAAAATGAACAGAAATAAATTATTTTTCAAGAATAATCAAATAGATTCAACATCATTCTTCAACAGAATTGCAGACTGCATAAATGGTTCCCAAAGGAAAAAGTACTATAGCTTACTAGGGTTTATTAGACTTAACAGTTACTATATACAGTAATGGACTTCTATACATTTTACATCAGATTAAAACTTTGGGTGTAAGATTCAGATAATTATTTATTAAAAGCTCGACATTTTAAATGAGAATAAGAAAGAAAAGTATGTCTTTGTGCCCCCTTTTCCCTGTTCATGCCCTATCGGCCCCCCTGGCTACACTTTGCTAGATCCGCCCCTGCACAGTTACCAGCCGTCAGCTACGTAGAAAAAGATCCTGGTGTAGAAAGTAATATTAAATAAATTAACAACAGCTGATCAAGCTTAAACGTGCTGCTGTTGTTCAGCCGCTGGTTTCCTCTTTCTGGCGCAAAGTGGGCCAAAAACAAACAAGAGAGACGGACTCGCGACAGAAAAGCCGATCAGCTGATCATTGATCAGTTTCACGTTTGAAGTAGGAGCAGGAGAGGGAGGGAGAGAGAGAGAGGCAGTCGCTCCATATATCGGTTGTTAAGCTTAACGCTGGAATGCTTTACAAACATTCAGAGTTGAACTTACACACTTGCTTTACTTCTCTCTGGGAAAACTTCCTCGGAGATGAAATGCTGGTTTGGTAGCACACAGCTGCTCTATCACGTGATGCATACTGCTCCGACGTGCTACGGTTATGAGCCGGGTTACGCCGTGTAGCAAGTTTTGTGAAGTGCTTTTTTGATATTTAATGGATCGGATTACATTTTTTATTACTCGCCTATATCCGATCCAGGAATTTGGGTCAGTATCGGCCCGATACCGATACGTAATATCGGATCATCCATCTCTACTCTCAATATCACAAGATCAGGTAAAATCACTGGGATTATCTGTGAAGAGGCAGAAAAGCAGGCAGCACGGTGGCACGGTGGTTAGCACTGTTGCCGCACAGCAAGAAGGTCCTGAGTTCAATTCCACCATCAGGCCGGGGTCTTTCTGTGTGGAGTTTGCATGTTCTCCTCGTGTTTGCGTAGGTTCCCTCCGGGTACTCCGGCTTCCTCCCACCGTCCAAAGACATGCAGCTTGTGGGCATAGGTTAATTGGATAATCCAATCCAATCCACTAGGTGTGAATGTGCGAGTGAATGACAGTGCGAATGGTCGTCTGTCCCTGTGTGTTGGCCCTGCGACAGACTGGCGACCTGTCCAGGGTGTACCCCGCCTCTCGCCCTATGACAGCTGGGATAGGCTCCAGCGCCCCCCGCGACTGGCAAAGCGAATGGATGGAGGCAGAAAAGCATAGACATGGTCTACCTTATAGCCATTTTGAAAAGGTAAGAGTGAATCTGTCTTTATTCATCTACATGGAAACATAAAACCAAAAAACAAACCAATACAACCAAATCACTCCCAGTAGGGTGGGCGATATAAACGATATACGATAGAAACGTTATAAATTTGGCCAACGATAGAGATTTTGGCTATATCGCTCTATCGCGATAGCGCATGTTGATGATGTCATCAAGCTGCGCCTGTTTTGGTCGAAGAGGCTACAACCATTATCATCTGCAAATTATGGCGGGCGACAGTCATAGCAAAGAGATGAAGCACTTTTGAAATTTGGGGAAAGCCAAAAACTGCGCTTCCTCCACTTCCGTAACATTGATTCATTAATGTTGAATTCTCTCGCAGCTGCTCTGTTCCCATGTTGTTGCAGTATATTAATGACTAACCTCGTATTGTGGATGAATAATCTTAGTTGTTCTCCTGACTGAAGTTTGGCCCGTGTATAGCATCCTGCTATGTGATTGCATTTGTCCCTGACCACCAGAATCCCTCACGTTAACTTTTATCGAGTGGAAAAAAAGTTGCCGTTCATCCTCCAGCTTCACTGTGCTAATGTTATGCTAACATAGCTGTGTCGCTAGCAATCACGTAGCACAACATTATATACCAGGTAGTCCAACTTCAGTAACCCTACAAACGCCACTGCTGTTTAGTTTTCTGTCTTCATTTATGTTGGAAGTTGTAGCAGAGCTGTACGTTTTAATTAGTTTCAAAAATCTCAGTCAGAACATGGTATGAAATGTTTAGGTGGAAACTAGCGAGCTAACTTCCTGTTAACTTCTACCTCCGTTAAATTTAATAACTTCTGTTTTCATGGATGCCTGGAGAAGCAGATAAACGTAATCGTTACACCTGGTAAAGCAGCAACGCTGATGATTTTATTAAAGATGAAAGAATTTAGACTGTTTTTAACTCTTAGTGTTTGTTTGACGTTGGGACCTGAAGTTGACGGAGTTTTGGACCCAGATTACTCCGTGAAGCTCCTCACTACGGCAGCCGTAATGCTCTGACAATCCATCAAGCAGTGCAGCTTACCACAGTTTTTTTTTAAACTTTATTTACAAACAACAGTATAACATACAAGGCACCATCATTAATCCGAATATGTAACATCCTCGGTTGAGCATTATAGCAAGAAAAAAAAAAACCCCAATAAACACAAAGCTAAAAGAATTAGTACAAAAATAAATAACAGTCATTGAAGGATTTGAACCAAAGGCAAAAAATACCATGAGCAAAAAAGGGCAGTCATGATTATAATATAGGGAGGTTTCTTTTTTTTAACATAGATTAAACTCGTTAAATAAAACAACAAGTTTATGAGCTTTCTTGTTATTCACAAATTTCATCGATTTATCCCAGAGTTTAAAGTCATTCAGACATCTGTTTATGCATGGTTTAGCTGTAAAGTATCTGCATTTGTGAATAAAAATTTTTCCCATTAACAAAAACGTCCTAATCAGCAGGTCAAAATCTGCATTCTCAGCAAGTATTCCAAATTTTATTACTGTCACCGTCAAATGTGGTAACTGAATTCTCCTGGACTGTAGCCAGCTCCACATGTCAGTCCAGAAGGAGTGCACTGATTCACAGTAGAAAAACAAGTGATCCAGACTTTCTATATCATTTTCACAAAATGTGCAGGCGTTCACATCTAAGTTAAATTTCCGTCTTAAGAATTGATTGGTTGGATAAACCTCTTTAATGGTTTTAAAGTGAACCTCTTTTACTTTAGGGGAAAGAGGAAGTGAAATATACTTTTTTCTTATCGTCTTAACCTCCATGGTCTCAAATTCTTTAAGGATATAATTTCTTTTAACCGGAATAGGGCAAATTTCACTTATCAAAATATTCCTGATCACTTTGTTTGTAAACCTGCCGTCACCAAATTCAACTCCAGCTATGTAGAGCTACCTCAGTCCAGGAGAAATTTTAGAGTGCACAATATCTTCTTTTATCATTGATCTCAAAGGGACTGGGATGGCTTTCACTAGGGATTTATATCTCTTAGCAGTACATCTCATATCAAATTTCTCACAAAATGTCTCATGTTTTAATAAGACCCCATTATCATCCATAAAATAAGCTACAGCCCAAATCCCTTTAGATCTCCATTCATCCATGTACACAGATTTCCTACACAAACGGATATACCTGTTGTTCCATATAGGGGTGTTGTGAGGAGTAAAGTTATGTTTATAGATTAATTTCCAGTAGAGAAGGACCTGCTGATGGAAAGCTGAGAGTTTAACAGGTAACGAACTGCAATCAAAGTCACAACGTAACAAAAAGTCTATTCCACCCATTTTGCCAAAAATCACACTGGGAATAATGTTCCAAAAGGAATTTTTGTTCCTAATGAAAGATCTTAACCATTTCAATTTTAGTACACCATTCATAACATCAAAGTCAATGGCATTAGCCCCACCCTCTTCATAATTCTTAATCATATCATTTCTCTTTATATAATGACATTTGTTCCTCCATATGAACCTAAAATTAAGATTATTTATAGATTTAATTAGTTTTGGAGATATGGGCAAAGAAAAGGCTGGATAGATTAGTCTGACTGTCCATTTTGGTTAGCAAGATTCTCCCAAACAGAGTTATGTCCCTCTGCAGCCACCTGTTTAAAATTGACTTACACTTTTCTATATTGGTACAGATATTCTTATTTTCTGTTGATATCTTATCCTTGCAAATTACAATGCCCAGATACTTCACCTCTTTTTTGATCTGTATATTACTTATTGCTTGCAGGGGACACTCATGCAGAGCTAGTATCTCACATTTATTAATATTCAGCTGTAGGCCAGAAGCTTTGGAGAAGTGGTTGATCGCCTGTAAGGCTAAAGGAATCTGGTCCTCATTTTTTAAAAACAGGGTGGTATCATCTGCCAGCTGACTGATTATTATCTGTTCACCCATCACAGTTAACCCGTCAATGTGACTGTTTTTAATCAAAATAGACAACAGCTCAGCAACCATGATGAACAGAAGTGGTGAGCTGCTACATCCCTGCCGTATCCCTCTATTAACCTCAAACCTTGAACATGTACCATGTTCTAGCAAAACAGAGCTGTTAATGTCATTATATAGCATCTCTATAACATTGATAAATTCCTCTCCAAAACCAAAAGACTGCAGAGTTTTTAATATGAACGTATGTTCCACTGAGTCATATGCTTTGTAAATATCCAAGAACAGGATGTTTCCTCTCTCTTGGATTATTTCACTGTACTCAAGGAGATCCCAAACCAGCCTAATATTGTTATGAATTAGTCTTCCTTTCAAAAAACCTGATTGTGTTTCACTGATGATGTTTGAGATGCCTTTCTTTAGCCTCTCAGCTACAGACAGGATCTTATAGTCAGTGTTTAGTAAGGTGATGGGTCTTAAATTGTCTAAAACTCTTTTACCCTTACCCGATTTAGGGATCAGGGTTATCAATCCTTGTTTCATGCTCGGCATCAGTTCTTTTTTCTCTATCGATTCCTTTAATGCATCAAACAATAAAGTTCTTAGGTCCTTCCAGAAGAATTGATAAAAATTAGTAGTGAGTCCATCTGTCCCTGGGGACTTGTTTAATTTTCATGACCACCAAATCCAGTTCCTCGATTTTAAACTCTGAATCACACAGATCTTTGAACGGCTTGTCAATACATGGGATGAGATTATGAATCTTATTAAAGAAACGATCAGAATCAGCTGCTGAATATTCTGAGGAGTACAATTTGGAATAAAAAGTGAAGACTTCCTTTTCAATCTCTCTGAAATCTTTACATTCAGTCCCATTTATCACAAGCTTGTGATTAGATTTCTCTGCTGTCTACACTTTTTCACCTGCCTCAATCCATTTGGCTCTCGATCTTATAAAGGCACCCTGGGCTTTCTCTAGGTACAGATCGTCTAATTTAGTTTGTAACCCCATCAATTTATTCTTCTCTTGCACGTTTAGTTTTTCTGTACTACAGCACTGAGTTATTTCACGAAGTAAATTACTTTCATATTCCCGTTTTTCCCTGTTCAGTTCTTTGCAGAATTTTATAGTGAATTCTCTGATTTTGAATTTAACAAATTCCCATTTCTGTATATTACCCACTACTGAGTCATTATTTTTTATATCTGTAATTATATGTCTAATTTTATCACAATACTTGTCCTTATTTAAAAGGCTGGCATTAAATTTCCAATATCCCCTGCTACTACGTCTCATCCTTGTTGGTTCTAAGACAAGATCAATGAAACAGTGATCAGATAGGGGTGCTTTGGAGATTTTAAATTGTGAAGTACACCTCAAAATGTCATCGCTCACTAACCAATAATCAATTCTTGACCTGCTTTCTCCATTAGGTTTAAACCATGAATAATTCTTAACTCCAGGATTCAAACTTCTCCAAATGTCTGTAAAATTATTATCACTAGCAAAGTTCTCAATAATGTTATTCTGTTGCCTCCTTCCTAAGTGAGGAGGTCATCTGTTCATCCATTCATCTGGTGTCATGTTCCTGTCACCTCCTACTAGGATGTAATCTGTGGGGTACATAACTTTAAACTCTGAAATAACATTTGTTAGATTTTCCAATAGACTTTTTTTTTTACCCTCATTATTATGTCCATAAAGATTTGTAACAATTAGAAATATACCTTCGCTCTTCAAAACTGCAGTTAACCAATGACCCTCTCTATCAGCTTTATATGTTATAATCTCCCCTGGGAACTAGTGATGGGATTTCCGGCTCTTTTTAGAGAGCCAGCTCTTTCGGCTCCGAACCGGCTCTTCAGGTTGTTTTGTTGCTTTAATTATTCAATCATTAACAATAATATAAAATTATGCAGAAAAGGAATTACTAATGTAAAAAAAGTGGTTTTATTTTTACATGTTTATATATGGCCCCTAGAGATAAAGCACGTACAAACTCTAAAGCATATACAAACTCCAAAACACATTTCTAGCGTTAACTGAACTTCCAAAACAGAGCTACTAGATCACTTAAATTACACAATTGAAAGCATTTTGTTTTGGAGTTTTTACGCGTTTTGGAGTTTGTACATGCTTAGGAGTTTGTACGTGTTTTGGAGTTTGTACGTGCTTTGTCTCTAAGGGCCACCATAAATATACTTTATTTATTCACTCCACATAAAATGTAATAAATAAATCATATAATAAAAAAAAACAACTATTTACATTTTAAACTTTTAACTATTTAAATTTAATGTGAAACAACACAAAACACTGCAAACCACAACACAATTAAATATATATTAAAATATTAAAACAAAAAGAAGATGCACATTCTCTGTCATATGGGCCTGCATGATTTCTGAATCCTTTATCATCTGCAGCTGAAAATAGTGGATGATTACTATACCTTTCTAATGTGACGTTGTTGTCCCTGGCTCTCTTTCGCTCTGGCTCTGTTCCTGTGCTACTGCGAGTGTAACTAACGCCCCTCCCCCCTCTGCCCAGCGCAAAGTACAGGCCGCGCGTGCGGAGTTTAGCAAAAAAAAGGGCGAGAGAGAGGGTGAGAGAAAGAAAAAAAAAAACCTCACGGCTCCCAATAAGGAGCCGGCTCGCGTCGTTCACTTCAAAGACCCGGCTCTATGAGCCATTTCGTTCGCGAACGACCCATCACTACTGGGAGCTTATTAAAACAAATCGCCACACCTCCAGATCTGTTAGATCCATGACTGAAAAGAATCTTGTCTCCCCACTGATTAGCCCAAAAGGAAACATCGGCATCCACAGAGTGAGTTTCTTGTAAAAACAGACAGTGACATTTTTGCCCCTTGCAAAATAAAAAAGTGCCTTTCTCTTAACAATTTCCTTCGAACCCCAAACGTTTAATGAACCAAAAGAAATTTTTGAGTGAACCATAACAAGAATATGCTAAGAAAATAACTAATAATAATTAAAAAAAAAAAAAAAGAAAAGAAAAATATATAAATATGATTTTAAATTGTAACACTTGTCACCAACTCAGTGACTAATAATCTTTAACTTTAAGTAGAACTCTTTTGTCCCATTGACAATATTCCACTGTATACAGTCTTACATCAAGTCTTTCATTCAACGTCACCGATCCTCCGTCCTTCGATGTATCCATGAGGATCCCGGAAAAAGGCCCGTTTCCCAGCCCGTCTGGCTTGTTCAATTTGCGGCCACAGCCGCCTCCTCTCTTCCCAGTCCTCCCGCGGCAATACCTCAGCGAAGTGGAAACCCCCGTTCTTACAGACAGCCGAATCTTTGGTACAGCGCCAAATCTCCTCTTTTACATGTCTCAGAGCAAACAGATGATATGTCGGACCTTATTCTCAATCTTCTTCCCAACTCTATGCACCACATCTACAGATTCTTCAAGCTATGATATCATATCAGGTGCAATCTTGCCAAGAATTCCAATAACCAGCGATCTGACATCTTCATCTTTTTTCTCTTCTAATCCTTTAATCTGGAGGCACCACCTCATTTTGTACCTTTCTTGCTCTCTCACTCTCTCCTTGAGATCGTAGTTATCTTTGGTCAGCTGCTCGTTTCGTCTCTCCAACTCTTTAACCTTTTGTTTACATTCTTTCACCTCCTCAACCTCAGTTGAACTGAACCGCTTTGGCTAGGCTGGCTAGCATCGTACTAGCTTGCTTGCATTGCACACTCAGGTCAGCTAGCTGCTCGTCCACTCTTTTTTCAAGGTTTAGAATCGCTTTCAATATAGTAGCATTGGAGACTTTGTCACTTTCACTTATCTCTGCTGACTTAGCTTTCTTTTCTGCAGGCTTCTTACTAGGTGTAGATGGAACCGAATCGTTGCCCCGTTCCCTTTTGCTCATCACTGCTACGTCCATTGCTACGTAGTCATGATCCGTTCCTTCTCTGCTGTCTTCCTTTTCATCACATGGCGATGTTGTTTCTTGTTTTTGAATTTAGCAGGTTTAACTATACTTGGGGCAGTCATTTTACTACTTTCAAGTGGAAACAATAACGAACACAAGGTAAATTCTGGGACAAGTTTAACGAGCTCCTAATTCGTGCGACTGCTCAACTCGCCATCTTGCGCCACCCCGCGGCTTACCAAAGTTGTACTAAAACATTATTAACAGATTTCTGCACGCCAAAATTGGTTCGAGGTCAGTAAGCACAACCAGAATTCATACATAAGGCGCACTCTCGATTTTTGAGAAAATTAAAGGATGTTAAGTGTGACTTATAGTGTGGAAAATACGTTATACAGAAGAAAAGAATATATCGCGATATATATCGTTACCGCACGTGCTTCAAATCATACCATGATATGGATTTTAGGCTATATCGCCCAGCCCTAACTCCCAATTTATTTACAACAGTTGAAACATACAGTGTAGCTCAGTCAAAACACCCCAAGGCCAAGTGAAAGTGCTGAGAGGGAAAAGATCATGATTAATGATTTATTTAAACTCATAACTGGGTGCAGCAGCTGAGCTTTGACCTGTGAGCTGCAGCTTAAGCTTCTTTTATGGTTCAGTGTTTAATGTGTAAACTGTTTATCACTGCAGAGACGCATACAGGCTATCTACTGTTCAAAAGTGTATTGTTATATACAATGTGGCAGCTGACCTTTGACCTGTGAGCTTCAGCCTCTTTGCTGGTGTGAAGTGTTTAATGCTCATCTATTGAAGCCTGCAGACACACCCACACATCATCTGATTTGTTCTCAGGGTTCTTTAGAGTGTTGGAGCAGAAACCTGCTGCAGGTTAATGATTGATCAAATTAATATCACACAAGGTGCATCAGCTGACCTTTGACCTGTGAGCTTCAGACTCTTTGCTGGTGTGAAGTGTTTAGTGTGACTTCAGTCTGCAGACACAGACGACTGCTGACGGAGAAGAAGCAGAGGATTTTCTCTGTTTCTACACAGACCTGGTCCACACTGCAGAGTGAAGAAGTTCATGGAAAGAAGCTAAGTAAGTGCAACGACCTCTTTGAATCCTGGATCAGGAAGTGAATATTTGGTGTTTATATAAGGTTTCTGTCTTTGACTCAGTCTGCTGTCACTTTTTTTAGAGAAAAAATGAGATTTTAGATTAACTGGTGTTCCTGCTGCTCCAGCTTTAAAGGACAGTATAGGTGACCGCGCTGATGCCTGTTTATAATTTCACCAAAGCTAATAAACTGTTGGCTAAATTTTCTTGTTTTCAGAGGTAAACAGAGGTGAGAGGAGCAGATAATAAGGATTAAATATATGCTGAGTAACTAAATTCTGCTAGTCTGTGACGTAACTCCCATCACGTCATTTCTTTGACCTTTAACATGAGTTAGCTTAGCTAGCAGAGCAGCTATCTCTGCTGCCTGTCATGTGATTGAGTCACGTGCAGGCAGTGGACTTGTTAGCGTAGCTAGCAGGCTGAAAGAGGCTAGCAAACTGTGTGAACACTTTGTAAGAGGTGAGCAGTAAAGAGAAGGATAAGGAGCTCCTCCAAATGCTGATAATGCACTTAACCTGAATTTACTGCTTGTTACATTATATGTGATGTTCAGTCGAAAACAATTACTTAAATTAACATTATTAGTAGTAGTAGTATTAGTATTATTATTTGTTTATTATTCATAACATGGCTCCCTACTGTAGTGGTTTGAACAATTGATCTGTGGTTATTGTGTCCCTGCAAATTCAACAATGCACCTCAATGCATAGCATCAAACAAATATTTTTATTATCAAGTCATTCGACCTACTGGTTGAATCACCGTAGCTCTGACAGTAATGCACACTCATTTTTATCGGTAGTCACCTTGTAAGTGCAAGCTTTAAACTCTCATTGATGAGTAAAACCTTCAATAGAAACACGAGCAGTGAGTGAATAACAGGTCTGACAGCAGCAGCAGGGACGGTGCTGTCATAGTTTAATGTGGAGTCTGTCTGCACTCAAACAGTGAAGAGCAAAGAAAAGAACTTTGATGGTTCTGGGTCCCTTTGACCCAGCACTTTGAGTTTCTTGTGTTTTGGTGATATTTTGTATTATGGTTTTTGTTCTGGTTCATTTACAGTCTTATTTATGCTGCTTTGAGTTTCTTATACTTCCTGTTTAGTTTCTTGATCATTAGATTCCCCCTATGTCTCTGTGTGTCTCTGTGTGTGTCTGTGTTTGTGTGTGTTTGTGTGAGGCCTTGTGCTCCATTCTATATTTCCTCAGCCTGTCATGTCTCTCTTGTCTCCTCTTTCCCTCGCTCACTCTCGTCTGCCTTTCCTGCACTCCTCTGACAAGCTCTCGTGTCAGTGTTGCGTTCCTTTGTTTGCTGTTTTATTGTGAAAGTCTTGCATTCTTTGTTCAGTGTGTTTCATTTTTCCTGTGAAGGTTCTCAGTCATCCAGGTCATCGTAGTCTAAGGAGCTTGGAAAGAAAAGCGTCTGGACTTCTGTAAGTTGCTTGAAGATGTTTCACCATTATATTCGGGTCCTACCCTGTCTGCATTATGCAGCCAGTTCAAGACTAACATTTTTCTAGTTTCCCAAACATTAAATCATTGTGTGTGCAGTTCTCTGCAAACTCAGCAGGAATAATTAGTGTGAAGCTTTAACTCTGCTGATCCTCTTTGAATCATGGATCAGCTGAAATGTTTAAAATGTTGTTCACACGTGTTGGACTGACTGAAGCTTCCAGTTACAGTGAATCAGTGTGTGTCAGTGAATGCATCGTGTGTGCTTCACGGCTCCATCTAGTGGACTGATAGTAGAGCAGCTGATGGCAGCTTCCTCTGCCTCACACTGCTGTCTGACTGCATTCAGCTGACACTGAGATGAAGCAGGAAAGAAGCAGCTGATATTTGGACAGCACACATGATGGAAAGGAGGATTTCAGCTGATGTGCACATGAATGATTTGTGTTTCCTCTGCAGGTGAAGGTAGAAAGTATGTGTGAGCTGATGTGAATTGAGCAGCATGGGTCAGAGTGCAAGCAAGAAGGAGGGAGTCCCTCCTTCTAAAACCACTCTGTGTGGGGAACATGAGACCAAAGCTCAGAGGTGAGATGACCATCTCTAACTGTCCATGACTCTTCTCCATGTCACAGCTCAGCACTCACATCACTGCTCCATCATTATTCACAGGAACCAGCCTGGACCTCCATCCAGCTCTGTGTCCTTCAGGAGTGACCGGTCTAAAGATTGGCCCATTGCTTTTAAAGTCCAGCCTGCAGAGAGGTGAGCTGTTAGTAACATGAACTCTTTGATTTAACTGCTCGATGTTGTTCTGCAGCGCAAACACGTCGTTCCCTCAGTCCCATTTAAACTGTCTTTTAAAACAAGCCTTTGGTTTCTAAACAACTGAAAACCCACTTCAGCAAACAGGAAGTGATCAGAGCGTCCGTCCACTTCCTGTCAGGCCCTGCAAACATTTCATATTGAAGAAAAGTAGTTGATATCTCACATTTTTACTCCACCACATTCAACCATTTTGACATTTTAGGCCACAGCATGAAACTCTTGTCACATGACTCCTGTTATGTTATAGAGTCATGTGACCACCAGGGAGTGATTTGTATGGATGTGTGTGAAACACATTCAAATCAATCTGATTCATCAATAGAAACATTTATGGTGTAAAATGCACCAACACTGAAAACGCTGAAGATAAAAACACAACAAATGAAATATGAACAAATCGAGGCTTTGAATACACGTGTGTGTGTTTGAGACAAAGAGATAAATGGATTGTGTGTGTGTCCTATTGTTGCATGAGGATTTTATTGTAGATTTTGTGCGTGTACATTTTTGACCACGAAGGTGTTGAAAGGGCGTAAAACAGTTGGAGGCACAAGAGTAAACACTAGTGCTGTCAGTAGATTAAAAAATGACTAATTAATGACACAATTTTCTGTCATTAATCGTGATTAATCACAATTACTTGATCAATAGCTGCAATTACATTTTTTCAACTTTATGTTTAAGCCTGTAACAGACGTTTACACCATATAATGAAGTAAATGCAGAATAAACACAAAGAATGTTAAATGCTTCAATTCAAAGAGACTTTGAATAGTTTTCTTCAGTCTTTAACTCAGCTTCTCTCCTGTAAATACAACTTTGTAACAAACATATATACTAAAAGGTAAGTGTGCACTAATATATAATAATATATAATAAACTGCTGTTAATGAAAATGTTTAATCAGACTCATCACAGGGTTACTGTGGATTAATTTGAATTAATCACGATTAAATATCATTTTTAATGTAAACTAATCAAATTTCATTTCATGAGCAAACAGACTCGAGAGAAAAGGGCAAATTTACACACTTAACATGTTTATTGAACGACTCTGTAAACATTGATTAACCTCCTGAATGAGCCGACCCCCCCAGGGACAGTCCTGCATGCTAATGATGGGCTCTGCTCTGTACGTGCATGATTCTGTCAGCCACAAACTCCTCAGCTGATCCTGAACCTGAACCCATCTGTAAAACAATCATTTTCTTCACAAGTCTGTCGTGGTGGCACTGATCATGCAGCAGTCTAACACACTCTGTCACTCTTCTTCAAGTCATGAGACACGAGGAACCAAAACTGTGTGTTGTTGTTATTAACAATATTAACAGGTCTGCAGTTTGTCCACTTGGCAGTTGTGTCATCAGTGCTTTGCATTATTGTGATATTTTAAGCTGGAAGTGCTTCGGTGAAAAGAAAATTCCTTTTGTCACAATGTGCAGAATCCTTCATGTTGGTCGGCTGGTCCGTCTTATTTTTTTTTTAATACTCAAATTTTCCATCGAGAGGTCAGTGTGTGTTTATCATCTTCCATATTGAGCTGATTGGTTCAGCTGCCATCACTAACAGATGTGCTGCACATCTGCACATGTGCAAAGGTAACTCTACTTGGACAAACTGCCCGAAGTGCGTTGATAGAAACATTTCAGGGATTTTGAGTCGTTCTGCACTCCAGATGTGTCGTGTTAAAGGTTTTTATCATGTTAATCATGATAACAGATGAACCCCCTAACCCTAACCCTACATGTTAATTTTGACAGCACTGGTAAATCCTTTTTAATGTTCTTCTGTCAGATCATTGATTAGACTCGACTCCAAATACGAGACTCAGAAAACTCAAATGAAAACTCAAATCAAACCAATGAGAAAAGGACTTCTTGTGTTAGAATGAAAACATATGGAAGTCGTCAGGTTTCAAACACTCGATGAATCTACTGCACAGTTACATTCAGGGACCTTTGACCTCCTGAGAGCATTAGTTGATGGTTCATCACAGTTTTACCTTCCAGTGAGTGAATTTATCAGTTTGATGAAGTCTCAAAGTTTCCTCTGAGCTTCTGCAACATCATCACTTCTATCACTGATAAAAGAAAGTTCATAGAAAACAGAAAATGTATCTTCAGAATCTGAGAGTCTAAAACTTGACAAACTTGATTCAGATGAAGTTATTTGAGCAGAAACTCCTGGATCTTTATCCTGTGTTGATCTAATCCTTCATGGTTCCTCCACAGAGTGGACCAGCAGAGCTCAGAGGTTCCCAGTGGTCAGTCTGCCCAGCAGCATCAAACACAGCTGGACTCCATATTTATGGTCTGTACATGTACAACAACTACTGTTACATCTGTTCTGTTCACAGTCATCTCCATGCTGCTCTTTGTAGACCAGTGGATTGTCTGTAGGGCTCAGAACAAAGTACAAATACTTCATTACATAACCTAATTACTGTTTTCAGGTATCTGTAGTTTACTTGTAGTTTTTTTCTAACTATTTTTTACTTTTACTCCGTACATTTTTAAACAAATATCTGAACTTTCTACTTCTTAAAAGTAGAAACATCCTCCAAAGAGCTACTTTCTTTTTTACTATTACTTTTAAGTTTAATGAGTACTTTTACTTTTACTGGAGTAGTTTTTAATAGTAGTAGTTGTCCTTCTACTTAAACAAAAGTACAGACTTTGTGTACTTTGTGATTTTTACAATGATTCAGTTCTGATTCACAAATTCAGTTTTGACTCAGTCAGAAATATTATAATCATGATTATTTATCTTGAATTTCACTGTTGAAAGAACCTCTAAACCTTGTAAATGAAAAACATTTAATTCCAAATGATTTGAGTCTTTCTCTGCAACTACAAACTCCGTGTAAACTACTTTGGTATAAAAACAAAGCTGAGACTTCATCAGAGGTGTAAACATCAGGTTAATGATCCACACTTTGTGTTTACATGTTTTCATGATTACATGATTTTAGTCTGATTGGTTCATTCATAAAGTATTCTGCTCCAGCTGATGGAGGACAACATCATCACTTTTTTGAACGAGCTGAAGAAGATCCAGAAGGTTCTGAGTCCAGATTACCCAGAATGCTTAGAGAGTCAGAGAGATGATGAGGAGGAGAGCAGAAAGGCACTTGTGACAATCACAGTGAACTTCCTGAGGAGACTGAAGCAGGAGGAGCTGGCTGACCATCTCTATTGCAGTAAGAGCATTTCTGTAAGCGTTTAAGCTGATTGATGACTACAACAGTCATTAAACAACCACTGTTGTCCTATTGGGAGACTTCAACGCTCATGTGGACAATGACAGTGAGCCCTGGAGGGGCGTGATTGGGAGGAACGGCCTCCTGGATCTGAATCCGAGTGGTGTGTTGTTTTTGGACTTCTGTGCAAATCACAGTTTGTCCTTAATGAACAACATGTTTGAACATAAGGGTCCATAAGTGCACGTGGCACCAGGACGCGGCACAGACCTGGCACAACTAAACGTGCGTGTGAACGCCTCACAGAGGCCCCGCTCTGCAAGACCTTCAACATACACCTCTGGCAGAGCTTCAGCTGCAGTCTGAGGGAGACTGGTGCTCTACTTGCACTGTGTATAGTGCAGGTGGAGAATATTGTCGGGAGGAGGAAGGAATACTTTGAGGACTTCCTTAATCCCACTGGCTTCCTCCTCCTGTAGAAGAAGCAGAGTCTGTGGATGAGGGGACGACTTACCTGTCTCTGGGGGCGAGGTCCCTAAGAGAGATAAATGACTCCTTGTTGGGTACACTGTATACCCAAATAAGTTCAGTGAACTCAACATTTATGAGGAAACTGATTACATAATAATTTTTAAGTTAACTTACTTAAAAACTATAAGTTCACTGTAACTTAAAAAATATGACCTGAATAAGATCAAAGAATTGAACTACCTCCAACTTAGTATTTAAGTAACTTACAAAGTTTAATTTCACTAAACTTGTATATTTTACTTTATTTGAACTTTATTTCATTACTTTACTAACTTAAATATTATAACTTATATAAACTCTAATTACCCATTACCTATTAAACCGCACGCTAAGTGTAACCCTTCAAATTCAAATTTTATTTGTCACATACACTCATACACAGTACGATATGCAGTTAAATGCTTACACAACTGCTCGTGACCTAAAGAAAAAAAGAAAAGGCTATGAATAAGATGGGAAATAAATATGAAAATTAAAAAGGGTAAATTTAACTAGGAAGGAATAAATAAAATAAAATAAAATATAAAAATTAAAGTTAAAAATAAAATAACTGTACAACAAAATACACAATACACAGTATAGAAATATATAAGAATGTATGAAGAATATAAATATATATATACACAATAACAGCAGCAAAAAGTTTTTTTGTACAAGTATTAACTGGAAATGAAGACTATAATGTCCAGTGTTGTGCAATCCACATTATTTAGTGTCTTGTGCAGTGCAAATATGCTTAAAGTGGTTTAAGTGATGAAGTGTAAACAATGTCCAGAATGTCCAGTGTGTGTGTAAGAACCATATGTGTGGGTCAGTACTGTGTGGTGGTGTGATTGAGAGACCGTATCGCCTGCGGGAAGAAGCTCCTCCTCAGTCTCTCTGTGTTGGTCTTCAGGGAGCGGAATCGCTTTCCTGACCTCAACAGAGAGAACGGTCTGTTGTTGGGATGGCTGAGGTCCTTCACGATCTTTCTGGCCTTGGTCCAGCACCGCCTGCTGTAGATTGAGTGCAGGTCAGGGAGCTCAGAGCGGACGGTGCGCTCAGCTGAACGCACAACCCTCTGTAGAGCTCGTCTGTCCTGCATGGTGCTGTTCCCGAACCAGGTTGAGATGTTTCCCGTCAGGATGCTCTCTATGGTGCAGGAGTAAAAGTTCCTGAGCACCTTGGAGGGCAGTCGGAAGTCTCTCAAGCGTCTGAGGTGGTAGAGACGCTGTCGGGCCTTTTTCACCACGGTGTTGATGTGACAGGACCATGACAGGTCCTGCGTGATGTGAACTCCGAGGTATTTGAAGCTGTCCACTCTCTCCACTGGGCACTCGTTGATGACGGGGGTCTGGTAGTTCCTCTCCTGCTTAGTGCTGAAGTCCACTATCAACTCCTTTGTCTTACTGACGTTTAGAAGGAGGTTGTTCCTCTGGCACCAGTTCTCCAGATTCCTAATCTCCTTTAGGTAGGGCGTCTCGTTGTTGTCAGAGATCAGGCCCACCACGACGGTGTCGTCAGCAAACTTGATGATGGTGGTGGAGCTGGTAGTGGCCACACAGTCATATGTGTACAAAGTGTACAGCAGGGGGCTCAGAACACACCCCTGGGGGGCTCCAGTGCTGAGAGTGGTGGAGGCTGAGACATGTCCGCCCATCCTTACTGCCTGTGGTCTGCCAGTTAGGAAGTTGGAGATCCACTGACACATAGATGAGCTGAGTCCCAGATGCTCCAGCTTGGTGGTGAGTGAGGGAAGGGAATGTCCTGATTCTTAATTTGAGGTGAAGACAAACGACTGCCAAGTCCCAGTAAGATGCGTCAAAAGAATGATTTTATTAACATATGTTGTACATATGGGAAGCCGAGCACGAACCTCACACAGCATCGATCTTCCCAGAACAATACATTGGGTGTCATATATATACGAAAATAGTGCGTCACAAGCAGATAATCAACAAGCATAAGTTCCAGTAAGTTTCCAGAGATCCTAGGACATATTCTAAAAAAGAGCATTTCCTTCCTTTGTTCCTTCACTATCGCCAGATGCTTCCTGTTATTTCACTTCACTTGTCTGTGGAATTAAACTGTCACGTATGCAGGTACAACTTGCAGTTTTGAGCAAACCATAGTACATATGTATGTGCACAGGCACCCTGTGTGTGTCCTGACCTCAGTGCATGACCAACAAACAAAGACATTTCAGAAGCATACTGCCTGATGCCGTTTGAGTCATGTGTTACCAGGCAGACTCCAGTGCAACATGAGGGCACACAGGCCTTTATTATATTCCTATATAATATGTGGTAAATTGTAAGCATGTATGCAGTCTTTCATTAGCCCAGTAGGTATTCCAATTGATCGATCAAACTCACGCTGACCGAAGCTTCCGACCATTATCAACTGAGCTTCAACTCTGTAATTAGCACAAAAATGCAAAATGTGTATAACATGATTACAGCTGCACCTGCAATGAAAGATTATTATGTGGTTCAGCTAACACCTGAAATACAGACTTTAATGTAACATCAACAGTTTCAATAAATGCTCTAATCAAATGATGATAACTCATAAGTGATAATAAATCATAAGTGATGCAACAGTAATAATAATGATTATGAATAGTAACAGTAAAATAATTTTCCATCTCCACAGGAATTATGGTATTAAATGCAGAGCTGTAGTTGATGAAGAGCATTTTAACATAATTCCCCCTTCTAGTGTCCAAGTGAGTAAGTGATGTGTGGAGGAGATGAGAGATGGCATCGTCTGTTGAACGATTTGGACGGTAAGCGAACTGTAGTGGGTCCAGTGTGTGGGTGAAGAAGACATGGTTTCAACTGTTTACCATCCTCAAGGCCCATCAGTAGTTTCTGGATGAATGTGTTAACCAGGTTTTGCGGATAGTCCAGATGCAAGACATAAAACAATCGGAACAACAAGACAAATGCATCAGCCCACTTGGGAATGTCGCCTACCACAAGCTCATCTTCCACTACAGCTGCTGCACTGACCACAACAATATTAAAATACAATAAAAAAAAAAAAACTTACCTCGGAGTTTGGCAATAACTGTGTTTAATGCTCAAATCCCACTTCAAGCTTTTCGAACGAAAAGAAAAACCACAACTCACCTTACCATGAGACAGCTAGCTTAGCCCACATTTACACCACGGCAGTTATTAGGTTAATATGTAAAACATATTTCGCCAAAACGTAACCATTACCATATCACAAAGCTTATGGTGAAAATAAGTAAACCACTGGCAATAATAATTCCCAACAACTGGTACGTGGCTTGCATTAAAATAGTGAGCAGTTAGCTCCAAAATGTGCGCCGACTCGTCAACAAAAAACTTCAGTTTTTCAACCGAAATGACTCAACACGGATGCAACATTCCTCTGGTAACAATCGACAGCAGCTCAAAGAATAAAAAAACAAACAGAAAACGTTGTCTTTCATTTTACTTACATATCTTCTTGCTTTGCTTTTCTTCACTTCGCTTCGCTTCAGACCTCGGCCATCTTGAAAACTTTTCAGAGTATGTAGTTCAGGTTCACGAACGTACGCCATGATGTCATCAAGTCTCTTAACTTAATAACTTTGACACAAAGGTTTTATTTACTCCTAACTTTCTATTCTAATAAAGATCCCTTAAGTAAAAGTTGAATCTGCTTATAGTTTTTACGGTGTTTTGACTTGGTTGCTACTTTTGATTTCTATGATTATAAAACTTTTGAGCCCATTGTACTTTAGGGTTTACAGTGTAGAGCACCTGGGGTGGATGAGGTTTCCTGAAGACTCTGGATGTTATCTTGGTTGACATGCCTATATACAATTTTGCTAGGGGATTTCCTCCGATACCCCATCTTTAAGAAGGGGGTCCCAAGGGTGTGTTCCAAATATAGTGGGGTCACACTACTTAGCCTACCTGGGAAAGTCTATGCCAGGAAGCAGGAAAGCAGAGTCCATCTGTCCGTCTGAACCTCGAATGCAGGAAGAAAAATGTGGCTTTCATCCAGGTTGTGGAACACTGGATCAGCTCTTTATCCTCTCGAATATACTTGAGAATGCATTGGTGTTTGTCCAATCAGTCTACATGTGTTTTGTGGACCTGGAGAAGGTATTCAGCAGTGTCACTCTGAGTGATCTTTTGGGAGGTATGGAGTGTCTGGCCTGTTGCTAAGGGTATTTGGTCCTTATACACCTGTTGCAGGAGCTTGGTTAGCATAGCCGGACTTGTTTCCAGTGGGTGATGGACTCTGCCCGTGTTACCCTTTGCCGCAGATTCTCTTCGTAATTTTTATGGACAGAATTTGCGACAAGTAGCGGAAGGGTTTCCCTTAGGTGGTCTCAGAATCTGATCTCTGCTTTTCGCAGATAATGTGGTTCTGCTGCCCTAATCAGGTGATGGCCTCCAGCTCGTACCAGAACGGTTCATGCCTGATTGTGAAGTGGTGGAAATGAACACCTTGATGTTCCCCCAGACAAGCTGGAGGAAGTGGTCATGAAGAGGGTTGTCTGAGCTTCTCTACGTAGGCTGCTGCCTCCTTGACCGGCCCTGGATAAGCGGAAAAATATAAATGGATGGATGGATGACTAGAACATTTGTTATTGTTTTAAGAGATGGACCAACATGTAGCCAAATATTCATGCTTTAAGAAATGAGATGTAATGTTTTGCATTCTTTTTCCAGAGCATTTTCCTACGGTATGTCAACGTAACCTTAAATCTGCACTGAAGAAGAAGTTTCAGTGTGTGTTTGAGGGCATCGCTAAAGCAGGAAACCCAACTCTTCTGAATCAGATCTACACAGAGCTCTACATCACAGAGGGAGAGACTGCAGAGGTCAATGATGAACATGAGGTCAGACAGATTGAAACAGCATCCAGGAAACCAGACAGACCAGAAACAACAATCAGACAAGAAGACATCTTTAAAGCCTCACCTGGAAGAGATGAACCAATCAGAACAGTGCTGACAAAGGGAGTGGCTGGCATTGGGAAAACAGTCCTAACACAGAAGTTCACCCTGGACTGGGCTGAAGACAAAGCCAACCAGGACATCCAGTTCATATTTCCATTCACTTTCAGAGAGCTGAATGTGCTGAAAGAGGAAAAGTTCAGCTTGGTGGGACTTGTTCATCACTTCTTTACTGAAACCAAAGAAGCAGGAATCTGCTGCTTTGAAGACGTCCAGGTTGTGTTCATCTTTGATGGTCTGGATGAGTGTCGACTTCCTCTGGACTTCCACAAAACTACAATCCTAACTGACCCTAGAAAGTCCACCTCAGTGGATGTGCTGCTGATAAACCTCATCAGGGGGAAACTGCTTCCCTCTGCTCACCTCTGGATAACCACACGACCTTCAGCAGCCAATCAGATCCCTCCTGACTGTGTTGGCATGGTGACAGAGGTCAGAGGGTTCACTGACTCACAGAAGGAGGAGTACTTCAGGAAGAGATTCAGAGATGAGGAGCAGGCCAGCAGGATCATTTCCCACATCAAGAAATCACGAAGCCTCCACATCATGTGCCACATCCCAGTCTTCTGCTGGATCACTGCTACAGTTCTAGAGGACGTGCTGGAAACCAGAGAGGAAGGACAGCTGCCCAAGACCCTGACTGAGATGTACATCCACTTCCTGGTGGTTCAGGCCAAAGTGAAGAAGGTCAAGTATGATGGAGGAGCTGAGACAGATCCACACTGGAGTACAGAGAGCAGGAAGATGATTGAGTCACTGGGAAAACTGGCTTTTGATCAGCTGCAGAAAGGAAACCTGATCTTCTATGAATCAGACCTGACAGAGTGTGGCATCGATATCAGAGAAGCCTCAGTGTACTCAGGAGTGTTCACACAGATCTTTAAAGAGGAGAGAGGACTGTACCAGGACATGGTGTTCTGCTTCATCCATCTGAGTGTTCAGGAGTTTCTGGCTGCTCTTCATGTCCATCTGACCTTCATCAACTCTGGACTCAATCTGCTGGAAGAACAAAAAACCTCCCAGAAGTCTGAAACAGGAGAATCTACACAGAAACACTTCTACCAGAGTGCTGTGGACAAGGCCTTACAGAGTCCAAATGGACACCTGGACTTGTTCCTCCGCTTCCTCCTGGGTCTTTCACTGCAGACCACTCAGACTCTCTTACGAGCCCTGATGTCACAGACAGGAAGTATTTCAGGAATCACTCTAGCAACAGTCCAGTACATCAAGACGAAGCTCAGTAAGAATCTGTCTGCAGAGAAAAGCATCAATCTGATCCACTGTCTGAATGAACTGAATGATCGTTCTCTAGTGGAGGAGATCCAACGATACAAGACTTCAGGAAGTCTCTCCACAGGTAAACTGTCTCCTGCTCAGTGCTCAGCTCTGACCTTCATCTTACTGTCATCAGAAGAAGATCTGGATGAGTTTGACTTCAAGAAATACTCTACTTCAGAGGAGGCTCTTCTGAGAATGCTGCCAGTGGTCAAAGCCTCCAACAAAGCTCTGTAAGTAAACATGAACTCATTGCTTCATTGTTAAAATCATGGGAAATAAATCTGAAATGCTGAGTTCAAAGAGCACTGTAACATTTTTTTAAATAGTGAATTAAATGATCATCAGTCACTCAGTAAATATATGGTAGTTTTAATGTTTCACTCCAGCATTTCTAAAACACACTTTGTTCTGTAACTCTTATCAAAGGACAATCCAGACCCAGCCTATGAGAACATGAGCTGTGTTGCTTCAGCCCCTCTGACAGGTTTATTATCCTCAGCTTGTTCACTTGTCTACAACTCCAGGAGTTTGGTTGTTTTATTCTAAAGCACAAACTTCACCTACATCTTTTTCTGATGTTCGTAATTTAAGTTCAAGTTTGTATCTCACTTTCAGTGCACACTCTCCCTTTTTAAATATAAATCTCTGCTGTGCTGTCATGTTTTCATCCCGTATGGAGGGAGAACTTCAGTCTTCATTACTGAAATTGCCTCTAAGGTCGTGTTTCTTGTCAGTAACCATATGTAACTGTAAGGCTTCCATAACCAGTGTTCCCACAGAATTACATTGCGTTCACTCTGGGTCCTCTACAGTTTCCTCCCACTGTCCACAGACATGCAGTTAGATTACCTGGTGATCTAAACTTCATGCAGGTGTGAGTGAGAGTGGTTGTCTGTACATCTGTGTGCTTAGTGGAAGAGACTGGATGGATCTCTGCTTTGTCTTTGATATATCCTGACAACAAACATTCTCCATGAAGTCTGCATTTCAGCTCATCTCTTTTATACGCACCTTTAACAGGAAGAGTTTTATACAGCTAGTGTTTAAAATCCAGTGTTCTTCACAATACACAGGTAATGAGCATAATGATTATTGAATTAGTAAAATTTTCTTAAATAATTGTTTTAGTTAATATTGTATGATAGTGTACACAGAATTATTAGCTCAGTAGGTAGAGTGGTCACCCCATGATCATAAGGTCAGGGGTTGAATCCACCGAATAGCTACCTTGTGGTACCCCTGAGCAAGGTACCATCAAGGTACCAATTGTGTGCACTGGATTGGTAGCACTCATAGGTTTAAAATAACATTTTTAAAAAAGGTTCAACATATAAACAAATTTAATTTGATCACATATATTGTTTGTTTTTTTTGTTTTGTTTTTTTCCCTTTCTCTCTCAGACTGAGCAGCTGTAACGTCTCAGTGGAAGGCTGTGAAAATTTGTTGTCAGTCGTCAGCTTCCAGACCTGTAGTGTGAGAGAACTGGACCTGAGTACCAACAGCCTGAAGGCTTCATCAGTGAAGCTTCTGTCTGCTGCAGTGGAGAGTCCACACGCCAAACTGAATGTTCTGAGGTCAGATCAATTTGTATTCTGTTTAGTTCTGTTTGTTTATGTGTTTGATGTTTGTTTTTGTTTATATCTTTATCCAGTTATCCTTGTTTCATAGCATTTTTATTAATTTCCAAGTTAAAGTGAAGTTTTACTAACCTGCTCAGCACAAGACAATAAGCTATTGCACCCTGATTACACTTTAACAACAATCTTTATTCATGTTTTTATCTTCAGACTTAACATCTGTGAACTCTCAGAGGAAAACTGTGAAGCTCTGTCCTCAGTTCTCAGCTCACAGTCCTCAAGTCATACAGAGCTGGACCTGAGTATCAGAAAGCTGCAGGATTCAGGTGTGAAGCTTCTGTCTGCTGGACTACAAAGTTTAAACTGTAAACTGAATACTCTGAGGTCAGATCAGAAAACAGTTTGTTTTTAAATTATTAAGTAAAGTTCATCCATATGATGTATTTTAGTATGTTTATGTTTCATTTAAAAATAGAAAGTCATGATTTAATGTTGTGAAATGTATTAACAAACTCTACATGAGTATTTGTTTTATAGATTGTCTTTTATTTTTCAGACTGAGTGGCTGTAACCTGTCAGAGAGAAGCTGTGAAGCTCTGTCCTCAGTCCTCAGCTCCCAGTCCTCCAGTCTGAGAGAGCTGGACCTGAGTAACTCTGACCTGCAGGATTCAGGAGTGAAGCTTCTGTCTGCTGGACTAAAGAGTTCACAGTGTGCAGTGGAAACTCTCAGGTCAGGATTCAAACGTATCCACAGATGATCATTTGAAATGTGATTTATATTATTGTATAAACAGGTAACTTTTATACAGCTGTCAAGTGAACTTTTATTCACATTTGAGTGGATAACTGGACTCTGAATTACTAAAAGTTGTTATAGTCATGTCTTTGTTTATTTAAAAAAATACTTCATGTCCTGCCTAATTTAAAGATTTAGGCTCCTTTGGGCCTATAATATACATATTTGTTTTCTTTAGGAATAAAATTAGGAGGATATTGGCGACTACTGATTGGTTCGCTGTTTGTTTTTTATTCACTGTACACTGTAATTTTGAAGGCTGATTTCTCAAAATGAGATGTTTATCTTTTCTTCTACAACACTTGGAGCCACCAAATCTTCTTGCTTGATTTATTCATTACAGTTTGATTTAAAGAATATTAGACTCGTAACATAATAAATATATTTATTTCACTTCTTCTTGAGAGAAAGAGAGGGATGACTGGGTGAGCTCCAGTGGTTCATCCCAGCAGAGAGAGCAGCACACTGGGCTGCAAATGAACACAGTAGTAATAGCCATAGTTTGATAAAACAGGCAGTCTTACTCTGTAGATAATACAGGGTTCTGGTGCCGATGTGGGGGAGGGGACTCGCCCGGTACTAACTACATATTACTAACTACCTCATCCAGATGTCTTCCTTACTAACCCTGATAAGAAGTAACTGCAGTAGCCTTATAGGTCAAATCAGTTTCACCTGTTAAAGGTAGCTCCACTATTAATGGTGTCACTTGTTATTTCTGGGATGAGTTTAGTAGCCTGAACAGCTGCTTAAAGGAAAGGTTATTTTTATTATTATTATTATTTGATTATTAAGTCCGGGGTAACCTGCAAGAGCTGTTTGCACAAAGAATAATACTCAGACTTTTAGGTTTTATCATTTTACACAAGGTTTAAAAGTGAATGTCCACAATTGAATTGCAGAAATTGTTATTGAGCTAATACTGATGTAGTTGTTATCTTTGGTAAGGAGAGGTTGGAGGAAGAATGAGCACAGTCAGGCCTAAAGATGCTCTTAATAATAATAATGGATTGCATTTATATAGCGCTTTTTGAGTCCCTCAAAGACCCTTTACAATCCCACTAGTCATTCACTCTCACATTCACACACTGGTGGAGGTAAGCGACAGTTGTAGCCCCAGCTGCCCTGGGACAGACTGACAGAAGCGAGGCTGCCATATCGCGCCATCGGCCCCTCTGGTCATCACCAGTAAGCGGTAGGTTAGGTCTTGCACAAGGACAAAACGACCAAGATGGAGAGAGCTGGCTCATCAGACAGACAAGCTCATCTTGTAACCTACTGGTTCGCTGGTCAGCACACCAGCTGACTAGTGAACTGGCTAACTAGCACACTGGCTAACTAGCACACCAGCTAACTAGCACACCAGCTAACTAGCACACCGGCTAACTAGCAGATCAGCTAACTAGCAGACCAGCTAACGGCAGCCACAAGCTGAAGGACGATTAAATAAAGTGGAGATATCAGGGATGACACTGGTGTGTCCTATTCACTCTTTAGCACTCCGGTCACTCCGCTGTGTCAGCCAGAACACCACTGAAGGCCAAATGATCCCAGCGTGTGGAATAAGGACCTTGTTTACTAGAAGGTTTTAAAATTTCTGTACTTTTAGGTGACAGAAGGAGACATGTGGCCTGGTCAAAACACAGAGAGCTGCACTCTAAAAGATCTTTAAATATAGTAAACATACCTTGTGTGCCACAGACTGCTCCCAAACACGAGGGGACAAGTAATACCTCTAAAACACTTAAGTTGGCTTAATTAAATGTTAGATCTTTAGCTGGGAAAACATTTTTAATTAATGATTTAATCACTGAGCACAGCCTTGATTTTATGTTTTTAACTGAAACTTGGTTGGACCAAAGTAACAGTGGAGCTGTTCTCATCGAGACGACCCCTCCTAACTACAGTTTTATCAGTGAGGCCAGGGTGAGCAGGAGAGGAGGAGGGGTTGCTGTCTTATTTAATGAATCATTTCAATGTAAGCAGCTATCTCCTGGAAGTTTTCAGTCTTTTGAATATGTGGCTTTACAGCTGAAGGCCCCATCCAAAGTTGTGTTTCTTAATGTTTACAGGCCTCCCAAATACTGCACAGACTTTTTTAATGATCTCAGTGAACTGCTGTCTGTGATCTGTGTTGATTTCGACTGTGTAATTATTGTTGGGGATTTTAACATCCAACCCTCAGGATAAAGGGACTAAAGACCTGAGTAACACTCTGGGCAACTTTGGGCTGACTCAGCATGTAACAGAGCCCACACATAATAGAGGACACACTCTTGACCTACTGATCTCCAAGGGCCTGAGCATTTCAAAGGTTACTGTGTCTGATGTGGGCCTGTCTGATCATTACTGTGTTTTCTTTGAAAGTAAAATCTCAGCCCACACAAATATATCAACAGCAGTGATCACAAAACGGTGTATAACTGAATACAGTAGTGAGATATTTAACCAGGTCTTCCCATTAACACCTGACCTGTCCAGAGGTTCAGTCAATAAGCTCGTCAATAGCTTCAATGCTAAAATGTTAAATGTAATGGATACAATTGCTCCCATTAAGGTGAAGGTTATCTCTGGAAGGAAAAAGTCTCCATGGAGAAACTCCACACTAGTGAAAAATGAAAAAAAGAGAGTGTAGGAAAGCTGAGCGCAGATGGAGAAAAACAAACCTCCAGGTTCATTATGACATCTATAAAGAGAAACTTCACAATTATAATTTACAACTGAGGAGTGCAAGGAGGTCCTACTTCTCTGACATCATCACCAAAAACAGTCATAATGCTCGGGTCTTATTTTCTACAGTTGACAGGCTAACAAACCCTCCTGTGTCAGTGGGTGCTGAACTTCATTCGACCATGGCCTGCAATGACTTTGCCAAATTCTTCACAGAAAAAATCCAAAAGATTAGACAAGCAATTGGTACATCAACAGCAGATCCAGAATATGTACTGTGTCCACCGAAAAACAGTTTAAACACCATGAAACAGTTTCACCCGATTAACAGCAAAGACCTGGAGGACATCTTAGGTCAACTGAACTCCTCCTCTTGCTGTTTAGATGTCCTGCCAACAAGTTTTTTCAAAAAGGTCTCAAAGACTTTAGAGTCAGACCTGTTACAGATCGTCAATTTTTCTTTATTATCAGGT
This sequence comes from Neolamprologus brichardi, assembly GCF_056152115.1. Lineage (NCBI taxonomy): Eukaryota > Metazoa > Chordata > Actinopteri > Cichliformes > Cichlidae > Neolamprologus > Neolamprologus brichardi. The sequence goes on along the minus strand of NC_142112.1, from coordinate 325,821 downwards.
GTGTTTCCAGAATCACTAAAAACGGCTGTAATTAAACCTGTACTACAAAAGGACAATCTCGACAAGACACAAATGAACAACTACAGGCCGATCTCAAATCTCCCATTTTTAAGTAAGATCATTGAAAAAGCAGTTTCTCAACAGCTCAATTACTTCTTAAAACAGAATAACTGCTATGATGCCTTCCAGTCAGGTTTTAGACAGAACCACAGCACTGAAACCGCTCTGACCAAAGTGTTTAATGACATATGTCTGAATACAGACAGTGGAAAAATGTCAGTCTTAGTTTTACTGGATCTCAGTGCAGCATTTGATACAGTTGACCACAACATATTACTCAAACGACTGGAGAACTGGACAGGTCTTTCAGGAACTGTACTAAACTGGTTCAAAACATGCTTAGAAAACAGGAAATACTTTGTATCAATAGGTAACTTCACATCTGAGCAGACAAGTATCACATGTGGAGTTCCCCAAGGTTCCATCTTGGGACCTCTTCTGTTTAACATTTACATGCTCCCACTGGCACAGATTATAAAGAACAACAAAATAAACTACCATAGCTATGCAGATGACACACAAATATATATCACAATGTCACCAGGAGACCGAGGCCCTGTACAGGCTCTTGGTAAATGCATTGAGGAAATTAATGACTGGTTGTGCCACAATTTTCTCCAGCTAAACAAAAACAAAACTGAGGTAATAGTCTTTGGCGCCAAAGAAAAACGATTACAGGTCACCAGAGAACTTCAGTCTATACACCTAAAAACCACAAACCAGGCGAGAAATTTGGGTGTAGTGATGGATGCAGACCTAAACTTAGAAAAACACATTAAGACAATAACAAAATCAGCTTACTATCACCTCAAGAATATATCAAGGATAAAAGATCTGATGTCCCAACAGGACCTGGAAAAACTAGTCCATGCATTCATCTTTAGTAGGCTTGATTACTGTAACAGCATCTTTACAGGTCTACCTAAAAAAATCCGTCAGACAACTACAGCTCATTCAGAACTCTGCTGCTCGAGTCCTCACTAAGACCAAAAAAGTGGACCACATCAGTCCAGCTCTGAGGTCTTTACACTGGCTGCCTGTCTGTCAGAGGATAGACTTTAAAGTTCTGATGCTGGTCTATAAAGCTCTGAATGGCTTAGGACCAAAATACATCAGTGACCTCCTGACCCAGTATGAACCTTCCAGATCCCTCAGGTCATCTGGATCCGGTCTTTTATCAGTTCCCAGAGTCAGAACCAGACACGGAGAAGCCGCATTCAGCTTTTATGCTCCTTATATCTGGAACAAACTCCCAGAAAGCCTCCGATCAGCTGAAACACTCAGTTTATTTAAATCCAGGTTGAAGACTCACCTGTTCTCAGCTGCATTTAAATAAAGAACCAAATCCGCACTCAAAACTTACATTTTAACTACTGATTTTATCTACTGTTCTGATTTTATCTGTTTTGATTTTATATACTGTTTTGTTTGTTTGTTTGTTTGTTTGTCTGTTTGTTTGTTAATTAGTTAGTTTGTTTGCTTGTTTTAATCAATTTTAAATCATGCTTTTTATTTGTTTTTGTTTCTAATGTCTCTGTAAAGCACTTTGAATCACCTTGTTGTTGAATTGTGCTATACAAATAAACTTGCCTTGCCTTGCCTTGCCTTAAGGTTTGGATTGAGGCACTTTATTCTTTCACTGATTGATTCTTGTGGCTGTGATCACGTGTGTGGTTTCTTACAAAAAGGAAGTACACAATACAAATACATGACAAAAAAGATGAATAGATAAGTTACATATCCAGTTATATGTACGTACATATATGTACATACGTCAGTATAGCTAATATAGCCATATATAAGGACAAAGATCACAGTACTATAATGCAGTAATGTTAAACACAAAGGTGTATATCTACATAAATCTGTCCTGTCAGTGATCAGAGTACTGTAGTATACTTCTACTACTTACACTATAGAAACTAAACGACATTAGTGTGACTTTAAGTTACCATCAGTACAGACGAACTGATCGTAGTTGGACAAAATAAAGGCTTTGCAATTATTGTGAAGGGCTTCTGGTTAAACTAAGATCAGCTGATTACCTCATAACAAATTGTTTGCTATAGAACGCAGCTCCCACTCTTCATTAATATCATGTACCGTAACTCCCAAGTAGCCATGGTTACCCAGCCACGCCCAGTAGTCTCCAGAGAGACCAACAGCAGGTTCATGTTGTAACACTGTGGCTTTCGTAGTCTCTCCTTTTTCTACAGCTCATGTATTCTTCTTGTGATGGTGCGTCTTGAGGGAGGCTCATACATGCCATCATTTGTTGATCCTAAGAACGTTCCTCAGACCGACTTCTTCAACAACAATAATCGGCCTGAAGTTTGTAGCTATCCGATTCACTGTGGCGTTTGTTAGCTTGTCTTTCTTTGGTTTATCTAGACTCCTCCCACAAGCTGATCCCACATAGTCTGCCCAAGCCTCCCACCTCTGTTTGTTTGGGTGGTTTGTTTGCTGCCATCAACAGCGTGTAATGCATTTAAGTGATACTTCAGACATGAAGTACTCCGGTGATAAAAAACTCAACTTTGCTTCCAGATTACTTTAGTTGTATCAACACTGCCCTCTGGAATAATTAGACTTTGGTGACAAACTGATGTGATCTCCATGTTTCCTTTTTTGGACTGTGGGCGAGTGTCAGAACTGAATGTACTGAGTAACATGTAGAGTTTAAATATGTGTCAGTTCCAGTTTTAGAGCTCTAAAGTGCAGCTATCATGTTAGGAATAGACAGTAACACTGAGCACACTGAGGTCAAATCTTTATCCAGTTCATCTGTAGGCTGAGCTCAGTCCATCCATTTAGTGAAATGATGTTTAAAGGTCTCCTTGTTCTGTGCGCGTGCACAGATCCTGAAGCAGAAAGCCTGGGTTAACAGAGAAATGATCATCACTGTGATGATGCTCATCATCTCTGACTGGGATTTGAGGTTTTATCAAAGCAGCAAACACAAAGAAAGCCTGGCTATGTTGGACTGGGTGTGGAAGCAGCTCCCAGTTTGAGTTCAGGAGACAGACACCCTCTCTACTTTGAAGATCAGCTTCAAACTTTCCTTTTTGATAAAGCTTATAGTTCGACCTGGATCAGGTGACCCTGAACCATCCCTTAGTTATACTGCCATAGAGATGGATAACAGACGGATTGTTGTTTTGTGTGTCTGCAGCCTGTCAGGCTGTCTGATTACAGAGGAAGGCTGTACTTCTCTGGCCTCAGCTCTGAGCTCCAACCCCTCCCATCTGAGAGAGCTGGACCTGAGCTACAATTATCCAGGGAGCAAAGGAATGAAGCTGCTGTTGGCTGGATGGAAGGATCCAAGCAGGAGACTGGACACTCTGAGGTATGGAGATAATGTCTGATAGAAGAGGAAGAGCTGGAAAAATTTCCTGTGTCCTTCACTCAACCCCCATTTATGTAGGGGGTTTCCAAGGAGTCTGTTTGCAGGAACTTTAATGATAACTGATAAGTCATGTTGAGAGTTTCATTAAAAGTAGACCTACAGTTGGGTCCATAAATATTTGGATAGAGACAACATTTTTTAACTTTAGATACACTTTATTAGGTGACAGGTGCACCTGAGATAGTGGGCACTCTGTACCTAATAAAGTTTCAGCCATGTGTATGTTTCCCATGCTGTATGTCCACAGTCACAGTGACAGTCAGTGACACTGACAGAAGCAAGGCTGTGAATCATTTCAGTCTGTGTGTGTGACAACGGAGCAGCTAACATTTGGAAATGGAAGCTTAAATAATGACAAACTCTACATTCACAGCTGAATTCACAATAAATTTGTTCTCAAGTGCACATTTAGCAGCTAATGCTAATACTGTTTTGCCTTTGCTTTCTACAACTTGAGCAGCTATTCCTAAGTAGGCCACTTTGCTCTGCTAAGGATTTGTGTGACCATGATGGAAACTCTGATAAGCTAATGCTGCTAAGCTAAAGCTTTTTATGGGCCCTGTTAGAATCAATATTTCATTCTCATTCTGTTGTTTGAGAACAATATTAACATTTCACATCATTATAACAAAAGAGAAAAGGGTATTAGTGTTAGCTACTAATGCTTATTAACCTCATATTAGCTTTAACTGCTAATGGGAGCCTACTTAGCATAAACCCTTCACATCGTTATATTGCAAGGGAAAAGTAATGGAAAACAGTATTAGCAGTAGCGCATAATGCTAATTCACGTCAACGTAGTATTAATTAATAAGGGCAGCCTACTACATTAACTGCTCACTAATATAATGCTAATTCACATCAAATTAGCATTAGCTGCTCAAGTTGTTATAAGGAAAGAGAAAACGGTATTAGCATTAGCTGCTAATAATTATTCACCCCTAATTAGAGTTAGCCCCTAATGGCAGCCTACTTAGCATTAACTCCTGACGTCGTTGTAATGCAGGGGAAAAGAGTTAATGCTAATTCACATCAAATTAGCATTAGTTAATAATGGTAGACTTTGTATCATTAGCTGCTGTTATTCTTACAAAGCAAACAGTATGAGCATTAGCTGTTAATCCTTTTTCATCTAAAATTAGAATTAGCCACTAATGGCATATTGTTAAAAAGTAAGAAAAAATATTGTAAGCATAAGTGGATAATTCTAATTCACCTCAAATTAGTATTAGCTAATAACGGCACCTGCTTAGCATTAACTGGTCACATTGTTATAAGGCAAGAAAATATGGTATTAGCATTAGCTGCCAATTTCTATTTACCTAAAATTAGCATTAGCGACTAATGGCAATCTACTTAACATTACCTCCTCACTAATACAATGCTAATTCACATCAACTTAGCATTAGCTGCTAACATCAGCCTACTTAGCATTAGCTGCTCACATTATTAAAAGGGAAGGGAAAAGTGTTAGCATTAGAATAGAATAGAGTAGCCTTTATTGTCATTGTACAAAGTACAACGAAATTGGAAAAAAAAAAAGGACCTGCCGCCTTCCTGGGATTCACTGACCTTAGAACACGCCTCACTTGATGCTCTCCAAATGTTAGTGTGCCGGTGCTAGAGGCGGGTGGAAGTGGTGTAACAGCTGAGGGCCTGGTCGTCTCAAAGCGGGCGAAGAAACGGTTTAGATCCTCAGCCAGCGAGGCATTCAATTCAATTTCAATTCAATTTTATTTATATAGCGCCAAATCACAACAAAAGTCGCCTCAAGGCGCTTCATAGATACAGAGAAAAATCCAACAATCATATGACCCCCTATGAGCAGCACTTTGGCGACAGTGGGAAGGAAAAACTCCCTTTTAACAGGAAGAAACCTCCAGCAGAACCAGGCTCAGGGAGGGGTGGGGCCATCTGCTGTGATTGGTTGGGGTGAGAGAAGGAAGACAGGATAAAGACATGCTGTGGAAGAGAGACAGAGGTTAATAACAGATATGATTCAATACAGAGAGGTCTGTTAACACATAGTGAGTGAGAAAGGTGACTGGAAAGGAAAAACTCAATGCATCATGGGAATCCCCCGGCAGCCTACATCTATTGCAGCATAACTAAGGGAGGATTCAGGGTCACCTGGTCCAGCCCTAACTATATGCTTTAGCAAAAAGGAAAGTTTTAAGCCTAATCTTAAAAGTAGAGATAGTGTCTGTCTCCCGAATCCAAACTGGAAGCTGGTTCCACAAGTCCTAGATATCGCCTGGTTATTTCTTCTGTAGTTGGTAATGTGATTGATCCCCTGCCACATTTTTCTGGGGTCGTTGTCGACAGCAAAGTGATCTTCAATCCTCCTCCTATAGGCAGCCTTGGCTTTCTTGATGCCTCTACTCAGGTCTGCCCTGGCCGCCCTATACGCAGCCCCTTACCATTATCGGGTAATGGTAACTCGCATCAAATTAGCATTACCTAATAACAGCAGTCTTCTTAGCATTAGCTGCTCACATTGTTATAATGCAAGGGAAAGTAGTAAGCATTATTTGATAATGCTAATTCACATCAAATTAGCAATAGTTATTAACGGTAACACACATCACATTGTTAAAATGTAAGAAAAAACATTTGTAGGAGCCATATGAGTTGTTCCTTTTTTGACTAAGTGGGTTGGTCTAAATGGACTCACTTTATTGGTGCATGGGTGTGGGGCGTGTCTCATGGGTGTGTTAGATGATAAATGTGGTTGCACTCACCTGTTCACAGCACCTGATGTTGATGAGCAGAAAGGTAGGGTGAGCATGAGGCAAAACTTTCTGTTTACCGCAGCATGAGCGCAGCTTGAATTATTTTGATGTATTTTGACTGTGACTTGATGGTTTTTGTATATTTGTGCACTAATTGATGCCATAGACCAAGTTGTAATTTGGCATAGTAGTTAGTGCAGTTATTGGTGAGTTGCAGTTATTTGTTTGTGCAGTCTGTGCATTTGTTTAATAGTTAATCCCATGCACTGATTTGTATATTGGACAGTTGCATGTGGAATAAAAGGAGCAAATGGTACAGAAGTGTATTTTATGTGTTTATTGTTGCGCGTCATCTGTGTCCTCATGTTTAGCCTGCTGCGGCCATAGGTTGGAGGAGCCGCAACAACATTGTTAGCATTAGCGGATAAATTAGCATTAGCTAATAACGGCAACCTACTTAGCATTAGCTGCTCACATTGTTAGAAATCAAGAGAATATGGTATTAGCATTAGTTGCCAATGCTTATTCACCTAAAATTAGCATTAGCCACTAATGGTAGCCAGGGATGGCGAGTGCAAAAAAGGCGACTGCTCACGGCGCCGGGCTGTTGTTACAGGAGAAAGAAGCGGAAATGACACCGTGACATATAACAAATAACATCACCTGTTTCTGATGTTAGTTGTTTTGACTGCTTTTACATTATATTGAAATATATGTAATGTTCATGTATGCTGCAATGCAAACGGAGTGATGCAAATAAAAAACATCGACCCACAAATTACGGTGCGACCCTATAATTAGTCCGGGTTACCGGGACTGTTATTGCCGATGAACAGGTGTCGCTATGTGACTGCAGACTAAATTGGGCTGCATTGACTTCATTACTTTTCTTTTATCCCGCCGCCTACGCATCACTTTGAGAGTTAATATGAGATCTCTCTCTGTGAAAAAATAATTAAAAATCCCACTGACGTGTGTATAAATCTATATACGTATAATGTCCCGCTTGGCAGCAACTTAAAAAAAAACAACTTTTTTTGAAGTGTTGTGAACGCAGCGCGCTGGGGCGAATGTCCGCGTTTGCCCAATAGAAAGGAGGAAGCCAGCCAGGCACAGAAAAGAAAGCAACATTCCAGGGCAACGCTGCTGTAACTTTTACTCATTGAGAAATGTTTCCCTGCTTGCATCAAGCCCGGCTGGTGTCCCCTGAAATCCATATCCCACCCCGATTGGTGGGTTAATTCAGCTCCGCACACAACACTGTAAAGTGTCATACATTATCAAACTAACATTAAATTTTCATATTAAGGTGGGAGCCAAAAACTATCGTCCTGCGGGCCACAATTGGCCCACGGGCCGCGAGTTTGAGACCCCTGGTGTAGGAGGACACCTACTCTGTGTCTGGTTAAGTATAAGAGCCCTTTGTTAGGGGGACCACTGGACTCATAGCACCAGCTTTGGGGGTCACAGGGTCACATCTGGAACACACACACACACACACCTACACACACACACACACACACACACACCTACACTATGCACAGACTGGTACTCTTTGTTCATCCAGAATTGCAGTCTTACACGCCTCTCTGCAGCTTCTCTCCTCCTGCTACCCCCCCAAAAACCCATCTCCATAGAGACTGTGTCAGCTTCCAAAAAGACAAAAAACAAACTAAAAACCAGCGACAAACAACTTAAACATAAAGAATTACAAAGAAAGAACAATACAGTATCCACATCTGAACCAAAGAGTAAAACAGTGAAATGTGGATTATTAAATATTAGGTCTCTCTCCTCCAAGTCTCTGTTAGTACATGACTTAATAATTGATCAACAAATTGATTTACTCTGCCTTACAGAAACCTGGTTGCAGCAGGATGATTATGTTAGTTTAAATGAATCAACACCCCCGAGTCATTCTAACTACCAGAAATCTCGAAGCACAGGTCGAGGGGGCGGTGTGGCAGCAATTTTTCACACCAGTCTATTAATTAATGAAAGACCAAGACAGACTTTTAATTCATTTGAAAGCCTGATGCTTAACATTGTCCACCCCAGCTGTGAAACTCAGAAACCAGTCTTACTTGTTATCATCTATCGTCCACCTGGGCCTTACACAGAGTTTCTGTCTGATTTCTCAGACTTTATATCTAATTTAGTTCTGAGCTCAGATAAAATACTTATTGTGGGTGATTTTAACATCCATGTAGATGCTAAAAATGACATCCTCAACATGGCATTTAATCTGTTATTAGACTCAATTGGTTTCTCTCAAAATGTAAAAGAACCCACCCACCACTTTAATCACACTCTAGATCTTGTTTTAACATATGGCATAGAAACTGAACATTTAACAGTGTTTCCTGAAAACCCTCTCCTGTCTGATCATTTCCTGATAACATTTACATTTACAATAATTGATTACACAGCAGTGGAGAGTAGACTTTATCAAAGTAGATGTCTTTCTGAAAGCGCTGTAACTAAGTTTAAGAATATAATCCACCCACTGTTATCATCGTCAATGCCCTGTACCAACACAGAGCAGAGCAGCTATCTGAACGCTACCCCAACAGAGGTCGATTATCTTGTTAATAATTTCACCTCCTCACTACGTACGACTCTGGATACTGTAGCTCCTGTGAAAACTAAGGTCTCTAATCAGAAGTACCTGACTCCGTGGTATAATTCTCAAACACGTACCCTAAAGCAGATGACTCGTAATCTGGAGAGGAAATGGCGTGTCACAAATTTAGACGATCATCATTTAGCCTGGAGAAATAGTTTGTTGCTTTATAAGAAAGCCCTCCGCAAAGCCAGAACAGCTTACTACTCGTCACTGATTGAAGAAAATAAGAACAACCCCAGGTTTCTCTTCAGCACTGTAGCCAGGCTGACAAAAAGTCAGAGCTCTTTTGAGCCAACCATCCCTTTAACGTTAACTAGTAATGACTTCATGAACTTCTTCACAAATAAAATTTTTATCATTAGAGAAAAAATTACCAATAATCATCCCACAGATTTAATATTATCTACAGCTACTCTTAGTACCATTGATGTTAAGTTAGACTCTTTTTCTCCAATTGATCTTTCTGAGTTAACTTCAATAATTACTTCCTCCAAACCATCAACGTGTCTTTTAGACCCTATTCCTACAAAACTGCTCAAAGAAGTCCTGCCATTAATTAATTCTTCGATCTTAAATATGATCAACCTATCTCTAATAATCGGCTATGTACCACAGGCCTTCAAGGTGGCTGCAGTTAAACCTTTACTCAAAAAGCCATCTCTAGACCCAGCAGTCTTCCTAATTATAGGCCAATCTCCAACCTTCCTTCCTTCTAACAGATCATCTGCAGAGGAATGGTTTATTTGAAGAGTTTCAGTCAGGTTTCAGAGCTCATCACAGCACAGAAACAGCTTTAGTGAAGGTTACAAATGATCTTCTTATGGCCTCTGACAGTGGACTCATCTCTGTGCTTGTCCTGCTAGACCTTAGTGCAGCATTCGATACTGTTGACCATAATATCCTATTAGAGCGATTAGAACATGCTGTAGGTATTACAGGTACTGCACTGCAGTGGTTTGTATCATATCTATCTAATAGACTCCAATTTGTGCATGTAAATGGAGAGTCCTCTTCACACACTGAGGTTAATTATGGAGTTCCACAGGGTTCAGTACTAGGACCAATTCTGTTTACATTATACATGCTTCCCCTAGGCAGCATCATTAGAAGACATAGCATACATTGTAACTGCTATGCAGATGACACCCAGCTCTATCTGTCCATGAAGCCAGATAACACACACCAATTAGTTAAACTGCAGGAATGTCTTAAAGACATAAAGACCTGGATGGCCGCTAACTTTCTGCTTCTTAATTCAGATAAAACTGAGGTCATTGTACTCGGCGCTGAAAAGCTTAGAAATATGGTATCTAACCAGATTCTTACTCTGGATGGCATTACCTTGGCCTCCAGTAACACTGTGAGGAACCTTGGAGTCATTTTTGACCAGGATATGTCCTTCAACGCACATATTAAACAAATATGTAAGACTGCGTTCTTCCATTTGCGCAACATCTCTAAAATTAGAAATATCCTGTCTCAGAGTGATGCTGAAAAACTAGTTCATGCATTTATTACTTCCAGGCTGGACTACTGCAATTCATTATTATCAGGATGTCCAAAAAACTCACTGAAAAGCCTTCAGTTAATCCAAAATGCTGCAGCAAGAGTACTGACAGGGACTAGAAAGAGAGAGCATATTTCTCCTGTTTTGGCTTCCCTTCATTGGCTTCCTGTTAAATCCAGAATTGAATTCAAAATCCTGCTCCTCACATACAAGGTCTTAAATAATCAGGCCCCATCTTATCTTAATGACCTTGTAGTACCATATCACCCTATTAGAGCACTTCGCTCCCACTCTGCAGGCCTACTTGTTGTTCCTAGAGTATTTAAAAGTAGAATGGGAGGGAGAGCCTTCAGTTTTCAGGCCCCTCTTCTGTGGAACCAGCTTCCAGTTTGGATTCGGGAGACAGACACTATCTCTACTTTTAAGATTAGGCTTAAAACTTTCCTTTTTGCTAAAGCATATAGTTAGGGCTGGACCAGGTGACCCTGAATCCTCCCTTAGTTATGCTGCAATAGATGTAGGCTGCCGGGGGATTCCCATGATGCATTGAGATTTTCCTTTCCAGTCACCTTTCTCACTCACTATGTGTTAATAGACCTCTCTGTATTGAATCATATCTGTTATTAATCTCTGTCTCTCTTCCACAGCATGTCTTTTATCCTGTCTTCCTTCTCTCACCCCAACCGGTCGCAGCAGATGGCCGCCCCTCCCTGAGCCTGGTTCTGCTGGAGGTTTCTTCCTGTTAAAAGGGAGTTTTTCCTTCCCACTGTTGCCAAAGTGCTTGCTCATAGGGGGTCATATGATTGTTGGGTTTTTCTCTGTATCTATGAAGCGCCTTGAGGCGACTTTTGTTGTGATTTGGCGCTATATAAATAAAATTGAATTGAATTGAATTGAATTGAATATATCAGTGAGTTACAGAAGCATCAGAAGGAAAGGAGGAAGTGACTGTTTGTTTGGATACAATGATCAGTCCTGGAGTCTGAGCTGCTCTGATGATGGTTCTCATTCTGTCCTTCACAATAACATAAAAACATCCATCTCCTCCTCCTCCTCCTCCTCCTCTGTCCCTAACAGAGCAGCAGTGTATGTGGACTGTCCTGCTGGCACTCTGTCCTTTTACAGAGTCTCCTCTGACTCTCTGATCCACCTCCACACCTTCAACACCACGTTCACTCAAACTCTTTATCCTGGGTTTACAGTCTGGTCTGGTTTCTTCAGTGTCCCTGTGCTGAGTGGGGTGTAAAGAGTGTCTCCTGTTACAGAAACACTCTGACTGTTGAACAGATAGTTCAGTCTGTACATGTCTGTCTCTTTCACTCACAAACACGTTTTCAGATTCATGGATTCAATCAGTTGATGTTTGAAACTCTTCTAAATGATTCCTTGTAAACTTCTTCCTCTTCAGTCACAAACAAACAGGAAGTGATGTCACATGTGTTCCTGTCCACACAGCAGAATGAGTCTATTGCTGACAGTGATGTACAAACAGAGTGAGCATTTCTGAGGCCCAAAATAAACTGAGTAGTTCACTGAATGAACAATGGACTGTGAGCTCAGTTCCTTCATCATTAGTATGGATTATATATGTATATGTATTATATTAGTATCATATATATCAGGCGCTGCTGCTGCTGGTTTCAGTCATTGTGTAAATGTGCTGTTTGTAAGGTTGTAAAGCTGCAGTCAGCTGAGACTGAAGAAGTCACCTGATCAGTGAGCAAACGTTTCTGAAAGCGTCCAGATGAACAGAATCAACCTTTTGGGATCAGCCAGCAATGCAGCATCATTGTTGTTCAGGTTCAGAGGTTTGCAGGAATGAACTGATGACCAGAAACAGCTGCAAAGTCCAATAAAATACCAGCTGGAGTTCAGCTGCATTTGAAGAAGTCAAAGAAAAGTAAGGATGGCAAAGGGCGATGTTTTCTTCCAAAGAACTGAAAACATGGTGGACGCCTCATTAGAAGAATAATCTGGACATTAGTGAGGAACTATAACCAAGAAAGCAACACAAGAAAGCAACGTCAAACAGATCCAACAGACAGTTTCCATGACTGGAAGTGTTCAGTGTAAAAATGCTACATTGCATTATTGCATCCTCTCACCACAGGAGGTGCTGTTGGCACCACTGATTGCTGATCAGCTGTTCTCTGATGATCTGATTGATACTGTGAATAACGGGACTCACTGAACTCTGTGACACAGTGAAGATTACAGAGTTTAACTTCAACATCTGACTGACGTCACACAGACAGAAGGATGAACCAGTGAGGCACAGAACACAGTTACTGGAGATACTGGATCAGCTCCATGTGAACCTCTGATGGAGAAGCTGCTGACCCAGAGAAACATCAGGACATGACAGGCAGCTGCACTTATCTAACAACATGTAGCAGAGCTGATCTATGTTAGAGGATCTATCACAGCAGCTGAAGCCAAAGTCCAACACTGGATACCAGCTGAGCCTGTGCTGAGTGTAGTGTTACAGGAAAAGGGCAGAAACACTGACACTGGTAGCTCACAGTGATGCTGACTGGGGCACAGAGCTGAATGATGCAGCATCAGGACACTGTTTCAGTCTGACTGACAGAGAAACCTGTAGCTGTATCTACATGTGAGGCAGAGGCTACACAAGCAGCTTTCTATGTTTCACAGTGACTGAGATCTTCAGTGGGGGTGGACATGCTCCTGTACAGACCTCTGAGGAGAACCAAGGTGCAGTCAAAGAGTCCAGTCTGTCCTCACAGATGTGAACATGTGGTTTCATCAGGTCTGCTGTCAGCTAGCAGGCTCACATCAGAATCACTGTTCCTGAAAAACACAGTCTGTGTGACATCATCAGTCAGCTGATCGTCCCAGATCTGAATGGTTTCTGTCTCTACTGAGGAAGTCAGAGAATATCACTGAGGTGTGGATCAGATCTGAGTGACCTGTGGAGGGACAGCTTTAAACAGTCCACAGGTCTCACGTCCTACTCAGTCTGGTAGCAGATACCTCGTATTGTTCCAGATGTGCTGACATCACCAGCAGCAGCAGCACAGCTGTGTGATACGATGAATCTCAGTTATTGATCCAACACACAGTAAATACAAAGATCAGGATTTATGAGAGTAATCATTATGAGTCTGAACACATGATCACTGAATGTTAGTCTCCACAATAATAAGCTAACACAACCAAACACAGCTTTCAGCTCTTATTTTGAAACTGGCTTATTTAGAGAGCTGTGATGTGAGCGTGCCTGGCTCTGAGGCACTTGGGTCAGCCTCTGTTGTTTAGAAGTGTTACAGACTGTGAATGACACAGACCTGTCAGTTTTCCATGTTTGTCTGTAACACAGCTCAGGGGCTCCATGCTGAACGCATCCATCCAGTGTTATTGATCCAGTACTAATACCAGCATTGGGATCAATACTACAATACACAATCACATGTGTCCACGTGATGCAGTTTGACCAGCTTTATTCATTAATGATCAATCAACTTATTTACTGCATCTGAGTCCAGCTTCATTTAAATGATCCAACCCATGAAAATGACATCAGTCCTACAGAAGCACTTAATGCTAACAGGAAGTCATTGATTAAGGTGGAATAACACAGAGACACAACCACTCACAGTTAACCTGACCCCACTAACTGCATGTGTTTGGACTGTGGGAGGAAGCCGGAGTACCGGAGAGGACGCACACAAACACGGGAGAACATGAAGCTCAGCACTGAAACAAGGATGGTGGATTTGACCTCAGGACCAGGCGCGTAATTTCCAGGGGGGTTACGGGGGTCATGACCCCCCCAATAATCAGATCCAGCCAATATAATTTTATCATTCCAGCTTATAAAATTAAGAATTATCTTGCATAAATAGCTTGTCGAATTTCTTTCATAATTTCAATTATTGCCAGGAAAATAGTTCCATGTTTAATCATCTAGTAATGTAACCCCGCCTCCTCCGTCGCGTACTTAGTATTACCCAACCAGCTTTCTCTACCAAACCTTCACTGTTTGCTGTGTTTGTTAGCGCACTCGCTGGTGCCAGAGACGGTCAGTGACTTCAGTCTGAGGGTTTGAAGTTTCCATGTCTGTGTGATGTGTGGTGTGAAGGCTGCTGGTTAAACTGGGACTCACTGTTTAAAGCACTGAGTGCTCATAGAGAGATGCTCCATGAGTCCCAGTACAGACTACAAACATGGTGGAAACTTAGCTTTGATATCCACACACTCTGCACGTCTGTGAGTAACTGTGATGAAGATGTGCAGAGATCTGTGTACAAACAGGAGAAAGACTGTAAAGACTCTGTGCTTCTAACAGCCTCTGTTAACATATGTGAGGCTGTTTGTTGTTGTTGCCATGGAGCTTTTCACTGTTTGGGTCAGCAGGTCATGTGATCAGGTTTGTTCTGTGAAAGCTGGACGATGGTTCAGTGTCAGGGTTTGTTTGCATTCATCAATAAATATCTAAATAAATCAAAGACTCCATGTTTTTTCTTTCATCATGTGACCTCTGCTCATCCATCTCTGTGTGTATCAGGATACATTTAGTTCATAATACACAGAAAAATCAGAGTTATTACCTGTAATAAATGTGAAAGTAAAGATTCCTGCAGTGATAACCAGGCAGGACTGAAACACATCCAAGCTGTCACCACGGTAACAGCACCGTCCATCCACAGGTGAGGGGAGGAGCAAAAAGAGGGACTTTCACCATTTTATACTAAAAACACTCAACTAATGTTTCTAATATGAAACAAATAAGCCCACATTAATGTGAGCATTTATTAAATAATAATAATAATGATTTCCTCCTGATCTCATTTCCATAGCAGAGAAAACTGTGGTGTATATTGAGGTGGAGGGTGTGGTCTATGGCTCAGGTGTAGAGTGAGGGTGGGGTGCACCACAGCAGCATGCTGGGACTGCTGAGGGTGGAGGAGGGAGTGATGATGACATCAGAGCTGCAGCAAAGCAGTCAGCAGCACAGAGACCAGTGAATACACAGTCTGTTCATCTTTGCATAGATACAATATATAGCACAATATTGAATGACAGAGACACGCTGTGTGAGCTTCCACAGATACACTGACGTCAGTATCCAGAGTCCTCCTGCTGCTCCCCCCTCAGAGCCCCGTGATCAGCACCAACACATTCAGTTAGATGACAGGGTCCAGCTGCAGCTAGAATCAGCTCCCCTCTGTGAACAACAGCACAGCGTCAGTGTTTCACACTCAGTGAAAGGAGAAAACAGCAAATCAAATCAAAATCAAATCAAATCAAATTTTATTTGTCACATACACAGTCATACACAGTACGATATGCAGTGAAATGCTTGGACAACTGCTCGTGACCTTAAAAAAAAAAAGAAAAAAGGCTATGAATAAGATAGGAAATAAATAAATAAATATGAAAATAAAAAAGGGGTAAATTTAACCAGGAAGGAATAAAATAAAATAAAATATAAAAAATTAAGTTAAGAATGAGATAACTGTACAACACAAATTAGAATGAAGGGTAATTTAACTGGGAAAGAATAAGATAAAATATATAAATTAAAGTTGAAAATAAGATAACTGTACAACAAAATACACAGTATAGACATATATAAACATATATAAGAATGTATGAGAAATATAAATATATATATATACACAATAACAGCAGCTGTACAAATATTAACTGGAAATGAGGAATATAATGTCCAGTGTTGTGCAATCCACATTATATAGTGTCTTGTGCAGTGCAAATATGCTTAAAGTGATGAAGTGAAAACAATGTCCAGAGTGTCCAGTGTGTGTAAGAACTATATGTGTGGGTCAGTCCTGTGTGGTGGTGTGATTGAGAGACCGTATCGCCTGCGGGAAGAAGCTCCTCCTCAGTCTCTCAGCAGAAGAACACCATGTGTGCTACGTTTCCCAGGACACACTACAAACTGCACAAATACAGAGCAGCACGTGGAAGGACCTGGAGCTGCATTTAAAGAGAAAAGACAGCGTGATGTCCTGTATGGACAGGTGGAAGGAACCAAGTCCTCAGCTGAAACACTCGTGTTTGTCCACAGACAGGAAACACAGCAGGAAACTTTCTCACAGAAGTGCAGCTCATGGATAACACACTTCCTGTCAGTCAGAATGAGGCTGGAGCCAAACACAGAAAGGTGTTTTTGTCCAGACGAGCCCAGAGAAGAAACACGAGTGTTCACAGACATCAGAAGCTCAGAGAGGTGAAACATAAGGTTGGAGTCCTCGTCAGCATTCAGAAGAGCTGCTGTGAAACCCTGAGTACTCATGACAGACTCTGATGGCACAAACACATCATGATTCAAACAGAAAGACAAACATGGAGCTCCTGATCCTCCTGCATGAGAACAAGCTGACATGAGCGCTGTGTCTGAGAGTGTCTCCCTGTCACAGTGACAATAACACAGCTGCTGCTCACAGTCATTAAACTGACCTGAGGTCAGCTGCTAGGACGTCTCTGTGCTCCTTACATATGAACCATGTGACCTCACATCAGTGCTGTGGATGTCTGTAGTCATAGAAGAGTAGAGCTGTAGCAGGTGGTGTGAGGAGGAGGAGGAGGTGGTGTATTCTAGTTAACGCAGTACTGAAACACTCCAGCAGAGGGCGCTGTTAAGTCCTTATTGTAATACAGTTACTGTGTGCAGTTATACTTCATACATAATCTGCACTTATTTACATCAGACATGCTGTCAGTAAATGATTGGTTTCTATTGATTCTACTTCCTGTTGACTAGTTTGATGACAGTGAAACAATCACAGCTGATTGTGTGATGATGTAAACTGTCACTGTTACATTCAGTGTGTGTGACATAATGTTAGTGCAGGGCTGATAACAGCCTGGTTCTGTTAGAAACACATGAACGTGTCCATAGATCAGTGTGTGTTTAACATGAGAGCTTCAGCCCTGCTGATGTGTTCAATAAAGACATGTAGGAAAACTGATGAGACTCTGAAATAACTCTTTATATTTATAATGTAACTCTGCATCAAAAGAACAACAAAGGATCCCAGACAGGTTTATGTGAACAAAGACGATTCTGATGTTTCTTTCTTTCTAACAGTTTGACATTATTAGTAAACAGACTGCAGTGAACAGGATTTATAAAGAGCTTATATATAAAGATATGACAGCTGTTTGACAAGTTTATCACTCTGTGTTTGGACCTGATCAGTCCAGCTGTTTACTTGAAATATGTTCATTTACCTGTTCTGTTATATTTATGTTCTTGTCTCTGTTGAAAAACACATTTTAATGTCCCTCAGATTTTTCTCCCAGATGAATAAATATAAAAATGACACAAACTGACTGCAGCTGCTTTTTGTCCTTTCTGTCAAAAACCTTCATGTGACTCATGAGAGACACGTTTCAGCTGTTTGTGACAGATCAGAGGCCAACAAGTCATTTATAACACTTTCCATCATTGTTTAGCACAAACACATGTTGACACAGCAGCGGGGCCGCAGTGAGAGTCAGAGCGAGGAGATAAAAACTCCTGTTTGACCACAGCCTCAGTTTGTTCCTGCAGTTCAAACACTTCCTGTTGTTGACTGGGTGGAGTCAGGAAGCCAGCGAGACCCTGCAGGACTGAGCCTGCAGACTGGGACGTGCTCTGTGATGGAGATCAACAGCATCACTGACTGTTTCTGTGAGGACACCATCATCCCAGCAGGGCTGTTTCCCAACAACAAGCCCTGGACCATCAGAGACCTGAAGCTGCTGCTGAATGAAAGAAGAGGATCTTCAGGTCTGGAACAAGGACGAGCTGAGAGTGTTAATAACGTTACTAATGTTCAGCTACACTTTACTATGTCACATCTGTGACACACGTCACTTAAATAAAGAAGGAAATATTGGCTCTGTTTTATCTGCTGGGCCCAAAAGTGACTCCCCGTATTTAAACTGCTATGAATAACTTGTTGGTCTATAATATGTGAAACATGTGTCAAATGTCTCCATCATGAAAGATATCAGGTCATCTTGAGCCACAAAAACATTCCTATCATGAGGTAGAAGCTGGAATCAGTTTGTTGCAGACGTTTATATATCCGATATTTATCCATTTAAAAGTTGAAATTCAAAAATGTCTTTTCAAGAGTCGTCTGTCCAAGAGGAGCAGAAACTGCAACAAATATAACAACAGTTATTTAAGGCTGTTTTAAATGGCCACAAAGGAGCAGATTGGTTATAATGCAGCTGCTTCAGAGGAATAAAGATGAAACACTGTTTTTATTTCATGTGTAACACCTTTCAATAATGTGTTGACTAAAGTCTATTGACCAGTATAAGTAAAGACATCACACACACACATGGAAACACTGAAACCTGTTTTTGGTGCAGCAGCGGTCCCAGCTGCTCGCCTTTATCTAGACTGGGTCGGCTGCTTATCTCAATATAATCAATGTTTAAAGTTTTGTTCTCAGTGTTTCTGTGTTGCTTCGTATAGGATCTCCCAGCATCATCACTGTGCTGTCCAACCATTGTGTGCTAGGTTACCCTTATAGTGCAATGTGTGTTTGCACAAAGAGAAGCATGTGTGTCAAATATAAATAAGCCCAGAACAGAAAAAGCTGCTCGTTTCTTCTATTTAGAGTCAAGTTAGTGTTTTGTGTCTTTGTTTGAGGCCTAATGTCAAGCAGAGGTGTGTGTAACTGGACTGGTGTGTTATATGTGTGAAATGTGTGCTTCTCTTCAGCATCATCTTTGTCACTGCTGATTCCTTTGTGTCATCATTTGTTGAGAAGAGAGAACAGTTATAACGGAGGAGCAAAAGGAAGCCCTGAAATCTGCACCCAACAAGGAAGTGTTGGCTCACCAGTGATCCCAGCAGAGGCCACTGGTTTGGCTCCAGTTGTTACAGATTCAATGATGTTGTTGCTACAGATACATGTTAGCATCTTTATAGTAGTAAAGTCTTGTAATGTGAAGATAGAAACAAGGCAGAAAACAGCTCCATGATCTGATCTTAATGATGTTGTTTTTATTTCTGTCTTTCAGAACTGGATTGGAAACTATCAAAGGTCTAAAAACAGCCTCAACCCTCCCAAAGAGCAAACTTTACACACGTCATCTTTCAGCTACAATCTTTGTTGCAGGGATCTTCTGCCAAACAAGGCTGAGAGAAGATTTCTTACAGCTGTCATGTTGATGCTGTTTCAATCTTTGGGCAAACACACTCATATATTAGGGCTGATATCAGGGCTGCACAAGTTCTTTGTGTTTGTGATCATGAATAATATAAGTGTGCCTGTTGAAGGTCATGTTTGCTACATTATTATATGTCCTGTTATTGTTCTGTATTATATTCAGCTTTCAGCATCCTTTCCCAGCCCCCTGTTACACCATCCATACAAAGCCAATCTGACTGTGAGCCAATGTGTTTGATAGTTTGTGTTGGATCAATAGATTTGACAGACTTGGTTCATCCAGAGGGAAACAGTCCAAATTCAGATCTAATGAAATGATGGAGGCTGTTTCCTACCACGGTGCTAATGTGTGACTAACAAGGCTCATGGTCTCCAGCAGACAAGCGCCTGGAATGAGGTGAGCTGAGTGTTGCTTTGGTGGGTCTATGCCCACGTCATGCCATCAGGATTCATATTGGCAATAGTTCATATCTCTGTTCTTTAGCCTTCATCACAAAGCTGTGAAGGAAAAACAATCCAAACATCTAACAGGATTTGATGGATGCAAAGTCCACTGAGCTCTTTGTCATTTAGAAACTTGTCCAACCAACAAGAGCACAGATGAAAAACACAGTGACAGTTAAAGGATTTTGCCATATATGAGCATAGATTACTTTCATATAGATTTTCAATGCAGGCTTTTGGTGAGCCGCTGGGTTCTGTCTAATAATCATCTCAGCATTTTACAATAGAACAGCTCTTTATTAGCTCTTCATTTATTGTTATTGGACATGAAACAAGGAAGCTGTGTTTCTCATTGGATGTTAGTTTCATGTTCATCAGGATCATTTTCTAAAGAGCTGATATTTAGACCATTTACTGCACTGGCTGCACATCCTGTCTACATTTCTCTGTATGTGCTGTGTTTGTCTTTGCATATTTCTCCATATTGACACAAACAGTGAACAGCAGTAGATCTACTCTTCATCTGTTTTAGGCCCAGTGAAAGATATGAAGCAGAAATGGTGTCATTAGGAGAAGAAGAGAAGAACAAGTCCGGCGAGGAGGCAGCAGCTCTTAAAGATGAAACACAGCAACTTAGCCCTGAGCTCAGAGAGCTTCACATGAAAAAGCTCCTCAAGCAGATCATGTCAGAGGTTTGTCATCAACAGGAGGAACTGTTAATATCATAGGATGAAGGATGCTGTCAGCTGGATGAAGAAGGTTATTTAATGGCAAACGTTCACATTGAAGTCAAATTGTTGTCGTGTTGAACAGATTCATGTACTGATCGTCTCCAGAATGTTAGAAGAGCTTCAATGAATCATTAAAACAACTTACAGCTGCACAGTTGTGTCAAACCAATCTTTGTGTCATTGTGGGATTTTTGTGTTTCTACATGTGACACACGTCTAAAACATGGACACAATTTGAACACAAACAGGGACTCATTTGTTACCACAGCCAGATGCTGAGAGCCATTTACTTGTAGTCCTGTGTCTATATATATGTACCATTAGATGTTATTGGAATGATTGTCAGCTTTGATAGTTTCATGTATGTTTAGCTGGACGGCTGTTTGATCCTCGACATGTTTAAAGGTGTCCAGTCCTGAGACACTGGGGGTGGAAACAGCTGTGATGTCATTGGACTGTCACAAAGACAGAAGTGCATGAAGTGAGCAGCCAAGGAGCCGCTGATGTTTTGGATTCAACAGCATTTGAAAGGTTGACACAGACACATTTGCACATAGAAAGCTGAATTTGTCATATGCCACAGTGAACTCACTGTTCAGTGTTTTTCAAGAAGCTTCTTAACTGCCTCTGCTGCCAAACAAGCAGCTGATGTCCTTGAGAAGAAGCTGAAGAAGTCTTCAACAACAAATACAGGAAGTGGACTTTCAAATACTAGATTCACTTTAGACTCACACAAGAAATGACTCAACTAGCTGTGTTTGATTGACTCCTTTGACTGTATGAAAGGTCAGTGTGTGTCTGTACACAGACTGTTGTGTTGTACTATTATTCAGTTGTCTGCTGAATGTTTTCAAATGTCTGCATCTCAGTGTAGATGAGGCTGGGGGTCATGGGAGGCCACCATAGCAGTCTCTTCAACATCATGACATCATCATAAATGCTGCTGGACTGTCTGATGGGCTGACGGTGAAAAAGCCGTCGGGAAGGAAACAGAAGACATTTCAGAGGCTGCAGGCAGATTTCTTTGATTTGGGGCCTTTTTCAGCTTCATTGGACAGAGCAGTGAAGATAAGTGACAGCAAATCAGAGGGAGAGAGAAAGGGGGCGTGGTCAGAATCAAAGCCAGGCCTGCTGCTCTCCACCTCGTGGCACATGGTCACCTGCTCATCCTAGTGAGCTCCACCAGCAGCCCTTTCACACAGTTTACACTGTCAAACACTGTGTGTGGACCTCAGCTAACAATAGGCTACATTTAAGTCTGGACTACATGCTTTTATATTGAGGCAGATTTTTCACTGTTTTTATTCCATCAGCAGCTCAACATCACGAGCAGCTTTGACATAAAGACATCAAACTCAAGCTGACTTTAAACTGGATCTACTTTTAATACAGGGGCTCAAAAACAACTAACATCTTTATTATATATCAGGACAGAAAGTCATTTCATCTCAAATGGAAAACAGCTTTATTTGGAATAATCAGCACTATCAACTGGTTTGGGATCTCCACCAGTTTCATGTCTTTACAGCTTCTCCAACAAAGTTCCTGTAAAATCAGCATTTTTGTCTTTATTGGTTTGATAGTGATTGATTATTCAGTCCCAATCTGCTGTCATCTAAAGAACAAAATGATGTTTCTATGAGTCAAAAAGCTCCAGATGTTGTCGGCTTCACAAAGAAAACAAAGATTAGGAACTTAAACACAAAGAGTTTGGAGCCAAAATGTTAGCAAGCTGCTCTTTTTGAAATGGCAGAGGTACAGTGGTGTCTAACAGCACACTGTGGAAGGCAAACATGTTATTGTTGGATGAAACTTCATGAATCCTTTGTAGATTTGAGCTTTTGGAGCCTTTCTTTTCTCTTCAGGTGTACAGATGCTGAGGAGGCAGGTGAAGCAGGTGGAGCTGTTGTAATGCTGGCAGAGGGTGTGTCTTAGTAACTCTGTGAGGTAGAACTGGATCCAACATTGTGGATGTGTTGATGTTGGAGCCATTAAGATTCTCTGGCCACACTGTAGGATTTCCCTTTGATTCACTGCGGGGGCATTTTGGAGTCTGTCAATGAAACTCTTCATATTTGTGTTTGACACCAGTTTATAGAAACAGAGAAATGTGTCATGCTTTTGTTCGCCTCCACAAATATACACATTTGTTCATTGTTTGGACTTTTTGTAAGGAGACACATTGAAAGCCATGTTAATAAGATCTTGTTGTTTCCTGTGGATCCGACACAGAGAAGAAAAAAAAAAGAAGGCAAAATAGTTCCATGTTTAATCATCTAGTAATGTAACCCCGCCTCCTCCGCCGCGTACTTAGTATTACCCAACCAGCTTTCTCTACCAAACCTTCACTGTTTGCTGTGTTTGTTAGCGCACTCGCTGGTGCCAGAGACGGTCAGTGACTTCAGTCTGAGGGTTTGAAGTTTCCATGTCTGTGTGATGTGTGGTGTGAAGGCTGCTGGTTAAACTGGGACTCACTGTTTAAAGCACTGAGTGCTCATAGAGAGATGCTCCATGAGTCCCAGTACAGACTACAAACATGGTGGAAACTTAGCTTTGATATCCACACACTCTGCACGTCTGTGAGTAACTGTGATGAAGATGTGCAGAGATCTGTGTACAAACAGGAGAAAGACTGTAAAGACTCTGTGCTTCTAACAGCCTCTGTTAACATATGTGAGGCTGTTTGTTGTTGTTGCCATGGAGCTTTTCACTGTTTGGGTCAGCAGGTCATGTGATCAGGTTTGTTCTGTGAACGCTGGACGATGGTTCAGTGTCAGGGTTTGTTTGCATTCATCAATAAATATCTAAATAAATCAAAGACTCCATGTTTTTTCTTTCATCATGTGACCTCTGCTCATCCATCTCTGTGTGTATCAGGATACATTTAGTTCATAATACACAGAAAAATCAGAGTTATTACCTGTAATAAATGTGAAAGTAAAGATTCCTGCAGTGATAACCAGGCAGGACTGAAACACATCCAAGCTCACAGCTGTCACCACAGTAACAGCACCGTCCATCCACAGGTGAGGGGAGGAGCAAAAAGAGGGACTTTCAGCATACATACATACACCACAGTTGACAGGTAACCCTATTGGAGTCGCCATAGTGATGGGTGGAGTCTCAGCTTCAGCGTGTTGATGGGCACAGCCATTGTTACCACAGCTGCTGGTGGGGACCTGGAGTTGGTATACGCCGAGCTGTGAGAGGACAGAGATGGAGACATTTAACTATTTAACAGGAGATACGTTACGACTAATAGACGACTGCTGTTTAAATGATGTCTTTGCAGCCCTTATGCTACATGTTACACAACTTTTCTTCATGCCAACAAGACTGAGGTGCCACATAGTTGACACATACAATGATTATGATGCATATTTTACTATTGCTATGTTCACATCATCTCCTTGGCTTTATTATTGAAAGCCTGGAGATACTCTGACGTGTGCATGGCTGATGTGAAGTATGATTAGTACTACATGACTTACACCATCAGCAACAGAGGCAATGAAAGCTTTGTTGTTAACAGGTTGTAGGTAAAGTCAAATTTCTAATTCTACACTTGTGTTGGGTAAAGTTATTCTCACTGCAGCAGATTTATATCTGTGGTTTCACAGGGCGTGATGTGGACCTCAGCGCTGAGGTGCAGTTCTCCTTGGAGACCGGCATCCTGGCTGAAAATATTATCATGCTTCCAAAACATGGTACTTTCAGCTTTTATTTTGAAAGAAACCAAACTTGAAAACTAATCCCCTTATTGACTATGTGCACGTTAGCATATGCTACTTCTGGTGCGGAAACTCCTGTGGGGAGCTTTGTTTCCGGTGTCCTATTCGCGCCTGTTTTACGGTCCAAAACAAGTTAAGCAAATGAATGAATCAAGCGGCGATTTACATTTCTATAGATGTCTCGGGCATTTACCCAATATATCTGTAAATGATGTTCATCGACTTGTCGATATTTTTTCCCCGCGCCTCAG
This sequence comes from Neolamprologus brichardi, assembly GCF_056152115.1. NCBI lineage: Eukaryota > Metazoa > Chordata > Actinopteri > Cichliformes > Cichlidae > Neolamprologus > Neolamprologus brichardi. The sequence continues at coordinate 301,175 of NC_142112.1, read as the reverse complement.
AGCAAAAGAGAAAAGGCATCCAAATTTTATATTTCTCATCTGTCCCTCGTTTATCGTGGGTGTTATGTTCTAAAAATAACCAGCGATAGGTGAAATCAAGTAGCCAATTTTATTTTTTGATGGTGCTGTCAGCCTGCCCCAGGGCAGCTGTGGCTACAACTGTAGCTGCCTCCACCAGTGAGTGAATGAATAATAGAATTGTAAAGCGCTTTGGGTGCCTTGAAAAGCGCTATATAAATGCAATCCATTATTAAAAAATCTGCGAAACAGCGAGGTGAAAGGTGAACCGCGTTATTAGCGAGGGACCACTGTAAATTTTAAGGTAAGTCACAACATACTCTTCGTAAATACTAATGTATAGAAACCGTTACCAGCAATCATTCATTTTTTGTGTGGCTTTTTTCACGGTTTGTTAACATGCTGTGTAGGTGTGTACCTGACTAGCTGATCTCGACATAATGGGGGAATAATCTGGTTTGACTATTGTTCACCTGTAGTTTGAATGCTAAACATATGCCTGTTTGAATCATGAGACCAGTCACTATACAGAGATGTGCTTCTGAATGTGGACGATGTGTCTTCTGCTGCAGTGATGCAGTTCTGCTTGTGTTGAGTGATGTAAACAACTGATCGATCTAAACTCTTTAAACGTCAAAATTGATCATTATATTTTTTATGACACAGCAGTGGTGAGTGGGGTTTTTTTTTTGATTTTTTTTTTTTTTTTTTTTTTTTTCTCGTTTGGCTCTCAGCGAAGGCGGTCGCACTTTTCTCCTCTCCTCCTTACCCTTATCTTCCCTGCTTAGCCTCTGTGTCCTTGTCTGTCTCATGTGCATTACTTTTTCCCTGGAACAGTCTCTCACTGTCGTTCTCTAAAAGCTAAAAGAGAATTATGGATTTGATCAACTGGTCTCTGAATGCTATTGACACCCTCTTCTCAACGAGAAGTCTGGGCTCGGGAGAGCCCGAGTGCCCTGGAGGGACTTTCCCTGCCGGATACACGATGGACGGGTGGCAGAACTGGAGAGTCATGTGCCTGGCGGGACTGTCGATCGAGGACGCTGAAGATATCTACCTATTCGGAACCATGATAACAGGGTTCTTGCTGATCGGAGCTGGCATGGCCCTGACTTATCGGAGAATTGAGAGAGCGGAACCGGCTGTTCAAACCCCCCCAAGGCTGCCCGCTGGAATCGAAGCGACGAGACGAGTCACGACCTCTCACAACGAACGCAGCATGGTTAACACCTTGGAGATGCTTACAGCTGCTGTGAAGGCTCAAAACAACACCATTGAGCGTATGGTGGGATACATCAGAGAGGGCCCTGCTCAAAATGATAACCTTGAGCGAAAGTTGGATCACATCACAGAACGGATCACTGCAGTTGTGAGGTCTCAGAATCAAAAGAATGATAACACCACGGATCAGAAGTTTGATACCATCATGGGGAGGCTCGCGGCTCTCCAACGGGAGATCGAGAGACCAGCATCAGAGTGTTAAAGATCAGCTTTGAAAATTCTCGTGAGCTGAAAGAAAATCAACAATATCAACAAATTCGGGATCAAAATGCAGACACCACCACGGCGCCAGCTGCACAGGCCCAAGGCTGAAGCCGGACAAACACTCCCTGATAACGACTGTGTGATGACTATTCTCCCCATCCCATGCAAGGCCACCTGGATTGGCTGGAGGACTGTTTACTTAGCCTGATAGGGCGAAGGACACTGTCTCAGCTGAACTATGGACACGCACACACACACACTTACACTGATAAGCACTCACTCATCTCCCCTTCCCTTTCCAACGCCTTCGATGCTTGTTACCTCCCGGAAACACGAGGCGGGTCTGGGCCCGCGCTGGCGAGTCGGCGCAGTGGCAGGATGTCTGCTGTGTTGCCTGGGATTACTCCTCATCCCCCTACCCAACCCTGTGGCTTGTTATGTCTTCACAATGTTGTGCTGTGAACATTCATGTGCTTTTTTTGTGCAGAGGAGTTTTTTTGTTTCCTGTTCTCGTGCTGTCCTACCATGAAAGCACAGCATGAGTAGAGGTCTCTTTTTTTTCCTCTTGTACCTTCCCATTGTGTGTACATTTCAGTGTTTTTTCCGTAACTCTGCCGATCTCCGACTTGTAACCCCCATGTAATGTCTGTGTTATGTGTGTAAGGTCGGGGGGGGGGGGGGGGGGGGGGGGGGGGTGTCTCATTTCACTGCGGGGCAACCTGTATGTGACAAATAAACTCTGATTCTTCTGATTCTGATTCTGTTCCCACCTTCTGCTCTTAACTTAACGCGATCTTTCCGTTTTCGAGTTTTCGAGATGATTTTGGAGTATATCTTCGCAGTAGCGATTGACCGCAAAGTAAAGCTACTGAAAATGTACAACCCCACATCCGGTCTCAAACCAGGAAGTTAGCATTTTCTCGTGCACAGGGTCAATTCCTCTTTGTATTTGTTCTTCCGAGGAGTGTCACCTGGACAAACTCAGGGCTATTCTAGGGCCTTTGTTATTATTTGACTCCATAGAAATAAAACTGAATTGAATCAAACAAAAACTCCCAAACAGCTAAAATACTTTGCTTTATTCTCTTGTTTAACAAATACGTTGAAGTCCATCCATAACAACACAGCTGAGATCTCCTTTTTAATCAAGTGTTTACATCCTTTGTACAGATCTGTATACAAAACAATCATTTACGTCCCATAGAAGTCTAGTTACACGTAACTATACAAGAACTCGTAAATGAAAGAAACATAAAACACATGATCACAGGTGATAACAAAAAAAGAGAAAGAATTCATGTGTTAGTGATGTTTTTGCAGCCCTAATGGCTCATGTTGGAGAAACAAACTGAGGTACGTGGAAAGTTCACATACACAAGTCGGCGTGAGCGCACACACAGAGAGGAAAACACAACTGAACCATCTGGTGTGTTTGCTGTTTCTGCTTTCATCATTTCTGCTGCTTTGTCAGGCTGGGGGTCTCTCAGTGACATGGTTGAGGTGAAGTATGACGAGTCTGCCCTGATTCATTCCATCGAGACAAAGGGGAAAGAAAGCTGTTGTTAACAAACTCTATGGTGATGTGGCATTTAGCTCTGATTCACACTCATGTGAAGCTACAGCCTCCCCCTTTAGTCTCTGTCATCCTTCAGTTCCTGCAAAAACAAAACAAAGCGAGACAAAACATCCACCCTTCTTTTACAGGCTGGGTGAATTGTTTGTGGGCATTTACTAATCCTAAAGTCGGTACCGTTTTTGTCTCAGTATCAAGTCAGTTAAAACTTTTAGTCATCAGTCCAGTCACATGCATACATCCAGACACATTCATACCAGATATTGCTGATAATGGAGTCTCACACAAAACCTATTCGAGCCTCCATCACCAGCAAGATGACGTCATCATTTTAAAGGAAAACAGTTCCTTGTTTTTTGGACTGGATTGACTCGCTGCAATCCTTTTAGCCTCAGGACTTCTCATGTGATCAATGTCCCATATAAGTGAATTTCTCCAGAGCCCATTATAATCATGGAGAAAAATACTTTGCAACTGTTTTCACTAAGAATGTTTTATAGCGCTTTAAAGTTCAATCTCTCAGGCCTGGATTAAAGAGCTGATTTGTTAAATCAGGAACTCACAAAATACCAAAATATCACCACCGGTGGATCACTCCTCTCAGATGTTCTTATTTCAGTGCACTGTAACAAAAGCAAAAACAAACGTAACCAATAAAATACTCATATAATAACAAATACTGGGACCCGTTAGAAACATGTCCAAGCATAAAACCACCTTTCTCTCTCTTAGAGAAAGAAAACAATCCAAACCTCACTGATAAAATCAACCTAGTATTAAGCAAAACCCAAAATCAACCAAAACTTCACCAGAAAGTTTTTCTCTGTCCTGGGACAATATAGTGTAGGCATACAGGTACCGTAACTTCTTTTGCACTGACAAAAAACATGTTGGACTTATTTGATTCAATAGTGGACACTAGTTGCACACAAATGTTTTGCTTTGGTAAAAACTTAAACAACTGAGTTAAATCAACACAACCTTTTCATTTTCAGTAAACCTGTGCATTTTGGGGTTAGGGTTAGGGTTAGGGTTCATAAAACACGATTAAAACATGTTCAGATGGAGTAAATTGAGCTCCTGGAATATTTTAATCCTTCACAATTCTGTCATTTTATTTCAACACTATTCAATAACTTTTATCCAAATTCTACTTGGTCCCTTAAATACTACATGTTGTCTTCATATTGCATACGGTTCAACAAAGTCTAGATTCTGGTTACCATAAAAATTGAATGGGTCTACAACAACTACCATCCTCCTATCTTTATCCTGATTGCAGGAGGGCTGGGAAATAACCCTGAAGTGATAGGTTACGAGGCAGGGTGCACCCCGAACAGGTCACCAGTCTATCACCTAGAAACAAACAACCATTTACACTTACATTCACGGATAATTTAGAATCATCAATTAACCTAGCTCTAACAGCTGCATGACTTTTCACTGTGGCAGGAAACCAGAATACCCAGAGAGAAACCACTGCAAACTAGCCAGACTGTGGACTTGCACCCAGGACCTTCTTACTGTGGAGCAACAGCACTCACCAGCATGCCAACAATGTAGGAAATACAGGGAAGCTATAATTTCCTGTTGAATTTTGTACAGATCTTTAAAGCCTGAGGCAATTGTGTTAAATACACGTGGGATGCTTACGTGAATCCAAGGGCTGGCCCCCTTTTCTTTTTTTTTTTCTTTTTTTTCTTTTTTCCTCCTTCAATTAAATCTTAATCACAAAAATGTGGTGCTCCGAAATACGACTCACACCGTTAATTCATCATTTTCACTCTGTACCACTGCTCCTTATCAGGCTGTGTGAAGCACAGTAAACAATTCAGTCGAGGCCTTGAGCCATAAACAGACATCACTCACAGACATTGTTTTCATAACCAAACTGCTTTAGACCTTGTCCCCTAAATCTACACAAATGCCCTCTGGGTGACATGAAATGCATTTAACCAATTAACAATCAATGGCTTCTTGTTGTTGTAACAAATTCTGTATTTGGACGTTTGTGTGCAGCATTTTGCGTATCAGCATAGCATTTGTTAGTAAAGCATTCTTCATTGCATCAGCATGTGTGTATCACTCTTCATTGCACAAACATGTGTATGTGTGTATGTGTGTATGGATCACTTCTCAGTGAATTGAATCAGCATTTCAATTTGTGTGCGTGTGTGTGTGTCATTTCTCACTCAATCAATGAGTGCATATGTGTTCATATGTGTGTTTCTCTTGATTCTGAGGCAGTGTATGTAGATGTGTGTGTATGTGTGTGTTTGTGTTCATCACTTTCCTGTTCTGGTGTTCTGGGTAAACCAGGGCCTGAAGCCCCTGGGGTCCTGCCTCCCCCTTTTCAGTCCGTTTGAGTCCCTTGGTGCTGCTGCCCAAAGTTCTGTCCATACTGGTTCTGGCCCCAATTGAGGCAGTCCTTTTCTCCAGTGTCCTGCATCTTCTCCTTGTCCAGCTCCTCCTTAACTTGACCCTTTTTGCTTCTGTAGCTCCTTCAGGGTTTACTCCTGCTGTTGGAGCTTCTCGTCAGGTTTGGCAACCTCCTGCTCCAGCAAGCTCCGGCCTGATTTCAAGTCCTGTATCTGGGACTCTAAGCCTGACTGATGGGTTTGATTAGCAGCCAGCTCCTCCTGAGCCAGTTTCTGCTCTGATGTCTTGAGCTCTCACTAAGGGCAGAAACCTCAGAGGCTTGTCCGTACACGTCAGATTGAAGTTTATTGATGTTTTCCTTGCTTTGCTCCACGGCCTTCTGCAGCTCTGCTGTTTGGCTCTTCTCAGAGGTCAGCTCCTGGCTGAGCCCCGACACCTGTGCCTTCAGCTTATGTTCTTCTGCTGCTTTTGTCCAATCTGAGGTGACTTCTGACCTCAGTTACTACTCGTGTCTCTGGCACGCCCTTTTTGCTGCCCGATCATCCGTGTTGGTCCGTCACTGTCCTGCACAGTTTTAATGCAGAGTTGTTAAGGTCAGCATTCTTTTGCTCGGCCTCACTTTTCATCCGGGCTTAATAGGCATCTCGTCACAGCTCTGTCAGCTGAAGCTGTCTGGAAATCTCCCCCGTGTAGTGAAACGGGCCTTGGATTTAACGTTCTCCGTCTCCGCTGCATGAGATCATTTTCCTGCAACACTGTTGACATTCTCAGGCTGTTGTTGTGGGTCCAGCTGCTGTAGCATTTGGTCAGGGTCACATCAAAGATGGTAGAGGGGAGAGCAAAGATGGTAGAGGGGAGAGCAGGAGTCCAGGTCAGCCTCGGCTTTCCGGGCCGACAAAGCAGCCTGTAATTAAGCATAAAGAGAAAAAACAAAAACAAAACAAAAACAGACAAACAGGAAAAGGATGTTGTTTTGGCTGTGTTATTCAGAGAGGGGAGAAACACCGGGCCAGGCCCTGTGTCAGCCTTCTCCCCCCCTTTTTTTTGTTTTTTCTCACTATATAATCAAGTCATAACCCACCAAGTTGACAGGACAACACAGGTACATGTTAAAATTCTTAAGATCATGTTTAATAATTCAAAAAAGGAATTTTCTTTCATTCAGTACTCACTTGTATTAATCAATCAGAAGAAAACATGTCACAATTTGACTCTTTTTGTTATGCTGAGTGAATGGACTCTATGGCAGAACACACACACACAGTGCAGAAAATGCAGGGAGTGCTCTTTATTAGTAGTGTCAAAGTTATTTACACGGGATGAAATTATAATTCAATTCAATTCAATTTTATTTATATAGCGCCAAATCACAACAAAAGTCGCCTCAAGGCGCTTCATAGATACAGAGAAAAACCCAACAATCATATGACCCCCTATGAGCAAGCACTTTGGCGACAGTGGGAAGGAAAAACTCCCTTTTAACAGGAAGAAACCTCCGGCAGAACCAGGCTCAGGGAGGGGCGGCCATCTGCTGTGACCGGTTGGGATGAGAGAAGGAAGACAGGATAAAAGACATGCTGTGGAAGAGAGACAGAGGTTAATAACAGATATGATTCAACACAGAGAGGTCTGTTAATACATAGTGAGCGAGAAAGGTGACTGGAAAGGAAAAACTCAATGCATCATGGGAATCCCCCGGCAGCCTACATCTATTGCAGCATAACTAAGGGAGGATTCAGGGTCACCTGGTCCAGCCCTAACTATATGCTTTAGCAAAAAGGAAAGTTTTAAGCCTAATCTTAAAAGTAGAGATAGTGTCTGTCTCCCGAATCCAAACTGGAAGCTGGTTCCACAGAAGAGGGGCCTGAAAACTGAAGGCTCTCCCTCCCATTCTACTTTTAAATACTCTAGGAACAACAAGTAGGCCTGCAGAGCGGGAGCGAAGTGCTCTAATAGGGTGATATGGTACTACAAGGTCATTAAGATAAGATGGGGCCTGATTATTTAAGACCTTGTATGTGAGGAGCAGGATTTTGAATTCAATTCTGGATTTAACAGGAAGCCAATGAAGGGAAGCCAAAACAGGAGAAATATGCTCTCTCTTTCTAGTCCCTGTCAGTACTCTTGCTGCAGCATTTTGGATTAGCTGAAGGCTTTTCAGTGAGTTTTTTGGACATCCTGATAATAATGAATTGCAGTAGTCCAGCCTGGAAGTAATAAATGCATGAACTAGTTTTTCAGCGTCACTCTGAGACAGGACATTTCTAATTTTAGAGATGTTGCGCAAATGGAAGAACGCAGTCTTACATATTTGTTTAATATGTGCGTTGAAGGACATATCCTGGTCAAAAATGACTCCAAGGTTCCTCACAGTGTTACTGGAGGCCAAGGTAATGCCATCCAGAGTAAGAATCTGGTTAGATACCATATTTCTAAACTTTTCAGCGCCGAGTACAATGACCTCAGTTTTATCTGAGTTACGAAGCAGAAAGTTAGTGGCCATCCAAGTCTTTATGTCTTTAAGACATTCCTGCAGTTTAACTAATTGGTGTGTGTTGTCTGGCTTCATGGACAGATAGAGCTGGGTGTCATCTGCATAGCAGTGAAAATGTATGCTATGTCTTCTAATGATGCTGCCTAGGGGAAGCATGTATAATGTAAACAGAATTGGTCCTAGCACTGAACCCTGTGGAACTCCATAATTAACCTCAGTGTGTGAAGAGGACTCTCCATTTACATGCACAAATTGGAGTCTATTAGATAGATATGATACAAACCACTGCAGTGCAATACCTGTAATACCTACAGTATGTTCTAATCGCTCTAATAGGATATTATGGTCAACAGTATCGAATGCTGCACTAAGGTCAAGAAGGACAAGCACAGAGATGAGTCCACTGTCAGAGGCCATAAGAAGATCATTTGTAACCTTCACTAAAGCTGTTTCTGTGCTGTGATGAACTCTGAAACCTGACTGAAACTCTTCAAATAAACCATTCCTCTGCAGATGATCTGTTAGCTGTTTGACAACTACTCTTTCAAGGATTTTTGATATGAAAGGAAGGTTGGAGATTGGCCTATAATTAGCTAAGACTGCTGGGTCTAGAGATGGCTTTTTGAGTAAAGGTTTAACTGCAGCCACCTTGAAGGCCTGTGGTACATAGCCGATTATTAGAGATAGGTTGATCATATATAAGATCGAAGAATTAATCAATGGCAGGACTTCTTTGAGCAGTTTTGTAGGAATGGGGTCTAAAAGACACGTTGATGGTTTGGAGGAAGTAATTATTGAAGTTAACTCAGAAAGATCGATTGGAGAAAAAGAGTCTAACTTAACATCAATGGTACTAAGAGTAGCTGTAGATAATATTACATCTGTGGGATGATTATTGGTAATTTGTTCTCTAATGATAAAAATTTTATTTGTGAAGAAGTTCATGAAGTCATCACTAGTTAACGTTAAAGGGATGGTTGGCTCAAAAGAGCTCTGACTTTTTGTCAGCCTGGCTACAGTGCTGAAGAGAAACCTGGGGTTGTTCTTATTTTCTTCAATCAGTGATGAGTAGTAAGCTGTTCTGGCTTTGCGGAGGGCTTTCTTATAAAGCAACAAACTATTTCTCCAGGCTAAATGATGATCCTCTAAATTTGTGACACGCCATTTCCTCTCCAGATTACGAGTCATCTGCTTTAGGGTACGTGTTTGAGAATTATACCACGGGGTCAGGTACTTCTGATTAGAGACCTTAGTTTTCACTGGAGCTAAAGTTTCCAGAGTCGTACGTAGTGAGGAGGTGAAATTATTAACAAGATAATCGACCTCTGTTGGGGTAGCGTTCAGATAGCTGCTCTGCTCTGTGTTGGTACAGGGCATTGACGATGATAACAGTGGCTGGATTATATTCTTAAACTTAGTTACAGCGCTTTCAGAAAGACATCTACTTTGATAAAGTCCACTCTCCACTGCTGCGTAATCAATTATTGTAAATGTAAATGTTATCAAGAAATGATCAGACAGGAGAGGGTTTTCAGGAAACACTGTTAAATGTTCAGTTTCTATGCCATATGTTAAAACAAGATCTAGAGTGTGATTAAAGTGGTGGGTGGGTTCTTTTACATTTTGAGAGAAACCAATTGAATCTAACAACAGATTAAATGCCATGTTGAGGCTGTCATTTTTAGCATCAACATGGATGTTAAAATCACCCACAATAATTATTTTATCTGAGCTCAGAACTAAATTAGGTATAAAGTCTGAGAAATCAGACAGAAACTCTGTGTAAGGCCCAGGTGGACGATAGATGATAACAAGTAAGACTGGTTTCTGAGTTTCACAGCTGGGGTGGACAATGTTAAGCATCAGGCTTTCAAATGAATTAAAAGTCTGTCTTGGTCTTTCATTAATTAATAGACTGGTGTGAAAAATTGCTGCCACACCGCCCCCTCGACCTGTGCTTCGAGATTTCTGGTAGTTAGAATGACTCGGGGGTGTTGATTCATTTAAACTAACATAATCATCCTGCTGCAACCAGGTTTCTGTAAGGCAGAGTAAATCAATTTGTTGATCAATTATTAAGTCATGTACTAACAGAGACTTGGAGGAGAGAGACCTAATATTTAATAATCCACATTTTACTGTTTTACTCTTTGGTTCAGATGTGGATACTGTATTGTTCTTTCTTTGTAAATGTTTAAGTTGTTTGTTGCTGGTTTTTAGTTTGTTTTTTGTCTTTTTGGAAGCTGACACAGTCTCTATGGAGATGGGTTTTTGGGGGGGTAGCAGGAGGAGAGAAGCTGCAGAGGGGCGTGTAAGACTTCAACTCTGCTTCCTGGTCCCAACTCTGGATAGTCATGTTTTGAGGGGTTTAATAAATTTGTCCATATTTCTAGAAATGAGAGCTGCTCCATCCAAAGTGGGATGGATGCCGTCTCTCCTAACAAGACCAGGTTTCCTCCAGAAGGTTTGCCAATTATCTATGAAGCCCACATCATTTCTGGGACACCACTCAGACAGCCAGCAAATTAAGGAGAACATGCGGCTAAACATGTCACTCCTGGTCTGATTGGGGAGGGGACCAGAGAAAACTACAGAGTCCGACATTGTTTTGGCAAAGTTGCACACCGATTCAATATTGATTTTAGTGACCTCCGATTGGCGTAACCGGGTGTCATTACTGCCGACGTGAATTATGATTTTACTGAATTTACGTTTACCCTTAGCCAGCAGTTTTAAATTTCCTTCAATGTCGCCTGCTCTGGCCCCTGGAAGACAATTGACTATGGTTGCCGGTGTCTCTAGCTTCACATGTCTGAGAACAGAATCACCAATTACCAGAGTTTGACCCCCAGCGGGTGTGTCACCGAGTGGGGAAAAATGGTTAGACAAATGAACGGGTTGGTGGTGTACCTGGGGCTTCTGTTTAGGACTATGCTTCCTCCTCACCGTTACCCAGCCGCCCTCTTTCCGCAGCTGCTTGGGATCTGCCGGGGAAAAGCTAGCGGGGCCTACGCTATCTTCGGCTGCACCAGCTACAGGGGCCTGGCTAGCTAAGGGTGAGTGAAGGGTGCGAAGCCAAGTCTCCATTTCAGTAATCCTGGCCTCCAGAGCTGCAAATATGCTACATTTGTTACAGATATCATTACTGCTAAAGGAGGCCGAGGAGTAACTAAACATCTGACACAATGAGCAAGAAAGTGCAGGAGGGACAGGTGAAGTAGCCATGGTGCTAACGAGTCGGCTACGAGCTAAGCTAGCGAAACAGTACAGAGACAGTGAGTGAATACTTTGGCTATAAATTAGGTAGTGAGTACACAGAAAGTGTGCTTCGGATGAAGCACGTGAAGATTATACTATGAAAAAAGAATGTATTTAAAAGTTGTTAATTAAACTGCTAAGCAAATAAGCTACTCAGAAACACCACTGTGTTTGAGCAGGAACAGGAAGTGATACTATACCACAGAGCGAGCGAACACCAAGTGACAGCGCCACCGACAGGAAGGAAGCGTTGTTCATGAAGATAGTTCTTCAGAGGGACAAACAGAGGGAAACCAGGGGAGGAGGCTGACACGTATTCGGAGGGAAAGGGGTTACCCGCGCACGCAGGGTGGATGTATAAGAAAAAAAAAAACGAAACTTTAGAGGGAGATGCCAAACCACCGGTAAGAAACAGCAATAAACATGGGGAGAGTTGGAGAGCTCACTTGTCACACTGGCTGTACGGGCTCGGGCGGGGATTCTCGGGATGTGGGAGAAACGCTGTAAATGATCTCCGTAGTGATCCCGGAAATGCGGCTTCATAAACAGCTGACAGGTAAGCGGGTGATGGATCCGGCTGAGGATACAGGACAACAGGTAAGCAAACAAAATCCAAGACATAGGTTGGCCGTAATGCACACCGCGAAGAATTAAACACGTTACCACTCGAGGAGGTGGCAATACTCCGACACCAGACGTCAGTCGCGCTGCTCCTAAGTAACGCTCCATCAAATGACGTCTGATGCACCGCCGGTGTGTCAGCATCCCGTGACACACCACCCCGCCTACCTGAGCTGAAAACAGAAGCAGACCCCGTGACACCACACCAGAGAAACCCCACCAACTCCTAACACTTTTAACCACTAAATTTGTTGTTTCATCACTGGTTTGTCATACCAGTGTCTTTCTTTTTGAAGTCAAGTTGTTGTCCTGCAACCCAGAGAGTTTATTTGTTAGTAATGGATAAACTTTATCATTTAACAACAGGTGTATACTAAGTTTCGCTGCTTTAACCTTGCTGGAAAATTTTCACGTGTTCATGAATGTAAGCTGTTTCTTCATTGCGTGTGTGTGCGTTTGTGGGTGGGTTATTTTAACTTTTTTTTTTTTCTCCAACAAGGCATTTCTCTAATTGTGTGTGTTTTTAATTTTGTTTCCCAAATTTTGATTTCCCACCTTAAATAACAGCATTCCATGTCTTCAGCCAGGAATTAGAGCTTGCTTGTGAGATTCAGGGACACATGGTGCCAAAAACAATTCAGTGAAAAACTTGCCTGAAAATTTCCAGTGATGGTAACCGATAACTGGAGGAGAAGATGTCCTTTAAGCCTCTTTTTCGGGTGGGGACAAAGTGAGAGGTCAAGCTGTAAAAATTTGAGCCAAAGCTTGGCCTGTCTGTCGTCCCAATTTTGTTAATCTATCCTTTTGCTGCTGTACTCAGGTTTCCAGGTTGAGAGAAATCCACCTGTATTAAGAGACTAAAACATTCATTTACTATTTTTCTTACAACATCCATTTGGTTCATCTGCCTAGATTTTACTCTCTCTCTTGGTGCATAGTTCACACAGTCAGGCAGTTGCCTTTTATGGGCATGCAAGTTTCCGGTCACTTACCCCCAGCAGCTGCAAAGCTGTCTCTCCCATATCAAAACCCAGCCAAACATTAAACATTCACCGTAGTCATTCAAAACTTTATTTGTAATATTATAATCAGCAAATCAGCGTTTTAATTACAGGCATGTATCATTGTTTGCAAATCATACTTATAAAACTCAATAACACGCTAAACAGGAAGTCCTGTATGGGCTTCAAAGCAGCCACCTCATTTGCATGTTCACACACTATCTAAAAATAGCTCTCAGCGCTGCAGCGCGCTGTCGTCACACACAGCCTCGTTTCACACTCAACTCTCTATCTTACATTTACAAAGACGTCTTATATTTACAATCACTCTCAGGCCTGAAAGTTTTAGCGCCTACACAATTTTGACAAATTTAAGATAACGGGTCCAACCGAAGAAAGTCCAACTTTTTTGTAATCAATTAACCAGTATCAGCCTCTAACTGTATCTGGCCTCATCTCTAAAGTCCCTAACTCAATTTAAAGTGTCCAAAAAAGCGCAGATACCGTTCAACACGGTAAGGAGCCTCTAACTCCTAGCTTGTTCCAGGATGCCCTGTACCCCACAGTCAAGCCAAACTGAACTAACCCTGTTCGCCAACAGGTCAAGGTCGCGCGTCCGCGGCCAGGAGGGAGCGTAACCTCCGGGCTATGCGCCTCTTAGTGGCCTCTAACCACCGTTCTCACAAATTTTATAATACTTTTAAACCGCCGTCAACCCTCTAAAACAAGAGTATGACTGACGCAGATGCAACGTTATGGACAATGGAGCCTCTAACTCTCAACATGGCCAACACAGATGCAATCCTTTAGACCAATGGAGCCTCTAACTCACAAAATGACCAATTCCCTATCAAACTACCTGAGCCTCTAACTCAGTATTATTTTCCTTTACCTTGAGCCTCTAACTCAGTATTATTTTCCTTTATCTTGGGCCTCTAACCCAGTATTGTAACTTATAAGCTTATTTCAAGTTTCAAAACTCATGAGATTTTTCATCAAAATCAAAACAGGCCTTCACCAGTAATTTCAGTGAGTAGACTTTTAATTTATACAGTCCAATTTGGCACAGTTTGGATTTACATTCAACAGGTTGTGCCTCACCTTTAGATGTGCCGGCTTGCCCACTCACGTCAGACCACTGGCTCGTGCCTGCCCGTTCAACCACCTCGGACCGTCCAAAACCTCCAAAACTTCCTCCCCAATACCACAGGACGAGCCCCCAAAACTGTTACGGATTCAAATATTGGGGATGGATACAAGAGGAAAACCAAAAATAACCACACTGGTCCGGCCGGGTCAAGTCAAACGATGATTTAATGAACACACGCGTTGGAGATGGACACCATACAGCAGACAGCATCAGATCTCAAAATGGTGGAGCCTTGATCAAACTTTTATAGCCTCTAGTGGCCCCCACCTAATCATAAAAGCCTAAACATTCACATTCTTTCTCACACACAGCGCCTAAGCTACGACCTTGGCTCCCTGTTTATCTGCTCCTGCAGATAAACAGGGAGCAGTATGCTCTGTTCTCTTCTAACCAGACAAATAAGGCGATGACTTTCTGTGAACAGTATTTTCTTATAACTCAGCAGTATAATGCATCATAAAACAATATCATTCATTCACAATAAATCAGCAGTCTAATATAATGCAAATCAGTTTACCAAATGTAATAGTTATCACCTTCTTCTAATTCAGGAGAATAATGCAAACTAAAACTACATAATAATTCACAATCTTTAATTAGGGGTCTAACATGGCATAAAATAATATTATAATCCGACACCTTCTAAAAGTTCCTAGAGCCAGAAAAAAGACAATTGCAGAGCGTGCTTTTTCTTTTCGTGCCCCGTTTCTGTGGAACACCTCCCTCAAGATATTAGGCAGGCTGCTCTGTGGGGGTTTTTAAAACTAAGCTGAAGACACATTTGTTCACCCTATCTTACATTCTATGGCTTTTAGTTTTTAAATTTTTACTGTTTTTAACTTGTATTGTGTCTTTTACCTGTATTGCTATGTATCGCTTTTATTTTATTTTCAAATAGTTGTACAAGACTTTGTTTGAAAGCGCTTTATAAATAAAGTTATTATTATTATTATTATTATTAACTGGCTGTTTTTATCTGGATTTATCTGACAGGGACAGAGTTCATGTTCATGGACATCAGGATAAAAACAGAAGATGGAAACCTGCCAGATTTGAGCTAAACTGCTTATGTGTAGTCCCTGGGCAGGTCACATGACTCTATCCAACATACAAAGACACACAGACACACAAGAAAAGCCAGAGAAACAAAGACAAATCCAAACAAGCCATCATACTGAGTTAAAGTGATCACAGGTCTGCTTTGTTGGAGCCTTCAAAGTTTCACGCCCCTCTGGTCATGTGATCATGTGATTTGTAGGAACTTTGGCTCATCTGAGCCTTTTCAGTGTGGCCTCACAAAACTATCACGACCACAACAACCGTGAAAATAGTTGGATGGACGTTGCTGCTCAGTCACAGCTGGTCAATGTTCTTCATTAGCAATTTAGCAAAGCTGATGATGGTGATGTGCGTGTCTGTGTGAGTGAAAGACAGAGAGACACTTTTTGTGTTATAACCTTCATGTTATGGACGCACAGTGTGAGCACTCAGGTCACATCAGCGCATCGGGTCGTATAGTGTAAGAACCTGCATCGTAACCCATGAACTTCTAATTCAATCGTACAGTTTGAGCAGAATCTGAATCACAGCTCAAGTGTGAGAATTTTAAAGCAAATCTAAAATTAACCAGGAGCCAATGTAAGAAAATAAAACAGGGCTAATGTGAGCTCGCTCCCCAGAGGCTGTCAGGAGTCTGTTTCATGGAGGCGTCACACACATGATTTATGGTTTTCCTCAGTCAGAAGCAGAGACTGAGTTGCATAAATGCAGTTTATTCATATTCAGCATGCTGTGGTTTATGTAACAGGAAAATATGACAGTATAAATAAAGACAAAGTGTTCATGTCACTGCCCCAGAAACCCTCTACAGTCTGTTACGGAGGTGCATCAGTCTAATTTAGCTTTACAAGAACAGCAGTTCTTAAACCTGCCACAAGGTGGAGCTCCGACACAAGGGATGGAAGTATCTCTGCTGTCCACACAGTGTGACACACACACAGACACACTGTTCACAGTCACATAAAGCATTGAAGGAAACACTTGTATGTAAGTTCAAAGTAGAAACAACATGTGCATCAGTGTGTCTAAGTACAATCATCTTAAACATGATATAGTCAAACCCCTGTCCATGTGATGCACAGTCAGAACAGTAGGGGATGTTTTTTTCTTTAGTCCCTCACAGGGGTCATCACTGCAGTCAGCCAGGGTGACCATCTCCCTGACTGCTCCTGCTGCCCTCCAACATCTCCAGCTTCAATGGACCTTCATGGACATACTGACATAAACTGATCTGTAGAAGAAAATGTAGAAAAATTAGTTATATGATAAAACATGTTTATGATAGTTTAAGATATATTTCATACCATCTCCCTGACTGCTCCTGCTGCCCTCCAACATCTCCAGCTTCAACGGACTTCTGGATTATTTTCCAAATGTTAATTATCCAACTCATTTCCTGTCATATTTGATATATTACACTGACATGTTTTTCACCTTATTTAGCCTCTTGTTGTAACATTGTTAAGTCTGTGTTTTGGCGTTTTGTCTTTCGGGTGAAAGACAAAACCGAAAGACAAAACGCCAAAACACAGACTTAACAATGTGGTGTATGCTGTACAGTGCAGCGAGGAATGCCCAGACCTCTACATTGGAGAGACCAAACAGCCACTTCACAAGCGCATGGCACAACACAGAAGAGCCACCTCCACAGGACAAGATTCAGCTGTCCATCTGCATCTTAAGGATAAAGGACACTCTTTCGAGGATGCCAATGTTCACATTTTGGACAGAGAGGACAGATGGTTTGAAAGAGGAGTGAAAGAAGCCATCTATGTCCACTGTGAGCGACCATCTTTGAACAGAGGCGGTGGTTTACGACACCAACTCTCTGCCATCTATAATCCAGTTTTGAGATCCCTTCCCAGACGCCTTAACGCCCACTCACACCCTGGGCCATCTGACCTCAGGAATTCGCATGATAAGGTGGGGCCAGGTTTCACAATGAACTCACCTGAAACTCTGGCTGATTGGGACCCACACCCAGTTCCACAC
Organism: Neolamprologus brichardi; assembly: GCF_056152115.1. Lineage (NCBI taxonomy): Eukaryota > Metazoa > Chordata > Actinopteri > Cichliformes > Cichlidae > Neolamprologus > Neolamprologus brichardi. The sequence goes on along the minus strand of NC_142112.1, from coordinate 284,145 downwards.
CTTGGCTCAGGCGATTAGAGGATCATCAGGGGGTCCTTTTGTCCCTCCGTGGGGGGATACTCCCACTAGGTTTATATCTGGGACTCTCCACCATTTGACCTTAGAACTGAAGAAGCCTCTCGGATGAGAGGTGAAACGTCTTCAAGTAACTTAAAGAAGTCCAGACGCCTTTCTTTTCAAGCTCCTTTGACCAGAGAGAACCAAGTGAAAGTGAACAAACACCTGTAACTGTGAGCAGCACGACTCTCGATCCGATGATGTTTCCCTGGCTCCAGGCCACACAGCTGTATCTGTCTCTCTCTGTGGGGCGTTTAAGGGTCAGGCTGAACTGTCCGCTTTTCACACGCTCGTCTTTCTTTCACTCGGTCTCTGTGATGCTGCTCCTGTTTGTCAGGCTTCTCAGGACGGTGCCACCACTCCAACTGAGTGTCCTCAGGCAGTCGGACAGACTCCGCCCCCTGCTGCACCTCCACCTGACACTCTGAGAGAACAGCAAACACAGCATGAGGTGTACAGACAGCAGCAGGTTTCAGAGGTGTAGAGAAAGCTGAAGCCGATCAGAGCAGAGGATGGAGGCCATGTCCACACTAACACGTTTTCCTTCTAAAAGCTTCTTTTTCTCTCCGTTTTGGCCTCCGTCCACACTGAGACGGCGTTTTTGGTCAAGGAAAACTGAGCTTTTTGAAAAGGCAGTTTTCATGTTGCAATCTGGACTGCAAAAACTGAGCCCTTTGAAAACAATGATGCATTTTAGTCATATGATACAGTCATGTGACCAATTAAACTGAGTGGGTGGACGGCATTATACAGCTGTTCTTTTGTTTGCTCTCAATTTTGACAGCCCTCTTAAAGATTAATATCAGTTTATACATGCTGCAGATAGCTCCAGATAAAACTTTTCCTCCACATTTTGCAGCGAAGCTTCAAAGGGCCGGAAAGTAAATAAACGGAACATGGAAATGACTTTCTGTGTGAGGCTTCAGTGTTAGTGGAGCCGCTAAAAGTGGTGGATCTAAATCTTCACCTCAAAGTGCGTTCGCATACAAGTAGAAGGGGAGTGAGTGGGTCAGCGCTCAGGGCACAGACACTAAGTTGGCCTTAAACACACCATTTATTTCCATGGAAACAGACACAACCAGAGTTACAGTGTAAATCCCCCTATACAATAAAAAGAGTCTCAACATGCTAAAAACCAGCCGCAGAAATAACTCTACACTGTCAACACAAAGGCTAAACTAATGTTTCCATAGGCTAAAATTCCCATAATCCCACAGTCCAGCCACACGCGGGCAAATGTTCCTTATCTGAAACAGGACAGGAATTTCTCTTCCGGGATGGAAACCACGCCGGAACAAGGGGGCGGGGCTCCTGTCGCAGACCTGTCTCCTCCTGACAGCGCGTCACAGTCCCGCCCCACTCCACACCTGAACACGGCCTCCGTCGTAGCACCGCCAGATGCAGGCAGAGGGACACCCCGGCCCTGCTGTGGATTGCATCGCCTCCCACTATGCTGGCTTGCGCGCGTTTCTTTTCCTCCTGCTCGCCTTTCGTGCGTCGCCTTCCCATCTCTGCGCTCACTATCCCCTTTAACAGGTCAGCCTGGCGGCTGATAGGCCGCCTCGGGGAACGCCCCCACCTCCACAGGTGCCTACTATTGTCCACTTAGTCCACAGTGGATTAAAAGAATATTGTGCAACAACACTAAAACACACAATATAAATATCAGGATAAAACCTGAGATTTAAATATCAATAAACAAACATATAAATATGACAATAAAATCATGCAAGTAAAATCAACAATATGTACCAATGCACAGTCTGATCAAACTGTGTGACATTAGCATGTTTCAGACAGCTGTGACATTAAAGATCTAATCAAACTAATAATGAATCACTTTGTTTGTGCAGCAGCGTCAGGAAATGTTCAGGAGCTCGTCTCTTCCTTCCAGCTGCTCTGATGGATCAATAAACCTGTGATAATGTTGTAAAGTGAGTTTGTTTCTGCACTGTGTGAACTTGACACACACACTGAGTCAGTTTCTGGAGCATCCAGCACACAGTCTGACTGCAGCTCTGCTGGACCTGAGCGATCCCTCTGATCTTCTTCTTTCTAATCCTGTCCATCCTGCTCACCTCCAACCAAACTCTCAGCATCTTCAGCTCTGCCACCTGCAGCTCCTCCTGTCTGTGTGCCACCGTCTCCAAACCATCACAGCAGGTCTCACTGCCATCTCCTCCTCTTCACTCTTACTGCTCTCCTCCTGTCATAGATCAATCAGCCCTGACCTCCTCCTCATCTCTCCTTGCTTGTACTTTCTCTTCTCTCCAGACTCTCCTCCTCACTCTCACTACAGATCATAACTTTGTCTGCAAACATCAGAGTGTTCATCAGCACTGCAAACGATAAAGGGCTCAGAGCCACCTCTTTGTGACCCCCACTGCCTGAGCCTGTGAGTATTTAGAAAGTAGAAGGACAGAAACTCCAGGTGTGGACGAGGCTCGTTGCATCATCCCCAAAAACAGCTGCTACTGTGATTGCTGCTGAAGGTGCTTCAAATAAGTTTCTGAATACTTCAGGAAATATGATGTTAAAGAAACAATCGTAAAGTTGTGTTTCCAGTTTGTCGTTATTAGAAACATTATCAGCCACAGGCTGAATGGATTAAATGGAGTAAACTGATACTGGTCCCACCATGACCTCTGACCTCTGACCTGCATCTACAGCACTGAGCCCTGACAGTGAGCAGCACTTGTTTCTTCAGCAGGATGTTTCCCTCCCTGCTGCAGACGGTGCAGGTGGAGGTGTTTGTGTCTCCATCTGTGGGTATTTCAGGGTCAGACTGAGGTCTCCAGGTTACAGCAGCTTTCTCTTCATCTTCGTTGGGTCTCTGTAAAACTTGTGTGTCTCAGTTTGTTCCTGATGTGTTCCTGACTCGTTCTTTGGTAACTAGTCTGCAGTGTCCTGTAAAGTGCTGCAGACATGTTGGATGAAGAGCAGAAGAACAGACAGACTGAGCCTCCACAGTCCGCCGTGTCTCACATGCTTCGTTTCTTTGGGCCTCAGCATCAGCAACGTGTCTGCGGAGGATGTAGGTTTGAGTGACCACAACTGCGTCTTTGTTGACCTTCACTTGAGGACGTGCCATTGGATAGATGAGTCGATTTGAAACTTCAGAAACAAAACTCAGATCAGAAAATGGGAGAAATTCCAAAGTTTTGTTTGACAAAATCAGCTGTTGTGTCTCGAGCTGCCTCACCTATAAATGTGCTCTCTAAAGCAGACAGCAACAAAAGTCTGATTTTCTGTATATAAGATCAAAGAAATCGATGACAAACCCCCCCCCCCAGAGCGTTCTTCACTGAAAAAAAGGCCATGTTGGATTTACTTGATTCAATAGTGGACATTTGTTGCACACAAATGTTTTGCTTTGGCAGAAACTTAAACAACTGAGTTAAATCAACACAACTTTTTCATATTCAATAAACCTGTGCATTTTGTGTTCCTAAAACGCAATTGAAACATGTTTAGATGAATTAAGTTGAGCTCTTGGAATATTTTAATCCTTCACAATTTTGTCATTTTATTTCAACACTATTCAATAACTTTTACCCCAGTACTACTTGGTCACTTAAATACTACATGTTGTCTTCATATTACATAATGTTCAACAAAGTCTAGATCCTGGTTACCATAAAAATTGAATGGATTTACAATGACTACCATTCTCCAGGTTGCAGGAGAGCTGGGAAATAACCCTGAAGTGATAGGTTACGAGGCAGGGTACACCCTGGACAGCTCACCAGTCTATCACATAGAAACAAACAACCACGTGCACTTACATTCACGGGTAATTTAGAATCACCAGTTAACCCTAACTCTAATAACTGCATGACTTTTAACTGTGGGAGGAAACCAGAATACCCAGAGAGAAACCAGTGCAAACTAGCCAGAATGTGGATTTGAACCCAGGACCTTCTTACTATAAAGCAACAGCACTAACCACCATGCCAACAATCTAGGAAGTACAGGAAAGCTATGATTTCCTGTATTTGATGCAGAATTTTTTTGTTTTTGTCCTTGACAGGTTAATCCACAATAAATAGCAATAGCATGCATGTGGTGTGTGTGTAGTTCTCTGCCTCTTATAACTCCACTGATTTTCCTGCAGTTTGAAATCTCATGTGATCTTGTGAATTTCATGAGTTCAGCAACTAACCACTCTTACTAGATTGTATCATGTCATCTCAACAAGAACAAATTAAGTTGTTGAATTTCATACAGATCCTACATGATTTAATTACGTTCATAGAAACATGAAATTATTGTGTTCGAATTACAAGGTAGACTTTTTTAATGTAACAACCACCCAATTTACTTTTTTTGGTATACCAAAAAAAGTAGAGGTGGCTGCTTGACTTGACTGACATGGATGCCTTCCTCAAACCACGATCCAAAGAGTGCGAGACTGAAATCCCGTGCAGTGTCGCGGGATTTAACATTGCTATATTATTGACTTACTTCACTTGAACATGATATGAACAATTTAATCTACCCTCTCTGCATATCATGTAGTTTCTACACTATATAGTTACACTTAACTTTAAAGCATGAGGCAATTGTGTTAAATACACCCAAGATGCTTATGTAAATCCAAGAGCTGGCCAATCCCTTTTTTTCAGTGTTGTTGTGGCAGCTCACTACTGCTCTACTTTTACACCTGTGACATTTGATGATAATTAGCCGTCTTCAGCTCCCTCAGATATTCTCCCCACAAAGCTTTTTGCCTTGTAAACCGTTTTAACGCTTTTCTTTAGACTGGAGTGTTCCAGCTTTTTCAAACATGCCATTGTGGAAGCAAAGCTCAGCAAACCCAGCTTAGATCCAACATTACATCAACATTATAGATCCGTTTCTCTTTCATGTCAAAGCTTGTTGAGAAGCCGGTTGCTGCCCACCTCACAGCCTGCTTGAAGAAACATGACATCTATGACCGTTTCCACTCTGGTTTTGGTCAAATGCATCCACTGACACTGCACTACTAACAGGAACCAGTTATATTGTGATGTCAGCAGATTGTGGAAAATACACAGTCCTGGTCTTGTTGGAGCTCTCCTGCTCTGAACATCTGAAGCTCTCCACCACATGACTGAGCACAACTAAGGGAGGAACATTTACTGAAGCTGCTGCAACATTTCCTGTCAGCACATAATTGTGTGACAGTCAAGGAGCCACCAGAGGACACCTGCTAACAGGGCTGGGTATCCTCACTGATTTCTACAATCCATTCACTTTTAATCGGTGAAGTTTGCCTCAGACAGTCAGAATTATTATCATTCATTTCCATAGTTTTATATCTATAAAAAGAAAGCTGACACTGTGAGACTTCATCAGAGGTGTGAGCATCACAGCAGAGGCCTTTGTGTCAAAGTAACTGAGGATAAAACAGAAGAACATGAAGCAGATTTTCCTGGCCTGGCTTTTTATAGCAGATGACCTTAAAAATATTCTGCAGTAGAACAAAAACACATGTGAACATGACCTGATGGTGCTGAAGTGAAGCAGAGCAAATTTCCAGAGGTTTGATTACAGACACAGTAATCAAACAACATGCTGTGATATCCAGTTCATCTGTAATAGATACTGGATCTAATCAGTCAGCAGATATTTGATCAGCTTATTTATAACTATACTAGAAACAAACACAGCTGTGTTGGTGATTCATGCAAACTTGCATATCAGCCTTTGAAGGTTTTGTAGTATTGAGAACAAAGAAGTTGTGTTAGGGCTGAAAAGCCCGACTTGTTCTCCTCTGCAGGTCATCAAATGCACCACAGAAGTTTGTATTTGCACAAGCCCGTATATGTTTGATGGCTTTATTATTCTCTGTTCAAAGACAGTAAATGTGGAAAATGTCTCATGTAGTATCAGCTTCATTTAAAATGACTGCAAACATTTAGAGAACATGTGCTGCTGTTTGTCCTACATTTCAACACTGAATGAACCCTGAAAACGTGATGGCAGCTGGCAGATTGGAGTCCACATGAAATATAGGCTTTATGAAGACTGGAAAATATAGATGATACAAATATGCAGCAAACATTTTTGGACATGGATAAACTATCTGATCCAAAAAGCAGGAAGTGACACAGCTAGAAAATGAAAGTGTGTAACAGCTGAAGTTAAATGTGATGCAGAGTTGAATCTGCACTTGGATCATCTGTGAAAGGTCCACATGTAGGGATTACATGAGTCCTGATGTTTGTCAGTGCAGCTTGATAACTCCATCTACTGTGGGCTACATATACTGGGCTGGTAGCTCCATAGTGTTGGAAAGAAACTATTAAATGTGCAAATTTAAAATCAGAGGCTCTTCTAACACAGGAGCCATGTTGAGTTTACAGCCGACCACCGGCAGTCTGAAATGGAATGAAGCCCATTGACAGTGAGCAGGTCTAAACAGGAACGCACCCATTTGTATGCGTGGCAATGATGTGGCTGCAGCTGACACAGGATTGGTTCAAACTAAACATCAGTCGCATTTCACAGAGTTCACAAATAAACTCACGTTTTTATCTTTGAAGATCATCATAAAGTAGAATTGATGGTCCAGTAGAAACAGCAGGAGGTTTGAGCCCTTCTGATGCAGCGGAAACAGGATTTGGAGGAAGATGTTAATAGATTGGAAAGAATTGTACACTGTGAATCAATGCAAGTCTTTCTAGATAGACAGATCTTCTTCCTGTTGGATAAAGTTGGTTTGAATAACATGTTCTTATAGGTTTCAATGAACTTCAAACTGTGATCCACTTACAAAACTGTCTCATTTCATTGCAACAATCCACATTTGCATCCATTCACGGTACATTTGACATCTGAACATGTTTGTACACATGATGAAAGGACAGATGGTGTTTGTGTGTCCTTCTTAAACTTAGTGTGAATGTTTCATCATGTAGAACTACTTAGAACAAAGTCTTTGGGAACATTTGGAGAACACGTTTAGGAAAGTAACATCCTGGTAGAACATTTTCTTAAAGCAAAGCAGAGCTGCAACATGACTGTGAGGATTCATAATAATAAAGTCAGAATACTTTAGTATTATGAAGACTAAGAAGACTAAAGTGCACCTTAATGCTGCCAATGAATACACATGTTCTTTGTGAAAGCATGTGTGAGCACAGCTGACATGGACTACACTGACCCCACTCGCCCCATTTCTTCATCCACTTCTTGCTCTTGTGCTTGAAATGAGACGCAGACGCAGCAAAAGTCAGAGGCTCTAAAATCCACAAAAAGGGGGCTTGTTAGATCAGGATACTGGATGTGATCGATAGAAAACATGGATAATACACCACTTTATTTGAAGACATCTGTAGCACTGCCTCAGTTCTGGATATTTCCACAGACTCCTCTGTGCACCTAAAGAAAAGGTCAAAGGTCAGCAGCACATGTAGTTGGGACAATTCTTCATTTACAGACAACAGTCGCACAAACTACACAATTATTTTCCTCCAATGACGACTTTTAACTTGCAGAAATGGTCCTGTGTGATTTCTAGGCTGTGATATAAAAACTAGTTCCTAATGGCAGCGATTCACTCAGTAAATATGTGTTTCCTTCACAAACCTCACACACAGATCCAATAAGATCAGGAAGTGGGCAGTATAGTACAATATGTGTTATTTTGTACTGTACTGCCCAAACTAAAGATCTGCTGAAGTGTTGGAAATGATCCAGATGTTTATTTTGGACGATACAGCAGAAGATCAGACATGAAAGTGGAGATAACACAGAAGACCTGCAGCAAAGGGTCAGAGGTCAGACTGGGCCACTGGATTCAACAATGAGCCAATGATCATCAAGTAGTGACTAAAGCAGAGCCCTGACGTTCTGACATTTATCACACAGCTAGAACAAATGTCTGCTGATGACTTCATCTCATGAAATGACTGATAGATGTCAATTCATTGATCAGCTGAGCTGCTGCTGCTGATCTTCATCGTGCACAGAAACATTCAGCTTGTTTCAATCAGTAAATAACTCCCACTACTCTCAGTTTAAACTGTTCCCACTCAAAATGCTGTGAGAACAATGATCATTGTAGAACTTCACAAACATCACGTGTTGTTTTCCACATGTAAGATCAGCAAACATACAGAAACTTCCTGTTGCCACACACGGCCTCTAAAATCTCTTCCATGGTTTCTGTCTGAAGTCCACTCTCTGTGTCGGATCCACAGGAAACAACAAGATCTTATTAACACGGTTTTCAATGTGTCTCCTTACAAAAAGTCCAACCAATGAACAAATGTGTGTATTTGTGAAGGCCGAACAAAAGCATGACACATTTCTGTGTTTCTATAAACTGGTGTCAAACACAAATATGAAGAGTTTCATTGACAGACTCCAAAATGCCCCCGCAGTGAATCAAAGGGAAATCCTACAGTGTGGCCAGAGAATCTTAATGGCTCCAACATCAACACATCCACAATGTTGGATCCAGTTCTACCTCACAGAGTTACTAAGACACACCCTCTGCCAGCATTACAACAGCTCCACCTGCTTCACCTGCCTCCTTATGGAAGAAATATAGTATCATCAGAATTCAAGCATTTTTAGACACTGAATTTTTATTCTCCAAATTTCCCTGCAAAAAAATTCACCTGCAAAAATTCACCTGCGAAAATTCGCCTGCAAAAAATTCACCTGCAAAAAATTCACCTGCAAAAATTCACCTGCAAAAATTCACCTGCAAAAAATTCGCCTGCAAAAATTCAACTGCAAAAGTGATGAACTTTTGACCCAAGCCAGAGCAATCAGCACTAGATCGAGTCGAGCGGCTCTCAGCCAATTAAATTACGCTGCTTGATCACATGACACCGTTAGCCAGCAGTGTGTCTCCTAAAAGAGAGCTGTTTAAAGGTGAGTGATTAAGTTTTTCTCCTAAATAGAGATCATTACAGAACGCCTAGTCCTACTTAAAATCCCATTTATTTTTATTTTATTTTATCATCTACTCGAACTAAGGAAAACGTTTGACTAACTCAAAGACAATTTCCACGCCTCCCCTGCCTGTCTGCAGAGGCAGTTTTGAATTTAGGAGCAGCAAGATGGAAGCGGCAAACCCTGGCGGTTCTCCAGTAAGTGTATTGTTTTTTATCTTCAAGTTTGTCTTTTGAAACGTTAATTTTATTTAAATCCATTGCTCACGTATAAAGTACACAGACGGGGTCGTTGCTCAACTCGTCTGAGGCGTGTCTCGCTAAGCGCTACATGCTAGCTTCCTGCTAACCGAGCTACCCTTTACATGCTGTGCTTTAGAAAATAGGATACTCGTTAGATATTGATAGATAGACGAACACTGCAAATATAATGTTGGAAACGAGAACGGCCTTTGGTGAAGGGGTAAAATACACCATGAATAAAGCCATAGAGTGAATGGCTGCCATGGTTGCAGAACGGCCTGATTTAATGACAAGAATGGGGAAGAGTGAGGTGAAGTGAACCAAAGCCACAAAACACGGTCAGACAAGGCGGCAAAAGGGCAGTGATCTGTCCGTCAGTATGAAGTTGGTGTGTGCTTTGGTGAACAAAAACTCGAGACCGGTAGCAGGAAGATGGGAGACTCGTGTTTCACTGGAATAGTGGTGAATTAAAACATCCTTTGTTGGGGACATTTAGGTGTAAATGCATCCATGCAGGCAAGCCAGAGGCAGACCAGACAGTGAAGAAAACAAGGCAAACATTAGAAATATTAAAACGGAAATATAGGATTAATATAACAAACAATTAGGGAAAATGTAAGGAACACAATGTAAATGATATTGTAAAGTCATTAAAACAGCATACTCTGATTAAAAGAAACACGTAATTGGGTAGGATGATGATAATAATAATAATAATAATAATAATAATAATAATAATAATAATAATAATAATATTAAAAAACATGTACAATATGGGTATGTATACTTGTACCCAGAATTTAACAACTATAAAGTTGTAGCATGCCAGTACCTTACCCCATCCATTATATCCACACTTTCAGAAAAGGATATGGTCAATATCTTTACAAATACTATCTAAACTTAAACGGGATATTCCCTCTTCTTCTTCTGCTTCTCGTATACACCCTCAGGGTTTGTGATCAGCCAGCAGCTGATATGATAATTAATCCTGTAAAATAATATTCTTTCGGTTTATGAATCTGTTTGCATGGATTTCTTAATCCGTTTCCACTGTTAGCAGAAGTTGTGCATGCAGTTTTGGCGTGCTGCTCTCCAAGACGTTAAAGTTGGAAGTAACTGGCCGATGTTCCACTGTTGAAGATCAGCTGTGCCCATTTGTTGCACATTGTGGGAATGGAGAAGTTGAGGCCCTTGCAGGCTACCCACAATTTCCCCAAACTGAGCGATTATACATCTTGCTTCCATATTTGTATCTTGTGTCACTAAAAATACATTTTATTTTAATTTTATACATTGATTAATGACCTGCAGAATCTCCTTATCATATTAAGTGATTCATAATTGTTTGTTAATTTCTCCATCTCTAAAGTGATGACATCCTTGCATCACATACTTTAGGTTCATTTTCTGCAGGCAGGTTTCTGACAGAGAACAGGCAGATTTACACTTTAACATGCAGCGTTCTATAGATGGACACATAAAAAAATGAAAAATTACATGTATGCGCTAACTTTCTAAACACTTTGTTACATTTATGATTAAGTAGATTAAACACATTTATGTCGGCCTTGGCTCATAGTTCTTGTCTTTAAATTAACTCTGTGTGTTTCAGGTACTGCACTCTCAAAGACTGAATGAACCAGCATTGCAGCCATGGGTCACTGTGAGCATCACAGGGAAGGTTGAAGCCGCCCGCTGCACCTGTAAGGCCGGAGTCACGGAGACCTGCACCCATGTCACTGCTCTTCTGTTTAATGTAGAAGCAACAGTGTTGATCTGTGGCACAAGGACTGTTACAGATGAACCTGCATACTGGGTTTTGCTGGGTAATATGACCAAGATACAGTCAGTGGTTGGCCGTAAGATAGACTTCTCCTCTTCAGCTGCCCAAAAAAAGGCTCTTGATCAAAACATAAACAGACCATCCGTAGTGACAGGGAAAAGGAGCCGTCCTCAAAAAAGAAAAATCCCACCTGCTACTGTGGAGGAGTTGTCACTGCTATAATGCCATAATGTTTTATCTAGGGGTCTAGATTTATGCCTGTAGTGCACTGCCGTGTAAATAATATGCATTTACTGAATATGTACTGACTGAGTCTCACTGTTCAAAAATTGAATAAAGAAACAAACTAATTTTTGCCTTTTTTTATTAAAACCACTTTATAGAACATCACATCAGTTACAATGTAGAATCCATGTCACTGGAGCATTTTGATTCAATAAACAGTAAAAAGGTGAGCTGTGAAGACCAAGGACAATTGCAGTTCACAGGTTTTCTATCTAAGGGATCCCAGAAGATTGCATGGTGTCATTGCCCAGCAGTTGTGGACTCAACCTCAACAATCCCTCACACTGAGCAGCATGAAGTGACAGTGCAGAGGAAAAACTCCCCTTTAACAAGAAGAAACCTCCAGCAGAACCAGAACCCGGTTCAGTACCAGCAGCCATCTGGGTTTGGAGGAGAGAGACAGAGACACAGAACTACCAAAAGTATATATTTTTTTATGTGATTGACTATTGTTGTAATTCAAGCCCTGAGTGTAGAGCAGGTAAGATATAAAGTTGCATCCTAAATTCCATGCAGAGTGTTTAGTTTATGACTTTTTCACCTGGTCATTTCTTGATGAACAGATGGTCTTTCAGGGTTGACCAAGCTGGTACCCTGGCCACCTTGACTCTGTTCTCTGCAAGATGTTGCAAAAACCAAATCATATGGAGACAATATTGGACAAAAAATATATAACAATTTAGTTAAATGTAGCATTAACTCATAAGTCTTACTAAAGTAAACCTTGTATTCTGATTCATCACAGCAGCAGTTCGGTTGGATGATGTCAGCAACTGCAGCAAGTGTCTTGCTGACTGAATAATTTCATCTTGCATAATCTGAAACAAACACATAAAGACAGAAACAATTTATAAATTAACGTTCGATAAAATCTAAGAATTAATCATTTATTAGATACCAATATGAATATGTCTACCATAAAACTTGTGTGGAGCAAAGTTACATTCAATCAAGATGGTCTGGCATGCTACAACTTTATCGTTAAATTCTGGGTACAAGTATACATACCCATCTTGTACATGTTTTTTAATATTATTATTATTATTATTATTATTATTATTATTATTATTATTATTATCATCATCATCCTACCCAATTACATGTTTCTTTTAATCAGAGTATGCTGTTTTAATGACTTTACAATATCATTTACATTGTGTTCCTTACATTTTCCCTAATTGTTTGTTATATTAATCCTATATTTCTGTTTTAATATTTCTAATGTTTGCCTTGTTTTCTTCACTGTCTGGTCTACCTCTGTCTTGCCTGTATGGATGCGTTTACACCTAAATGTCCCCAACAAAGGATGTTTTAATTCACCACTATTCCAGTGAAACACGAGTTTCCCATCTTCCTGCTACCGGTCTCGAGTTTTTGTTCACCACAGCACACACCAACTTCATACTGACGGACAGATCACTGCCCTTTTGCCGCCTTGTCTGACCGTGTTTTGTGGCTTTGGTTCACTTCACCTCACTCTTCCCCATTCTTGTCATTAAATCAGGCCGTTCTGCAACCATGGCAGCCATTCACTCTATGGCTTTATTCATGGTGTATTTTACCCCTTCACCAAAGGCCGTTCTCGTTTCCAACATTATATTTGCAGTGTTCGTCTATCTATCAATATCTGCGGAGTATTTTTTTTAACGATTGGCTGAGAGCCGCTCGACTCGATCTAGTGCTGATTGCTTTGGCTTGGGTCAAAAGTTCATCACTTTTGCAGTTGAATTTTTGCAGGCGAATTTTTGCAGGTGAATTTTTTGCAGGTGAATTTTTGCAGGTGAATATTTTTGCAGGGAAATTTGGAGAATAAAAGTTCAGTGTTATAAATTCAATGTCTAAAAATACTTGAATTCTGATGATACTATATTTCTTCCATAGTTGTGCTGCTCATGGCTTCCCTGCATCTGTCTGCATGGAGCAGGGTGAGTTTCTCTCTATATAGAGCCTGTGTTTATTTAGCTCCATGAAACAAGGTTTTGAGCACTGATTTTGTTTTGTAGATGCACAAAGCTGTTGTCAAAGTTTCTGTCCAGTAACGTGTTGAACCACAGAGTTTATTCTGTGAAGAAGATCCTGGTGAATCTCGTTTATTTGCAAATTGAATTGTGGTTCACAGTCCGGTGTCTGAGTTATAAAACTAGTCAGGATACGATGTTTTGTTGGAAATGTGATTGTAGAAGCTGCTAATGATTTCTTAGCTGTGTTAGCCTGTGAATGGATGTTAGCGTATCCACACGTGCTCCCTGGGCTAACTTGTGTTGTTAGTTTCAGCTAACACACCATGTGAGACACTTTCCATGGTTCCTTTGCACTCAAATGTATTTTTGTTCTGGCCAATAAGAACTGCATAGATGTAAGATATGTGGAGGCAAAAGACAACAGTTAGCGGAATTTGACTTTTATTGAATTTTGTATAGATGTGATACAGGAACCATCAGTTGGTTGAAATATGTGCTTAATTACAAGTGAAGTGAAGTCACCGGTTTCCTTGGAGGCTGTAGATACAACGATTCACCTCTAAAAGGATTCAGTTTTTTTAACACTGAGATCTCAGGACACTTTATGTTGCTACTTTATTTGATCTATTTATTTATTTATAGCACTTACCAAACTGATGCATCCGAGGGGAGCGTACTCAGCTGAGATGGACACAGGGTTCATACGGGTGCTTGAAATCCCTGAAAATGCTTGAATTTTAATGTTGTCTTTTCAAGGATTGAAAAGTGCTTGAATTTCAGATGTGGCGCTCAAACGTGCTTGAAAGTGTAACTGTGTTTCATTCACCACAAATAACTATCTGGTTGAATACTTCTCTTATCAGATAGAGAAATAAAATGAGTCGCAAAATGTAAAAGCAAAATTTCCCCGCCTGGCTGCCTTGTGTCTGTTTCAACGTCTTTCAAAAGCGCCTTGAGGCGACTTTTGTTGTGATTTGGCGCTATATAAATAAAATTGAATTGAATTGAATTGAACGTGTGACCCCGCCCCTCCCTCGGACAGTCGGGGATGAGTGCGCTAACATACCTGTAGGTCGCTGTTTTAACGAGTGTTTGATGGAACAAATGGCGGAGTTTGCGCTCTCCAGTCATTTTTTTTTTTTTTTTTGCCTGTCCCATTTGGTTCTTTAGCCGTCAGAATTGTTGTCTGAAGACCAACAAGGATACCCAATGGATTTATTTTGCCAAATGGATCATCATGGCATTGCCGTATTGTTCCATTTGATCGACCTTTGTTTTTATTATTTATTTTATTTTATTTTCAGTTGTTACAGACGGGACAGACATGAGTGAGGGATAGGAAAGGGAGAAAGAAAGAGGAAGGAAAAGAAAAACAGAAGGGGAGAGGGACAGTGAGAAAGGGGGGAAAAAAAAATATCTCCGGGATCACCTGTTGAGAGAAAAAGAATAGAAAACAAGCAAAAAAAACAAAACAAAGCAACATACTAAACACAACACCATCGCATTAATCTAGCTAAGTGTAAACAGCAGTAAATACTAAATATTGAATGTTGTTGTGCAGCACGCAGGACAGACAGCGCACAATGTGCTTTGAAGTAGCAGTCAAGAAAGGTGTGATTTAAGTCTACGAACAGTGAACACCCGTGTGCACACCTGTGTGGATCGGCGCGCTTGTATTCAAATGTTTTCCCCATGTAATGGTCTGCAAGATGATGTAGAGAGCCATAGCCCTGTCCCCCAGGGCATGAAGCAGGCATGGAGGAGATCCAGGCCCCAGACATCCAGAGGCCCCAGAGTGCAAGAGCCCAAGGAGGACCACCGGAGGGGCATCCGTGCCACCTTCATGGGAAGGGCTGAGGATCCCCAGACGAGGGGTCACCCAGTAGCCACCGGGCAGAAGCTAGAGGGGGCTGCACCGGCGTGCCCGCCGGCTCTGCCGGCAGCCAGCTGTGCCAGAATGAACCGAGCCGCAGGCACAGAGGCCGGAGGCCCGAGGGCCCTCCGCGCCCCGGAAGAGGCCTGACCGAGCAGCAGGCGCCAGGCCCCGCCAAGTAGCCACCGGGAGTGAGCTGATACACACCTGAGCGCCCAGCCCCGGACACCAAGAACCAACAATGCACCAACCCCTGAGGGCATCAGTCACCGGCAGGGAGTGTGGTGAGGGGAGATAGGCCTCCACACTTGGAGGGCCTGGGAGTTCCCAGAGAGGTGGAGTGTAAGACCCGACCTGACATATAGACACAGACAAACAGGCACACACAGACACAGACATGCCTTCCCACCCTCATGCACACATATACAAACACTCAGCACTCACCCAACGTAGGAATAAACGTAAATGGACATGTACACACAATCACACTCCCCAAACATACTCTATACCCCGGGTCCAGGTACCCTCGTCCCCAGAGGGGGAAACGGCACCCAGACCCAAGAGATTCAAATTTAAATTCAAATTCAAATTCAAATTTTATTTGTCACACACACACAACCATACACAGTATGACATGGGGGTGAAATGCTTGTAGCTGTACAATGCCCGACCATTAAATGACAGAAAAAAGTTTTACAGTATTTACAATTTACTACAAAATTTACAAATTAACTTAGGAATTTACAGTAAAAATAAAAATAAAAATAAATAAATAAATAAAAATGTGCAAACAGCAGAAAGAGATTATAAAGATTATAAATTATAGGAAATTATAGAAAATGTGTGGTGGTGCGTGTGGTGATGTGATGTGTGTGAGAGTCCAGTCTTAAGGTGATGTGTGTGGGAGAGTACAGTCCTACACCTGGTTCAGGGCCCGAATAGCCTGGGGGAAGAAGCTCCTCCTCATTCTCTCTGTTTTGGCCTTAAGGGAGCGGAAGCGCTTCCCAGACCTCAACAGTGAGAAGAGTCCATTGTTGGGATGGGAGAGGTCCATCATAATCTTCCTAGCTTTGGACTTGCACCGCTTGGTGTAGATGGACAGCAGGTCAGGGAGCTCTGATTGAATGATCATCGTTCGGCCGAGCGCACCACTCTTTGCAGATCTCGTCTGTCCTGCTTGGTGCTGTTCCCAAACCAGGTGCAGATGTTTGCCGTCAGGACGCTCTCGATGGTGCAGCAGTAGAAGTTCTTGAGCACCTTCAGTGGCAGATGGAAGTCTCTAAGTCTTCTGAGGAAGAAGAGACGCTGACGGGCTTTCTTAACCTGGGTTTTGATGTGGCAGGACCATGACAGGTCCTGAGTGATGTGGACACCCAGGTATCGGAAACTGTCCACTCTCTCCACTGGCGTGCCACTGATGTTACCCTTCCCTCCAGGGTGGAGGCAAGCAGACCGCCCCAGGCTCCGCAGCAGCAGGGAGGCCAATCGGACAGCCAGCATCTCTTCCCAGCCCCCCCCGCCCCGATGGCTAGTAGAGAACGGGGGTGTGTTAAGACCCCATACCTCCCTCCTCCCGCTCAAGTGTAGTGTTGCTGCATGTTGCTCTAAAGCAGTGGTTCCCAAACTTTTTTTGCTGGGCCCCCCTTGTTTTACAAGAAAAATGTTCGCGCCCCCCCTCGCGCGCGCGCGCACGCATGCACGCATGCACGCATGCACGCGCACGCACGAACACATCCTCCAACCACACACACCCATATTTTGCTCCATTGCGGTTTATTTCACACCTCAAACATTTAGTAAACAATTAAGCAAATAAT
Source organism: Neolamprologus brichardi (assembly GCF_056152115.1). Lineage (NCBI taxonomy): Eukaryota > Metazoa > Chordata > Actinopteri > Cichliformes > Cichlidae > Neolamprologus > Neolamprologus brichardi. The sequence goes on along the minus strand of NC_142112.1, from coordinate 267,235 downwards.
TACAAGTAATCTGCAATAAATTACAGGTAGTAAGAAAATAAACTACTAACTCTTTTACGCTATGTCCACACCTACACGGGTATTTTTGAAAACGCAGCTATTTCGTCCACACGTAAACGGCGTTTCGAATCACCGAGAACGGAGATTTTTTAAAACTCCTTTTTTGCGTTTACTGGACGAGGAATACAGAGTTCTCATGCAATGTCAAAGGTATGTGCCTTTTTTCACATCACGCTGTGTGCACGTTATTGTTTACATGAGATGAATTGCAGAATGGCAGGTAGAGACGAAATATTGTTAATCTGACTATCTGCAGGTTTTACACGGTTACATATACATGCAGTTACTGTCCCTCCATTTACAAAGGCAGAGGCGTCACGGTGTAATTATTTTACATGTAGTTGTTTTTTTCTGTGTAATAATATTCAACATTGCTATCAATACATTTTTCAAAAAATCCCTGTGCAAAATGGGTTCAAAAACATAAACAACTGTTGGAGGCTGTTTGTCCGTGATTTGAACCGAGGAACAAATTGTGGCAGGATCAGCCTGATGTTATTTGTATCCCACTGTAACTTTACTGTATAAAGAGCTAACATCTCCAAAATGTCAAGAGTAGTTAGTCATTACAACAAGTGTTTGTGAACTACAAATCAAGAATGTGGGATACTGTTTGTCCATGATTTAAACAGCCCAGCGCTGCTCCCAACAAAGGGAAAACCAATCCTGCAAGGAGACCTACCTCAGCACTTGTGCAGGTGAAACCAAAGGGAAGATATGCTTCACCATATTTCCTAGTCTTTGGCTTAGAATGAAGTTGGTTTGGAAACATATTCAGCTATGCTTCATCTCCTGCTTTGCCTTTGTGTGGGCGCCCGTGCTAGCAGTGTCCAAGCGTTGTTTTTTTTTTTTTTTTCCCCTTTTCATGCCGCGCCCCCCCTGCAATGGCTCTGCGCCTCCCCTAGGGGGCGGGCCCCACACTTTGGGAACGTCTGCTCTAAAGTGTATTTAAAACAAGGGAGAGCATGGTGCTGCTGCCAGAGAGCAGCAGGTGTTAGCACGGCCCCTCCCGAGAACCCTCAATGTCTACATGGATTTAAAATTGAGAGGTGGGCACCAGCACCAGAGGTAGGTTTGAATACACAGACCGTCTACTGGACGCCGTTAACGTGCCCACCCTCAAGGCCCTACATATATATATATATATATATATATATATATATATATATATATATATATGTGTGTGTTATGAGAGTGTAAGTAATGTGGATGTCTAAGTTGTGATATAAAATTGAGGCACAGGTGGCCAGAAGAGGACAGGGGGGGGGAATGTCTCCCCTGCACCCTGGTGACACACCCGCACCCCAAGGCCCTACCTGTGTGGGTGGGTGTGGTGGAGCGGGAAGAGGGAGGTAGCCAGGGATGGGGAGGAAAAGAGGGGAGGGGAGGATGTCCCTCCCTAGTGCCAGCTCCCCCGCTGACCCCAGTAGGCACCCCCGTCCTCTGGTATCCACCAAGGCAAGGGAGCCCAGGCCCATCCAGAACGGGGCCTATGGCAGCAGCACCGCCAAGCCCCACAGGACCCGGGGCAGCCCACCCTACCCCACCGCAGAGGAAACTGTACCCACCCCAACATTCAATCATCTCCCAGACTACACAAGACAACAGACACCCAGGTTAAGTTTATTCTCCACCTCTCCTATGTCTCTCCCCCACCTGCAGAGTGGACTCCTGCAAGGATGGAACAACCTCCCTGCCAGTTGAAGAGCCCCTCGGTTAGGCCGATGCACAAGAGGCCCCCTGCGCCAGGGCTGAGGCCCCGTGCACCCACCCGCCCACAACCTCGGCGACACACCAACGAGAACCGAAGCCCCCAAGGCCCAGCCAGAGCCCCAGCATGCTCTCCAGTCATGATAGGTGAGTGCTAGTAAATAATTTTCCAGTATGTGTACCTTACACATGCTATTTTTTTAAATTATAATTATTATTTTGCTATCAAACTCGCTGGAGAAATGATTGAAATGCACTGAGTGTGATGTAGTATGGCAGCGCTATTATGGTATATGCTGTGAACTTAGCTAACATTACTTAGCAGTGATATGAGTTAATTTACTCAAGTGAAAGTTTTAAACATTAGCCTGATACATAACTAGCCAACTTGGGCTTTCTGATTAACCCTCTGGGGTCGACGGACCCAGAGTCTCCATTTCAACTTGGGTCGGACGTGCGGACTTCAAACTATGTACCAGTTTTTAAATTGTGTTGATAGGCCACGTAAAACTGATGTTTTTTGTTTTTAATAAAACTGTGGGTTTCCTCTGGGAAGAAACGGTAAAAACAGCGTTTTCTAAGGAGAGCGCTAGCAAACACGCTTTGCTTGTGAGTGAAAAAAGAGAAAGAAAAAACACTCCTTCCCTATTGGTAGAAGAATGTACCATGTCAACCAATCAAAAATTATATGGCAACATGTGGCATTTGGTTTTTTGGGAAGAGGCGGAAGTTTTAGGAGTGACCGGCAAGAGAGAGAGAGAGAGAGAGTTTTGATACGTGAGAGATTTGTGACGTTTGCCGTATTTGGAGTCTCAAGTTAGTGTGTTGTCTTGTGTAGTTAGTGTGTTGTCTTGTGTAGTTAGTGTGTTGTCTTGTGTAGTTAGTGTGCAGTCGTTGTTTTGTTTTGTGTGTCAGTTCTACTAGTGATCGTCACAGTTGCTGCCTTAAAGCCACCAAAGGCAGATTGCAGTGTAAACGCTGAGTGACACAGCTGCTGTCAGACCTGCAGGTTTATCCCTGTGCTGTTCTCATCTGTGTTAGAGAGACACAAACTATGTTTTTGGAGTTGCATAAATCATTTGTGTGTCTTCTTATTTGACGGAGAACATCTGATTGTTCTGTAAATAGTTTGAAATGGTTAAAAATGTCTGAGCCTTGGCTGCATTTTTAGGTAAATAGTACCATATAATAGGGCTGTTCGATATAACTATATATATCGGATGACGATATAAAAACGTCTGTCGTTTCATTTTACGCTATCGTTTGTTTCGCGGTGTCGCAAAATAAACTGTTTATGGCAATATTTTTCATGGTTTTGATGGTCACTGTAGTTATTATTAATTTCTTAAAGTTCTCTCTTTCTCTTATATTTAATATAACCACACTACGGACAGACAAGCGCCTGTTTTTATGCGTTGTCATTAGCAACAATGACGGTAACACTATCGCGTGTCCACTTGTTTATGTTCCACATAAACCTTTCACAATAAAGCTCAAGATCCGGTTGAGACTTTTCAAAATAAAGTGAATCACGTGAAAGAGCAGATTATTTACGGATGAGAAGCAAAAAAGAGCCGCCAGGTGCTAAAAAATAAACCTTAGACTCAAACGTTAGAACAGGCTTTTCCCCGCAGCACGCCGTGTAATAAATACTCACAAAGAAAACGGCGCCGTTACAACTTATGTCTAAAAATGTATTGTTTCATGCAACTGTTAAAACACTCAACTCCAGCTACATGACGCGCAGCTGGAAACACGTCACGCAAGTTGAGCTGCCCGAGATTCACAGAATTTACAGAAAATGTTACATTTATGTGATTTATATCGTTATCGGACGATAGATGTCTTATATCGGGATATGAGATTTTGGTCATATCGCACAGCCCTAACATATAACTTTGTTGTTTGCAAAACTTGTGCATATTTTATAAAAATTTACAATTTCTATTTGCATTTCAAGTTATGAAAATGATTCGTTAAACATGCCTGTGGTTTTTACAGTCAAAAATATTACTTTCTACTCATGTTTTAAGCACAATATTTACATATTTAGAGTATGTCAAAATGAGTAAATAACAGATTGGCAAGATAAACAGTTTTTAAAGGTGAAATATAGAGAACAAATCAAAAGTAGTCAGAAACAGCCAGTTACACCCTGGACCCCAGCTTTTTGGAGTATTTGAAATAACGGTAATATGAGGGACCGATCCATATGGTCACAAAGAATAGCCAGTTGTTTCTGTGCTACCAAAGTTTCATTCAAACTGTGTTTCTGGTCAGCACCGACACATCAAACTACTTAAACATTATAAATGTCTTCAAGCTCACACTGAGGCCTGTGGGGCACAATCAGCCACTGAGACAGTTTACACATTTATGTGTGTTTGTATATGAATATTTCATACTTTAAGGCTGCCTGTTTATTTAAGGGAGATGAACAAAGTACACTGGGATTGTACATAATAACATCACAGATGATAAATTAAATAGATTTTAAGTAGATGCTTTTCTTTCTTAAAGTCTTATATGTTGAACTGAACTATGTGATGTGTTCAAAGCCTCCCAGTCAGTGCTGTTCTCCAGGCCTGTGTGACATGATGTTATTAGCACAAACACTTTAAAGGTGATCGTTTAGGACTTCAGCAATAATACAGACAGCAATGTAGTTAGCAATAAAACAGCTTTATTGGGAATTAACTTAAAAACAAACAAACATCTGTCTCCTGTTTTCTGTCACACAGGAAAGGAGCATCAATATCTGATGAGAAGACTTATTTATCTCTTTTTTGGGTTGTTTTTCAACAGGAGAAGAATATCTAACAAGTTGATTTGTTCACATCTTAATTTTTAAGTGAAATGTGCATTTTGAGTTTATACACTCTGTATAGAAGGCGACAGTTTCCTTTTGCAGTATTTTTGTGTGGAGTGTTTTTCTATTTCTTAACAAAAGGTGAACAAAGGTGTTTAAGTTCACCTGGGATGATTTGTTTTAATTTTCACGTGGTCTTACTGGGGTGATGCCAATTGAAACATGCACCTTTTTTTTCTGTGGGGGGGGGGGGGGGGGTGCTGGAAAAAAGCTTGAAAAGGGGCCTTGAAAGTGCTTAAAAAGTACTTGAATTTCACCCTGAAAAAGGTGTATGAACCCTGTGGACAGCGGACCTGATACGTATCACTCACACGCTTTATTTTAGTAGGAAAAGTCAGACTTTGAGCTGTGACATTCAATCTTTGCTTTTTCTCGGTGAGAATAGTATTTTACATGATTATAATATAAAACTAAAATCTTTGTAGATGTTGACAAACATTAAAAAAACGAACAGCTGTAAGCAAACAAACATCAGCTAACACGTAGATACTAAACCTTTTTATCTCACTGCAGTGAAAATGAACTGCAACATTCATTTGATGAAATTAAACTCAATGGACTTTTTCATTTTCTATACTTTAGGTGAGCAACACACGAGTTATTGTGACATTAAAATACAAACAAGTCATTTGGGGATTTTGTTTCCACCTCTCATGATCTTATCTTAGATTTGACTGGTCTTTATAAACAGCTCCACTCTGCCTGATCTGAACTGTAAGTGTTGATCAAATAATTTTGTATGTTCCTATTTAATGTCTGCATGAACACAAGTTTATGTGTCTGCATGTTTATTCCTGGAGGTGAGCCTGTATATGACAGCACTGTTTAATATTATATCTGCACATCTGCTTTAATACAGATGCTTAAAAAGGTTAAAATCCTGACTTTGAGTCTCCACTGTGAGTAGCTCAGCAGCTCTGAGAACTCTCTAAAGCTTTCTTCATCCTGATCACCATCTTCACTCTGTTGGAGCGTCCATGAGTGTCACTGAGTGTTCTCAGTAAAGTTTGTTTGAAGGAAAAACACCATCAGTCTGTTAAGTCGTGTGGAAATGTAGAGAGTCTGTGAGCTGCATTCACAAACAGGTTGGATCACTTTGAATGACAGCAATTAGAGGAGGTTCTTCCATCAGTACCAAGCTCTGCTGATTTTCATTAATAAAACTTAAACCTGCTCAGTGAAAAACAGAGTGAAATCAGACAAGACTGAGTCCACTTTTAACTTTGTTTCGTCAGATTTAACAGGAACTCAACTGAAGATCAGCCTCCTCCCTGTAAGGGGAAAATTCTTATCAAGTCTCCACCTGTCCTGCTTCAGGTGAAGCCCCGCCTCCTTCCAGGAATCACCTGTGTGTCCGTGTTTAGTGTGCAGCTGTGGAGCTTGTTGTTGGTGTGTGAAGAAGCTGTAAGTTTGCTTTGTTTCCTCCTTTAACAGTTTGTCTTTAGGAACTTTATGAGCAGATGTTAATGCAGGAGTAAAGCCTCTCAGAATCAAACACATTTAAACCTCTGTGACTCAGGACTGTGTGAAGTGCACAATCAAACACTTTTTAATCTGTTTCAAGTTAAACACAATGAAGTGTTCAAAGGAAAAACATGTTACTATGTGAATCCTGCTTGATGGACCAGAGCAGAGGCTTCACCCTCACTCTGTGCGCTGTTCATTACTCTGTCAGTCTGAGTTATTCATGAAGCACAAGGAGCTGATGATAAGCTGGTTAATGTTGGCACACACACACACTGTGACACTGTCAGACATGAGGAAGTGTGCAGGTAAACTTTGCTCAGAAATGATAATGAGGAGTTACACAGACTGATGGAGCTCATAGGGTGAGACGTTTATTTTACATGAAGTAAACCTGATGTATGATCTGATCTGTAGATCAAACTGATGTTAGTGTTCATACAGCTGTGTTTAATAACCTGTTGTTTAGGGCTGGGTGATATGGCCTCAAATCCATATAATTTGAAGCATGTGCGGTAACGATATATATCGCGATATATTCTTTTCTTCTGTATAACGTATTTTTCAACCTATAAGGCTTAAAATCCTTTAATTTTCTCAAAAATCGAGAGAGTGCCTTATGTATGAATTCTGGTTGTGCTTACTGACCTCGAACCGATTTTGGCAGAAATCTGTTAAAAATGTTTTAGTACAACTTTGGTAAGCCGCACTGCTTGATGGATTGTCAGAGAATTACGGCTGCTGTAGTGAGGAGCTTCACGGAGGAATCTGGGTCCTAAACTCCGTCTGCTTCAGGTCCCAAAGTCAAACAAACACTGAGAGTTAAAAACGGTCTAAATTCTTTCATCTTTAATAAAATCATCAGCGTTGCTGCTTTACCAGGTGTAACAATTAAGTTTAACATCCAGGCATCAATGAAAAAAGAATTTATTAAATTTAACGGAGTTAGAAGTTAGCAGGAAGTTAGCTCGCTAGTTTACACCCAAACATTTCATACCATGTTCTGACTGAGAGATTTCTGAAACTAATTCAAACGTACAGCTCTGCTATCACTTCCAACATAAATGAAGACAGAAAACTAAACAGCAGTGGCGTTTGTAGGGTTACTGAAGTTGGACTACCTGGTATATAATGTTGTGCTACGTGTTTGCTTGCGACACAGCTATGTTAGCATAACATTAGCACAGTGAAGCTGGAGGATGAACGGCAACTTTTTTTCCACTCGATAAAAGTTAACGTGAGGGATTCTGGTGGTCAGGGACAAATGCAATCGCATAGCAGGATGCTATACACGGGCCAAACTTCAGTCAGGAGAACAACTGAGATTATTCATCCACAATACGAGGTTAGTCATTAATATACTGCAACAACATGGGAACAGAGCAGCTGCGAGAGAATTCAACATTAATGAATCAATGTTACGGAAGTGGAGGAAGCGCAGTTTTTGGCTTTCCCCATATTTCAAAAGTGCTTCATCTCTTTGCTATGACTGTCGCCCGGCATAATTTGCAGAGGATAATGGTTGTAGCCGCTGCGATGCTTTCGACCAAAACAGGCGCAGCTTGATGACATCATCAACATGCGCTATTGCGGTAGAGCGATATAGTCAAAATCTCTATCGTTGGCCAAATTTATATAATTTCTATCGTGTATTGTTTCTATGGCCCACCCCTACTGTTGTTACTGTTGATGCGTCACAGAGATCAGCTGTGCTACAAACTGGAACTCTGCTGAACTGGATTTACTAGTTTGGTGAACTTTTAAGAACGAATGCTTCCTTGGCTGAAAACAGTGAACGTAATTAAAAAACAGCTTTACTTGCACATAAATCTGTCAGTGAAGTCTGGATAATAAATTCTGGTGGTGTTATAGGTTCTCTTGGTCAGCTTGGTGTTGGTTTGGCTCCTGCACAAAACAGTTTGCTCTCATATTTGACACTGACAGGAATAAAGAGGGGATGAGTTCCTGCCCCAAGTGGAGGAGTTCAAGTATCTCGGGGTCTTGTTCGCGAGTGATGGGAGAAGGGAGCCAGAGATCGACAGACGGATTGGGGCTGCAGCTGCAGTAATGCAGACACTGCACCGTTCCGTCGTGGTGAAGAGGGAGCTGAGTGTAAAAGCGAAGCTCTCAATTTAATGGTCGATCTACGTCCCTACGACCCTCACCTATGGCCACGAGCTGTGGTGACCGAAAGAACGAGATCGCGGATACAAGCGGCGGAAATGAGCTTCCCCCGAAGGGTGGCTGGCCTCTCCCTTAGAGATAGGGTGAGAAGTTCGGCCATCCGGGAGGGGCTCAGAGTAGAGCCGCTGCTCCTCCACATCGAAAGGAGCCAGTTGAGATCGTTTGGGTCTGACAAAGATGCCTCCTGGGCACCTACTAAGTGAGGTGTTCTGGGCATGTCCCACCGAGACAGACCCAGGACACGCTGGAAAGATTATCTCTTGGCTTGCCTGGGAACACCTTGATGTTCCCCCAGACAAGCTGGAGGAAGTGGTCATGAAGAGGGTTGTCTGAGCTTCTCTACCTAGGCTGCTGCCTCCTTGACTGGCCCTGGATAAGTGGAAAAATATAAATGGATAGATGGATGACTAGAACATTTGTTATTGTCTTAAGAGATGGACCAACATGTAGCCAAATATCCATGCTTTAAAAAAATGAGACGTAATGTTTTGTATTCTTTTTCCAGAACATTTTCCTATGGTATGTCAACGTAACCTTAAATCTGCACTGAAGAAGACGTTCGAGTGTGTGTTTGAGGGGATCGCTAAAGCAGGAAACCCAACCCTTCTAAATCAGATCTACACAGAGCTCTACATCACACAGGGAGGGACTGCAGAGGTCAATGATGAACATGAAGTCAGACAGATCGAAACAGCATCCAGGAAACCAGACAGACCAGAAACAACAATCAGACAAGAAGACATCTTTAAAGCCTCACCTGGAAGAGATGAACCAACCAGAATAGTGCTGACAAAGGGAGTGGCTGGCATTGGGAAAACAGTCTTAACACAAAAATACACAAAAATACACGTGGACTAGGCTGAAGACAAAGCCAACCAGGACATCCAGTTCATATTTCCATTCACTTTCAGAGAGCTGAATGTGCTGAAAGAGGAAAAGTTCAGCTTGGTGGAACTTGTTCATCACTTCTTTACTGAAACCAAAGAAGCAGGAATCTGCAGCTTTGAAGACTTTCAGGTTGTGTTCATCTTTGATGGCCTGGATGAGTGTCGACTTCCTCTGGACTTCCACAAAACTGCAATCCTAACTGACCCTAGAAAGTCCACCTCAGTGGATGTGCTGCTGATAAACCTCATCAGGGGGAAACTGCTTCCCTCTGCTCGCCTCTGGATAACCACACGACCTGCAGCAGCCAATCAGATCCCTCCTGACTGTGTTGACATGGTGACAGAGGTTAGAGGGTTCACTGACTCACAGAAGGAGGAGTACTTCAGGAAGAGATTCAGAGATGAGGAGCATGCCAGCAGGATTATTTCCCACATCAAGAAAGCTCGAAGCCTCCACATCATGTGCCACATCCCAGTCTTCTGCTGGATCACTGCTACAGTTCTGGAGGATGTGCTGGAAACCAGAGAGGGAGGACAGCTGCCCAAGACCCTGACTGAGATGTACATCCACTTCCTGGTGGTTCAGGCCAAAGTGAAGAAGGTCAAGTATGATGGAGGAGCTGAGACAGATCCACACTGGAGTCCAGAGAGCAGGAAGATGATGGAGTCTCTGGGAAAACTGGCTTTTGATCAGCTGCGGAAAGGAAACCTGATCTTCTATGAATCAGACCTGTCAGAGTGTGGCATCGATATCAGAGCAGCCTCAGTGTACTCAGGAGTGTTCACACAGATCTTTAAAGAGGAGAGAGGACTGTACCAGGACAAGGTGTTCTGCTTCATCCATCTGAGTGTTCAGGAGTTTCTGGCTGCTCTTCATGTCCATCTGACCTTCATCACCTCTGGAGTCAATCTGCTGGAAGAACAACAAACAACCTCCAAGAAGTCTGAAACAGGAGAATATGCAGAGAAACACTTCTACCAGAGTGCTGTGGACAAGGCCTTACAGAGTCCAAATGGACACCTGGACATGTTCCTCCGCTTCCTCCTGGGTCTTTCACTGCAGACCAATCAGACTCTCTTACGAGCCCTGATGTCACAGAAAGGAAGTATCTCAGGAATCACTCTAGCAACAGTCCAGTACATCAAGGCGAGGCTCAGTAAGAATCTGTCTGCAGAGAAAAGCATCAATCTGATCCATTGTCTGAATGAACTGAATGATCGTTCTCTAGTGAAGGAGATCCAACAGCACAGGACTTCAGGAAGTCTCTCCACAGGTAAACTGTCTCCTGCTCAGTGCTCAGCTCTGACCTTCATCTTACTGTCATCAGAAGAAGATCTGGATGAGTTTGACTTCAAGAAATACTCTACTTCAGAGGAGGCTCTTCTGAGAATGCTGCCAGTGGTCAAAGCCTCCAACAAAGCTCTGTAAGTAAATATGTGATCATCACTTCATTGTTAAAATCATGGGAAATAAATCAGAAATGCTGAGTTCAAAGAGCACTGTAACATGTTTTTTTAAATAGTGAATTAAATGATCATCAGTCACTCAGTAAATATATGGTAGTTTTAAAGTTTCACTCCAGCATTTCTAAAACACACTTTGTTCTGTAACTCTTATCAAAGGACAATCCAGACCCAGCCTATAAGAACATGAGCTCTGATGCTTCAGCCCCTCTGACAGGTTTATTATCCTCAGCTTGTTGACTTGTCTCCAACTCCACTAGTTTGGTTGTTTTATTCTAAAGCACAAACTTCAGCTGCCAGACTTCATCTACATCTTTTTCTGATGTTCGTAATTTAAGTTCAAGTTTGTATCTTACTTTCAGTGCACACTCTCCCTTTTTAAATATAAATCTCTGCTGTGCTGTCATGTTTTCATCCCGTATGGAGGGAGAACTTCGGTCTTCATTACTGAAATTGCCTCTAAGGTCGTGTTTCTTGTCAGTAACCATTTGTGTAACTGTAAGGCTTACATAACCAGTGTTCCCACAGAATTACAGTGGGTTCACTCTGGGTCCTCTACAGTTTCCTCCCACTGTCCACAGACATGCAGTTAGGTTACCTGGTGATCTAAACTTCATGTAGGTGTGAGTGAGAGTGGTTGTCTGTCCCTCCGTGGGCTTAGTGGAAGAGACTGGATGGATCTCTGCTTTGTCTTTGATATATCCTGACAGCAAACATTCTCCATGAAGTCTGTTTCAGCTCATCTCCTTTATACGCACCTTTAACAGGAAGAGTTTTATACAGCTAGTGTTTAAAATCCAGTGTTCCTCACAATACACAGGTAATGAGCATAATGATTACTGAATTTTCTAAAATAATTGTTTTAGTTAATATTGTATGATAGTGTACACAGAATTATTAGCTCAGTAGGTAAAGTGGTCGCCCCATGATCATAAGGTCAGGGGTCGAATCCACCGAATAGCTACCTTGTGGTACCCCTGAGCAAGGTCCCATCAAGGTACCAATCGTGTGCACTGGTATGGTAGCACTCATAGTCACATAGGTTTAAAATAAAACTTAAAAAAAAGGTTCAACATATAAACAAATTTAATTTGATCACATATATTGGTTTGTTTTTTTGTTTTTTTTGTTTTTTTTCCCCTTCTCTCTCAGACTGAGCAGCTGTAACGTCTCAGAGGAAGGCTGTGAAAATTTGTTGTCAGTGGTCAGCTCCCAGACCTGTAGTCTGAGAGATCTGGACCTGAGTACCAACAGCCTGAAGGCTTCAGCAGTAAAGCTTCTGTCTGCTGCAGTCGAGAGTCCACACGCCAAACTGAATGTTCTGAGGTCAGATCAATTTGTATTCAGTTTAGTTCTGTTTGTTTATGTGTTTCATGTGTGTTTTGGTTTATACCTTTATCCTGTTATCCTTTTTTCATAGAAGTTTTATTCATTTCCAAGTTAAAGTGAAGTTTTACTAACCTGCTCAACACAAGACAATAAGCTATTGCACCCTGGTTACACTTTAACAACAATCTTTATTCATGTTTTTATCTTCAGACTTAACATCTGTGAACTCTCAGAGGAAAACTGTGAAGCTCTGTCCTCAGTTCTAAGCTCACAGTCCTCTAGTCTGTCAGAGCTGGACCTGAGTATCAGAAAGCTGCAGAATTCAGGAGTGAAGCTTCTGTCTACTGGACTACAACGTTTAAAGTGTAAACTGAATACTCTGAGGTCAAAACATTTTGTTTTTAGAATTATTAGTTAAAGTTCATCCATATGATGTTGTATCTTAGTATGTTTATGTTACCTTTAAAAATAGAAAGTCAAGATTTAATGTTGAGAAATGTATTAACAAACTCTACATAAGTACTTGTTTGATAGATTGTCTTTTATTTTTCAGACTGAGTGGCTTTAACCTGTCAGAGAGAAGCTGTGAAGCTCTGTCCTCAGTCGTCAGCTCCCAGTCCTCCAGCCTGAGTGAGCTGGACCTGAGTAACTCTGACCTGCAGGATTCAGGAGTGAAGCTTCTGTCTGCTGGACTAAAGAGCTCACAGTGTGCAGTGGAAACTCTCAGGTCAGTATTCAAACTTTTCCACAGATGATGATTTGAAATGTGATTTATATTATTATATAAACAGGTAACTTTTATACAGCTGTCAAGTGAACTTACATTTGAGTGGATTATTGGACTCTGAATTACTTTTAAAAGTTGTTATAGTCATGTCTTTGTTTATTTAAAAAAATACTTCATGTACTGCCTAATTTAAAGATTTAGGCTCCTTTGGGCCCATAATATATATATTTGATGTCTTTGTAAATGAAATTAGGAGGATATTGGCGACTACTGATTGGTTCGCTGTTTGTTTTTTATTCACAGTACTTAATTTTAAAGGCTGATTTCTCAAAATGAGATGTTTATCTTTTCTTCTACAACACATAGAGCCACCAAATCTTCTTGCTTGATTTATTCATTACAGTTTGATTTAAAGAATATTAGACTCGTAACATAATAAATATATTTATTTCACTTCTTCTTGAGAGAAAGAAAGGGATGACTGGGTGAGTTTCAGTGGTTCATCCCAGCAGAGAGAGCGGCACACTGGGCTGCAAATGATCACAGTAGTAATAGCCATAGTTTGATAAAACAGGCAGTCTTACCCTGTACATAATACAGGGTTGTGGTGCCGATGTGGGGGAGGGGACTCGCCCGGTACTAACTACATACTACTAACTACCTCATCCAGATGTCTTCCTTACTAACCCTGATAAGAAGTAACCACAGTTGCCTTATAGGTCAAACCAGTTTCACCTGTTAAAGGTAGCTCCACTATTAATGGTGTCACTTGTTATTTCTGGGATGAGTTTAGTAGCCTGAACAGCTGCTTAAAGGAAAGGTTATTTTTATTATTATTATTTAATTAAGTCCGAGGTAACCTGCAAGAGCTGTTTGCACAAAGAATAATTCTCAGACTTTTAGGTTTTATCATTTTACACAAGGTTTAAAAGTAAATGTCCACAATTGAATTGCAGAAATTGTTATTGAGCTAATACTGATGTAGTTGTTATCTTTGGTAAGGAGAGGTTGGAGGAAGAATGAGCACAGTCAGGCCTAAAGATGCTCTTAATAATAATAATGGATTGCATTTATATAGTGCTTTTCAAGACCCTCAAAGACCCTTTACAATTCCACTATTCATTCACTCTCACATTCACACACTGGTGGAGGCAGCTACAGTTGTAGCCACAGCTGCCCTGGGACAGACTGACAGAAGCGAGGCTGCCATATTGCGCCATCGGCACCTCTGGTCATCACCAGTAAGTGGTGGTTGAAGACAGACAAGCTCATCTTGTAACCTACTGGTTCGCTGGTCAGCACACCAGCTGACTAGCGAACCAGCTAACTAGCACACTGGCTAACTAGCACACCAGCTAACTAGCAGACCAGTTAACGGCAGCCACAAGCTGAAGGACGATTAAATGTAGTGGAGATATCAGGGATGACACTGGTGCCAGGCAGCACGGTGGCACGGTGGTTAGCACTGTTGCCCGCACAGCAAGAAGGTCCTGAGTTCAATTCCAACATCAGGCCGGGGTCTTTCTGTGTGGAGTTTGCATGTTCTCCCCGTGTTTGCGTGGGTTCCCTCCGGGTACTCTGGCTTCCTCCCACCGTCCAAAGACATACAGTTTGTGGGGATAGGTTAATTGGATAATCCAAATTGGCACTAGCTGTGAATGTGCGAGTGAATGTGAGTGCAAATGGTTGTCTGTCCCTGTGTGTTGGCCCTGCGACAGACTGACGACCTGTCCAGGATGTACCCCGCCTCTCACCCTATTACAGCTGGGATAGGCTCCAGCACACCCCGCGACCCTGAAAAGGATAAGAGGAAGTGGATGGATGGATGGACACCGGTGTGTCCAATTCACTCTTTAGCACACCGGTCATTCCGGTGTGTCAGCCAGAACACCACTGAAGGCCAAATGATCCCAGCGTGTGGAATAAGGAGCTTAAGGTTAGGATTGAGGCACTTTATTCTTTCACTAATTAAATCTTGTGGCTGTGATCACGTGTGTGGTTTCTTACAAAAAGGAAGTACACAATACAAATACATGACAAATAAGATGAATAGATAAGATACATATCCAGTTATATGCATACGTCAGTAGAGCAAACATAGCCATATATAAGGACAAAGATCACAGTACTATAATGCAGTAATGTTAAACACAAAGGTGTATATCTACATAAATCTATCCTTTCAGTGATCAGAGTACTGTAGTATTCTTCTACTACTTGCACTATACAAACTAAACGGTATTAGTGTGACTTTAAGTTACCATCAGTACAGACGAACTGATGGTAGTTGTACAAAATAAAGGCTTTGCAATTATTGTGAAGGGCTTCTGGCTAAAGTAAGATCAGCTGATTACCTCATAACAAATTGTTTGCTATAGAACGCAGCTCCCACTCTTCATTAATATCATGTACTGTAACTCCCAAGTAACCATGGTTACCCAGCCACGCCCAGTAGTCTCCAGAGAGACCAACAGTTGGTGCACATTGTAACGCTGTGGCTTTCGTAGTCTCTCCTTTTTCTACAGCTCATGTGTTCTTCTTGTGATGCTGCGTCTTGAGGGAGGCTCATACTGTCAGGGGTTGTGTTTAGTTCTTCATTGTTTTTGTATTATTGTACTTGTGAGTTATTCTATGGTTTCTAGTTTTGATCCCTTGCCCTTCATGTTTCTCTGTGCCCCCTCTGTTCTGTGTAAGTCTGTGTCTTTGCATGTTTGAGTTTCTTGTTTTCTGTCACTCTGTATTGTGCATTATGTTCTCATGGTTGGTCTTTTGTTACCCCCTCAAGTCTAGTTTCTTGTGTTCCAAGCTTAGTATTTCCCTCTGTGTATTTTGGTTCTTAGACCTCTGCCTTATGGTTTGTCTCTGTGTTTCTTAGTTGCTGTCTCCACTGTGCCAAGTTCGTGTCTCTGTGTCATACTTCCTGTTTTACTTTGAAGGTCCGTGTCTTATGTGAATGTGTCCGGCTTTGCTTCCTTGTCTCGTCAGTCCTGATTTCTCCCAGCTGTACCCTCCTTCTGTGTCTCATTCCCCTCCTTACTTCCCAGTGTATTTAAACCCTGTGTTTCTCTGAGTCAGTATTGCGTCGTCCCTCATGCCGTGTGGATCTCCCTGTGTCTCCCTGTGAGTTTAGTGTGTTATTCCCCAGTTTAATTTAGTTTACTTTGTATGCTCGTTTTTCTGCGACCAGCAAATAAAGCTGTGGTTTTGAGTTCATCCCTCGAGTCTGTGAGTCCTGCATTTTGAGTCCTCATCTCCTGCCTGCCACACAGCGTTTTATGACACATACATGCCTTCATTTGTTGATCCTAAGAACGTTCCTCAGACCGACTTCTTCAACAACACTAATCAGCCTGCAGTTTGTAGCTATCCACGTCACTGTGGCGTTTGTTAGCTTGTCTTTCTTTGGTTTATCTAGACTCCTCCCATAAGCTGATCCTACGTAGTCTGCCCAAGTCTCCCACCTCTGTTTGTTTGGGTGGTTTGTTTGCTGCCATCAACAGTGTGTGATGCATTTAAGTGATACTTCAGACATGAAGTACTCCGGTGATAAAAAAAAACCTCAACTTTGCTTACAAATAACTTTAGTTGTATCAACACTGCCCTCTGGAATAATTAGACTTTGATGACAAACTGATGTGATCTCAATGTTTCCTTTGTTGGACTGTGGGCGAGTGTCAGAACTGAATGTACTGAGTAACATGTAGAGTTTAAATATGTGTCAGTTCCAGTTTTAGAGCTCTAAAGTGCAGCTATCATGTTAGAAATATGTTAGGAATAGACAGTCACACTGAGCACACTGAGGTCAAATCTTTATTTATGACAAGAAAGTGACAGGAGAAAATCCGTCCCGGTCAACCACCCAAACATCAATAATGGGAACCTTATACAGCGCTTCCCTATACCCGTCAAACTTCCGCAGGCACAAAGAAATTAGGGAAGCTATTACTTATCACCTGACCAAAGATATGGCTTCCATCAACACTGTGCAAAACGAGGGATTTAGGAAAATGATCAACACCCTAGACAAACGCTACACAGTGCCGTCCCGCAACTATTTTTCTATTGTTGCACTACCTGCTCTATACACGCAGGGTCGAGCAACGGTGGAGACGGAATTTCAAGCAGTACAACAAAATGTGAGACATTTGTTGTTTTTATGTTTATTTATTGTTTTTATGTTCGGTCTCAACTGTTACGAAGTTGATGTGCAGTTTATAAGCGCAATAAATATTTATATTGGAAAAGAATATCGTGAGAGAATCGTGATCTCAATTCTAAGCCAAAAAATCGTGATTCTCATTTTATGCAAAATTGTGCAGTCCTAGTGAAATGATGTTTAAAGGTCTCCTTGTTATGTGAGCGTGCACAGATCCTGAAGCGGAAGCCTGGCTTAACAGAGAAATGATCATTGCTGTGATGATGCTCATCATCTCTGACTGGGATTTGAGGTTTTATCAAAGCAGCAAACACAAAGAAAGCCTGGCTATGTTGGAGTGGGTGTGGAAGCAGCTCCCAGTTTGAGTTCAGGAGACAGACACCCTGTCTACTTCGAAGATCAGCTTCAAACTTTCCTTTTTGATAAAGCTTATAGTTAAATCTGGATCAGGTGACCCTGAACCATCCCTTAGTTATGCTGCTATAGAGATGGATAACAGACAGATTGTTGTTTTGTGTGTCTGCAGCCTGTCAGGCTGTCTGATTACAGAAGAAGGCTGTACTTCTCTGGCCTCAGCTATGAGCTCCAACCCCTCCCATTTGAGAGAGCTGGACCTGAGCTACAATCATCCAGGTGACTCAGGAATGAAGCTGCTGTTGGCTGGACTGAAGGGTCCAGGCTGGAGACTGGACACTCTCAGGTATGAAGAGAATGTCTGATAGAGGAGGAAGAGCTGGAAACATTTCCTGTGTCTTTCACTCACTTCCTGTTTGTTTCCTGCAGATGAGACATGAACAATCACACATGCAGGAATATTTTCAGGGACAGACACACTAGTCTAGCTGGATAGTACATGTATATTTATGTAGGGGGTCTCCAAGGAGTCTGTTTGCAGGAACATTAATGATAACTGATAAGTCATGTTGAGAGTTTCATTAAAAGTAGACCTACAGTTAGGTCCATAAATATTTGGACAGAGACAACATTTTGTAACTTTAGATACACTTTATAGACTTGTTTCCGGTGTCCTATTCGCGCCTTGTTTACGGTCCAAAACAAGTTAAGCAAATGAATGAATCAAGCGGCGATTTACATTTACATCATGCATATAGATGTCGTGGGCATTTACCAAATATATCTGTAAATGATGTTCATCGACTTGTCGATATTTTTCCCCCGCGCCTGAGTAAAAGAGAAAAGGGATTCAAATGTTATATTTCTCAGCTGTCCCTCGTTTATCGCGGGTGTTATCTTCTAAAAATAACCAGCGATAGGTGAAATCAAGTAGCCAATTTTATTTTTTGACGGTGCAAAACGTTTCGTGGACATACAGCACTGCACTTCAGAATCACACTGCTAGCGATCGATGCAGCGATTCTGTAGTGCACAGGAGAGACGTCACGGAGGAGATCGTCTGCAGCGATCGCCCTGATCGCTGCAGACGATCTCCTTGTGTCTCCTTGTGACACATCACATTGTTTCCTGCGCCCTGCAGGATACAATGTGATGTAAAAAAAAAAAAAAGCATGCAAACTTGCACTAAAAAATCTGCGAAACAGCGAGGTGAAAGGTGAACTGCGTTATAGCGAGGGACCACTGTAATTTTGAAGGTACGTCACAACATACCCTTCGTACATACTAATGTATAGAAACCCTTACCAGCAATCATTCATTTTTTGTGTGGCTTTTTTCACGGTTTGTTAACATGCTGTGTAGGTGTGTACTTGACTAGCTGATCTCGACATAATGGGGAAACATCTGGTTTGACTATTGTTCACCTGTAGTTTGAATGCTGAACATTTGCCTGTTTAAATCATAAGACCAGTCACTATACAGAGATGTGCTTCTGAATGTGGACGATGTGTCTTCTGCTGCAGTGATGCAGTTCTGCTTGTGTTGAGTGATGTAAACAACTGATTGATCGAAAGTCTTTAAACGTCAAAGTTGATCATTAGATTTTTTTATGACACAACAGTGGTGAGTGTTCCCACCTTCTGCTCTTTGTAACTTAACGCGATCTTTCCGTTTTCGAATTTTGGACATGATTTTGGAGAATATCTTCGCAGTAGCGATTGACCGCAAAGTAAAGCTACCGGAAATGTACAACCCCACATCCGGTCTCAAACCAGGAAGTTAGCATTTTCTCGTGCACAGGGTCTATTAGGTCACATGTGCATTGTACCTGAGATAGTGGTCACTGTGTACCTAATAAAGTGTCAGCCATGTGTATGTTTCCCATGCTGTAAGTCCACAGTCACAGTGACACTGACAGAAGGATGAAACAAGGCTGTGAATCATTTCAGTCTGTGTGTGTGACAAAGAGGCAGACAGGAGAAGCTAACATTTGGAAATGGAAGCTTAAATACTGGAAACATTCACAGCTGAATTCACAATAGATTTGTTCTCAAGTGCACATTTAGCAACTAATGCTAATACTGTTTTCCCTTGCTTTCTACAACTTGAGCAGCTATTATTTTATTATTTATTTATTAACCTTTATTTAACTAGGAAAATCCCATTGAGATTAAAAACCTCTTTTTCAAGGGAGACCTGGCCAAGATAGGCAGCAGCAGGTGTCTCACAGTTACAGAAATTACTCAAACACAGGCAGCAACAACACACATGCAACAATAAGTGAAAGAATACAAATAAAATAAAATAAAATTAAATTCAAATAAAAATAAATAAATAAATCAGTTAAAATGACAGTCAATCTAACAGTCACGTGAACCAAGCAAGACGGTCGCTCACAGCTCGGAGCCGTTCAGCCGGTAATATTCAAACTTTTCAAACTTTCTCCGAGAAACAGACCTCGCCCAGCAGGCCTGAGTTTGCTACTTTCTGGAAGCTCTTTTGAGTAAACCCACAGACTATTATACTCTGCCTTTACAGCTTTAAGAAACAACAGACAGTTAATCTTCATATTCAAGAAATTAGCTTTAGCAAAAATTAGCATTAGCTACCAGCAGCTGCTAGCTCGCCAGTTAAAATAAAAGAAGAAAGGACTCCTGGACTGGAATGGCTGGTTAAGATAAATATTTATTGGAGACTCACGAGTAACACAAACTAAAGACAGTATGCCACCCAAGAAAGGCCCAACACCAGAGGAGGTCGAGGATATAAAAACCTCCCTCGGAGCACTGTGCGGAGACGTGGCCACAGTCAGGGCGCAGCAGGAGCTGCTTCTGGGGCTTTTGGAGGAGGTAAAACAGCTACGCCTCCAAAATGCCGAGAAGGACAGACGAATTGTGGATCTCGAGCGGCGGGTGGATGAGCTGGAGCAGTACACCCGTACGAACGACGTGGTCATTAGCGGTATAAAAATCAAGCCGCGCTCGTACGCGCGCGCGGTGGCCGGGAGCGTCGGGGAGCCCAGCGACGAGGAGACCCGCTCGGTGGAGCAACAGGTGGCCTCCTTCCTCCAAAGCAAGGGGATAGAGATGGACCTGGAGCACGTAGACGCATGTCACCCACTGCCCAGGAGGAGTGACAGACCGCCGGCCGTCATTATGAGATTCGTCAATCGGAAGAACAAGGTCGCACTGCTGAAACAAGGACGCAAACTGAAAGGCACGGACGTTTTCATTAATGAGCATCTGACACGAAAAAACGCAGACATCGCGAGGAAGGCAAGGCAACTGAAGAAGAACGGTAAAATACATCATACATGGGTAACAAATTGCAAGATTTTCATTAAGCTAAACGGGACACCAGAAGAGGCAAAAGTACTGATAGTGAGGAACATGGAGGATCTGGACAAGTACAACAGACACTAATGTATCGAGGCAATATATAACTCTAATGACAATCAAATGATAAATACACCAACATCTCTAATTACACCAGGAAATGACATGGACACGTTGAAATCAATTCTCTAACAGAAAGTAATTGATCTAGATTGTGAATATAAGGAGCATAATATAATAGACCCAGAAATAGATTCTGAAAGTAATTTTCTTTCTTCTTTTGTTAAAAATTGTAATTATTTCACACAGGAACAATATGAAAAAAAAATCAACCTAGACGGGAAGCTCTCATTAATTCACTTTAACAGCAGAAGTATGTACTCTAATTTTGATTTCATTAAGGACTACTTGCAACAATTTTCTCGCCCCTTCAGTGTTATAGCCATCACTGAAACTTGGTTCAATGTCGATAAAGGAATAGATTTCTGTTTGAATGGATATGATTTAAAATACATGAATAGATTAAATAAGGCGGGCGGCGGGGTTGCTATATATGTTCATAACTCTATAAAATATAATGTTGTAACAACTATGTCTATGGCTATTGATGGAATTTTGGAATGTTTGACTATTGAGATCATGAATGAAAAAAAGAGAAATGTTATAATAAGTTGCATATATCAGACACCCAGTTCAAGTATTGACACTTTTGATGAATGGATAGAAAAAATGTTTGCTTCGGTGAACCAAAAATTACTATTCATCTGTGGTGATTTTAATATTGACTTGCTAAACCCAACAAGGTTAAAAGCCATTGATGACTTTACTGACACGATGTACAGCTTATCACTATATCCAACAATAACAAAGCCAAGCAGAATAACATCACATAGCGCCACTATTATTGACAACATTTTTACTAATGTCATGGATTTCCAAATTAATAGTGGCCTGCTTGTCTGTGACATAACTGACCACTTACCAGTTTTTACTTTGTGTGACTGTGATTTAAAAAAAATAGATACCAAGATTACGACAGCAAAGCGAACAATAAATGAAGAAGCAATTCATGCCTTTAATTTCGATTTAGCACAACAAGATTGGAGTTCGGTGTATGAAGAGTCAGATGTGGACAAGGCTTATGATAATTTCCTAGATATATTCACTATGCTGTACAATAAACATTGTCCTGTAAATGAACACAAGACAAAGAAAAAAAAGATAATAAGTCCTTGGTTCACAAAAGGAATTATCAATGCTTGCAAAAAGAAAAACAATCTGTATAAACAGTTCATCAAAGTAAAAACAAAAGAAGTGGAACAAAGATATAAAGCATATAGAAATAAATTGACTGATATTATAAGAACAAGTAAACAACTTTATTATAGAAGAAGATTATATGAAAATAAAAACAATATAAAAGGAACTTGGGATGTGTTAAATAACTTAATCAAACAAGGATCTTCTGGAACATCATATGCTGAATGTTTCATTGATGCAAATGGTGAAAATCATAATATGAGTAACATTGTAGATGGGTTCAATAAATTTTTTATAAATGTTGGCCCTGAACTAGCAGCGGACATCCCGTGTCAAAAAAAATGAAAATATCAGTAATATAAAATCAAATCCCTTTTCACTGTTCCTCTCAGCTACAAATGAGCAAGAAGTAATAAATATCACATTAAAATGTAAAAGTAAGTCTTCAATGGATTATCATGACATAAATATGTCTGTAGTTATACAGGTTATTCTGAATATTGCTAGTCCCTTAACATATATCTGTAATTTATCATTTCAGTCCGGTTGTTTTCCAAAAAAAATGAAAATTGCGAAGGTAATACCACTATACAAAAGTAATGATAAACACAGTTTTACCAATTATAGGCCTATTTCTCTACTGCCTCAATTCTCAAAAATTTTAGAAAAACTTTTTAATTCAAGATTAGAAAAATTCCTTGAAAAACATCAAATAATAAATGTTGGTCAGTATGGTTTCAGAACGCAAAGAACCACTTCACTGGCGATAATTGAGGCAGTAGAAGAAATTACCAATGCACTGGATAAAAATAAATATGCAGTTGGTGTTTTTGTTGATCTCAAAAAGGCCTTCGACACAATCAATCACTCAATTTTATTGGATAAATTGGAAAGATATGGTATTCGAGGGAAAGCTGGTAACTGGTTAAAAAGTTACCTAACGGGTCGGGAAC
Organism: Neolamprologus brichardi; assembly: GCF_056152115.1. Classification (NCBI taxonomy): domain Eukaryota; kingdom Metazoa; phylum Chordata; class Actinopteri; order Cichliformes; family Cichlidae; genus Neolamprologus; species Neolamprologus brichardi. The sequence continues at coordinate 244,483 of NC_142112.1, read as the reverse complement.
AATATGTTAGCATAGGGCATTACCATTCAGAGAAACTTGGTATTACATGTGGTGTTCCCCAAGGGTCAGTGTTGGGACCAAAACTTTTCAATATATACATAAATGATATTTTTGATGTTTCTCAAGTACTTAAACTCATACTGTTCGCAGATGACACCAACATATTTTTCAGTAGCGATGATTATACTGATCTTGTAATGACCGTAAACAGGGAGCTAAAATTAATAAAAAAATGGATGGATATAAATAAATTATCATTAAATATAAATAAAACTAAAGCAATGTTTTTTCGGTAATTTAAAATATAATATAGAATTACCAATTATCATTGAAGGTGTACCAATTGATAATGTGAGTGAACACAAATTTTTGGGAGTCATAATTGATAACAAAATTTCATGGAAACCACACGTCAGACACATAAAAACCAAAATTTCCAGAAGCCTCGCAGTTTTGAACAAAGTGAAACCATACCTTGATAAAGATTCACTTCGTACTCTGTACTGTACCCTGGTTCTTCCATATCTTACATATTGTGTGGAAGTGTGGGGAAACACATATAAAAATACAACAAATCCATTAGTCACAGTACAGAAACGAGCACTGCGTATTATTCACAAGGCTGGTTATCTAGATCATACTCACAAACTCTTTCTTCAGGCAAAGTTACTTAAATTCCAGGATCTGGTTAATTACAATACATCTATAATCTTATACAAAGCCTTTAATAAACTTCTACCTACAAATTTACAAATTATATTTGAAATTCGAGAAAGGGTTTATAATGTGAGAGGCTTCGGGGAATTCAAATTACCCAGAACTCGAACAACCCGTAAAGGTTTTTGTGTGTCTGTATGTGGTGTGAAAATCTGGAACAGTCTGAGTTTACAACTGAAACAATGCAAAAATATTCACAGATTTAAATTCCTCTACAAACAGTTGGTCTGGTCACAGTATACTCAATGATGGTTTTAGTGTGCTCTGTAATGTCTGTTCTCTTACCATTGCTGGTATGGATTCCAAAAAAAAAAAAAAAAAAGTGTGTATGTATGTATATGTGTGTGTAGATATACAGTGGGGCAAAAAAGTATTTAGTCAGCCACCGATTGTGCAAGTTCCCCCACTTAAAATGATGACAGAGGTCAGTAATTTGCACCAGAGGTACACTTCAACTGTGAGAGACAGAATGTGAAAAAAAAATCCATGAATTCACATGGTAGGATTTGTAAAGAATTTATTCGTAAATCAGGGTGGAAAATAAGTATTTGGTCACCTCAAACAAGGAAAATCCCTGGCTCTCACAGACCTGTAACGTCTTCTGTAAGAAGCTTTTCTGTCCCCCACTCGTTACCTGTATGAATGGCACCTGTTTGACCTCATCATCTGTATAAAAGACACCTGTCCACAGCCTCAACCAGTCAGACTCCAAACTCCGCCATGGCCAAGACCAAAGAGCTTTCGAAGGACACCAGGAAAAGAATTGTAGACCTGCACCAGACTGGGAAGAGTGAATCTACAATAGGCAAGCAGCTTGGTGTGAAAAAATCAACTGTGGGAGCAATCATCAGAAAATGGAAGACATACAAGACCACTGATAATCTCCCTCGATCTGGGGCTCCACGCAAGATCTCATCCCGTGGGGTCAAAATGATCATGAGAACGGTGAGCAAAGATCCCAGAACCACACGGGGGGACCTGGTGAATGACCTGCAGAGAGCTGGGACCAAAGTAACAAAGGTCACCATCAGTAACACACTACAACGGCAGGGAATCAAATCCCGCAGTGCCAGACGTGTTCCGCTGCTGAAGCCAGTGCATGTCCAGGCCCGTCTGAAGTTTGCCAGAGAGCACATGGATGATACAGCAGAGGATTGGGAGAATGTCATGTGGTCAGATGAAACCAAAGTAGAACTTTTTGGTATAAACTCAACTCGTCGTGTTTGGAGGAAGAAGAATACTGAGTTGCATCCCAAGAACACCATACCTACTGTGAAGCATGGGGGTGGAAACATCATGCTGTGGGGCTGTTTTTCTGCCAAGGGGACAGGACGACTGATCCGTGTTAAGGACAGAATGAATGGGGCCAAGTATCGTGAGATTTTGAGCCAAAACCTCCTTCCATCAGTGAGAACTTTGAAGATGAAACGAGGCTGGGTCTTCCAACATGACAATGATCCAAAACACACCGCCCGGGCAACAAAGGAGTGGCTCCGTAAGAAGCATTTGAAAGTCCTGGAGTGGCCTAGCCAGTCTCCAGACCTCAACCCCATAGAAAATCTGTGGCGGGAGTTGAAAGTCCGTGTTGCTCGGCGACAGCCCCAAAACATCACTGCTCTTGAGAAGATCTGCATGGAGGAATGGGCCAAAATACCAGCTACTGTGTGTGCAAACCTGGTAAAGACCTATAGTAAACGTTTGACCTCTGTTATTGCCAACAAAGGTTATGTTACAAAGTATTGAGTTGTATTTTTGTTATTGACCAAATACTTATTTTCCACCCTGATTTACGAATAAATTCTTTACAAATCCTACCATGTGAATTCATGGATTTTTTTTTCACATTCTGTCTCTCACAGTTGAAGTGTACCTCTGGTGCAAATTACTGACCTCTGTCATCATTTTAAGTGGGGGAACTTGCACAATCGGTGGCTGACTAAATACTTTTTTGCCCCACTGTATATGTATGTATGTGTGTTTGTCACTATGTAATTATTATTGCCTGTTACCTGTGGTAACGCAATTTATAATTATTATATATTCTGTATTTATTTATGATGGTTCTAATTGTTGTTGCGAGCTGCCGTGGAGATGCTTGCTTGCTTTTTTGTTGATGAGTGAGTATAGGGGTGGGATTTAATAAGTTTTCTTCGTCCCACTCCTTTTCAGGTAATTTTTGTTTTTTGTTTTGTGCACTTTATGTTCAATATATGTATTTTGTTGTGCCTGAAATGAATAAATAAATGAAATGAATGAAATCTAATTGAAACAGTTGCATGTTATGGACTTGGCCTCAAGGATTCGTAGTTTAGATTTAAAAGCACTTAATGAAATGAATTCAGTAATTTTCCATTCCTTCTGCAGTTTGTTCCAAGCCGAGGGTGCTAAATGGACAAAAGCTCTTTTACCAAGTTCAGTTTGGGCAAATGGAACAGAAAGCAACAAGTAACCATGCGGACGAAGAGAATACCGACCAGCATGTTTCATTACAAGCAGGGAACATATATAAGAAGGCAGCAACCCAAGTATCGCCTTATATATAAAACTGTATAAATGAGAGTTCCTCCAACTTACCAAAGCAGGCCGTCCTACCTGAGAGTATAACTCACAGTGGTGAGTCTGAGATTTACGGTTAGTGATGAACCTCAGAGAAGCATGATACACAGAATCAACCATTCGAAGACATTGAGCAGAAGCATTCATATATAGAATATCTCCATAATCCAGCACAGGCAAGAATGTTGCAGCAACAAGACGCTTCTTTGTATTAAACGAGAAACACAACTTATTTTGAAAATAAAATCTCAGTTTTAACTTCAGTTTTTTCACAAGATTCTCTACATGTGGTTTGAAGGTGAGCGAGTCATCAATTAAGATTCCCAGATATTTATAGGTGTGAACCAACTCTATTTTATTACCTTTAAGAGTGGTTACTGATGGGATTGTTTGGGCTCGTCTCCTTGATTTGGAAAACAACATGAGCTTTGTCTGCATTGAGAACAAGTTTAAGGTGAAGTAATGAGTGCTGGACAGCAAAAAATGCTTTCTGCAAGGAGTCAATGGCCCACTATTGCTAAGTAGGCCACTTTGCTCTTCTAAGGATTTGTGTGACCATGATGGAAACTCTGATAAACTAATGCTGTTTATGGGCCCTGTTAGAATCAATATTTCATTCTCATTCTGTTGTTTGAGAACAATATTAACATCTCACATTATTATGCAAGGGTCACTCATGGCAGCCTATTTAGCATTAACGTCACATCATTATAACACAAGAGAAAAGGGTATTAGCATTAGCTAGTAGTGCTTATTCACCTCAAATTACCTTTAGCTGCTAATGGCAGCCTACTTAGCATTAACTCCTCACTAATATAATGCTAATTTACATCAAATCAGCATTAGCTGCTCATATGGTTATAATGCAAGGGAAAAGAGTTAACATTAACTGATGATGCTAAGTCACGTCAAATTAGCATTAGCTGGTAATGGAAGCCTACTTAGCATAAGTCCTCACATCGTTATAATGCAAAGGAAAATAGTTAGCATTATTTGATAATGCTAATTCATATCGAATTAGCATTAGCTGCTAGCATCAGCTTACCTAGCACTAGCTGCTCACATTGATATAGGGAAAGGGAAAACGATATTAGCATTAGCCCGTAATAATTATTCACCCCTAATTAGAATTAGCCGCTAATGGCAGCCTACTTAGAGCTTAAAGCAAGTGAAAAGTGACAGCATTATCGGATAATGCCAACTCGCATCACATTAGCATTAGCTAATAACAGCAGCCTTCTTAGCATTAGCTAATCACATTGTTATAATGGAAGGGAAAAGATTTAGCATTAACGGATGATGCTAAGTCACATCAAATTAGCAATAGTTAATAACGGTAACCTACTCAGTATTAGCTGCTCACGTTGTTAAAATTGAAGGAAAAATAGTATAAGCATTAGCTACTCATATTGTTAAAAAGTAAGAAAAAACATTGTTAGCATTAGCGGATAAATTAGCATTAGCTAGAAACGGCAACGTACTTAGCATTAGCTGCTCACGTTCGCTGTGTCCCAAAACGTCGGCTGCATCCTCCGGAGGCCGCATTTGAAGGCTGATTACGTCACAGCCAGGCGACAAAGGCTGTCCCAATTCGTCGACTCCTTCAAATGCGGCCGACAAATGCGTCCTTCATTTCCCCGAATTTGAAGGATGGGTCGGGTGTGTCCTTCGTGGCCCACTATATCACAGAATTCATAGCGCTGCCAAGCCAAATTTCAGCTGCCAACAATGGCGGCCGCTACTAAGTTTTAAAATTACTCTTATTAATATTTCTGGGCCACAAAATAAACTTTTAACATATTTTAAGGTGATAAAGTAGCTGTGTAAATTACAAATATCTGCTTGGTTTTTCAAGACATCGCATATTTGCAAAAGTGTGCCGACGTTTTCGGAGACGTCTGTTACCCACCAGCTCGATAGCAAGCCGGGGGGTTCAATGGTCACTCCAGCCAGCGAGAGCAGCGGACTCCCGGCTTCATCGTTATCAGACTCCCGCTCTTTCGCTACTCAGGTTAAACATGATGACACTCGATAACTTAAAATGTAATTGTTTGCCTTTTTTCTGTGTTTTATTTGTTCCAGAGTAAATTGGGGAGGCTGAGATCAAAGTTATCAGATTATTATATTAAATAAAACTTTATTAATCCATTGGGTGGGTTCCTCCGGGATTTTCGCACTGCTGAATAAACGTTAAACAGAAAACTGATTAAACAGAAGTGTGAGACGGTCGAGAATTTACGCCAGTGTCCTGTTATATTTTAGATAGCAAGGAGCAGACGGCCAAGTTTATTAAACTCCACCGACGCAGCGGTGATGCAAATCTGAAGGCTAGACCGTCCCATTTCACAGCCTCGCACTTCCGGCCTTCTCGGTCTTTGAAGGACCCGGCCCACGTAGACCGCGAAGGCCGGGTCCTCCGAAGAATGCAGCCGACATTTTTGGGACACAGCTATTGTTATAAATCAAGAGAATATGGTATTAGCATTAGTTGCCAATGCTTATTCACCTAAAATTAGCATAAGCCACTAATGGTAGCCTATTTAGCATAAACTTCTTATTGCTAAATGAAGTTAATTAATGCTGAATAGGCTTAACGGAAATTAAAGTAGTGTTAGCATTAGCTACTGATATTGTTATAAAGCAAGAAAATATGGTATCAGCATTAGCTACTAATGCTTATTCACTTCAAATTAGCATTAGTTAATAACGGTAGACTTCGTATCATTAGATGCTTTCATTCTTACAAAGCAAAGGAAAACAAGACCATCAGGGTGTACATCTCACCCCTGGCGTCGTTGCCCACCTCTCAATTTTAAATACACGTAGACATTGAGGGCTATCAGGAGGGGCTATGCGCTTACCTGCTGCTCTCTGGCAGGTAGCTCCATGCCCTCCTGGGTTTTAAATGCACCTTAGAACACACATGCATCAACACTACATATGAGCGGGCGGAGGGAGGTTTGGAGTGAGTCTTCTCACACCCCCGTTCTCTGCGACGCTGCAGGAGCGGGGGGCCAGGAGGAGGAGTTGGCTGTCCGACTGGGGTCTGGAGTGTGGGGCCTCCCTGCTGAGTCGGGGCGGTCTGCTTCTCCCCACCGCAGGGAAAAGGGTAACACCACTTGGGTCTGGGTGCAGTTTTCCCCTCCAGGGGCAAGGGTACCTAGACCTGGTTCTTAGAGTACGCTTGGGGAGTGTGATTGTGCGTACAGTGTCTCTCTATGTCTGTCTCCACGTTGGTTGAGTGTTGAGTAATTGCATATGAGAGCATGAGGGTGGGAATGGATGTTTGTTTCTGTGTGTGCCTGTATGTCTGTGTCTATATGTCAGGTTGGGTATCTGACGCCACCTCTCTAGGGACATCTCAGGCCCTCCAAGGTATGGAGGCCTATCTCCCCCCACCACTTCCCCTGCCAGTGGCAGACTCCCTCAGACATCGGTGCGTTGGTGGTTCTTTGTGTCCGGGGATGGGCGCCTAGGTACACACCTGCTCACTCCTTGGTGGCTGCTTATCGGGGCCTGGAGCCTGGGGCTTGCTCGGGCCACTTCGGGGGTGGGGTGCCCTCGGCCTGTCGGCCTGGGCCTCGGTCACTCTGGCGCAGCTGGCTGCCGGCGGAGCTCACGGGCACGTCACTGCAACCCCCCCTGGCTTCTGCTTCGTGGCTGCTGAGTGACCCGTCATCTGGGACTCTCCTCAGCTCTTTCTGGGATAGTGGTGCAGCTGCCCCTCTGTTGGTCTTCCTTGGTCTCTTGTGTTCTGGGGGCCTCTGGATGTCTGGAGTCTTGATCTCCTCCATACCTGCTTCATGCCCTGGAGGACGGGGCTGTGGCCCCCCCACACCCTCTAGCAGATCATTACATGAAGGAACCTTTTAAAAACAAGCGCGTCCATGCTCACAGGTGTAGAATTAGCCACTAATGGCGTCTTATTTAGCATTAACTCTTCACATCGCAGGGGAAAAGTTAAAATTGAATGAAAAATAGTGTTCACATTAGCTACTCATATTGTTAAAAAGTAATAAAAAACATTGTTAGCATAAGCGGAAAATGGAAATTCACCTCAAATTAGTATTAGCTAATAACGGCAACCTACTTAGCATTAGCTGGTCACATTGTTATGAAGCAAGAAAATATGGTATTAGCATTAGATGCCAATTCCTATTCACCTAAAATTAGCATTAGCCACTAATGGCAGTCTACTTAGGTACTTAGGTACGTAGGTACACACACATACCTACACTATGCACAGACTGGTACTCTTTGTTCATACCTGTGTAAGACGTCATATGTTAATGAACTTATGCATATTCATGTAACCTCAATAAAGAGCAGTGTTACGAGGGAGCAGACGAGAGCGACTGAGGTCAAGTGAAGGAACGGCGCTGTCACAGTTCTCTCCCTCATGAATTGTCTGGTTCCAGCGGTGGGTCTGTGCTAGGCGACCCATCTCCAGCTTTTTCCACTGGTTACCAGTACGTCGTAGAATCCACTTCCAGAACTTGTTGTCTTTAAATCTCTGAATGGATTGGCTCCATCTTATCTCTCTTTAACAAAATAATCCAAGTGGAGCCCTCAGGTCTGCAGATAAGTAGCTTCTGACCAGAACTAGACGTAAAAACAGAGGTGAGCTTTATCGATGGCTGCAGCCAAACTCTGGAACAGTCGCCCTTCACATCAGGTCGTCACCAACACTCGACATTTTTAAAACCCGGTTGGAAACACATTTGTACTCTGTAGCTTTCAATTCTGACGAGTCTTTATAGTAATTACTGTGTATGTTTCCTATTTTATCTCTACTCTGTGCAGCACTTTGGCTCAACCTGTTTTTAAATGTGCTGATAAATAAATGTAGATTTCTTTGAATAAAACAGTGGAGCCGAGCTTTGAGCTCAGTGTGTAACAGTGTGTGTATGAGAGCCATGTAATGTCCATGTGTGCATGCTGACTGTGCTGCTCTGACCCCCCTCCTCCTTTCAGGGTGGAGCCTGCTGGAGTCCGATGGTTGAGACCAGGTCTGAGGAAGTGTAAGTGTGTTTTTAATGGGATTCATGAAAACAAAGCAGCACACATTCAACCATCTTCATCATGTCAGGAGTCATCATCAAAGTGTAAATCAATGAACAGATGATGGATCAATAACTGCAGCTGGATTGTGTTTGTTCTCTCCATCAGATTCCTGTCAACTCACAATCGACACAAACACAGTGAACACAAACCTCCAACTATCTGACAACAACAGGAAGGTGACACATGTGGAGGAGGTTCAGTCATATCCTGATCATCCAGACAGATTTGATTTTTATCCTCAGCTGCTGTGTAGAGATGGTCTGACTGGTCGCTGTTACTGGGAGGTCGAGTGGAGAGGAGACGTTTCTATATCAGTGAGTTACAGAAGCATCAGAAGGAAAGGAGTCAGTTATGACTGTGTGTTTGGATGGAGTGATCAGTCCTGGAGTCTGAGCTGCTCTGATGATGGTCCTCGTCATGTCAGGCACAATAGGAGACAAACATCCATCTCCTCCTCCTCCTCCTCCTCTGTCTCTAACAGAGCAGCAGTGTATGTGGACTGTCCTGCTGGCACTCTGTCCTTCTACAGAGTCTCCTCTGACACTCTGATCCACCTCCACACCTTCAACACCACATTCACTGAAACTCTTTATCCTGGGTTTAGGGTCTTGTCTCGTGGTGACTCAGTGTCCCTGTGCTGAGTGGGGTGTAAAGAGTGTCTCCTGTTACAGAAACACTCTGACTGTTGAACAGATAGTTCAGTCTGTACATGTCTGTCTCTTTCACTCACAAACACGTTTTCAGATTCATGGATTCAATCAGTTGATGTTTGAAACTCTTCTAAATGATTCCTTGTAAACTTCTTCCTCTTCAGTCACAAACAAACAGGAAGTGATGTCACATGTGTTCCTGTCCACACAGCAGAATGAGTCTATTGCTGACAGTGATGTACAAACAGAGTGAGCATTTCTGAGGCCCAAAATAAACTGAGTAGTTCACTGAATGAACAATGGACTGTGAGCTCAGTTCCTTCATCATTAGTATGGATTATATATGTATATGTATTATATTAGTATCATATATATCAGGCGCTGCTGCTGCTGGTTTCAGTCATTGCGCAAATGTGCTGTTTGTAAGGTTGTAAAGCTGCAGTCAGCTGAGACTGAAGAAGTCACCTGATCAGTGAGCAAACGTTTCTGAAAACGTCCAGATGAACAGAATCAACCTTTTGGGATCAGCCAGCAATGCAGCATCATTGTTGTTCAGGTTCAGAGGTTTGCAGGAATGAACTGATGACCAGAAACAGCTGCAAAGTCCAATAAAATACCAGCTGGAGTTCAGCTGCATTTGAAGAAGTCAAAGAAAAGTAAGGATGGCAAAGGGCGATGTTTTCTTCCAAAGAACTGAAAACATGGTGGACGCCTCATTAGAAGAATAATCTGGACATTTGTGAGGAACTCTAACCAAGAAAGCAACACAAGAAAGCAACGTCAAACAGATTCAACAGACAGTTTCCATGACTGGAAGTGTTGAGTGTAAAAATGCTACATTGCATTATTGCATCCTCTCACCACAGGAGGTGCTGTTGGCACCACTGATTGCTGATCAGCTGTTCTCTGATGATCTGATTGATACTGTGAATAACGGGACTCACTGAACTCTGTGACACAGTGAAGATTACAGAGTTTAACTTCAACATCTGACTGACGTCACACAGACAGAAGGATGAACCAGTGAGGCACAGAACACAGTTACTGGAGATACTGGATCAGCTCCATGTGAACCTCTGATGGAGAAGCTGCTGACCCAGAGAAACATCAGGACATGACAGGCAGCTGCACTTATCTAACAACATGTAGCAGAGCTGATCTATGTTAGAGGATCTATCACAGCAGCTGAAGCCAAAGTCCAACACTGGATACCAGCTGAGCCTGTGCTGAGTGTAGTGTTACAGGAAAAGGGCAGAAACACTGACACTGGTAGCTCACAGTGATGCTGACTGGGGCACAGAGCTGAATGATGCAGCATCAGGACACTGTTTCAGTCTGACTGACAGAGAAACCTGTAGCTGTATCTACATGTGAGGCAGAGGCTACACAAGCAGCTTTCTATGTTTCACAGTGACTGAGATCTTCAGTGGGGGTGGACATGCTCCTGTACAGACCTCTGAGGAGAACCAAGGTGCAGTCAAAGAGTCCAGTCTGTCCTCACAGATGTGAACATGTGGTTTCATCAGGGTCTGCTGTCAGCTAGCAGGCTCACATCAGAATCACTGTTCCTGAAAAACACAGTCTGTGTGACATCATCAGTCAGCTGATCGTCCCAGATCTGAATGGTTTCTGTCTCTACTGAGGAAGTCAGAGGATATCACTGAGGTGTGGATCAGGTCTGAGTGACCTGTGGAGGGACAGCTTTAAACAGTCCACAGGTCTCACGTCCTGCTCAGTCTGGTAGCAGATACCTCGTATTGTTCCAGATGTGCTGACATCACCAGCAGCAGCAGCACAGCTGTGTGATACGATGAATCTCAGTTATTGATCCAACACACAGTAAATACAAAGATCAGGATTTATGAGAGTAATCATTATGAGTCTGAACACATGATCACTGAATGTTAGTGTCCACAATAATAAGCTAACACAACCAAACACAGCTTTCAGCTCTTATTTTGAAACTGGCTTATTTAGAGAGCTGTGATGTGAGCGTGCCTGGCTCTGAGGCACTTGGGTCAGCCTCTGTTGTTTAGAAGTGTTACAGACTGTGAATGACACAGACCTGTCAGTTTTCCATGTTTGTCTGTAACACAGCTCAGGGGCTTCATGCTGAACGCATCCATCCAGTGTTATTGATCCAGTACTAATACCAGCATTGGGATCAATACTACAATACACAATCACATGTGTCCATGTGATGTATTTGACCAGCTTTATTAATCAATGATCAATCAACTTATTTACTGCATCTGAGTCCAGCTTCATTTAAATGATCCAACCCATGAAAATGACATCAGTCCTACAGAAGCACTTAATGCTAACAGGAAGTCATTGATTAAGGTGGAATAACACAGAGACACAACCACTCACAGTTAACCTGACCCCACTAACTGCATGTGTTTGGACTGTGGGAGGAAGCCGGAGTACCGGAGAGGACGCACACAAACACGGGAGAACATGAAGCTCAGCACTGAAACAAAGATGGTGGATTTGACCTCAGGACCAGGCGGGGTTATGGGGGTCACGACCCCCCCCCAATAATCAGATCCAGCTACACTGAAACTGGCAATTTCATTTACTTTTACTGTTTTAAAGCTATTAGGCTGCTTTGTGGCTCACTTAATACTAAACTAAGATACTTTCAGTGTGAATCTTTTGCAGGAACACAGGCAGGATTTAAAGTGCAGAGCTTTACAGTCTCTGTCTCAAAGTTGGTCTAAACATGCTAACAGCTCTTTGTTTTTTCAGTTTTCACTGATTTGATGTAATAAAAGACATTTTAAAGAAGCAGACAAGTTCTGTTATTTTATTTCTATAATTTCATAAATCGTGGTGTGGATCTAAGTCAACATTCAAAATAAATAAGATAATACAGCACTTTTGATGTTGCCTTTTTATTTTCCCAGCAGTACTCAGGTTGGTTCTCGGCTACATTTACATAACAGATGTTAATGTGTTCAGCAGCTGGACACTCATCTGAGGAAGGAACATTGGACAGGTGCTCAGTGCACAACTGCATTACAAACTTTATGTAAGACCCTGTGTTTTATTGTATTTATATATTTTTAACATTTTACCTAAACACTTTAGGGAAGGATAAAAATATTTTCAGGAGGAAGTTTTTCCTTCTGTCCAACTGTAGTACACGCAATACTGCGTCTCCCCCCATTATCACTGCACACTTCCTCGGGCTGGTGATGAGCGCCCCCTGGTGTCACAGTGTTGATGACGTCATGCAAAGTGAAACATAAACAGCGTGTGTTAATAAAAAATCATTTGTCCATTCTCATGTTTGCATCATGTTTCTGTAAAATCATCAGCTGTTTCTGAACCTTCTTCATTGTTTGACTCGTTCCAACAGCTGTGAGCTGTGATGAGTCAGAGCAGCTTCATCACTGATGTTCAGGTGAAGCTCAACTTAATAAACTGTAGAAATGATCAGGATTCAGGTTGGGTGTATAAAATAGTTGTGTGTGAGGTCGCAGTGCTTCATATGTGTGTGTGGGCTGAAGCACACACGTGTGAGTCCTCAGAGATTTCACACACATCACTGCACACATTTATAATCCTAGTTTAAGCTTGTGGATCATATCGGACACATCAGCAGCTCTTTGGAGACAAAGACATCATTTGAGATTTAAGATGAGTCATTGTTTTTCTATCCATGGTAGCTTCCACTACTGAGGCTCGGGAACAATGAAGAGGATAATTAAGAGGAAGCATCAGCTCCGTCTCATCTAACTACACAGTATTATAATCATGCACTTACAGTGGGGCAAAAAAGTATTTAGTCAGCCACCGATTGTGCAAGTTCCCCCACTTAAAATGATGACAGAGGTCAGTAATTTGCACCAGAGGTACACTTCAACTGTGAGAGACAGAATGTGAAAAAAAAATCCATGAATTCACATGGTAGGATTTGTAAAGAATTTATTCGTAAATCAGGGTGGAAAATAAGTATTTGGTCAATAACAAAAACACAACTCAATACTTTGTAACATAACCTTTGTTGGCAATAACAGAGGTCAAACGTTTACTATAGGTCTTTACCAGGTTTGCACACACAGTAGCTGGTATTTTGGCCCATTCCTCCATGTAGATCTTCTCAAGAGCAGTGATGTTTTGAGGCTGTCGCCGAGCAACACGGACTTTCAACTCCCGCCACAGATTTTCTATGGGGTTGAGGTCTGGAGACTGGCTAGGCCACTCCAGGACTTTCAAATGCTTCTTACGGAGCCACTCCTTTGTTGCCCGGGCGGTGTGTTTTGGATCATTGTCATGTTGGAAGACCCAGCCTCGTTTCATCTTCAAAGTTCTCACTGATGGAAGGAGGTTTTGGCTCAAAATCTCACGATACTTGGCCCCATTCATTCTGTCCTTAACACGGATCAGTCGTCCTGTCCCCTTGGCAGAAAAACAGGCCCATAGCATGATGTTTCCACCCCCATGCTTCACAGTAGGTATGGTGTTCTTGGGATGCAACTCAGTATTCTTCTTCCTCCAAACACGACGAGTTGAGTTTATACCAAAAAGTTCTACTTTGGTTTCATCTGACCACATGACATTCTCCCAATCCTCTGCTGTATCATCCATGTGCTCTCTGGCAAACTTCAGTCGGGCCTGGACGTGCACTGGCTTCAGCAGCGGAACACGTCTGGCACTGCGGGATTTGATTCCCTGCCGTTGTAGTGTGGTACTGATGGTGACCTTTGTTACTTTGGTCCCAGCTCTCTGCAGGTCATTCACCAGGTCCCCCCGTGTGGTTCTGGGATCTTTGCTCACCGTTCTCATGATCATTTTGACCCCACGGGATGAGATCTTGCGTGGAGCCCCAGATCAAGGGAGATTATCAGTGGTCTTGTATGTCTTCCATTTTCTGATGATTGCTCCCACAGTTGATTTTTTCACACCAAGCTGCTTGCCTATTGTAGATTCACTCTTCCCAGTCTGGTGCAGGTCTACAATTCTTTTCCTGGTGTCCTTCGAAAGCTCTTTGATCTTGGCCATGGCGGAGTTTGGAGTCTGACTGGTTGAGGCTGTGGACAGGTGTCTTTTATACAGATGATGAGGTCAAACAGGTGCCATTCATACAGGTAACGAGTGGGGGACAGAAAAGCTTCTTACAGAAGACGTTACAGGTCTGTGAGAGCCAGGGATTTTCCTTGTTTGAGGTGACCAAATACTTATTTTCCACCCTGATTTACGAATAAATTCTTTACAAATCCTACCATGTGAATTCATGGATTTTTTTTTCACATTCTGTCTCTCACAGTTGAAGTGTACCTCTGGTGCAAATTACTGACCTCTGTCATCATTTTAACTGGGGGAACTTGCACAATCGGTGGCTGACTAAATACTTTTTTGCCCCACTGTATGTCTCAAACTAAGAGAAAATGAGACAAAATGAGTTATGTGAGTCTTTAGATTATCAGTAAACTCTGGTGACAGTTTGATGCTCAGTGGAGCTATTTTTGGTTTGTGATGAGTGTTTTGTGATGGTCAGCTTCTGTTTTGTGAATTGCTCTTTGTAATTTAGAAGGTCATGCAGAAATGTGCGCGCCCTTATCTGAGAGGACATGGAGAGAGTGTCGCAGACTCGAGGTGAGAAGATAAACCTCGGAGCTGGATGGTCTGCACGTTACCTATGTGCATCTTTTCAATGACATCAAGTGAACCCATAATAAGCATTTCTATGTCTTAGACATCATATCCATTTCTAATGAGAGATTATTTTTAAATGAGGGAAACCTGGTCTAACAACACGCTTACAACAGAGCTAAAGGTTCATCACATGTGAGACTCTGATAAGAACTGAAACACTGTGTATAAACAGCTGAGACAAAACTATATATAAACACTAATTTATTCCAGTTTAGTTTACAATGATTTTTAAAGTAATGTGGAATGATTCATGTTCACGAGCTGTTACAAACACAACTATTTATTTGTCTTTATATGGTTGGACTACAAGGCATGTGTTGAGGGTCTTGGAACACTGTAAAAAAAAATTCCGTAGAAAAACGGAAAATGTCCTGGTAATTTTCTGCCAGTACATTTTCTGTTTTTTTACGGACGTTTGACGGAGTTTTCTGTAAATGATAAAACGGAAGATTCTGTACATTTACAGTATACTCTCTGTACTATTTACGGACATTTCCTTCAGCTATAAAATGGAAAATTCCGTTTATTCACAGTATATTTTCTGTATCATTAACTGATATTTTTCGTTAATAGAAAAATTGAAATTTCTGTTTATATTACTATTTCCAAGCACTTCTTCATTAATGAAGTGAATGTAATTCACATTTGTGTGAACATTTGTCTGAGATTAACTCTTTGGGGTCTTTACCTTACAATATAACATACTTGAGTCAAAATTTGTTGACTGTTTAAGTGGTGCCAAAACTGAACAGATCTAAAGAAGATGTTCCTGAACTTTGGGTTTATTCGAACAGGACGGATGGATAACCACAGGACTTTTCCCCATATGAAAACTACAACACAAAATAAATTAAGACAGATTACTGTCCCAAACTTGAAGAGAAAAGTGTATTTACTGGACTTGTTTTGTCAGTGAGGAGCAAAGTACAATTAGTAGTGCTTGTTCTGATGAAAAGTTAAACTGTAAACAGCAGTGTAGTGAATAAGGATCTGTGTCCACGAATCCTCAGCAATGACAACACTTAAACATCATAGTTCAAAATCCTTAATGCACATCTTTTTCTCCACAGTGTTCAAATGCTCTTAGCTGTTTAAGTAGAGGAAAAAGTCTGACATATTTCATGACCATTAAATGTTAGACAAGGCTCTGAAAACGAGGTTACGGTTACAAACAAAAACCTCTGCTTGTGCGCACAGACCCTAAATCACAACAAATAAGACAAATTACTACAAAGTCTTGTTACCACTCTTCATATACCAGTGTGACAAAGTCCTGAATGCAGCCTGCATGTTAGTACATCAAGGTCCATCTGACCTTTAAATAAAATACACTCAGCTTTTCCTTGGATTTTCAGAGTTGCTCAGTTCATACAGGAACGTGTCGCTGTGTTGCTCCTCCATGTCAGCCATTGAGACTAGTCGCAATTTATTCTGAGGAAAAAAAGAGAAACAACAAGACATTTTTAAAAAGTTTGTATTTTTATATTTTTTTTTACCTAGAACATAAACAACATAAACAAAAAAGGATTAGGGCTGTGCGATATGACGATATATATCAGATGACGATATAAAAATGTCTATTGTTTCATATTATACACTATTGTTTGTTTTGTGGTGTTGCAAAATAAACTCTTTACGGCAATATTTTTTTCATGATTTTGATGGTCACTGTAGTTGCTATATTATTTCTTAAAGTTCTCTCTTTCTCTTATACTTACAATAACCACACTATGGATGGACAAGTGACTGTTTTTACGCGTACTTTCGTTACCAACAATGACGGTAAAGCCATTGTGTGGCTCCACTGTCCGCTTGTTTATTTTCCACATAAACCTTTCACAATAAAGCTCAAGTTTCTGTTGAGACTTTTCAAAATAAACTGAAATGATATACATTATTCTCAAACAAATTTTCAGAATATGCATCAAACAAATGACCTTAAATAAAAACATGAAGTGACTATAAATGGCGCTTACAGTCACCACGCAGATGAAGGCACAGAGAATACCAGCATGGCCAGCAAGGATGAGGCAGAACCAGCTAGCTCCAAACAGAAGGACCAGTCAAAAGAAATCAAGGACCTTATTGTTAAACGAGGGGCAATGGAAATGGTTTGGTTATGAAAAGTCTGACACGCCCCAGAAAACTGTACTATGCAAATTATGCCACAAACTGGTCCCCACCACCACTCAAACACAACAAACCTCTTTAACCACCTACACAAGAATCACATGAAAGAGTTTTGAGAGAGTTTACGAATGAAAAGCAAAAAAGAGCTGTCAGGTGCTCAAAATAATCCTTAGACTCAAACGTTAGAACAGGCTTTTCCTCGCAGCACGCCGTGTAATAAATACTCGGAAAGAAAATGGCGGCCGTTTAAACTTATGTCTAAATATGTATCGTTTCACGCATCGGTCAAAACACTGAACTCCAGGTACACGACGCCCAACTGAAAACACTTCACATAAGTCGAGTTGCCCGAGAATCACAGAATTTACAGAAAATGCACTATTTTGTGATATATATCGTTATCAGGAGAGAAATGTCTTATATTGGGATATGAGATTTTGGTCATATCACACAGCCCTACAAAGGATTATAATTCACGTAGAGTTGCATACATATAACACCATTCGGTTGCAACAAAAGCAGTTTATAATTAAAGTAACATACATACCTTGAAAAACTAAATCAACCACAACATTAAACTCACCTTGTTTCTGTAGAGAAGGTGATCAGGGTTTTTCTTCATTTCCTGAGACCAGCTGCTCTCGATCATCACCAGCTTGTATCTTCATCTTTTTTTTCCACTCGGGGAAGTCTTTCCTTTTCTTGGCCATTGCTCTGCACTGGAAAACCAAAGTGTGTGATCAAAGGTGAAATAAGGGATATTTTTCCACTGCAGGACTTAGAGTGCTTCAAGCAGTGATAGCTGTTGATCCATTTCTCAAATAATCTGTAAGGATCTGGATTTTTAAGAAAGATACAAATATCTCTGCTTATATTTGGCTAAAAGCTTGATATAGACACAACAGTTTATGATATGTCAGCATCCCCCACAAGGCATATAAATACCCTGCACACCAGCACTGCGCTTACATTATAGTTCAATCAAGAAATAGTTATTATTGATTTATTATTGAATTTTTTTTAGTAATAATTATTAGTATTTAATCACATTAGCACAGTGGGTGACAAAAATATTCCACATACTAGAAATGCTGCTCAGCATTTCATAAATGACATTTTCAACAAATGTTGGAGTAAAAACACAGTTACAGGGAAAATGTGTCTGTAAATATTAACTAAACATTTCTATGTGCTACAAAATAGACATAATTGTAAATGTGCTGAGGTGAAATTATACTTTCAATAATATTACCACTACAGTCTGTTAACCACCGAAATAATCTATGCTGGTCAGCTAGCTAAAAGTATTTACTTTAGCAGCCCAAATCAGAGGCTAACATTAGCATTTTCTAGCGTCAGCCAGGAAGGTCTGAGGCTTAAACTAGTGTTAATGTAACTTTGCCTGAAACCCTTTAAAGTGTACAGTAGAGCCAACTGTAAAACACAGGTATTGATACAGTACTTATTAGAGTCCTAAAATAATTTCTAGAACCATAAATTTCTCACTTTTCCCAGTTATCCACATCGCTGACTTTCGCTAATTAGCTAGTTAGCAGTCACAGCTGTGTAATACCCAGAGAGACACAGACAGCTAACTATAATATGAAAACTTGTTCAGCCACTGAAGGGCAAAACTGGCGGTATCACAGTAAAAATAATTTTAACATTAACTAAAATGGAAAGCTTAAGTCATGTTAAACCTAAATAACAATTATTTAAAAAAATGAGTCAGCAAAATATTCCTGACTTGTCTGGAGACAGCCGAAACCAGTTAACAAATAAATTAACATTTCTTTCTAAATAAAAACGTGGAGTCTTTTAAAAAACATTATTTTAATATAAGGAAACATGAGTTTTAATACTTACCACAGAAATTTGAAGGCAGTTTCTCCAACTTCAGAGTCCAAAATCCAGATGAAGCCTGAAAGAAGCCTAATGGCTGCTCTTGCGCTTACTTTTCCCTCCTTTTCGGGTTCTTTTTCCCACAATGCATTGCAGTAGTTGAGAAATACAGAAAAATACCTGTAAATTATTAATAGGGAAAATTCCTTCACGTTTATACAGTAGATTGTACTGTATTTTTACGGATTTTTTTTACAGTGAATAATGTGTGAATAACAGCAGGAAATGATCGTTTTCCCATTTTACCAAAGTGGAATAACATCACCACAGCAAAACAAATAATATTATTGTCTGCAGCTAAAATATAAAGCGAACATGGTTTTATAATAATGTGCAAACACAACCTCACTCTGCTATATACGAGGAGCCAACCACAGCTCATCCACGACCTCCGCCATCATTTCTTTGCTCATCATAATTCACTTAAATGCTTAGATTGGTTTAAATCAAACTCCATTACAGGTTCAACTCCATTATATAACAGCATGTTGACTTTGGATTTGGTGTGCAGATCCACCTTAAAAAAATGAGGAAACTAAGAGATTACAAAAAAGAGGTGGAAGAGTTAAAGAGCTGCAGCAGATTAACAGTTTCTGACAGTCATGTGTTAAGAAATAGGAGGATTAGATGAGCTGAGGGATCCATCTACTGCTCAATGAAGCCTCATCAGAAACAGTCTCAGTGGAAGGATGGCTCTACTCATAAGGAAGGACACAGGCAGAAAGACTGGCGTCTGTCACACAGGAACTGGACTGAAAATCAGCTGCACATATTCATCAGTATGTGCAAACATATTATAGGTATGGAATTCAGGAAAGTACCATCAGAAGTTGATCCACTGTGCAAATGTCTGATTGGCAGTGGCTTCATTTTTCACTATGAACAAACTGCTAATGCAGTATGCAGCATCACAGGACTTCAGTCATGGATTGGCCTCCCCAGACCTCAACATTACTGAAACATCTTAACAGAGGATGGAAACAAAGGGAACCAACATCCAAGAAAAGAGCTGCTGCTGAATACTTCCTCACAGAAAATACAAACAAGCTTGACTAAGAGACTTCAGGCTGTGCTGAATAATAAAGGTGGACTGACTTCCAGGGTCCTTAGTATCATAGCTCAGGTTTTGTCTTATATACTTTCCATTTATATAAGAAAATATATAGAAACGAGGGTGGTTTAAGATGTCTGTAGAGTTTTATTCATTATCTTTAAACAAACAAAGAAAGCACCATCCATTCGTCTCCAGTCTGTATGAAAAACAGGGGAAAGGTCAAATTAAAACTTTGAAATTCCTTTCACAATAAATCCAATCATAAACAAAATAATAAATAGAAAAGTGTTTAAACACACTTTTCCATTGAGCTGTCAATAGGAAATGTTCCAGTAAACATGTCTTGTGTTTCTGCTGTTTTCCTTTCATGTGTCCACAGCTGACAGGTAACCCTATTGGAGTCGCCATAGTGATGGGTGGAGTCTCAGCTTCAGTGTGTTGATGGGCACAGCCATTGTTACCACAGCTGCTGGTGGGGACCTGGAGTTGGTATACGCCGAGCTGTGAGAGGACAGAGATGGAGAACGGACATTTAACTATTTAACAGGAGATACGTTACGACTAATAGACGACTGCTGTTTGAATGATGTCTTTGCAGCCCTTATGCTACATGTTACACAACTTTTCTTCATGCCAACAAGACTGAGGTGCCACATAGTTGACACATACAACTGATTATGATGCATATTTTACTATTGCTATGTTCACATCATCTCCTTGGCTTTATTATTGAAAGCCTGGAGATACTCTGACTTGTGCATGGCTGATGTGAAGTATGATTAGTACTACATGACTCACACCATCAACAACAGAGGCAGTGAAATCTTTTTTGTTAACAGGTTGGATGGTAAAGTCAAATGTCTAATTCTACACTTGTGTTGGGTAAAGTTATTCTCACTGCAGCAGATTTATATCTGTGGTTTCACAGGGCGTGATGTGGACCTCAGCGCTGAGGTGCAGTTCTCCTTGGAGACCGGCATCCTGGCTGAAAATATTATCATGCTTCCAAAACATGGTACTTTCAGCTTTTATTTTGAAAGAAACAAGACTTGAAAACTAATCCCCCTATTCCTCTTTTTCTTTGTTCTTCAGAGGAGTGTCACCTGGACAAACTCAGGGCTATTCTAGGGCCTTTGTTATTATTTGACTCCATATAAATAAAACTGAATTGAATCAAACAAAAACTCCCAAACAGCTAAAATACTTTGCTTTATTCTCTTTTTTAACAAATACGTTGAAGTCCATCCATAACAACACAGCTGAGATCTCCTTTTTAATCAAGTGTTTACATCCTTGGTACAGATCTGTATACAAAACAATCATTTACGTCCCACAGAAGTCTAGTTACACGTAACTATACAAGAACTCGTAAATGAAAGAAACATAAAACACATGATCACAGGTGATAACAAAAAAGAGAAAGAATTCATGTGTTAGTGATTTTTTTGCAGCCCTAATGGCTCATGTTGGAGAAACAAACTGAGGTACGTGGAAAGTTCACATACACAAGTCAGCGTGAGCGCACACACAGAGAGAAAAACACAACTGAACCATCTGGTGTGTTTGCTGTTTCTGCTTTCATCATTTCTGCTGCTTTGTCAGGCTGGGGGTATCTCAGTGACGTGGTTGAGGTGAAGTATGACGAGTATCCCTGATTCAGTCCATCGAGACAAAGGGGAAAGAAAGCTGTTGTTAACAAACTCTATGGTGATGTGGCATTTAGCTCTGATTCTACGCGCTGCTGAATCCTTTGAACCTGTTCTGCTGATCAGTAAAGCTCTACGTGCTGCAGCAGATTGACCTCATCTGTGTTCACAGGTGTGGACCTCAGCGCTGAGGTGCAGGAGAGTTTCATTCAGTTCTCCCTGCAAACCAGCATCCAGCCTGAAAATACTGTCATCTTTCCCAGAAATGGTGCTCTTATCTCAGAGAAGAAGTTTGATGTAAATAACTGCAATCAACAGTGATGTTCTGCACAGATCACTTTTCCATTTTGCTCTCTAGATGAGTCCCAGCTGCCTGACCTTGTGTCCAGGTGATCGTCTCACTGAGGAGCTTTTGTTCTGAAAATCTCACGTCCATCACCTGTTTCCTTTTTCCTTTACTATACTCTTTAGTATCTCTGCTCTTTCTTTATTAACAATGCTCATAATATCACAAAATTATATTCATCACTTGCACGCTGTTATCCACCTGCTGTCATAACCAAATAAACAGGATAAAATGCCTAAAATTCTTTGATTTATTAAACTTTGATACAAATATGAGTACATCCCTAACAGCACAGCTGAGACCTTTGTTTTAATCAAGCCTTTGTATCTACACACTGTAAATATTCATAGACAAAACATAATAGAATTAAATAAATATAAAATACAAGATGACCAAAAAATGCAGCCATGTTGTGAGTTTGCATCTAAAAACATGCATGTTTCCCTTTGTACAGGCAGGTTTACAGCAGACAAAGCAACACGGTGATAGACTTTGACCGCTGCAAAAACAAAATACCCACCAAGTCTGAAGTAGATCAGAGGAACTGTTGAGCAGACAGACAGACAGACAAACATACAGATGCTTGATTCATTAGTGCGATAAAATGTTCTTCTTTAACAGCATCACTTCATGTGTTTGTGTTCCAGGAATAAAGGTCTATTTAAACTGGACATCTCCTCAGCATCACTGGTGGTGTCATGGTTTCAGAGCTGTGCAGAAAGAATCTGAGGGATGATACAGAGGTGACCAAAGTTACAAACACATCCAGCTGTGCTGGATTTGTTTGCAGAGCTCCAAACTCTTTGGCTTTCTGTAGAGCAAGTATGGAAGAAGCACCTGAGCTAACTTCAATTCAGACGATATGAGGAAAAATGCTGCTTCCCAAAGTTTCCTACAAGTATTCTTGTAGGAGAAGATGATGAATAACAACAACAACAACCACACAGACTCTAGTAAGTGAACAAGTTCAGTTTGGTGACCAACACGCCTCCAAAATATGTGAATGTCACCTTTTACAGCTTAAACGCTGTCACATAAAAGTTTAGTCTGTCACGTGTCTGTGCTGTTACCGTACATGTGGCAGCCTTTGGTCGTCTGAAGGGACGATTAATAAAAATTGAATCATCCAAACCAGAGCGATGAAACTACCTGAATGTCTGTCAGCTGAAAACCTTCAAACTTACAGATGTCTGTGACGACTGGCTTAGAAAAATGTGAGCCTGTGAATCTACTAAAAAAAGCTTTTGTTGTAGTGAAACTACGGTGATGATAAAGAATGAATGAAGAGCTGAACTTGGTTTTGTGTGAATTTCAGCTCCTTCATCATCGATGGTCATCTTCATCCTGAGGAGTCTGCCCTTCATTCTTCTTGTTCTGATCTTCTGCTGCTTTAAAAACAACTGGACCACATCACAGCGTCACAGGTGCACTACAACACATCTGAACCAGACTCTGTTACACTTCATGTGTTTTGTGGTTCTTGTAGTTTGTCGGTGTGAGTTGGTGTTTGTTGGCGCGTCGCTTTGGTCCAGACTGAAGTACCAACGATGGGATTTTATATTCATGCTCCTCAGAGGATAACCCTGTCCCTGAGGTTTGGGGTTTTTTAGTGACGACTACAACTTTTACTACTGAAAAATATAGATTATGCTTCCAGTGAGATCGTCTGAAACTTTTCTTCATAGAGAAATGTTTGACTAAATGGGACCATCATCATAGTGAGAGAGAAGACGATGAATAACAATGGCAACAACAACAACCAGACAGACTCCAGTAAGTTAACAAGTTGCAGGAAAAGACCTTAACAGAAAACGAGTGATTTATTTAGATGGATGCAAAAGTGCAAAAACACAAAATACTGAATGATACACTGAAGAAAAAACACTGGGACACAAGGACAGCTGGACCAATGCTCTGACGAGGAACAGAGAAAAACACAGCCAGTATACTGAAGGGTGATTAGGGAAGTGGAGACACACGGGAACACAGCTGAACTGATTAAGAGACAAAGGAAGTAACATTTAAGACACTACACAAGGAGCACATGCCCACCAAAGTAGATTTACTTCATTTCCAAATATGTCACTCAGGTAGGCCAGTTTTGCCAGGAAGCTCATCACTAACTTTGTGACTTCATACTTGTGCTCCTGCTCCAAAAACATCTTATCTGCTCTCTGAGCTCAAAAACTCGGGACAAGACTTTTCCCGCCTGGCTTCACTGTGAAACAGCACAGCTTGATGTTCGGCTCCCATCTCCTCACAGACAGCAGAGACACTCTTGTTTTTAGTGGTCTGGTCTTTATAAAACCGACTACACCAATAATTTCAGTCATAACCTCACTGAATTCAGAGGAAAGCTGCTCTCAGTGTGAAAACACTCCAGCAGAGGGCGCTGTTAAGTCCTTATTGTAATACAGTTACTGTGTGCAGTTATACTTCATACATAATCTGCACTTATTTCCATCAGACATGCTGTCAGTAAATGATTGGTTTCTATTGATTCTACTTCCTGTTGACTAGTTTGATGACAGTGAAACAATCACAGCTGATTGTGTGATGATGTAAACTGTCACTGTTACATTCAGTGTGTGTGACATAATGTTAGTGCAGGGCTGATAACAGCCTGGTTCTGTTAGAAACACATGAACGTGTCCATAGATCAGTGTGTGTTTAACATGAGAGCTTCAGCCCTGCTGATGTGTTCAATAAAGACATGTAGGAAAACTGATGAGACTCTGAAATAACTCTTTATATTTATAATGTAACTCTGCATCAAAAGAACAACAAAGGATCCCAGACAGGTTTATGTGAACAAAGACGATTCTGATGTTTCTGTGTTTCTAACAGTTTGACATTATTAGTAAACAGACTGCAGTGAACAGGATTTATAAAGAGCTTATATATAAAGATATGACAGCTGTTTGACAAGTTTATCACTCTGTGTTTGGACCTGATCAGTCCAGCTGTTTACTTGAAATATGTTCATTTACCTGTTCTGTTATATTTATGTTCTTGTCTCTGTTGAAAAACACATTTTAATGTCCCTCAGATTTTTCTCCCAGATGAATAAATATAAAAATGACACAAACTGACTGCAGCTGCTTTTTGTCCTTTCTGTCAAAAACCTTCATGTGACTCATGAGAGTCATGTTTCAGCTGTTTGTGACAGATCAGAGGCCAACAAGTCATTTATAACACTTTCCATCATTGTTTAGCACAAACACATGTTGACACAGCAGCGGGGCCGCAGTGAGAGTCAAAGCGAGGAGATAAAAACTCCTGTTTGACCACAGCCTCAGTTTGTTCCTGCAGTTCAAACACTTCCTGTTGTTGACTGGGTGGAGTCAGGAAGCCAGCGAGGCCCTGCAGGACTGAGACTGCAGACTGGGACGTGCTCTGTGATGGAGATCAACAGCATCACTGACTGTTTCTGTGAGGACACCATCATCCCAGCAGGGCTGTTTCCCAACAACAAGCCCTGGACCATCAGAGACCTGAAGCTGCTGCTGAATGAAAGAAGAGGATCTTCAGGTCTGGAACAAGGACGAGCTGAGAGTGTTAATAACGTTACTAATGTTCAGTTACACTTTACTAGGTCACATCTGTGACACACGTCAC
Organism: Neolamprologus brichardi; assembly: GCF_056152115.1. Taxonomy (NCBI): domain Eukaryota; kingdom Metazoa; phylum Chordata; class Actinopteri; order Cichliformes; family Cichlidae; genus Neolamprologus; species Neolamprologus brichardi. The sequence goes on along the minus strand of NC_142112.1, from coordinate 219,136 downwards.
TTAAACAAAGAAGGAAATATTGGCTCTGTTTTATCTGCTGGGCCCAAAAGTGACTCCCCGTATTTAAACTGCTATGAATAACTTGTTGGTCTATAATATGTGAAACATGTGTCAAATGTCTCCATCATGAAAGATATCAGGTCATCTTGAGCCACAAAAACATTCCTATCATGAGGTAGAAGCTGGAATCAGTTTGTTGCAGACGTTTATATATCCGATATTTATCCAGTTAAAAGTTGAAATTCAAAAATGTCTTTTCAAGAGTCGTCTGTCCAAGAGGAGCAGAAACTGCAACAAATATAACAACAGTTATTTAAGGCTGTTTTAAATGGCCACAAAGGAGCAGATTGGTTATAATGCAGCTGCTTCAGAGGAATAAAGATGAAACACTGTTTTTATTTCATGTGTAACACCTTTCAATAATGTGTTGACTAAAGTCTATTGACCAGTATAAGTAAAGACATCACACACACACACATGGAAACACTGAAACCTGTTTTTGGTGCAGCAGCGGTCCCAGCTGCTCGCCTTTATCTAGACTGGGTCGGCTGCTTATCTCAATATAATCAATGTTTAAAGTTTTGTTCTCAGTGTTTCTGTGTTGCTTCGTATAGGATCTCCCAGCATCATCACTGTGCTGTCCAATCATTGTGTGCTAGGTTACCCTTATAGTGCAATGTGTGTTTGCACAAAGAGAAGCATGTGTGTCAAATATAAATAAGCACAGAACAGAAAAAGCTGCTCGTTTCTTCTATTTAGAGTCAAGTTAGTGTTTTGTGTCTTTGTTTGAGGCCTAATGTCAAGCAGAGGTGTGTGTAACTGGACTGGTCTGTTATATGTGTGAAATGTGTGCTTCTCTTCAGCATCATCTTTGTCACTGCTGATTCCTTTGTGTCATCATTTGTTGAGAAGAGAGAACAGTTATAACGGAGGAGCAAAAGGAAGCCCTGAAATCTGCATCCAACAAGGAAGTGTTGGCTCACCAGTGATCCCAGCAGAGGCCACTGGTTTGGCTCCAGTTGTTATAGATTCAATGATGTTGTTCCTACAGATACATGTTAGCATCTTTATTGTAGTAAAGTCTTGTAATCTGCAGATAGAAACAAGGCAGAAAACAGCTCCATGATCTGATCTTAATGATGTTGTTTTTATTTCTGTCTTTCAGAACTGGAGTGGAAACTATCAAAGGTCTAAAAACAGCCTCAACCCTCCCAAAGAGCAAACTTTACACACGTCATCTTTCAGCTACAATCTTTGTTGCAGGGATCTTCTGCCAAACAAGGCTGAGAGAAGATTTCTTACAGCTGTCATGTTGATGCTGTTTCAGTCTTTGGGCAAACACACTCATATATTAGGGCTGATATCAGGGCTGCACAAGTTCTTTGTGTTTGTGATCATGAATAATAGAAGTGTGCCTGTTGAAGATCATGTTTGCTACATGATTATATGTCCTGTTATTGTTCTGTATTATATTCAGCTTTCAGCATCCTTTCCCAGCCCCCTGTTACACCATCCATACAAAGCCAATCTGACTGTGAGCCAATGTGTTTGATAGTTTGTGTTGGATCAATAGATTTGACAGACTTGGTTCATCCAGAGGGAAACAGTCCAAATTCAGATCTACTGAAATGATGGAGGCTGTTTCCTACCACGGTGCTAATGTGTGACTAACAAGGCTCATGGTCTCCAGCAGACAAGCGCCTGGAATGAGGTGAGCTGAGTGTTGCTTTGGTGGGTCTATGCCCACGTCATGCATCAGGATTCATATTGGCAATAGTTCATATCTCTGTTCTTTAGCCTTGATCACAAAGCTGTGAAGGAAAAACAATCCAAACATCTAACAGGATTTGATGGATGCAAAGTCCACTGAGCTCTTTGTCATTTAGAAACTTGTCCAACCAACAAGAGCACAGATGAAAAACACAGTGACAGTTAAAGGATTTTGCCATATATGAGCATAGATTACTTTCATATAGATTTTCAATGCAGGCTTTTGGTGAGCCGCTGGGTTCTGTCTAATAATCATCTCAGCATTTTACAATAGAATAGCTCTTTATTAGCTCTTCATTTACTGTTATTGGACATGAAACAAGGAAGCTGTGATTCTCATTTGATGTTAGTTTCATGTTCATCAGGATCATTTTCTAAAGAGCTGATATTTAGACCATTTACTGCACTGGCTGCACATCCTGTCTACATTTCTCTGCATGTGCTGTGTTTGTCTTTGCATATTTCTCCATTTGACACAAACAGTGAACAGCAGTAGATCTACTCTTCATCTGTTTTAGGCCCAGTGAAAGATATGAAGCAGAAATGGTGTCATTAGGAGAAGAAGAGAAGAACAAGTCCGGCGAGGAGGCAGCAGCTCTGAAAGATGAAACACAGCAACTTAGCCCTGAGCTCAGAGAGCTTCACATGAAAAAGCTCCTCAAGCAGATCAGGTCAGAGGTTTGTCATCAACAGGAGGAACTGTTAATATCATAGGATGAAGGATGCTTGTCAGCTGGATGAAGAAGGTTATTTAATGGCAAACGTTCACATTGAATCAAATTGTTGTCGTGTTGAACAGATTCATGTACTGATCGTCTCCAGAATGTTAGAAGAGCTTCAATGAATCATTAGAAACAACTTACAGCTGCACAGTTGTGTCAAACACATCTTTGTGTCATTGTGGGATTGTTGTGTTTCTACATGTGACACACGTCTAAAACATGCACACAATCTGAACACAAAACAGGGACTCATTTGTTCCCACAGCCAGATGCTGAGAGCCATTTCCTTGTAGTCCTGTGTCTATATATATGTACCATTAGATGTTATTGGAATGATTGTCAGCTTTGATAGTTTCATGTGTGTTTAGCTGGACGGCTGTTTGATCCTCGACATGTTTAAAGGTGTCCAGTCCTGAGACACTGGGGGTGGAAACAGCTGTGATGTCATTGGACTGTCACAAAGACAGAAGTGCATGAAGTGAGCAGCCAAGGAGCCACTGATGTTTTGGATTTAACAGCATTTGAAAGGTTGACACAGACACATTTGCACATAGAAAGCTGAATTTGTCATATGCCACAGTGAACTCACTGTTCAGTGTTTTTCAGGAAGCTTCTTAACTGCCTCTGCTGCCAAACAAGCAGCTGATGTCCTTGAGAAGAAGCTGAAGAAGTCTTCAACAACAAATACAGGAAGTGGACTTTCAAATACTAGATTCACTTTAGACTCACACAAGAAATGACTCAACTAGCTGTGTTTGATTGACTCCTTTGACTATATGAAAGGTCAGTGTGTGTCTGTACACAGACTGTTGTGTTGGACTATTATTCAGTTGTCTGCTGAATGTTTTCAAATGTCTGCATCTCAGTGTAGATGAGGCTGGGGGTCATGGGAGGCCACCATAGCAGTCTCTTCAAAATCATGACATCATCATAAATGCTGCTGGACTGTCTGATGGGCTGACGGTGAAAAAGCCGTCGGGAAGGAAACAGAAGACATTTCAGAGGCTGCAGGCAGATTTCTTTGATTTGGGGCCTTTTTCAGCTTTATTGGACAGAGCAGTGAAGATAAGTGACAGCAAAGCAGAGGGAGAGAGAAAGGGGGCGTGCTCAGAATCAAACCCAGGCCAGCTGCTCTCCACCTCGTGGCACATGGTCACCTGCTTATCCTAGTGAGCTCCACCAGCAGCCCTTTCACACAGTTTACACTGTCAAACACTGTGTGTGGACCTCAGCTAACAATAGGCTACATTTAACTCTGGACTACATGCTTTTATATTGAGGAGATTTTTCACTGTTTTTATTCCATCAGCAGCTCAACATCATGAGCAGCTTTGACATAAAGACATCAAACTCAAGCTGACTTTAAACTGGATCTACTTTTAATACAGGGGCTCAAAAACAACTAACATCTTTATTATATATCAGGACAGAAAGTCATTTCATCTCAAATGAAAACAGCTTTATTTGGAATAATCAGCAGTATCAACTGGTTTGGGATCTCCACCAGTTTCATGTCTTTACAGCTTCTCCAACAAAGGTCCTGTAAAATCAGCATTTTTGTCTTTATTGGTTTGATAGTGATTGATTATTCAGTCCCAATCTGCTGTCATCTAAAGAACAAAATGATGTTTCTATGAGTCAAAAAGCTCCAGATGTTGTCGGCTTCACAAAGAAAACAAAGATTAGGAACTTAAACACAAAGTGTTTGGAGCCAAAATGTTAGCAAGCTGCTCTTTTTGAAATGGCAGAGGTACAATGGTGTCTAACAGCACACTGTGAAAGGCAAACATGTTATTGTTGGATGAAACTTCATGAATCCTTTGTAGATTTGAGCTTTTGGAGCCTTTCTTTTCTCTTCAGGTGTACAGATGCTGAGGAGGCAGGTGAAGCAGGTGGAGCTGTTGTAATGCTGGCAGAGGGTGTGTCTTAGTAACTCTGTGAGGTAGAACTGGATCCAACATTGTGGATGTGTTGATGTTGGAGCCATTAAGATTCTCTGGCCACACTGTAGGATTTCCCTTTGATTCACTGCGGGGGCATTTTGGAGTCTGTCAATGAAACTCTTCATATTTGTGTTTGATACCAGTTCATAGAAACACAGAAATGTGTAATGCTTTTGTTCGGCCTCCACAAATATACACATTTGTTCATTGGTTGGACTTTTTGTAAGGAGACACATTGAAAACCATGTTAATAAGATCTTGTTGTTTCCTGTGGATCCGACACAGAGAGTGGACTTCAGACAGAAACCGTGGAAGAGATTTTAGAGGCCGTGTGTGGCAACAGGAAGTTTCTGTATGTTTGCTGATCTTACATGTGGAAAACAACACGTGATGTTTGTGAAGTTCTACAATGATCATTGTTCTCACAGCATTTTGAGTGGGAACAGTTCAAACTGAGAGTAGTGGGAGTTATTTACTGATTGAAACAAGCTGAATGTTTCTGTGCACGATGAAGATCAGCAGCAGCAGCTCAGCTGATCAATGAATTGACATCTATCAGTCATTTCATGAGATGAAGTCATCAGCAGACATTTGTTCTAACTGTGTGATAAATGTCAGAACGTCAGGGCTCTGCTTTAGTCACTACTTGATGATCATTGTTGAATCCAGTGGCCCAGTCTGACCTCTGACCCTTTGCTGCAGGTCTTCTGTGTTATCTCCACTTTCATGTCTGATCTTCTGCTGTATCGTCCAAAGTAAACATCTGAATCATTTCCAACACTTCAGCAGATCTTTAGTTTGGGCAGTACAGTACAAAATAACACATATTGTACTATACTGCCCACTTCCTGATCTTATTGGATCTGTGTGTGAGGTTGGTGAAGGAAACACATATTTACTGAGTGAATCGCTGCCATTAGGAACTAGTTTTTATATCACAGCCTAGAAATCACACAGGACCATTTCTGCAAGTTAGAAGTCGTCATTGGAGGAAAATCATTGTATAGTTTGTGCGACTGTTGTTTGTAAATGAAGAATTGTCCCAACTACATGTGCTGCTGACCTTTGACCTTTTCTTTAGGCGCACAGAGGAGTCTGTGGAAACATCCAGAACTGAGGCAGTGCTACAGATGTCTTCAAACAAAGTGGTGTATTATCCATGTTTTCTATGGATCACATCCAACATCCTGATCTAACAAGCCCCCTTTTTGTGGATTTTAGAGCCTCTTACTTTTGCTAGAAGAGCCTCCGATTTTAAACTATGGATTTGCACATTTAATAGTTTCTTTCCAACACTATGGATCTACCAGCCCAGTATATGTAGCCCACAGTAGATGTAGCTTCTGCAGGGCTTCACCGTCCAGAGCAGCAACGCATGGAATTCACATGAAATCTCCTTTTTTTCACCTTTTTCTTCCTCTAACAAGATCCTCAGTCTGCTGCTGTTTGTTTTGTGGAGGCAAATCCATCCTGTGTTTCCTTCAAAGCATCATTTCCACTTCAAAGCTGTGAAAATGTGTCAGATGAAGTTCCCTCTTTACAATGTGATGATGAAACTGTGGCACTTGGCCACAATAAGAATTTCTCGGACTAGTGACTGAACAGTGATCCAAACTGAGCTTTAGTTTGAGAAGCATTCAAATCCACATGTGCATCATCCAGCAGCAGCAGAAGCAGCACAGGAAGCAAAGCTGCCTTTGAATCACAGACATAAATGTGTTGTTTTCATTTAGCAGCAGGTTAAAGTGACACGTCACTAACACTGAGGGCAAAGCTCGTTAGTGCTCCCAAAGACTCATTTAGTCACTAAAGGTGACTTTGCGCTCCACACATCAATACTGGAATTCCCAGCCTGAGAAGCCCAGAAGATTTGAAAACTTTCAACTTCCATTTGTTTGGCTTTTTCTAAGTGTTAATGGCTTTTTTCTGTTTGAAGATCCAGGATTGTTTGTGTGCTGGATTCTGGATTCATCCTGTGTACATATGTACAAACTGGGACAGCTTTATTCAGAGCACAGTCTGTTCTGTTATTGGCTGGAGCACACAGTTGGAGGGAGGGGCTAATGCCCTGTTTAAAGCTGCAGTATGAGTACAGGTGTTTGAACAAAGAGACTATCAACGCATGGAAATCACATGAAATCTGATATCTGCTCAGTTTCTCATTGGATTCATGTTTCAGTCCTGGATGTTGATGTTGTTTGTTTGGAAGGATACAGATGGACCTTCTTTCCTTCCTTTTTGTGTCCTCTGTGCCCATCTGTCCATCATGTCCATCTGCTGCTCTTCACTCTGTTACTTTGGACTGATTTCATTCACACTCATTTTCTTACTTTGTACTCATTTTCTTATTCAGTGCGCACACAGTGAGGAGTGGCTCTCTGTGTGCGCACTGCTGAGTAACAGAAGCTCATTTCTGCTCTGTTTCATGAAAACAGTGTTATGGAGGAACAAGAAGTTCAGCCTCTAAACTCTCAGCGTGAGGACTGAGTGAAGAGTTTCAGAGCAGAGAGTTTTGGCTCACAGCTTTTAGCGTGTACACAAAGAGACGATTACGCACTCGTTCTGAGAACATCTCCACCTCCTAAAAACAAACTCTCCTACGAGCAGCTGTCACAACCACAACAGGCAGAAGACTGGATTTCTTCAGGTCAGATTTCATGCAGTTCACCGTAAATTGTGTGTCACAGAGTTTGTGGTTCACATTTATGTGACTCATTGAAATCCTCCTGAAAGTGAAACTTTTACAAATACATAAGGCGGCAAAAATCCTCCTGTCCACAGCTTTCAGTCACAAACTGACTCTGAGCCTCATCAGTAAATCCAGCAGCTTTTTACCATCTACAGAAGTCTTTGTGCTTCTGCAGACGTCAGTAAATCTGACCCGAAATGTTCCTATTTCTTTAAACTCAAACCTGATGCTTGATAGGCTGTTCTCTTTTAAATGACCTGCAGAAATCAGCAGGTGTTGAACAAGTGCTGCACATGTTTTAGACCATCTGCTGCACATTGTAGTTCCGACATGGAGGACATTCTGCATCACGTCGTTAGTGTGAGGCTGTTTGGATTCTCAGTCCAACACTTTCCTGTTTTACAAAGTCTTATTATCACTTCTCCTGCCCACCTTTCCTCGACCTCCATGATGTTTTCATTAAGGAAAGGTCATTAGGAAAGGTGCTAGGATAGGAGGCACTTTTGGGACACACCCTGTTTTTATTCATCTATATAGAAATATAAAAACAAAAACCAAACCAATGATACAACCAAAACGATCTAAATTCACCAGACCATTCTCTGTTATTTGCAACAATTAAAACATACAGTTCAGTCACAACACCTCAAGACTAAGTGAAATGTTCACTGAGAGGGAAAAGATTATGATTAACTTTTCTTTCAGGGTAATGATTTATTTAAACCTATAAACTGATATCAGGGTGGAGCAGCTGAGCTTTGACCTGAGAGATGCAGCTTAAGACTCTTTTATGATTTAGTGTGTAATGTTTAAACTGCTTAAGCTTGCAGAGGCACATCTGCTCTAGAAAATGATTAGTGAAATGCTATGTACAATGTGCGCATTATATCAGTGTTGCATCTGATCTTCGACCTTCCAATTTCCAGTTTCTTTGAAACTGACAGTGTTTAATGTGAGGGCAGCCTGCAGGCACAGAGGACTGATGACGGAGAAGAAGCAGAGGATTTTCTCTGTTTCTACACAGACCTGGTCCAGACAGCAGAGAGCTGCAGAGTGAAGACGTTCATGGGAAGAAGCTGAGTAAGTGCAACTTTGATTCATTCCAGTCTCTGAGGTTTCCCCTTCATCACAGAGCAGCTGCTCTTTGTTTGTAAGCGTGTTTCTGCGGCGAAAACATGGAGTCTTGTTTCATCTTTGACGTCTGGTGTTGGATAAAGTCTCCAAAGCAACAACAAAGTCTCCAACATCCAGCTCAGAGCCTTTCAGAGTGTTCAGGTTTCTTTGTGCTGCACTGCAACTTGACTGCGAGCCTGTTCAGAGTCCACATGAACACTGAGTGTGACTAAACATCACAGCACATTCACATTCTCCCAGGATCAAACAGTGGCAGATGTGTGAGGAACATTTCATGTTTTATAAATCATCAGAGTTCACGTTTGTCCATTACATATTCTCCAGAATTCATGGAGAATATTCAACAGTCTCCAATGATCCTGTAGGGTGGATTTATGGAGGCATTGTCATGTTCAATTTCTTCAAAGGAAGTACAGGAGAAGTATCTGTCGTTTAAAAAGATTTATTTTTCCATGACAAGTTTACAGCGCTGGCCATCTGAATTCAAAGAAAGGATGACCCTGAATCGGGCCATATAGTTTTATACCCCAACAATATTATTATTATTACGACCATCTTCTTCCGGAAACAATGTGTCAGTCATGATGGTAAATGGCCTGTATTTGTATAGCGCTTTTCTAGTCATCCACCCATTCTCACACTCACACACACACACACACACACACAGGTGATGGCAGCTACATTGTAGCCACAGCCACCCTGGGGCGCACTGACAGAGGCGAGGCTGCTGGACACTGGCACCACCGGGCCCTGTGACCACCACCAGTAGGCAACGGACACAACGACCGAGACTGTCCGAGCCGGGGCTCGAACCAGCAACCTTCCGATTACAAGGCGAACTCCCAAATCTTGAGCCACGATCGCCCCCCCGCCTCAAGCCTCCTTCCCCGCCCACATCTGACTTCATTATCAGCTCCTTTTCCTGGAATGAAAGAGAGGAAAACTTCTCTCTGCCAAGCCTTGATATTTATTTTTATCTTACTACTGATTTTATTTATATAGTTTGAGACATTCTCTTCGGACTCCCTTTGGCCTAGAAAATATCCTCCAAACTAGAGTGAGCATCTAGTGTATGTATGTATGTATGTACATGCAGCAAAAAAAAAAAAAAAAAAAAAAAAAAAAAGACACTCAGCACTTCTATATCAATTCTCAATATTTCAGTCAAGCCATACTGCTGGATGAGCCTTTTGACCCTGAAAATATAGAGCGCCAACTCGTAAAAAGAGGCTACTCAGATTCGCACTCAATAACCCACTAGGTTTGGAAAGGAGATTGGCAGTAGCAGACTCAATGGAAGCAAATAAGACCTCCAGCCCATACAACACACAGGACCACATGCTGATGAACAGGAAATTGCTTTATGTCAATAACTCATTCAATTTCACTTAGCTTTTGTTAAAGTAGGGATACCCCTAAAGTAAAATTAAATAACTCAAATATACCAAAAAGTAATCTTTGTTATGTGAAGGCTGTGTGCACGCAGGGGTGGTGATATGAAGGACCCAAAATGCAGACTCACGGAAATCAAAGGTGAACTTAAATACAGCTTTAATGCTGAACTCCAAAAAAGTAACAAAACTGAGACTCAATTCAATTCAATTTTATTTATATAGCGCCAAATCACAACAAATGTCGCCTCAAGGCGCTTCATAGATACAGAGAAAAGCCCAACAATCATATGACCCCCTATGAGCAAGCACTTTGGCGACAGTGGGAAGGAAAAACTCCCTTTTAACAGGAAGAAACCTCCGGCAGAACCAGGCTCAGGGAGGGGCGGCCATCTGCTGCGACCGGTTGGGGTGAGAGAAGGAAGACAGGATAAAGACATGCTGTGGAAGAGAGACAGAGATTAATAACAGATACGATTCAATACAGAGAGGTCTGTTAATACATAGTGAGTGAGAAAGGTGACTGGAAAGGAAAAACTCAATGCATCATGGGAATCCCCCGGCAGCCTACATCTATTGCAGCATAACTAAGGGAGGATTCAGGGTCACCTGGTCCAGCCCTAACTATATGCTTTAGCAAAAAGGAAAGTTTTAAGCCTAATCTTAAAAGTAGAGATAGTGTCTGTCTCCCGAATCCAAACTGGAAGCTGGTTCCACAGAAGAGGGGCCTGAAAACTGAAGGCTCTCCCTCCCATTCTACTTTTAAATACTCTAGGAACAACAAGTAGGCCTGCAGAGCGAGAGCGAAGTGCTCTAATAGGGTGATATGGTACTACAAGGTCATTAAGATAAGATGGGGCCTGATTATTTAAGACCTTGTATGTGAGGAGCAGGATTTTGAATTCAATTCTGGATTTAACAGGAAGCCAATGAAGGGAAGCCAAAACAGGAGAAATATGCTCTCTCTTTCTAGTCCCTGTCAGTACTCTTGCTGCAGCATTTTGGATTAACTGAAGGCTTTTCAGTGAGTTTTTTGGACATCCTGATAATAATGAATTGCAGTAGTCCAGCCTGGAAGTAATAAATGCATGAACTAGTTTTTCAGCGTCACTCTGAGACAGGATATTTCTAATTTTAGAGATGTTGCGCAAATGGAAGAACGCAGTCTTACATATTTGTTTAATATGTGCGTTGAAGGACATATCCTGGTCAAAAATGACTCCAAGGTTCCTCACAGTGTTACTGGAGGCCAAGGTAATGCCATCCAGAGTAAGAATCTGGTTAGATACCAAATTTCTAAGCTTTTCAGCGCCGAGTACAATGACCTCAGTTTTATCTGAGTTGAGAAGCAGAAAGTTAGTGGCCATCCAAGTCTTTATGTCTTTAAGACATTCCTGCAGTTTAACTAATTGGTGTGTGTTATCTGGCTTCATGGACAGATAGAGCTGGGTGTCATCTGCATAGCAGTGAAAATGTATGCTATGTCTTCTAATGATGCTGCCAAGGGGAAGCATGTATAATGTAAACAGAATCGGTCCTAGCACTGAACCCTGTGGAACTCCATAATTAACCTCAGTGTGTGAAGAGGACTCTCCATTTACATGCACAAATTGGAGTCTATTAGATAGATATGATACAAACCACTGCAGTGCAATACCTGTAATACCTACAGCATGTTCTAATCGCTCTAATAGAATATTATGGTCAACAGTATCGAATGCTGCACTAAGGTCAAGAAGGACAAGCACAGAGATGAGTCCACTGTCAGAGGCCATAAGAAGATCATTTGTAACCTTCACTAAAGCTGTTTCTGTGCTGTGATGAGCTCTGAAACCTGACTGAAACTCTTCAAATAAACCATTCCTCTGCAGATGATCTGTTAGCTGTTTGACAACTACTCTTTCAAGGATTTTTGATATGAAAGGAAGGTTGGAGATTGGCCTATAATTAGCTAAGACTGCTGGGTCTAGAGATGGCTTTTTGAGTAAAGGTTTAACTGCAGCCACCTTGAAGGCCTGTGGTACATAGCCAATTATTAGAGATAGGTTGATCATATATAAGATCGAAGAATTAATCAATGGCAGAACTTCTTTGAGCAGTTTTGTAGGAATGGGGTCTAAAAGACACGTTGATGGTTTGGAGGAAGTAATTATTGACGTTAACTCAGAAAGATCGATTGGAAAAAAAGAGTCTAACTTAACATCAATGGAACTACAAGTAGCTGTAGATAATATTACATCTGTGGGATGATTATTGGTAATTTTTTCTCTAATGATAAAAATTTTATTTGTGAAGAAGTTCATGAAGTCATCACTAGTTAACGTTAAAGGGATGGTTGGCTCAAAAGAGCTCTGGCTTTTTGTCAGCCTGGCTACAGTGCTGAAGAGAAACCTGGGGTTGTTCTTATTTTCTTCAGTGATGAGTAGTAAGCTGTTCTGGCTTTGCGGAGGGCTTTCTTATAAAGCAACAAACTATTTCTCCAGGCTAAATGATGATCCTCTAAATTTGTGACACGCCATTTCCTCTCCAGATTACGAGTCGTCTGCTTGAGGGTACGTGTTTGAGAATTATACCACGGGGTCATGTACTTCTGATTAGAGACCTTAGTTTTCACTGGAGCTACAGTATCCAGAGTCGTACGTAGTGAGGAGGTGAAATTATTAACAAGATAATCGACCTCTGTTGGGGTAGCGTTCAGATAGCTGCTCTGCTCTGTGTTGGTACAGGGCATTGACGATGATAACAGTGGCTGGATTATATTCTTAAACTTAGTTACAGCGCTTTCAGAAAGACATCTACTTTGATAAAGTCCACTCTCCACTGCTGCGTAATCAATTATTGTAAATGTAAATTTTATCAAGAAATGATCAGACAGGAGAGGGTTTTCAGGAAACACTGTTAAATGTTCAGTTTCTATGCCATATGTTAAAACCAGATCTAGAGTGTGATTAAAGTGGTGGGTGGGTTCTTTTACATTTTGAGAGAAACCAATTGAGTCTAACAACAGATTAAATGCCATGTTGAGGCTGTCATTTTTAGCATCTACATGGATGTTAAAATCACCCACAATAATTATTTTATCTGAGCTCAGAACTAAATCAGATATAAAGTCTGAGAAATCAGACAGAAACTCTGTGTAAGGCCCAGGTGGACGATAGATGATAACAAGTAAGACTGGTTTCTGAGTTTCACAGCTGGGGTGGATAATGTTAAGCATCAGGCTTTCAAATGAATTAAAAGTCTGTCTTGGTCTTTCATTAATTAATAGACTCCAGTTTTGTTGAGTCTCGAAGTGGTATGCCTTCAGGAAAACGGGTTGTGGCACACATGATTGTCAAGAGGAACTGATTACCCGTTTTTGTTCTGGGTAGAGGACCCACACAGTCCACTAAAACAAACTCAAAAGGCTCCCCAACTACCGCGATGGGTTTAAGAGGAGCAGGTGGCACCGTCTGATTAGGTTTACCCACAATTTGGCAAACCTGGCATGTTTTGCAGAACTTAGCAACATCTTTCTTCAGACCTGGCCAGAAAAAGTGCTGAAGAACACGGTCATAGGTTTTAGTGATTCCTAAATGACCTGACCATGGGTGTTCATGCGCAAGCTGCAATATGCCACCCCGGTAATCCCTAGGAATGACTATTTGGCGTACCACCCCCCAACCCTCATCACCTCCTTCCTGCTGTAATGCAGGTCTTGAGACCCATTTCCTTAGCAGTAACCTATCCTCAAGATAAAACCTGTGTGCCTTATTATAGTTGGTTAACTCGCTTACCTCTTTGAAACACTTAGCGAGTGACTCATCCTTTTCCTGAGCATGGCTCAAACACTCACGTGAGACTGGCAAAGGAAGAACCTCAGACAGAGTAGTCAGACCCTGTTCATCGAGTGCTGGTTTAGAAGGGCTAGCAGCTGGCTCTCTAGAACAGAGCCAAGAACAGTCTCCATCAGGTTCACTTCCTCCAGCTTACGAGCTTGCGACCTGGTAAGAACACTGACAGAAAACACATCAGGGTGGGATTTCAACAGCTCATCCTCTTCTGGGATACAGCTGGGTTTATCCACCACTTCAGGAACAGGGAGTACCTTGTCCCCAGCAATATCATTTCCCATTATAAACTCAACACTCTGAATAGGAAACACCAAGGTAAACTTTACACAGACAGAACACACAGCAAAACAAGGGTAGATCACAACAATGACAAACTGAAACACAGGGCTTAAATACATAGAGGGAGCAATCAGGGAATGGACAACAGGAGGGAAACACAGCTGGGGCAAATCAGAACTGACGAGACAAGGAAGCGTAAACTGAACACACTGAGATAAGACAGAGACCTTCAAAGTAAAACAGGAAACACATAACACAGACTGAACAAAAGACACAGACTCACATGCAGGCACTACAACAGAGGGAACAGAGACGTGGGACCAGGGCAGACACAGACACTGACTGGACACGGGGATATAGCGGACAGGGGAGACAGCAACTAAGGATTACACAGAGAAAACCATAAGACATGACTCTAACGAAAACCCAAAGATTATGAATAATATACTAAACTCAAAAACCCTGGGTCAACGACCCAGGCATCCTAACAATCTTAACAACTTAAATGGATTAGAACAAAGAAAACAAAGAAAAATACTACAACAACTCCAACAAAACAGGGAAATGCGGAACTGCTTGACTGTCCACTGGGTGTGAGCCTCCAGTTCCTTATGGTGTCAGACAACACGTTCTCACTCCCAAAGCGTAACATTTTACGCTAGGTGACAAATCGTCAACATATTACGTTTTCGGGCACCCAACACGTTCCTAAATGATGACATCGGAAACGTGAGGAAATATGAGAACTGTTTGGACTCAATCTACACATGTTTGCTCTTTTTCTTAAAATCGCTTGGGAAAACACTATTTAACGCCATTAAAGTGCTGGTTGACGTTAGGAATAAGGTTATGGTTTGGTTTAGGGATAGGGTTAGGTTTAGGGCTGAAATACAGGGCTGGAACGTCTAATACCGCGGGACTGTCATTCCACTGGATTTCACCCATAACCCGGCACGTACCATAAGAACGCGGATGGTCGCCTTTCGCGTTCCTCAGGAACGCCGCGGGACGTGACAAAACATCGGGCTGTAACGCCTCATGGAGTGAGATGATTCAGTCATCAGTTATCTGGGTTCGAGAACAAAAAACAACTTGAGTCTCAGGCGGAGGAAAAGGTAGCAAAGGAAAGTAACAAAAGTTGCTCTCTGGTGGAAACCCTTTAGTTTTTTTCCCCTACCGCCCTCCTGGTACGGCAGGCATCAACGTGTTGGCGTCCTGACACACAGAAGGCTTCCAAAGCAAAAATGGCATCTTAGATCAGTGTGAGGCAGCTCCTCACACGGCACAGATGGAATTGTCCCTCAAAAAAACCCAAAAAACCAGCACACAAGTATGCAGAACGCTTAGACATCCACATTAATATCTCTTTCCTTAATGCCTTTGTTTCTTTTAAATAAGAAGTAGATTCGCATCATAACTAATGTAACAGATGAAATGAAAATATATAATAAATTGAAATAACATTTGCATACCCTAGCTTTAACATGAAAAAATACACAGCATTTTAATAAAACATTGAGGATAAATCCACTAGATGCATTATTCGGAGTTGTAGCTACAGCACGGCTATTAAAGGTGGACTGCTCATCCACGTAGCGGCCCGTGACTGAACTAGGCTCAAGGGAAAAGAAAAAATGCTAACACTCACAATTACCAAAATAACTGTCATATCATTGCGGTACTAAAGAAAATATCTCGACATCATTAACCAACACTCACAGACTATTCCGACTGGTTATTATTATTTTTTCCCTCCCAACACACTGAACCGCATTAATTGAATTCAGCTAACTCACCGGAATAGTTCGGAAAAAACCTCAAGGAACACTCCGACTCCCAAACTCCAGTTTGTGTCAGTGAATGCATCGTGTGTGCTTCACGGCTCCATCTAGTGGACTGATAGTAGAGCAGCTGATGGCAGCTTCCTCTGCCTCACACTGCTGTCTGACTGCATTCAGCTGACACTGAGATGAAGCAGGAAAGAAGCAGCTGATATTTGGACAGCACACATGATGGAAAGGAGGATTTCAGTTGATGTGCACATGAATGATTTGTGTTTCCTCTGCAGGTGAAGGTAGAAAGTGTGTGTGAGCTGATGTGAATTGAGCAGCATGGATCAGTGTGAGGACAGAGAGGAGGGAGTCCCTCCCTCTAAAACCACTCTGTGTGGGGAACATGAGAGCCAGACCAAAGCTCAGAGGTGAGATGACCATCTCTAACTGTCCATGACTCTTCTCCATGTCACAGCTCAGCACTCACATCACTGCTCCATCATTATTCACAGGAACCCACCTGGACCTCCACCCAGCTCTGTGTCCTTACAGAGTGACCGGTCCAATGAGCGCTTCATTACTTTTAAAGCCCAGCAAGCATCTGCTGCAGAGAGGTGAGCTGTTAGTAACATGAACTGATGTCAGTTTGGTGTCTGATTTAAATGATTTTTATGTTTCATGGTTTCTAAAATGCATCTCTCAGTCTGTGAGGAGTAACCAGTTCAAAGATTATCCTCCAGATATCACTAATGAACCTGGACCAACGAGGTCAGAGAACTGTGATGAGCTCCTTTAGATATTTTTATTTTTTCTGGATAAATATGACCAAAGATTCATTAAAAGGAAAACAAAAAGAAAATATTAGACTTTGTCTTGTAGCGCTGTGTGGCAGGCATGATTGGACCCAAACACAACAGGATGAAGTCAAAGAGGCAACTTTATTTCAGCTGTGAACATGCAAACACTAGAAATAAGAGAACATAACAGTAGGTTTGCAGTTGTCACTACCCAATCTGTACCAGACACCCAATCCGTACCATGTATGTGCAAATCTTACGTCACTTCCTCTCATTGCCAACATTGCGATAGTTAATATATTTGAATGACACAGTTAGTGCCCAGTTAGCTCCTAGCATTTCTCGACAGCTCTGCCTCCTTTTCGACTGCCCGGGACATTTAAACAATGGACACCTTGTATACAAACAAATTCATGCTTTTCTCCTCAATGGAGAGTTTACCCCAATTGAATAACAGCGCTGTAAAATAAGAAGAATGGCACATAATTAAAGACTTCATAATACAGACTTAGTAATGTGTCACATTAAGATTCATCAGCCAGAATATGTATTTAATGACAACTGACAGTGATAGCAGACATCATCACTATTCCAATCAATCCTCTTAACACAGACAAGCATAAACACACTCGACTATCACTAAATCAAATTTAACGCATACACAAACACGTTTGTAATGATGCTACTTCAGTTTACAATAGGGGTCATTTGCTCGGTCAACAAGTGGCGGTATCTTCATACACTGGGGAGTATACTGCCATTAAATGAAATAGAAGAAGAAGAAAACATCTGTACGTGCGCGGTACAGATTGGCTAGACCTGCCCTAACTGTCTTTTTTTTTGTTTTTGTCTACATTATATTGAAATGTTTCATTATGGCAAAGAATTTAAGAGATACTTATTATTGTTAACATCTTAACAGATAATCTGACTCGTAACTACCGTAAAATGCTTCGAGCGTAAGCATTGCTCGCATGTGCGTGGCACGGATCGGGTAGTGACAGCAGTGAATGGAGCCTTAGCTGGACGCTCCTCTTTGTCCCTCTTTTCCTTCTCCAAACATCCACATCAGGAGTCTTTGATAGAGTTTTGAAATATTTACTTACAAATGTCCAAAGATGGCTACAGGATACCTGAATCCACAGTTATCAAAGACTTAAAGTTCAAACGGATGCAAAGAGATGAAGAAGATACAAAACTGTGTGGCTCCATTCTCTCCTCACTTCCGGTCTCTGCCAGACTATCAAAATAAAAGCATACATTTTAAGTAGAAGAAATCAAACTATGAACTTATTCTATTATTCTTATTATGTCAGTATGTAAATATTCCTTCCAACATAATACAACTCTAAGCTAGTGAGTCATAACTTTATAGTTTTAATATAATATTTAGCTTATTATAGTCTCCTACAAAAAGCTACAACTGGAAACTAGAAACAAAGAAGTCTAAGGAGCTTGGAAAGAAAAGCGTCTGGACTTCTTTAAGTTGCTTGAAGATGTTTCACCTCTCATCCGAGAATCTTCTTCAGTTCTAAGGTCAAATGGTGGAGAGTCCCAGATTTAAACCCAGTGGGAGTTTCCCCCCACAGAGGGACAAAGGAACCCCTGATGATCCTCTATTCGCCTGAGCCAAGGTGTGAAAGCGGGTGTGGGTCACAATCAGCCAGGGTTTTGGGTGAGCTCATTGTGAAAGCTGGCCGCACCCTATCATGTGATTTCCTGAGGTCAGATGGCCCAGGATGTGAGTGGGCGTTAAGGCGTCTGGAGAGGGAACTCAAAACTGGATTATAGATGGCAGACAGTTGGTGTCGTAAACCACCGCCTCTGTTCAAAGATGGTCGCTCACAGTGGACATAGATGGCTTCTTTCACTCCTCTTTCAAACCATTTGTCCTCTCTGTCCAAAATGTGAACATTGGCATCCTCAAAGAGTGACCTTTGACCTTTAGATGCAGATGGACAGCTGAGTCTTGTCCTGTGGAGGTGGCTCTTCTGTGTTGTGCCATGCGCTTGTGAAGTGGCTGTTTGGTCTCTCCGATGTAGAGGTCTGGGCATTCCTCGCTGCACTGTACAGCAAACACCACATTGTTAAGTCTGTGTTTTGGCGTTTTGTCTTTGGGATAAACCAGTTTCTGTCTGAGTGTGTTACTGGGTCTGAAGTACACCGGGATGTCGTGCTTGGAGAAAACTCTCCTGAGTTTCTCTGATACACCGGCTACATAGGGGATGACAGCGTCTGTCTTTCTTATCCTCCCTCGCTGGTGTCTGGTCTTCTTTTCTTCATGATGAGAGGTGAAACGTCTTCAAGCAACTTAAAGAAGTCCAGACGCTTTTCTTTCCAAGCTCCTTAGACTACGATAACCTGGATTACTGAGAACCTTCACAGACATAGAAACAAAGAAGTGAAAAATTAGGAACAGACTCTGAAATAACCTAGGAACCAAGGAACACAGAGAAAACACACCTGGGTGTGAAACTTTATTGTAACTAGTGATGTGTCGGTCGCGAACGAAATGGCTCTTTGAAGTGAACGACGCGAGCCGGCTTTTTATTGGGAGCCGTGTTTCTTCTTTTCTTTTTTTTTCCCCTTCACGCCGCATGCGAGCCTTGTGCTTTACGCTGGGAAGAGGGGGGAGGGGCGGTAGTATGGGCTTACATTGTGGTCATAAATATTTTGTACTTGTAAATCAGTTTTGTTCTTGTAAATCAGGATTTGTATGTGTAAAAAAAGATTTGTATGTGTAAAAAGAATTTGTGTGTGTGTAAAAAAGATTTGTGTGTGGACTTAGCCAAAAAATCCGTGTGAAACTCTAACGAGAAGTGATTAACACCTCACAACCAGCTCCCGATCATCAATCGTTTGGTCGCAAGAAAATCAAACCTGTTTGAAATCCTGTCGCCCCTGGTGAGGGTGTCACTGCAGCCTCTCACACTGCGCACACGCAAACACAGAAATGAAAGTGAAAAGACGGAGCAGCACGGCGGTGCAGCTTGTGATCTGGACACAAGCGATAGGGGCAACTCTTGTAGAACTTTGGCAAGCTCATCTGAGCCTTTTCGATGTGGCCTCACAAAATTATCACGACCACAACAACCATGAAAATAATCGGATGGAAATTGCTGCTGAATCACAGCTGGCTGGTTTTTCATTAACAATTTAGCAAAGTTGATTGTGGTGGTGTGCGTGTCTATGTGAGCAAAAGACGGAGAAGGAGAGAGAGGGAGAGCGAGAGACAGATTTTGTGTTATAACTGTGAGGTCCTGCATCATGACCTACGAACTTCTAACCCCTGCGAGTCAATCGTATAGTTTGAGCAGGAGCTTAATAACGCAACTGAAAAAAAACCCACAGTGTATATCACACTCACACTTGCCCTGCTTTTAAATGTGTCATTTAAATTCATATATTTTTCTTCCTGAAGCAATGGTGATAAAGCATTCCCCGCTCGCCCCTACGGGCGATCAGTCCTTCAAGCTCGGGTCCTCTACCACAGGTCTGGGAGCTTGAGGGTCCTGCGCAGTATCTTAGCCTAGGTCTGTGCTCTTCTGGACAGAGATCTCCGATGTTGTTCCTGGGATCTGCTGGAGCCACTCGTCTAGCTTGGGAGTCACTGTACCTAGTGCTCCGATTACCACTGGGACCACCGTTATCTTCACCCTCCACATCTTCTCTGAGCCCTTGGTATTTCTCAAGCTACTCGTGTTTCTTCTTCCTGATGTTGCTGTCATTCGGAACATCGATCACTACGGCCGTCTTCTTCTGTTTGTCTAGCACCACTATGTCCGGTTGGTTAGCCACCACCATTTTGTCCGTCTGTATCTGGAAGTCCCACAGGATCTTAGCTCGGTCATTCTCCACCACCCTAGGGTGCATCTCCCATTTTGATCTCGGGACTTCTAGTCTGTATTCAGCATAGATGTTTCTGTATACTATGCCGGCCACTTGGTTATGGCGTTCCATGTATGCCTTGCCTGCTAGCATCTTGCACCCTGCTGTTATGTGCTGGATTTTCTCAGGAGCATCTTTACACAGCCTGGTGTGATAGACCCCAGCATCTATGGATCTTGTGCTCAGAGCTTGTTCCTGTGCTGCCATGATCAGTGCCTCTGTGTTGTGTTAATGATCTCACTGAGGGGGTTAAGGCCTATGCACAACAGCAGTGGGGACGGAGCATCTCCTTGGTAGATCCTGCACTTGATGGTGACTTGTGCTATGGACTTGAGGTTGGCCTCCAGTGTTGTCCGCCACATCCCCATTGAGTTCCTGATGAAGGCTCTTAAGGTCCTGTTGATCTTGTATAGTTCTAGGCATTCCAGGATCCAGGTGTTGGGCATTGAGTCAAAGGCCTTCTTGTAATCAATCCAGGCAGTGCACAGGTTGGTCAGCCTAGTTTTGCAGTCTCGGCTGACTGCTCAGTCTACCAGTAGCTGGTGTTTTGCACCTCTGGTATTCTTGGCAATCCCTTTCTGTGCCCCGCTCATGTATTGACCCATGTGCCTGTTCATCTTAGCCACTATGATGCCTGACAAGAGCTTTCACGTGGTGCTGAGGCAGGTTATTGGTCAGTAGTTCGAGGGGACCGGCCCCTTCTGGGGGTCCTTGAGGATCAGGACTGTCCAGCCTTCGGTTAGCCATAATGGGTGTCTCTCGTGAACTAGCAGCTGACATTTTTTGTTGGTGTGTATCTGTCAGCTTTTCCTGTTCATTCATGTCAGCCACTCTGAGTTTTGTACGAGAAGAGAAACCTGCTCATTTTCATTATGTTTGTTTAAGTAGAGAAAATCAGAAGTCTCTGCGTGTGAGACCGCGGCTCTACACAGCACTTCTAAGCTGCTTCAAAGTGAACTAACCAAGATAAGCTGCACGCAGTGGATGTAAAAAAGTTAAGGACATAACCGTCTCTCTCTGATGGAAAGCTTTTATTGTCAATTCTCTGTAGGAAGTGTTGAGTTTGTATTCATCACTCAGTGTTTAAGGTAGACAGGCAGACAGGAAAAGCAGCTCATTAGTGTTGATGAAATCAAAGGAGCTCTGTGGAACTGCAGTTTGGTCAAATCTGGATGTTTTTCACTAACAGTAAATGATTTTAGTGATGAAGAAATGTGTTCACAGAGAGAGGAAGAGGAGTGGTGTTTGTGAGGAGGAGCAGCTGTGCTGCTGTGCTTTGTGCCAGGACATTCTGAAGGATCCAGGCTCTACCAGCTGTGGACACTGGTTCTGCAGACAGTGCATTTCCTCATGCTGGGACCAGTCTGCTTCATCAGGAGACTCCTCCTGTCCCCAGTGTGGAGAAAGATCCCGAACCAGAGCTGGACTGCAGACAGTCAGTCAGAGCAGCTGTGTACAAAGTAAGACTGAACATCTGTCTGCTGATGGACTCATTTCTGAAAACTGGACTTCTTGTGTTGTTCAGACATTGAAGAGTTTTCTTTCTGTTTTTCTTTCTTTCAGTAGATGTTGGTCTGCAGGAGGTTTTAGATGAACATAAGATCAGTCTGAGGAGGAGATGTGAACGTGTGACTGAAGGAAGTGATGAAACAGGAAGTAGAATCCTCCTCAACACCATCTACACTGAGCTCTACATCACAGAGGGACAGAGTGAAGAGGTTCATACCCAACATGAGGTGAGGCAGCTGGAGACAGCTTCCAAGATGGACGCCCTCCATGACGCTCCAATCAGGTGCCAGAACATCTTTAAAGCCTTACCTGACCAACAGACACCCATCAGAGTGGTTCTGACCAACGGCGTGGCTGGTGTTGGAAAAACCTTCTCAGTGCAGAAGTTCACTCTGGACTGGGCAGAGGGCTTGGAGAACCAACATGTCAGTGTGGTGGTTCTGCTTTCATTCAGGGAGCTGAACCTGATCAGAGATGAGCAGTACAGTCTTCTGGAGCTGCTCCATGTTTTCCATCCAACATTACAGAAGGTCACAGCAGAGAAGCTGGCTGTCTCTCAGCTTTTGTTCATCTTTGACGGCCTGGATGAAAGCAGACTTTCATTGGATTTCACCAACAGGAAGCTGCTGTCTGATGTCACACAGAAGTCATCAGTCAGCCAGCTGCTGACAAACCTCATCCAGGGGAATCTGCTCCCCTCGGCTCTCGTCTGGATAACTTCCCGACCTGCAGCAGCCAATCAGATCCCTCCTACATGTGTTGACAGGCTAACAGAAGTACGAGGCTTCACTGACGCCCAGAAGGAGGAGTACTTCAGGAGGAGATTCAGTGATGAAGAGCTGTCCAGCAGAATCATCTCCCACATGAAGACATCCAGGAGCCTCCAAATCATGTGTAGAATCCCAGTCTTCTGCTGGATCACTGCTACAGTTCTGGAGCACATGTTGACCACAGAGCAGAGAGGAGAGCTGCCCAAGACCCTGACTGACATGTACTCACACTTCCTGCTGGTTCAGACAAAGAGGAAGAAGAACAAGTACCACGAGGGACATGAGATGAGTCCACAGGAGCTGGCGGAGGCTGACAGGGAAGTTCTTCTGAAGCTGGGGAGGCTGGCGTTTGAACATCTGGAGAAAGGAAACATCATGTTCTACCAAGAAGACCTGGAGCAGTGTGGTCTGGATGTGACAGAGGCCTCAGTGTACTCAGGAGTTTGTACAGAGATCTTCAAAAGAGAGTGTGTGATCTTCCAGAAACCAGTCTACTGCTTTGTTCATCTGAGCATTCAGGAGTTTCTGGCTGCAGTCTACATGTTCCACTGTTTCACCAACAGGAAGAGAAAGGGGCTGAATAACATCCTGGAACAAACTTATTGGAAATTATCTCTGTGTGATTTCTTGAACAAAGTCATGGAGAAATCCCTCCAGAGTGAAAATGGCCACCTGGACCTGTTTGTTCGCTTCCTTCATGGCCTCTGTCTGGAGTCCAACCAGAGACTCTTAGGAGGTCTGCTGGGTCAGACAGAGATCAGTCCAGAAACCATCCAGAGAATCATCAACAATCTGAAGGAGATGAACAGGGATGAAACTTCTCCTGACAAAAGCATCAACATCTTCCACTGTCTGATGGAGATGAACGACCTCTCAGTATATCAGGAGATCCAAGAGTTCCTGAAGTCAGACAACAGATCCGAGAGGAAACTCTCTGAGATTCAGTGCTCAGCTCTGGCCTTCATGCTGCAGATGTCAGAGGAGGTTCTGGATGAGTTGGACCTGCAGGAGTACAACACAACAGAGTGGGGACGACAGAGACTGATTCCAGCTGTGAGGAACTGCAGAAAGGCTCGGTGAGTCCAGATGTGATCATTAACATCATTAATTAGTGTAGATTAGTAGTTTAGTTCTTCAGATATACACAGTACTAAACGACTCTCATTCATTTGAGATTTTCAAATGAAGTGATATTTTCTGTTGATCAGTGTTGACTTGCAAATTTAAGAGATGGTTCTACCGCCACTCTGGTTATAAGGGAGTAGGCTTCTGCTTTCCGATGCCAATTAAAATTAAAAACACAAACTGATTCTATGAGTTCTATGCCAGTTGTTTTATTGAACAATTAAGTTCAGCAAAACATAGGAAAAAGCAAAAAGCTCCCCCGGGGTGTTCGCCGTAAGCACATGCACATCAGAAACCAACACAAAACGGCAGACAAAGCTATCTAATGCATATCGGATTCATCTTACATAGGGACAGTGATCCCCCCCTCCCGTCGTTGGCTATCCTTTCATTCATTTTTTTCCTTTCATCTTCCACTTATGATATGATATACCCTCCACCATAACTTCTTGCAAACCTGTCTCTTATCCATCATTGCATTGGGTTCTTTTGTCAGTTTTGTGGTCAAAGTGAGTCTGAAAGTCTACAGAAAGGCAGTTAATTAGTTAATCTATTCAACAATTTTGTTGCCCTGCAAAGGCCAGATTTATTTGCTTATAGAGACATTGAAAGGGTTGTACACTTCTGCATTACTGCCCTTTAAAGAGCCACCCGCCTTTGCTTTACAGTCATTCAAAGGGCTGCCTGCTTTTGCTTTACAGTAATTCACAGAGGTATATGCTTTTGTTTTACAGCCACTTAAAGGACAGCAGGCATTTGTTTTACAGCCATCCGAACTGTTGCATGCTTCTGTTGCACAGTTAAAGGCAGCTGCATACCGGTCTCCTATGCTTATACTTTAGCAGTGCCAAGCTGAATTAACTCTTTGTTGGACTACTCACAGTAGGCCATAAAGCTATCAAAGGTTTCTTACTGATCCTTATTCTTACATTTTTAACCAGTATTAATCAACTTGCTTAACACAGTGACTACAATATATAAACACTTCATTGTGAGTATGCATAGTATATTTATGAGTATATATGATTACACACAATTTTTGAGAGAAACTATGATTGCATGTCTAGTGTAAACAAGTATATATGCCATAATAAAATCCACAACATCATGAAATGTGCGTGTGCAGTTAGCATGATCCTGCATTGGTAGTCATACGCTGTGTGTTGTAGACTAACATCTACATGTAGTACCTGTGTTGTGTCATTAGGGGGCAGTATTTTAAAATCTGCTGCTGCTGTTGTTGGTTATTCAGACGCTCCTGTTAGAGAGAAAACAGAAATAAGAATCTATGAAGAGCTTCTTTGTAGTGAAGAGAAATCTAATGTTAAAAACTGTGACAAATATCCAGAGCAGTCACCGTCT
The DNA here is from genome assembly GCF_056152115.1 of Neolamprologus brichardi. Classification (NCBI taxonomy): domain Eukaryota; kingdom Metazoa; phylum Chordata; class Actinopteri; order Cichliformes; family Cichlidae; genus Neolamprologus; species Neolamprologus brichardi. The sequence continues at coordinate 194,152 of NC_142112.1, read as the reverse complement.
GAGCTTCTTCTCTGTGCCCTTTGATCTGTGAGGTTTTTCTGACTCCACCGTCACTCTGGTTCTGTTTCTTCTTTAGGCTGTTTATCAGCTAGTGAACAACTATGGGCTGTTATTGTAGTGTGGGTGTGTCTCTATTCACATGTGTGTATTTAATCTGTTTGAAATCAGTGTCTGTATTTTCAGTGCATGTGTGGATTTAAACAGAAGTGTAGTAAAGGCCATGCGTAAAAAGGCAACTAACGAAAAGGCTGATTAACTTGTAACTGATAACTGTGTATATTTTCAGTGCTTCGAACAAAACTTTGACTTTTCAAGCAATAGTATCTCTGCACACTTACAAATATATTTACATATGTGATAACAGGCACACAGATGTTGAACATCATCCATAAATATTGAGTAATAACTTGACTCTCATACAGCGAGACTAAAATGCCTTTAAACATCAGGGTTATCCTGCTGATCCAAGTCCAACACTGAGTTTGTAAAAACATGTTTGTCAATTGTTTGGTTTCTGAGGAAAATGATTCAATAACTTCCTGCTAATACACAACATTTCATCATATTTCCTCATAACCCTCTTTTGTCTGACCATTTGAATCCCATTTGAATTTGCAATAAAGGATCCACAGAGTTTGGTGATAATAATGAGAGTAGATGTTTTTGTGAAAGTGCTGGAAGCAAATGAGTGTGTGATGTTCTTTCAGTGTTGCACTTTGTAAATGCTCCCTGAGCACTGGTCTCACAGCCAGCTGCACATAGAGACCAGTGTTGTTAGTCCAGGTCAGAAGATGACTTGTTGGAATGAAAATGAGCTTGTAGTTTGTCTGCTTTAATAATGTGACTGGAGAAAGATGTTGGACTTCAAATATGTCCATTTCTTTCACACTTCACCTTTAAAAGTGAAGCCATGTGGTTCCTGGAAGGAAAAACATGACTTTTTCAAGACTTTTTCCTGTTTTTATGATAAATGTACAACTTTAATGTGAAACATTCAGAGTTTTTTCTCTTGTTGTGTTTGTTTGAAGCTGCTTCCTGTTGGCTTCAGCTGTTTGGAGTTTCCATTTTCTAAACTTCTACATTCTGAACCTTTGTCACAATCTGAAAGCAGGGACTCAAGCGCAGAACAGGTTGACGTCTCAGAGCACCGTTTATTTACACACCAGTGCGATAATATATACTGTGACGGGGAAAAATCCAGGGTTCCAAGGGATTAGGGGAAGGCTCTCTCTCTCACGCTCACTCACGTCCTCACATCCAACTCACACACGTTCGTACAGCTGGGAGGTCACAGATCCAGGAAGGTAAACTGGGACAAGAAAGGGAAAAATCACTCACAAGTCACAAAGGTAGGGTGTAAAGGTACAAGACCACAGGAGCTGGGGAGAGAGACTAACGTTAGTAGCACAATCATCCAGCGATGAGAAGATCTGTGGCCCAGCCTCAAATAGTAGTCGGGAAATCAGCTGATCGCCAACAGGTGTGTGAGCCAATGGTGGGAGCCAGCAGTGAGCTCCACCCAGGCAGAGAGGTAGGGGAGAGAGAGAGAGAAAGCAAAAACACAAGCGTAGCCTTGTGAGGCCGGCTGGGCAGGCACGGGGACCATGACAATCTTCTTCAGCTCTGAACAGATGATGAAACACTGAATGAGTTCAAGCACACACTTTGTCTAATAAACTTACATCTTTCTTTCTTTATACAGATTGTTTAACTGTGGTTTGTCAGAGATCAGCTGTGATTATCTGGCAGCAGCACTGAAGTCCAACCCCTCCCATCTGAGAGAGCTGGACCTGAGCTACAACAAGAACCTGCAGGATCCAGGACTGAAGCAGCTGTGTGGTTTTCTGGAGAGTCCAGGATGTCGATTTGAAACTCTGAGGTCAGTCACCATGTTTTAGTTGTGCTGAGATGAATATGATGTGAAAGTTGTGCTGACACTAAACTGCAGACATTAGGCTGATATTATACTAATCCACACTGAGGATCTTCATGGTAAAGTCTGTTTCTGTAGTCCATTGACTGTAGCAGAACAATGTTCACATTTCAAACAGTGATACTCAACGTATGGCCCGCGGCCCACACGCGGGTTTTTGTATAAATGTAAACGTCTGCAGATGAAGTCTCTGCTCTGAACTTTGACTTTATGAATGAGGAAATGACTCAGAGCGTCAGTCAGCCTGATTCAACCCCAGGACCCTCTGCTGTGAGGCCACAGTGCTAACCACTGCATCACTGTGCCACAGTCAGTGTTTATGTCTCTGCTGAAGTTTGTGTTGATCATTAGAAAGTGGAGAAAAGGAGCCAAATAATGTGAAATCTGTGTCTGAGTGGATTTTTCTTCTGTCCTCCTCAGTGTGTTGAGGCAGCAGCCACCACTGCTCTGTGAAATAAATAAAGTTATCATTGGATCCCAGTTTGTTTTACATCCGCAGATCAAACTTCAGCAGATCGTTCAGTGTGTCTCGGGGTAATTGTGTGATCACTGTCGACTACCTTCAGTTGGTGTGTTATTTGCCATGATACTTACCTCTGGTTCACTCGATTAAGACTCATTAAAGTAGATCTGGAACTAACTCTCTGAGCGGAGTCCCTGTGCTTAAAGGGGCTATCAAACCATCCCATCCAGCCTAACAAATAAGGATAGATCATTTTGATGAACTGAACAGGATTCATTGATGAACAGAATTCAGTCGAGCTGTTTGGTGATTGGACTCTGATGGTCAATGATGGCTGAATGGATTCCAAGCGGTGAGAGGGTTTGGGCAGGACCCACAAAGTCTAAATGCTGGTTATGGAGATGAAGATTGAGACTTGGATGGTTGGACTACACCAGTGATGTCAGCAATATGACAAAGAAGAAGTGATGTAAGCTTAGATTATCCACCAAACACCCAGGAAGCCGACAGATAAGTGATTACAGATGTTTGTTATTGAACTTACACATTAGGCTCAGCTGGAATCTAAAATCTGAAGCTGTGCGAGTAACTGTGTGTTTGTTCATGAAGCAGTTTTCAGTGTGCAGCATCGTATCAAACAGGAAGTAAAACCCTGAGCAGAGCAGAAGAATTCTGCATCTTCACTCAGGGTTGGTACAACTGACAAAGCCACGATCACAGTGAACAGGAAGTCCTTGTCATTGGAGCACAGTAACCATGGAACCACTGATTACTTTAATCACATGCTGCTGAAAGCCTCTGTCTTGTGTGGCTCCAGCCACCTCAAAGCTGATTGGACATGAAAGATCACATGTCTCAGTGATCTGGATCTGCTGAATGGATTCAACAGTGACATTAAAAACATGCTACGGTTAAAACTTTGGCTGAAATCCGAAGGTGAAGTGTGGGAATCAGTTAAAAGCGACCAGAAGAGTCAATTCAAAACTGGTGAATGAAATCAATAAAAATAAAGTCTAATGAGGACGTTAACAGATAGAAAGAGCTGAAGAACACAGGAAGAAGGAAACCTACAAAGTAAAACATATGGGCTGTATCCCATGTGTACGCAGTCTTAACGGTCCACAAGGGCTGCGTACTCGAAGACCGCTAAGGCCGGAAGTGCAAGGCTTGTGAAATGGGACGGTCTAGCCTCCGTTGCGCTGCCCAGGTTGCCTAGCAACCATGATACTAACAGCTGGAAATGTTTCATACAGCTTTATTTGACAGAAATGAAGGAAAAATATTTTGTTCATTTGTTTGTTTGTTTCTACATGAGCTTTGATTTGATAAGTATCTGAGGCTGAGACCACAGGACTGTGAAATCATGATTGTTGGGCTTCATTTCTGTACTGAACAGTCATTTTAAGATTAGCTAGTAAATAACAATTAGCTCATGTTGTTCATGAGACTAAAGTCATCTCACTGTGGTAATGTAAATATAATCTGGCCAATATTAAAGTTATAATTTCAATCATTATTAGTTATTACAGCAATGAATGAACTCTGTTTCAAATACTGAGCTTCAGTAAAGATTCAAGCTGCATTTATTTATATTTCCTGTCACCTTAAATCTTCACTCAAAGACAAGTATCTTTGACACTGTATATATAAATGTATTATATATAAGAGACAAATATTGTTCTTTTAATATGTTGGCATTACTAAATTTCTCTCAGTGCTTACTTCGAATATCCATGAAATCATCACATTCTCTGTAAGGTTAAGGTCAACTATTAAACGGCATATATTTTAAAGACTTTAAAACCAAGTTAGTACAAACATCACTAATGTCACATAACTTTGCCGACATGTGGCCAACAGTAATGTTTTAATGATCGTCATTATTAAACATTTGCACATAAATAAGAGACATAATATTCCGTACTTACTTTTAAAAGTTTACTCTTCGGGCGCCCCTCTTCCGCCGTTTTTTTTCGGCAAAATTATCCACACCCACCGCGCAATGTATTCTGGGATATGTTGGGCCACGAAGTCTACACCGCCACATCCTTAAAATTCAGGGAAATGAAGGATGCATTTGAGGGCCGCATTTAGAGCAGCCTTTGAATTGGGACAGCCTTCATCGCGTTGCTGTGACGTAATCGGCCATAAAATGCGGCCTTTAAGGCTGCAGACCCTGAATTGGGATACAGGCACTTACTGAATGAAACTCACAGGAAGTGATGTCAGTGGGAATGTTGGCTCCAGCAATCAGACGAGGCGTGGCAGTAATTCAGTGCGGTACATTAAAGGTCCCATCAGAGAGCTGCTCGCTCATGTTCAGCAGTCTGCCCTGAGATGGTGATGCCATCAGCTCCTTTTACAAATCATTGATCACTTTGAGCTCCAACCAGGAGAGATGAGGTCATCACAGCATCATTAGCTAAACAGTGATGAATCTTCAAGCCCTGACGGCTGCCAGCTGACTGTTAAAAACTGTGCCTGGATGACAACATCAACCTTTAACCTCAGTTTGTAATCAAGATTTGAAGGACGCTGTTCTGTGCCACTCCTGTCACCGTGGACTTGTGTGCTTCTGATATTAATATGGAGATAACTGTGATTTCAATGATTATATTCTACTAGACTGAATTATGGAGCAACATGTGCAATGAGGAGTATCTAGATGTGAGACAGACTGTGCAAAGAGAGATCACTGACAGCAGTAACACATCAGACATATTCCATCAGGGCCAAATGAAAGCAGCACAGAGGGAGTGTGGATCTGCTCTGATCTCAGTAAAGATGATATTGATATGAAAGTTTTGGGTCTCTGGATCAGCAGGAAAGACTGTTGTGAGTCAAAATGGTCCAAGATAGAAGGTGAAGGGAAAGAAGAAGTCTGGAAATGGAAAACAAAAACCCTGATCATGAAGCTGGTGTGAACATTGTTGAAAGCCACACTGTGTCCAGATTATTTTCTTATCAGATGTTTGCACCTCCACAAAAATCCATCATGACTCAATAAACTGAGGTCCAAACTGATCTGTGGGACAAACAGGGAGCCAACACAAAGATCTTTAATGCAGAAAAGTCACATGGTCGCTGGTTTAGGAGCCTCTGATCTCAGCACCTGCTAAAAATCCCTTTGACTAAAAATAAATGTGATGCAATGAACAGTCTTGTTTGAGTCAGCAGACTTCCTGTCAGGGCTGTGGTTCATCGCATGCTACATTAAAAACACATCCAATCACTGATGAGGATGAAACATCTGCTGGCAGGCTGCTGTAGTACAACTCCAACAAGACCGGAAACGCTGGGATATTGAATCCAGTGTAAAATCTGTGACATGCGCTCTCTTTTGGGAGACAGTGTTGGACAATAAGAGATGTCTGCTCTGGCTCGTGATGCGCATCATTAAAACTCACAAGTAGAAAACGAAAGTTTTACGGAGATGAAGATGATCATCAGAGACGCTGTCTTTAAAATACTCTTGTTAGAAATGTTTTGACTTTAATGTGAAGAATTCAGAGTTTTTTTTTCTTGTTGTGTTTCTTTGAAGCTGCTTCCTGTTGGCTTCAGCTGTTTGGAGTTTCCATTTTCTAAACTCATTTTCTGAACCTTCTTCTGCCCTGAACAGATTATGAAACTCTGAATGATTTCAAGCTCACACTTTGTCTAATAAAATTTCATTCTTCATACAGATTGTTTGGCTGTGGTTTATCAGAAATCAGCTGTTATTATCTGGCAGTTGCGCTGAAGTCCAACCCCTCCCATCTGAGAGTGCTAGACCTGAGTAAGAACAACCTGCAGGATTCAGGAGTGAAGCATCTGTGTGGTTTCCTGGAGAGTCCAAGATGTGGACTTGAAACTCTGAGGTCAGTCACCATGTTTTAGTTGTGCTGAGATGAATATGATGTGAAAGTTGTGCTGACACTAAACTGCAGACATCAGGCTGATATTATACTGATCCACACTGAGGATTTTCATGGTAAAGTCTGTTTTCTTCTTCTCTGGTTTAGTCCATAGACTGTAGCAGAACAATGTTCACATTTCAAACCTTCAAAGAAGAAAAAAAAGTCTCCACTGGATAATTCACTGAAACTCTAAAACTCTTCATTCCACCTTAAAGTCTGTCTGACAATGAAATCCAAACCAAAATGGCCGTCATACATCATACAACACAAAGTCCAACATCCAAATCTCCTCCACTGCCACTGCCAGCATGAATGATGGCGAAAGAGAAGGAGGAACACTCTGACATTCAGGGTTAGAATGAGTTTCATAAAGCAGACTGTGAAGATCAAAGCTGCATTAGATAGCTGACATGAAAAAGTCCTTTGGCTCAGAAGGGATCAGCTTACAGGTAGAATACAGCTGCTGGATGTGATTAGCATATCATAGCTATCTACCAAACTGCTAACTGGGAAATTTCACGCCATCTATCAATCATTTTTGAAAACTGTTTGTTGGGTCTGCGATTCGCAGACTTACAAATTTAAGTAAAATAATGCCAACATTTAACAATTTGACTCCAACACTGTTTATTCAGCTTAGGCTCACAGGGCTGGAGCCTGTGCCCTAGCTGTCATAGGGCAAGAGGCGGGGTCCACCTGCACAGGTGAGCAGTCCATCACAGGGCCAACAGAGCAAGACTCTCTCACATTAACACCTACAGCCAATTTAGAAGCACCAATGAACCTAAGCAGCATTTCATTGGACTGTGGGAGAACATCCAACCTCCACAGAAAGGCCCAGCTGACCAACAAGCTTCAACCTACAACCTTCTTCCTTTAAGGCTCTAGTGCTAACCATTTTTCCCAGTTCCAGCCCAAATCCTGCATTTTCCTGTTTCTGACTACAGGCCAACTACACTAACACTTTCTCGTGAGACACTGCCATTTAGTGGAGGAAGTCTTAATTCCATTTGAACCTTCAGATTACAGTTTGTTCCTTTAAAACGAGGTGGAGGTGGTGGGGCCACAGCACCATCATCACTGAGTGCCATAGGACATTTGTTTACATTTGTTGTCCCCAAAAGTTGATTCTGTTCACCTGGATGTAACGTTTTCAGTGGGAAAAAAGTTTCATCACTCATCCAAGTGACTTCTTGAGTCTCAGCTGACTGCAGGTTTCCCCAACCTTACAAATAGTACTTTTGCATAATGACTGAAACCAGCAACACTAAGGGAACAATGGACTGGAAGGTGAGTTCTTTGATCATTAATATGCAAATTCTCATGACCATTGATCAAAGACCACTGATCAAAAACCATGAGTACCATTCACACAGAGTTGGGGAATGGCTGCAATCACAGCATTGTAAGATGGTAACAGATGTACCCTTTGGCCCCCTCCTCAATTCAGAGATGGTCTTTCCCTTTTCATGTAAATAGCCTCCTTGACTCCCCACTCAAACCAGCGCTCCTCCCTGTCCAGGATGTGTACATCCTCATCACTGAAAGAGTGTCCACTGGCTTGTAGGTGTAAATAGACTGCTGAGTCCTGGCCTGACGAGGTCGCTCTTCTGTGTTGTGCCATCCGCTTCGCCAGAGGTTGTTTGGTTTCCCCAGTGTATAAATCCTGGTAATCCTCCTGGCACTTAAGAACGTACACTATGTTACTCTGTTTGTGTCATATGCTGGGAACTTCCTGTTGTTCCAAGGAGGACTGGAAAATGTGTCAAAATCTCCCAGTCAGTTCCTCACAGCACACTTCAATTATTTCCCTTCCAAAGCATCAGGACTAGGCCTTTTTCTCTCTTTGATCCCACTAAGAGATTTCCACACAAAATCACAAAGCTCTTTGTTCTGCCTTTTATAACTTAAACGGGATATTATAGTTGTTAACTGCCCTAGAGCTCCCTCTAGTGGCTGCTTTGTAATATGGGTTTGGTTACTTTGGAAAGGGAAAAAATGAGAACGTGAAGAAGAAATCAAAGATGGCAGAGCAGTTCCCGTACCAGACTGTTATACAGTTGGTCAGGATGCTCTCGATGGTGCAGCAATAGAAGTTCACCGGGATGTCTGAGGACAGGTGGTTCTTCCTCAGAGTCCTCAAGAAGAAGAGGCGCTGGTGAGCCTTCTTGACCAGCTTGGAGCAGTTGGTCGTCCAGATGAGATCCTCGGAGATGTGGACTCCCAGGAACTTGAAGCTGCTCACACGCTCCACAGCCGTCCCCTTAATGTGGATGGGTGGATGTGGGTCAGCATTCCTCCTGTAGTCCACGATGAGCTCCTTAGTCTTCTTGGTGTTAAGCAGCAGGTTGTTTCTGTCGCACCACTCAGCCAGACGATCCACCTCCTCCCTGTAGGCGGCCTCATTGTTGTCACTGATGAGGCCAATCACCGTGGTGTCATCTGCAAACTTAATGATGGTGTTGGAACCATCAGCAGGTCTGCAGTCGTGGGTGAAGAGGGAGTAGACGAAAGGACTCATCACACAGCCTTGTGGTACACCGGTGTTCATCGTGATTGTAGATGAGCAGCGGTTATCCAGCCGGACATGTTGGGGGTGGTTGGTCAGGAAGTCCAGTAACCATTTGCAGATGAGGGAACTGATGCCCAGGTCTGTCAGTTTCCTGACATCCAAGCGTTCATCCACAAGTTCTGCAGCTCTTAAAGCACGAGCAAAAGCACAGATTGCACGTGCACAGCTGGCGTATTCAGAAAGAGAAGCAGCTATAATGAAACAAAAAACTGAACTTGAGGCTAATTTACATGTTTTGAGTTGTCAAAAGGCTGTTGCAGTTGCAGAAGCAGAGGTTGCAGTTAATGAAGAAGAGGAGGAGGGACTCTCAAAAAGTGAACTGCCCTATCCATTGGTGGGACCACCCGCCAGTCCAAAACAACGCACAGCAGAGTATGTACAAAAACAGTCAGATATTTGCCTTGAAGGATTCAAATTAAAAGTAGATCCACTTGCCTGTCACAAAGCTGCACGTGAACAATGCGAAATGGCTATAGATATAGACAATGACGGCTCACACAGTGCTCAAAAGGCTAATGTTAAATTGGAACTCCAAACACAACAGAGAGAGAGACTGGATTCCCCCAAACCTTATCCGTATAACACTCTTCAAACATCAAAAGAGACCCAGGGTGTCCAGGATATTACAAGGTACCTGACACGGAGGGAAATGTTAAGTACTGGACTTTTGCAGTTTGATGACCACCCAGAAAACTACTGGGTGTGGAAGGTATCATTTCAAAGTGCTATTAAAGACTTGCATGTTACAGCTCAAGAGGAGTTAGATTTATTGGTCAAATGGCTTGGAGTTGAGTCTGGTCAGAAGGCCAAAAGAATCCGATCAGTCCATGTCTTTAATCCAGCTGCAGCTCTCAACCTTGTGTGGTAAAGACTCGAGGAATGTTATGGATCTCCAGAAGTGGTAGAAAATGCACTGTTAAAAAAGATTGAACAGTGTCCTAAACTAAACAACAGGGACAACACAAAGTTAAGAGAGCTGGGTGATGTTCTGCAGGAAATTGAATGTGCAAAAGACTGAGGATACCTACCAGGCCTCTCATATTTGGACACAGCTCGTGGAGTCAACCCCATTGTGGAAAAGTTACCCTATGGACTGCAGGAAAAATGGATTGCAACAGGAGCAAAGTACAAAGAAGAACATAAAGTTGCTTTCCCCCCTTTCAGTGTCTTTTCAAAGTTTGTAAGACAACAAGCCAAAATAAGAAATGACCCAAGCTTTCACATCACACCTCCTGCCGACACAAGCTTCAAGAAGGAGAAAAGCTTCAGAGGCAGTAACAGGCAAGTGATTAGTGTACACAAAACGGACATTCCTACAGACACTAGTTCACCTCAAAATAGTTACAGCAAGCCAATAGAAAGCCCTGACAAGGTATGCCCAATATATAAGAAGCCTCACCCTCTTAAAAAGTGTAAGAGTTTTAGAGCAAAGCCCATAGATGAGCGCAAGTCATTTTTAAAAGCGAACAGAATCTGTTTTAAATGCTGTGGCTCTACTCAAAATCTAGCAAGGGACTACAGGGCTCAAATAAAATGCATGGACTGTGGTAGTGACAGGCATTTAGCAGTTCTACATCCAGGTCCACCCCCTGCTCCAGCTGAGAGCTCTGAAGCTGATAAAGATGATGGCGGGGAGACACAGGATAGTGCAAATGCCTCAGTTGTTTCCAAATGCACAGAAGTCTGTGGTGATGAAGATAGCCCACATTCATGCTCAAAAATAAGTCCTGTGTTAGTTTATCCAGAAGGCGAAAAAGAATGGGCTAGATGTATGCAGTGCTTGATGAACAAAGTAACAAGTCACTAGCTAAGTGTCAGTTTTTTGAGCTCTTTAATATTAAGACATGCTCAGAGACTCACAAGCTCAGAACATGCTGCAGTCGAGGGAGAAGAAGAGCACGGACATGATGCAAAGCAGTTTGTAATGAGACATTTTTATCATCATCATCATCATAATTTATTTATTTAATTCAATTCAATTCAATTCAATTTTATTTATATAGCGCCAAATCACAACAAATGTCGCCTCAAGGCGCTTCATAGATACAGAGAAAAGCCCAACAATCATATGACCCCCTAAGAGCAAGCACTTTGGCGACAGTGGGAAGGAAAAACTCCCTTTTAACAGGACGAAACCTCCGGCAGAACCAGGCTCAGGGAGGGGCGGCCATCTGCTGCGACCGGTTGGGGTGAGAGAAGGAAGACAGGATAAAGACATGCTGTGGAAGAGAGACAGAGATTAATAACAGATACGATTCAATACAGAGAGGTCTGTTAATACATAGTGAGTGAGAAAGGTGACTGGAAAGGAAAAACTCAATGCATCATGGGAATCCCCCGGCAGCCTACATCTATTGCAGCATAACTAAGGGAGGATTCAGGGTCACCTGGTCCAGCCCTAACTATATGCTTTAGCAAAAAGGAAAGTTTTAAGCCTAATCTTAAAAGTAGAGATAGTGTCTGTCTCCCGAATCCAAACTGGAAGCTGGTTCCACAGAAGAGGGGCCTGAAAACTGAAGGCTCTCCCTCCCATTCTACTTTTAAATACTCAATTCTGGATTTAACAGGAAGCCAATGAAGGGAAGCCAAAACAGGAGAAATATGCTCTCTCTTTCTAGTCCCTGTCAGTACTCTTGCTGCAGCATTTTGGATTAACTGAAGGCTTTTCAGTGAGTTTTTTGGACATCCTGATAATAATGAATTGCAGTAGTCCAGCCTGGAAGTAATAAATGCATGAACTAGTTTTTCAGCGTCACTCTGAGACAGGATATTTCTAATTTTAGAGATGTTGCGCAAATGGAAGAACGCAGTCTTACATATTTGTTTAATATGTGCGTTGAAGGACATATCCTGGTCAAAAATGACTCCAAGGTTCCTCACAGTGTTACTGGAGGCCAAGGTAATGCCATCCAGAGTAAGAATCTGGTTAGATACCAAATTTCTAAGCTTTTCAGCGCCGAGTACAATGACCTCAGTTTTATCTGAGTTGAGAAGCAGAAAGTTAGTGGCCATCCAAGTTTTTATGTCTTTAAGACATTCCTGCAGTTTAACTAATTGGTGTGTGTTATCTGGCTTCATGGACAGATAGAGCTGGGTGTCATCTGCATAGCAGTGAAAATGTATGCTATGTCTTCTAATGATGCTGCCTAGGGGAAGCATGTATAATGTAAACAGAATTGGTCCTAGCACTGAACCCTGTGGAACTCCATAATTAACCTCAGTGTGTGAAGAGGACTCTCCATTTACATGCACAAATTGGAGTCTATTAGATAGATATGATACAAACCACTGCAGTGCAATACCTGTAATACCTACAGCATGTTCTAATCGCTCTAATAGAATATTATGGTCAACAGTATCGAATGCTGCACTAAGGTCAAGAAGGACAAGCACAGAGATGAGTCCACTGTCAGAGGCCATAAGAAGATCATTTGTAACCTTCACTAAAGCTGTTTCTGTGCTGTGATGAGCTCTGAAACCTGACTGAAACTCTTCAAATAAACCATTCCTCTGCAGATGATCTGTTAGCTGTTTGACAACTACTCTTTCAAGGATTTTTGATATGAAAGGAAGGTTGGAGATTGGCCTATAATTAGCTAAGACTGCTGGGTCTAGAGATGGCTTTTTGAGTAAAGGTTTAACTGCAGCCACCTTGAAGGCCTGTGGTACATAGCCGATTATTAGAGATAGGTTAATCATATATAAGATCGAAGAATTAATCAATGGCAGAACTTCTTTGAGCAGTTTTGTAGGAATGGGGTCTAAGAGACACGTTGATGGTTTGGAGGAAGTAATTATTGACGTTAACTCAGAAAGATCGATTGGAAAAAAAGAGTCTAACTTAACATCAATGGAACTACAAGTAGCTGTAGATAGTATTACATCTGTGGGATGATTATTGGTAATTTTTTCTCTAATGATAAAAATTTTATTTGTGAAGAAGTTCATGAAGTCATCACTAGTTAACGTTAAAGGGATGGTTGGCTCAAAAGAGCTCTGGCTTTTTGTCAGCCTGGCTACAGTGCTGAAGAGAAACCTGGGGTTGTTCTTATTTTCTTCAATCAGTGACGAATAGTAAGCTGTTCTGGCTTTGCGGAGGGCTTTCTTATAAAGCAACAAACTATTTCTCCAGGCTAAATGATGATCCTCTAAATTTGTGACACGCCATTTCCTCTCCAGATTACGAGTCGTCTGCTTGAGGGTACGTGTTTGAGAATTATACCACGGGGTCATGTACTTCTGATTAGAGACCTTAGTTTTCACTGGAGCTACAGTATCCAGAGTCGTACGTAGTGAGGAGGTGAAATTATTAACAAGATAATCGACCTCTGTTGGGGTAGCGTTCAGATAGCTGCTCTGCTCTGTGTTGGTACAGGGCATTGACGATGATAACAGTGGCTGGATTATATTCTTAAACTTAGTTACAGCGCTTTCAGAAAGACATCTACTTTGATAAAGTCCACTCTCCACTGCTGCGTAATCAATTATTGTAAATGTAAATGTTATCAAGAAATGATCAGACAGGAGAGGGTTTTCAGGAAACACTGTTAAATGTTCAGTTTCTATGCCATATGTTAAAACCAGATCTAGAGTGTGATTAAAGTGGTGGGTGGGTTCTTTTACATTTTGAGAGAAACCAATTGAGTCTAACAACAGATTGAATGCCATGTTGAGGCTGTCATTTTTAGCATCTACATGGATGTTAAAATCACCCACAATAATTATTTTATCTGAGCTCAGAACTAAATCAGATATAAAGTCTGAGAAATCAGACAGAAACTCTGTGTAAGGCCCAGGTGGACGATAGATGATAACAAGTAAGACTGGTTTCTGAGTTACACAGCTGGGGTGGATAATGTTAAGCATCAGGCTTTCAAATGAATTAAAAGTCTGTCTTGGTCTTTCGTTAATTAATAGACTGGTGTGAAAAATTGCTGCCACACCGCCCCCTCGACCTGTGCTTCGAGATTTCTGGTAGTTAGAATGACTCGGGGGTGTTGATTCATTTAAGCTAACATAATCATCCTGCTGCAACCAGGTTTCTGTAAGGCAGAGTAAATCAATTTGTTGATCATTTATTAAGTCATGTACTAACAGAGACTTGGAAGAGAGAGACCTAATATTTAATAATCCACATTTCACTGTTTTACTCTTTGGTTCAGATGTGGATACTGTATTGTTCTTTCTTTGTAAATGTTTAAGTTGTTTGTTGCTGGTTTTTAGTTTGTTTTTTGTCTTTTTGGAAGCAGACACAGTCTCTATGGAGATGGGTTTTTGGGGGGGTAGCAGGAGGAGAGAAGCTGCAGAGAGGCGTGTAAGACTGCAACTCTGCTTCCTGGTCCCTACTCTGGATAGTCATGTTTTGAGGGGTTTAATAAATTTGTCCATATTTCTAGAAATGAGAGCTGCTCCATCCAAAGTGGGATGGATGCCATCTCTCCTAACAAGACCAGGTTTCCTCCAGAAGGTTTGCCAATTATCTATGAAGCCCACATCGTTTCTGGGACACCACTCAGACAGCCAGCAATTTAAGGAGAACATGCGGCTAAACATGTCACTCCTGGTCTGATTGGGGAGAGGACCAGAGAAAACTACAGAGTCCGACATTGTTTTGGCAAAGTTGCACACCGATTCAATATTGATTTTAGTGACCTCCGATTGGCGTAACCGGGTGTCATTACTGCCGACGTGAATTATGATTTTATTGAATTTACGTTTACCCTTAGCCAGCAGTTTTAAATTTCCTTCAATGTCGCCTGCTCTGGCCCCTGGAAGACAATTGATACAATTTATATAGCACTTTAAAAACACACCTGGTAGACCAAAGTGTTGTACAATGCTAATATGCACATAGTAATAAAACCAGGCATAGCAATAAAATAAAAAATAAAAAAATCAGTTACCCACAGAGTTAAAAGCCAGGGAATAAAAATAGGTTTTTAATAAAGACTTAAAAACTGGCACTGATGTAGCCTGTCTAATATGGAGAGGAAGGTTATTCCAAAGCATCGGTGCAGCAACAGAGAACGCTCGGTCTCCTCTAAGTTTCAGCCGTGACTTTGGGACCGAAAGCAGCAACTTAGAGGACAGAAGGGAACAAGTGGGGACGTGGGGCTTCAACAAGTCAGACAAATAAACAGGTGCCAGACCATTTAGAGATTTAAAAACCAATAAAAGGACTTTAAAACGGATCCTGAATTCAATTGGAAGCCAGTGTAAAGAGGCCAAAATCGGAGTGATGTGATCAAATTTTCTTCTGCCAGTTAAAAATCGTGCCGCAGCATTTTGCACTAATTGCAAGCGTGACAAAGTGCCCTGCCCAACGCCTATTAAAAGATAATTGCAATAATCTAAACGTGAGGTAATAAAGGCATGAATAACACTTTCCCAGTTATGCTTGGAAAGAAAGGGCTTAACCTTTGATAAACATCTGAGGTGATAAAATGCTGATTTTACCATCCCGTTTACATGGTCATCAAAGGTAAGTGCAGAATAAATTTTAACTCCGAGATTTGTGATTGAACTCTTTAGCTGGGAAGTCAAAGCTGTAAAATCAACATCTGGATTGTGAGAAAAACAATTTGGGCCAAATAAAATCGCTTCTGTCTTCCGATCATTAAAATTTAAAAAGTTTTTTGCCATCCATGCTTTGACATCAGTAAGGCAGTCAAGCAGAGGTCGAGTTGGGAGACTATCAGAATGACTAAAAGGTAAGTAGAGCTGGCAGTCATCTGCGTATAGATGGAATGGCACTTTATGTTTCCGGAAAATCCCGCCAAGAGGCAAAAGGTACAGTGAAAACAATAACGGCCCAAGAATAGATCCCTGTTGCACACCCCAAAGCAGAGGGGCCACAGAGGATGAGGCCGACCCCAACTTAACACAAAAGGTCCTATTTAAGAGACAGGACTTTAACCACAAAAGTGCCGAACCAGAAATTCCCACACAGTGCTGTAAGCGGGAGATCAGCAAATCGTGATCCACTGTGTCAAATGCAGCGGTCATGTCCAACAAGACCAGCACTGCATATTTACCATGGTCTGTCGCTATCAGGATGTCATTCATAACTTTTACGAGTGCGGTCTCCGTACTGTGGAATGGCTTAAAGCTGAAAGATTTCTGACAATTTAGAGTCATTCAAGTAGTCCATCAACTGAGTATAAACAATCCTTTCCAGAATCTTACTAAGAAAGGGAACTGTCTAAGCCCGGTTTCTTAAGTAAAGGATGTATGACTGCATGCTTAAATTCCCTAGGTACTTGACCAGACAAAAGACTAGTATTAATAATGTCCAGAATGTGTGGTCCAATGATAGGAAATACCTTTTTAAGAAAATGGGGAGGAACAACGTCATTTGGAGAGCCACACGGTTTAGCATTCAACACAGGTTTCTCTAAATCAGATAAAACAATTGGTAGAAAAGCAGAGAACAAACTTGAGCAAGCACCATGCATGGCAGGGTCAGCAATAGGTAGAGTCGGAGGTCTCAAACTAGCAACCTTGTCCACAAAATAATTCAGAAACTTATTGCACATAACCGCAGAAGAGTGTAAAAGAATATAGCCTTCTGGATTAAGTACAGAATTTATAGAGTTATATAGAGCACGAGGGTTATGCGAGCTGGCAGCAATAAGTTGAAAAAAATAGGAGTGCTTGGCAGCCTTTACTGCTCTCTGATAGACTTTCCAGCTAGTCTTAAGAGCTTCCATAGAGACACACAGCCTATCTTTTTTCCACCGTCTTTCACATCTTCTACATTCTTTTCTAGCGGCTCTGGTAAAATCAGTTAGCCAAGGACTAGCCTTTGGCTTGCATTGTCTTAATATAAAAGGAGCGAAAGCGTCGAGGACAGATTTACAAGCAGAATCCAAACAAGAAACTAATCCATCTGAGGTGGACAACTCAGGAGGATAAGGAAAAAATTGGTCAAACAATATGGAAAACCGCTCGGCGGTATCTGAGCCAAAAGCACGATAACATCGAGCAGGTACAGCACGCTTAAGAACAGGATTAAAAAGAACAATATCACATAAAATAGGCATATGGTCAGAGAACACCGCATCCTCGACGAGTACGTTATGGACAGATAAACCATGTAATAAAAGTCCAGTGTGTGACCACGTTCTTGAGTGGCACCTTTAACAGACTGAACAAAGTTAAAAGAGTTCACTAAGTCCAGAAAGTCCTTAGCCAGGGGCTTTCCCGGGAGCAGACGTGCATATTAAAATCACCAAGTAAAAGGATCTGGTCATACCGTTTTTTTTTTTATGTTGATGATGGTCTCGCATCCACAGCAGACTGTCAGATAATGTCGGCAGAACAGCAATAAACTTCTTGATCGAGTCAATGGATGGTAAAGTAAAGCTCCCACTCCCAAACCTGATTGAATGTGACATGATTCCGGAGGACAGGAGAGAGATTCCCTCTCCACAAGTTGCCATGAAGTTCCCACGCTTACAGAAGATAGCTGAAAAAGTACCTCCTATAGAAGAAGAAGTACCTATTCTGTTGCTTTTGGGAAGAGACATTATACAGGTACACAAAGTCAGAGAGAGAATCAATGGGCCACACAATACACCTTATGCGCAGTGTTTGGATTTAGGCTGAGTTATAGTTGGGGAAGCCTGCATGGGGAAGACGCATAAGCCCCCTAATGTGAGTGTTCTCAAAACACATATTCTTCAGAATGGCCGTGCTTCTTACCTCTGCCCATGTCCTAACACGTTTCAAATCAAAGACCAGTTAAACACCACACCTAACCCCAAAAAGGACAGGGGAAACACAAACACCAATCAACTGGGAGGAACTGTTTTTGACAGGACAAAAGATGATGACAAACCAGCACTGTCAGTAGAGGACAAAGACTTCATTGACATCATGGAGAAGGAGGTGTATCAAAACAAATGTAACAGCTGGCTGGCGCCTCTCCAAGACCAGAGCTTCCGAGTAACAGAGAGCAAGCATTCAAGCGCCTCCAATCTCTCAGAAAGACACTGGACCGGAACCCTGAAATGAAAAGACAATATATCGAATTCATTCAAAACATGCTGGACAATGACCATGCAGAAGTCGCTCCACCTTTAGACTCAAACCAAGAACACTGGTACTTGCCATCCTTTGGTGTGTATCACCCACAAAAACCTAATCAGCTGAGAGTAGTCTTTGACTCAAGTGCAGAATTTGAAGGACAGTCCCTTAACAAAGTCTTATTAAGTGGACCCAACCTAAATAACACACTACTGGGTGTCCTTATGCGTTTTAGGAAAGAGCCTGTAGCATTTTCAGCTGATGTGCAACAAATGTTTTATTGTTTTGAAATGAAAGAGGATCATAGGGATTATCTGAGATTCCTTTGGTATGAAGACAATGATCCCGACCAAGGTATTTGTGACTATAGAATGAGGGTTCATGTATTTGGGAATAGCCCTTCCCCAGCTGTGGCTATTTATTGTATGACGCGTGCTGCAGTCGAGGGAGGAGAAGAGCACGGACATGATGCAAAGCAGTTTGTAATGAGACATTTTTATGCTGATGATGGTCTCGCATCCACAGCAACAGTGGAAGAAGCTGTTGAGACACTCATGAGCGCTCAAAAGATGCTGGCACAGTCAAACTTAAGGCTACATAAAATAGCCTCTAATGACCACAAAGTAGTGTAAGCGTTTCCTGCTGCCAAGAGAGCCAAGGATCTAACAGACTTGGATTTAGAGCTGGACGACATACCCCTGCAAAGGAGCTTGGGGGTACTGCGGAATCTTAAAAATGACTGTTTTACCTTTCATGTCACCACTGAACAAAAGCCGTTCACCAGGAGAGGTGTCTTGGCCACTGTTAACAGTCTGTATGACCCGCTGGGTTTCATGTCACCCATCACAATGCAGGGAAAAGCTCTTCTCTGTGAATTGACCTCAGAGCAAAAGGACTGGGATGAATCACTTCCTGCAGAAAGAGAAGATGAATGGAGCAAATGGAGAAGCTCATTGAAGGATCTTGAGCGGCTACAGATACTGAGGTGCTACCTCCCGTTCTCCTAGGCCATTGCTGTGAAAAAAGAACTGTGCATATTTTCAGATGCCTCCACCATGGCTATAGGAGCAGTGGCATATCTGAGAGCTCTTGATGGTGAAGGTCAGTGGCACACAGGTTTCATCATGGGCAAGTCCAAAGTAGCCCCAAGACCCGCCCACACTGTTCCTAGATTGGAGTTATGTGCAGCAGTGTTAGCTATAGAGATGTACGAACTCATTAGAGATGAGATTGACATTGAAGTAGACACTGTCAGATTTTTCACAGACAGTAAATTAGTTCTTGGTTGCATACACAACAACACAAAGAGGTTCTACACTTACGTGGCTAACCGAGTGATTAGAATCAGAAAGACTACACATCCAGCACAGTGGTTTTACATAGCCACTAGTGACAATCCAGCAGACACAGCCACTAGACCGATTGCAGCTTCTGCATTGGCTTCCAGGAACTGGTTTAGTGGTCCTTCCTTTTTGACACGATATGACATAGAGAAGTCTCACTGTGATAGTTTCACACTGATCGATCCTGACACAGATGCAGAGATCAGACCTGATATAACGAGTTTTGTTACCAAAGCCTCAGTAACACAGCTAGAGCCATGCCGTTTTGAAAGATTCTCTCATTGGATGAGATTGTGTCGCGCTATTGCATCACTAAAACATGTGGCAGCGTCATTCAAGAAAACAAACACAGAAGGTAAAGGCTGGAAGTGTTGCAGGGAAACTAACACCGCAGATGAAGTGTCTAAAGCAGCAAAGTTCATCATTCACACAGTTCAAAGTGAAACGTTCAAGGAAGAGTACAGATGCATAAAAGAAAATCAGCCACTTCCAAAACAAAGCTGTCTTCAAAGGTTAAATCCAGTTATTGATGAAGATGGGCTCCTCAGACTAGGAGGTCAATTGGCACCTGCTAACCTAACAAACGATGAGAAACATCCACTCATTATCCCAAATGCTCATCGTATAGCCATCCTTCTTATTAGATACTATCATGAGAAGGTAGCACATCAGGGGCATCACCTAACTGAAGGAGCGCTCATGGGTGCTGGATTTTGGATTATTGGCAGTAAATGGCTTGTCTCTTCTGTTATTTACAAATGTGTTCTCTGTCGATAGCTTTGAGGATGACTTCAGACCCAAAAGATGGCAGATTTACCCGTGGACAGGCTGACACCATTGCCACCATTCACTAGTGTAGGACTGGATGTCTTTGGACCCTGGACGGTCACCACACGTCGCACCAGAGGAGGGAGTGCAGACAGTAAACGCTGGGCTGTGCTTTTCACCTGCATGTCCATGAGAGCTGTGCACATTGAGCTCATTGAAACAATGTCAACATCCAGCTTCATCAATGCGCTAAGGAGATTTTTCTGCATTCATGGACCTACTCAAATACTCCGGTCAGATAGAGGAACAAATTTTGGTGGAGCATGCAATGAGTTGCAAATTGATCACCAGGACACAGAACTAAACTCCTACCTGCAAGAGAAAGGATACACACGGCTGTTTAATCCCCCACACTCGCCACACATGGGTGGATCGTGGGAGAGGCTTATTGGAGTTGCAAGGCGCATCCTAGATGGTGTGTGTTTGGCAGACTCTTTTTGGAAACAGTGGAAAAGTGAATATCTTTCAACACTGCAGCAAAGGAGAAAATGGACTGATGATAAAACAAACATAAGAGTTGGTGGTGTTGTGTTATTGAAAGATGCTCTCGCACACAGAAATGACTGGTCCATGGGAAAAGTTGTAAGAACATTTGAGAGCAAGGACAATAAGGTTCGAAAAGCAGAAGTAAAGACTGTGAAGGATGGAAATGAAAAAGTGTTTTTGAGACCCATCGCTGATATGGTTTTGCTTTTATCAAGTGTTAAATAAGTGTGTTTGCAATAGCCGTAAACTGTTCTAAATGTTTATCAAAAAAGTTTGTTATAGTGGCACAATTATATTGTACCAGGCGGGGAGTGTTCTGCCTTTTATAACTTAAACTGGATATTATAGTTGTAAACTGCCCTAGAGCTCCCTCTAGTGGCTGCTTTGTAATATGGGTTCGGTTACTTTGGGAAGGGAAAAAATGAGAACGTGAAGAAGAAATCAAAGATGGCGGAAAGTGATGCCGAAATGTTATCGTTGTAAGCTGATACGGACCTTAAAATGTTCTTGCCTTGGACAAGATATGTCTGTAAGTATGAGTGATGATAAAATAATTATTATCTTTTGTTTTGTGTACAAATGGTACGATAATTTGTACAAAGTTTCATCTTGTTAGCTTGCAGCAACAGTGTAACAAGCTAGTTTACAATGTTAGTTAGCTAATACAGTATTTTGTACTTTCAGTTTTATGATGGTCAAAGAGAAGGCAATGGTCAGAGGCCATTCTTCAATAAATCAGCGCAAAAAGGAAAATAAGTCTGGTTATTGGAGCATCGTTATCTCGCTGTCTAGCTGGTAAAACTAAGAAACTCAGGGCTAGCACAGCATACTCTTCATTGAAATCAATGATATCAAAGCTGGAATCAAATGAGTCCAAGTCTTCTGCTGATTCAGCATCACATTCATCTTTGCTCCTTGTTCTGCATCCCCACCATGGACTTCATATCTTTCCAAGCCAGCCTTGAGTGTTCTTTATTCAGCTCATCCTCTGCTTTACTTTTAGACCTGATCTGATTTTAGCTGCTTTATTTCTCTTTGAACAAGTTTCTGTGCCTCGATCTTTTTCTTCTCTCCCTCATAACAAGATAGCTTCTTCTGACTGAGAACATGTTGGAGTGATTTACTAATCCAGGGCTGCTTATTGGGGAAAACAGTTCCTGTTGTCAAAGTAATCCCCATTTTCCCAGAAAGAAATGTAAGTAGAAATCGATGATCTAAGTGACAACATGAGCCGTTAAAAGGTCCCAGTGGGTGCAGACAAAGCAGTCCCTCAGTTCCAATATAGTTTTTGGTCCAGACTGGAACAACTGTGTGCCCAGTTTGAGCTTTCTTCAGTCCTGTGACCTGACAGACCCAGAGGGCCCATCACATCACATTCAGAAGCTCCCCTAATGGAGCCACAACACATGTCCAATACTTAGTCTGTCTTGTTGGACAAACTGGAAGAAATGATTCAAGGACTTAGTCACGGAACAGGGATTCAAATCTCCAAAATCCAACTGGCTACATCAGGGCATATAGTCTGAAACTCTGCACAGTTTCCTGTTTGAAGCTGCTTCCTGTTGGCTTCAGCTGTTTGGAGTTTCCATTTTCTAAACTTCTACATTCTGAACCTTTTTAAGCTCTGAACAGATGATGAAACACTGAATGATTTCAAGCACACACTTTGTCTAATAAACTTACATCTTTCATTCTTTATACAGATTGAAGGACTGTGGTTTGTCAGAGATCAGCTGTGATTATCTGGCAGCAGCGCTGAAGTCCAACCCCTCCCATCTGAGAGAGCTGGACCTGAGTAATGACTCCTGGTTCTCGACTAAGAACAACCTGCAGGATTCAGGAGTGAAGCATCTGTGTGGTTTCCTGGAGAGTCCAGGATGTGGACTTGAAACTCTGGGGTCAGTCAGCATGTTTTAGTTGTGCTGAGATGAATATGATGTGAAAGTTGTGCTGACACTAAACTGCAGACATCAGGCTGATATTATACTGATCCACACTGAGGATCTTCATGGTAAAGTCTGTTTTCTTTTACTCTGGTTTAGCCCATAGACTGTAGCAGAACAATGTTCACATTTCAAACCTTCAAAGAAGAAGAAAAATCCTCCACTGGATAATTCACTGTGAAACTCTCAAACTCTTCATTCCACCTTAAAGTCTGTCTGACACTGAAATCCAAAGCAAAATGTCCGTTTGCTTTACAGACAGCAGTCCAACACAAACGTACACACATCATCCAAAACACAGTCCAACATCCAAATCTCCTCCACTGCCAGCAGGAATGATGGGAAAGAGAAGGAGGAACACTCTGACATTCAGGGTTAGAATGAGTTTCATAAAGCAGACTGTGAAGATCAAAGCTGCATTAGAAAGCTTACATGAATGAATGAGTGGACAGAAGTGGACAGAGATCATCTGAAGCACTTCAAAGGCTTTAAATCGATCAAATTATTCTTTATGAACTCGGTTAGTTTCTATCAGTTTTCTGTGTAATGAAACTAACAGAAGGCTAACAAGATGCTGACCAATAGCTGTCATAGGGCAAGAGGCGGGGTCCACCTGCACAGGTGAGCAGTCCATCACAGGGCCAACAGAGCGAGACAGAGAAGTACTCTCTCACATTAACACCTACAGCCAATTTAGAAGCACCAATGAACCTAAGCAGCATTTCATTGGACTGTGGGAGAACATCCAACCTCCACAGAAAGGCCCAGCTGACCAACAAGCCTCAACCTACAACCTTCTTCCTTTAAGGCACTAGTGCTAACCATTTTTCCCAGTTCCAGCCCAAATCCTGCGTTTTCCTGTTTCTGACTACAGGCCAACTACACTAACACTTTCTTGTGAGACACTGCCATTTAGTGGAGGAAGTCTTAATTCCATTTGAACCTTCAGATTACAGTTTGTTCCTTTAAAACGAGGTGGAGGTGGTGGGGCCACAGCACCATCATCACTGAGTGCCATAGGACACTTAACATTTGTATACATTTGTTGCCCCCAAAAGTTGATTCTGTTCACCTGGATGTAATGTTTTCAGTGGGGAAAAAAGTTCATCCAAGTGACTTCTTGAGTCTCAGCTGACTGCAGGTTTCCCCAACCTTATAAATAGTACTTTTGCATAATGACTGAAACCAGCAACACTAAGGAAACAATGGACTGGAAGGTGAGTTCTTTGATCATTAATATGCAAATTCTCATGACCATTGATCAAAGACCACTGATCAAAAACCATGAGTACCATTCACACAGAGTTGGGGAATGGCTGCAATCACAGCATTGTAAGATGGTGACAGATGTACCCTTTGGCCCCCTCCTCAATTCAGAGATGGTCTTTCCCTTTTCATGTAAATGGCCCCTTGACTACCCGCTCAAACCAGTGATCTGACCTGTGATCTGACAGACCCAGAGGGGCCATCACATCACATTTAGAAGCTTCCCTAGTGGAGCCACAACACATGTCCAATACTTAGTCTGTCTTGTTGGACAAACTGGAAGAAATGATTCAAGGACTTAGTCACAGAACAGAGATTCAAATCTCCAAAATCCAACTGGCTGCATCGGGGCATATAGTCTGAAACTCTGCACAGTATCCGGTTTGAAGCTGCTTCCTGTTGGCTTCAGCTGTTTGGGGTTTCCATTTTCTAAACTTCTACATTCTGAACCTTCTTCAGCTCTGAACAGATCTAAATGATTTCAAGCTCACACTTTGTCTAATTAATATACATCTTTCATTCTTTATACAGATTGAGGCTCTGTGGTTTGTCAGATATCAGCTGTGATTATCTGGCAGCAGCACTGAAGTCCAACCCCTCCCATCTGAGAGAGGTGGACCTGAAGTGGAACAACCTGCAAGATCCACATGTGACGCAGCTGTCTGATCTTAAGGAGAGTCCAGACTGGAGACTGGAGACTCTGCTGTAAGTAGAGTGATGGAGTGAGTGGGTGGTGCTGTCAGCAGTATTGTACTAAACACAGTCAGTATGAAACAAAGATCCAGTGTTTCCTGTAAAGCTGCAGCTTCTCAGTGAAGCTGTGAGAGGAGAATGGTGACAGGCTTCAGGATTGGAAACAAACACTGTCAACAGCCAATCAGCTCTCTGAACAAAGCAGCACGCAGACCAATGACTGCATTCATTTCCAAGTTTAAAGCAGTGAAGAACACAGTCTGTAGGTGAGGAAGAATTTAGTGAGAGCAGATGTTTGGATGGAATTCCTCCAGTTAACAGCTGGAACCGTCCATCTGGATTGTTGGGCTTGTTGTTGGGGTTCCTACAGAGCTCAGAGTGGACACACCAAGGTTCTTCTAATGAATGAAAGTCCAAACTCAAACTAGGAGGGAAAAACATTTTCATCAGCTTCAATAAAAATCCAAAGATTAGAAAAAGTGAACCAATAATGAGTCCTAGTACAGTCCCAGCAGTGCAGTCCCTGCTGCTCTTTATACTGGATGTGCTGCATCACTGACTGACAGCTGATGAAGAGTCTCTGGAAACACTCGTTTATCTCCTCTGCTCTTCCTTCTTCTCTCTGCAGGTGGAGGTGATGATGGTAAACAGGACGGTGTGTGTGCTGAGAGAGGAGCAGCTGTGTCCTGATGATCCAGAGAGGTTGAAGCAGCAGCAGCTTGTGTGTAGAGACGCTCTGACTGGGCCATGTTACTAGGAGGTGGAGAGGAGAGCTTCATCCAGCAGTGACTGACAGAGGAATGAGAAGAAGTGCAGATGACTGTCAGTGCTGCAGAGTGAACTGCTCTGAGAACAGCTCCACTGTCAGACACAATGTAGAGTCCAGCATCATCCCTGTGTGTCCCTCTGGATCTGACAGAGGATCATCAGTGTATCTGGACTGCTCTGCTGCTGCTCTGTCCTTCTACAGTTTCTGCACAGTCTCTGTCTGACACTGGCTTCAGACCCTCCTGGATCAAACTCACCTGGAACAGAAACACTTCTGAATAGATTTGAATACAGAATATATTTGATATATACTGTAGATGTACTGTAGAGTTAGATATTGCAGTTTGTCTCTTGTAAATACAGTCTGTGAGCAGCTATGAGGTTAATTTCATTATTATCAGGATGTCCTAAAAACTCGCTGAAAAGCCTTCTGTTAATCCAAAATGCTGCAGCAAGAGTACTGACAGGGACTAGAAAGAGAGAGCATATTTCTCCTGTTTTGGCTTCCCTTCATTGGCTTCCTGTTAAATCCAGAATTGAATTCAAAATCCTGCTCCTCACATACAAGGTCTTAAATAATCAGGCCCCATCTTATCTTAATGACCTTGTAGTACCATATCACCCTATTAGAGCACTTTGCTCTCGCTCTGCAGGCCTACTTGTTGTTCCTTGAGTATTTAAAAGTAGAATGGGAGGGAGAGCCTTCAGTTTTCAGGCCCCTCTTCTGTGGAACCAGCTTCCAGTTTGGATTCGGGAGACAGACACTATCTCTATTTTCAAGATTAGGCTTAAAACTTTCCTTTTTGCTAAAGCATATACTTAGGGCTGAATCAGGTGACCCTGAATCCTCCCTTAGTTATGCTGCAATAGACGTAGGCTGCCATGATGCATTGAGTTTTTCGTTTCCAGTCACCTTTCTCACTCACTATGTGTTAACAGACCTCTCTGCATTGAATCGTATCTGTTATTAATCTCTGTCTCTCTTCCACAGCATGTCTTTATCCTGTCTTCCTTCTCTCACCCCAACCAATCACAGCAGATGGCTGCCCCTCCCTGAGCCTGGTTCTGCCGGAGGTTTCTTCTGTTAAAAGGGAGTTTTTCCTTCCCACTGTCGCCAAAGTGCTTGCTCATAGGGGGTCATATGATTGTTGGGTTTTTCTCTGTATCTATTATTGTAGGATCTCCTGTACAATATGAAGCGCCTTGGCTCTATATAAATAAAATTGAATTGAATTAAATTGAATATCTTCCTAGAAACACTACGTTTTCACTCTTCACTTGGTTTTTCATGTATTTACAGAAGATTAATACTCATCCCACCTTTTTCATTTCTATAGAGTAATCGATCAGGTAAAAATTATTCAGCACATGCTGAATGTGCTGACAGGTGGACTTCTTCATGCTTTTATACATAATCAGAATCAGAATACTTTATTGATCCCTGGGGGAAATTATTTTTCATTACAGTACTCCATTTTAAACAAACATTAACAAAGACAGACAATACACTAAGAATAGCACAATATATACAGGCATACAGTGGGGCAAAAAAGTATTTAGTCAGCCACCGATTGTGCAAGTTCCCCCACTTAAAATGATGACAGAGGTCAGTAATTTGCACCAGAGGTACACTTCAACTGTGAGAGACAGAATGTGAAAAAAAAATCCATGAATTCACATGGTAGGATTTGTAAAGAATTTATTCGTAAATCAGGGTGGAAAATAAGTATTTGGTCAATAACAAAAACACAACTCAATACTTTGTAACATAACCTTTGTTGGCAATAACAGAGGTCAAACGTTTACTATAGGTCTTTACCAGGTTTGCACACACAGTAGCTGGTATTTTGGCCCATTCCTCCATGCAGATCTTCTCAAGAGCAGTGATGTTTTGGGGCTGTCACCGAGCAACACGGACTTTCAACTCCCGCCACAGATTTTCTATGGGGTTGAGGTCTGGAGACTGGCTAGGCCACTCCAGGACTTTCAAATGCTTCTTACGGAGCCACTCCTTTGTTGCCCGGGCGGTGTGTTTTGGATCATTGTCATGTTGGAAGACCCAGCCTCGTTTCATCTTCAAAGTTCTCACTGATGGAAGGAGGTTTTGGCTCAAAATCTCACGATACTTGGCCCCATTCATTCTGTCCTTAACACGGATCAGTCGTCCTGTCCCCTTGGCAGAAAAACAGCCCCATAGCATGATGTTTCCACCCCCATGCTTCACAGTAGGTATGGTGTTCTTGGGATGCAACTCAGTATTCTTCTTCCTCCAAACACGACGAGTTGAGTTTATACCAAAAAGTTCTACTTTGGTTTCATCTGACCACATGACATTCTCCCAATCCTCTGCTGTATCATCCATGTGCTCTCTGGCAAACTTCAGACGGGCCTGGACATGCACTGGCTTCAGCAGCGGAACACGTCTGGCACTGCGGGATTTGATTCCCTGCCGTTGTAGTGTGTTACTGATGGTGACCTTTGTTACTTTGGTCCCAGCTCTCTGCAGGTCATTCACCAGGTCCCCCCGTGTGGTTCTGGGATCTTTGCTCACCGTTCTCATGATCATTTTGACCCCACGGGATGAGATCTTGCGTGGAGCCCCAGATCGAGGGAGATTATCAGTGGTCTTGTATGTCTTCCATTTTCTGATGATTGCTCCCACAGTTGATTTTTTCACACCAAGCTGCTTGCCTATTGTAGATTCACTCTTCCCAGTCTGGTGCAGGTCTACAATTCTTTTCCTGGTGTCCTTCGAAAGCTCTTTGGTCTTGGCCATGGCGGAGTTTGGAGTCTGACTGGTTGAGGCTGTGGACAGGTGTCTTTTATACAGATGATGAGGTCAAACAGGTGCCATTCATACAGGTAACGAGTGGGGGACAGAAAAGCTTCTTACAGAAGACGTTACAGGTCTGTGAGAGCCAGGGATTTTCCTTGTTTGAGGTGACCAAATACTTATTTTCCACCCTGATTTACGAATAAATTCTTTACAAATCCTACCATGTGAATTCATGGATTTTTTTTTCACATTCTGTCTCTCACAGTTGAAGTGTACCTCTGGTGCAAATTACTGACCTCTGTCATCATTTTAAGTGGGGGAACTTGCACAATCGGTGGCTGACTAAATACTTTTTTGCCCCACTGTATATATACATAAAGTCACTTATTAATAAATAGCTGAAAAAGAACATGTGCAAGAAGGGTGTAGCTGTTGCAGTAAACAGTGTGTTAAGTGGATGAGCTGTACAGGGAGATGGCCACAGGCAGGAAAGATTTCCTGTGTCGTTCAGTGGTGCTTTTCGGTAATCTCAGTCTCTCACTGAACGTGCTCCTGTGACTGACCAGCATGTCATGGAGTGAGTGGGAGGTGTTATCCAACATTCAACATCCAACCACCTTGAGGGAGTCCAGCTCCATCCCCACAATATTACTGGCCTTACGAATCAGTTTATCAAGTCTGTTGGCATCTGCTACCCTCAGCCTGCTCCCCCAGCATACAACAGCATAGAGGATCGCACTGGCCACAACAGACTCATAGAAAATCCTGAGCATTTTCTGGCAGATGTTAAAGGACCTCAGTCGGAAGTCTTGTGTAGAGATGCAGAGGCAGTATATTAAGAACAGGAAACAGATGCAGACAGAAAAGCGGAACTAAGCAACACACACACCGTTCAAGTAAGGGCAGAGGTAAAGAAGTTGTTTTGACCAAAACTGTGTGTGACGTGTGAGTACCAAAATAAAAAAGGAGGAACCTGATTATCATATAGGTTATTGGCTTTGAATGCTTCAGATCTGCAAGTGGCTTAGTGCTGTGCACATCTCTCTTCCGGAAGATGATTGAATAAAATGATTATAAAAACTTTGACCACTCTGAGTCTTCTCTGTCCAGTAAAAGAATAAAAGAACTGGGTTCAATACAGACCTACGGTGAATGACGGTGCATATTTGTAGGCTTGTTAGTTACACAAAGATGGAGTCTATGACCGAAATGCTGAGTTGAGGAATAACAGACACATCGGGTTAGCTTTTCTTTACCTTACCTGCAAAAAATCTGAAATACTGAATGTAAAATAATTACAATGTAAGGAAAAAAGGAAATATTTGCCCTGTTTGTTGACGTCTGCCACCATAAATCACTGCAAACTTTGATGTTAACTAGCATGTCCTACATTTAGCTTGTTGATTAGCTACAATCACAGCATGATAGTGGCCACTGAGAAAACTCCTGTCTTGACACAAAGGTAGAAACATTTCAAGGTGTTATAACAAGGAAACTGGTGATTATACCCGGGAAAGGCAAAAGGTGTTTCAAATGCTCTCCAGCTTCTTGGTGAGGAAACATGCATTCTCCAAAACCATGTGAATATCCCACCTCTGTCAAACCATTTAAACATTAACTGAGCTTTTATATCAGGTACAAGAGGTTTGCAGAGCAGGTGATCGAAGAGGGACAAAAGGAAGCAGAGAAAGGAGGAGAGAGGAGGCAAAAGAGGAGGTTCAGAGGAGAGTGAAGGTGGTGACAGAAGAGGTGCAGAGGAGAGTGAGAGAGGAGGGGCATAGGAGGGTGAAGGTGGTGTGACAGAGGAGGTGCAGAGGAGGGTGAAGGAGGTGACAGAAGAGGTGCAAAGGAGAGTGAAGCTGGTGACAGAGGATGTGCAGAGGAGAGTGAAGGAGGTGACAGAAGAGGTGCAGAGGAGAGTGAAGGAGGTGACAGAAGAGGTGCAGACGAGAGTGAAGCTGGTGACAGAGGATGTGCAGAGGAGAGTGAAGGTGGTGACAGAAGAGGTGCAGAGGAGAGTGAAGGAGGAGGTGCAGAGGAGAGTGAAGGAGGAGGTGCAGAGGAGAGTGAAGGAGGTGACAGAGGAGGTGACAGAGGAGGTGTAGAGGAGAGTGAAGGAGGAGGTGTAGAGGAGAGTGAAGGAGGTGACAGAGGAGGTGTAGAGGAGATTGAAGGTGGTGACAGAGGAGGTGTAGAGGAGAGTGAAGGAGGTGACAGAGGAGGTGTAGAGGAGAGTGAAGGTGGTGACAGAGGAGGTGCAGAGGAGAGTGAAGGAGCAGGTGCAGAGGAGAGTGAAGGAGGTGACAGAGGAGGTGTAGAGGAGAGTGAAGGTGGTGACAGAGGAGGTGCAGAGGAGAGTGAAGGAGGAGGTGCAGAGGAGAGTGAAGGAGGTGACAGAGGAGGTGCAGAGGAGAGTGAAGGAGGTGACAGAAGAGGTGTAGAGGAGAGTGAAGGAGGTGACAGAGGAGGTGTAGAGGAGAGTGAAGGTGGTGACAGAGGAGGTGCAGAGGAGAGTGAAGGTGGTGACAGAGGAGGTGTAGAGGAGAGTGAAGCTGGTGACAGAGGAGGTGTAGAGGAGAGTGAAGGTGGTGACAGAAGAGGTGCAGAGGAGAGTGAAGGAGGAGGTGTAGAGGAGAGTGAAGGAGGAGACAGAAGAGGTGCAGAGGAGAGTGAAGGAGGAGGTGCAGAGGAGAGTGAAGGAGGTGACAGAGGAGGTGTAGAGGAGAGTGAAGGTGGTGACAGAGGAGGTGCAGAGGAGAGTGAAGGAGGTGAAAGAGGAGGTGTAGAGGAGAGTGAAGGAGGTGACAGAGGAGGTGTAGAGGAGAGTGAAGGTGGTGACAGAGGAGGTGCAGAGGAGAGTGAAGGTGGTGACAGAGGAGGTGTAGAGGAGAGTGAAGCTGGTGACAGAGGAGGTGTAGAGGAGAGTGAAGGTGGTGACAGAGGAGGTGTAGATGTGTGTGAAGGTGGTGACAGAGGAGGTGCAGAGGAGAGTGAAGGTGGTGACAGAGGAGGTGCAGAGGAGAGTGAAGGTGACAGAGGAGGTGTAGAGCTTGGGCAGGAGAACGGAGGAGGTGACAGTGGGTCAGATGAGCACAGAGAGAAAGGCTGCACATGGATGAGCAGGTAAAAACAACACAATAATTGTGCGTGCAAACACACACTGTCAGAACACTGAACTGATCTGTGTTTGGTTCACAACAGTCAGACTAATGAGCAGCTGAGAATGCAACGATATATTCATCCATGTTTATTTAACAATGTCAATAATGTTGTTAATATGTGCAACACAATCATGTAATATATTGTTGCTGGTGTCAGTACAGTGATGTAAATGACTGAATATATCCATAAATAAGCAGAGTCACCATGTGGTGTTGTTGCCATCTGGCAGTATAGCAGTGGAGAGCTGACAGTAAAAGTGCCCGTGGTCCTCTGCTGTTTAAAACAAATGTATTTATTTATTTAGACAGAGATGTCGACCCCCCCAATGTTCAGCACAAAGTTCTTGCTCAGGACTGCTGCCTCACAGCAAGGACCTTCTTGCTGTGAGACAGCAGAGCTGATCACAGCGACACCATGCTCTCTAAAAACAGTAGCATGCTCTCGTCTGCTCCCTCGTAACACTGCTCTTTTATTGAGGTTACATGAATATGCATAGGTTCATTAACACAGGTACACATGTGAACAAAGAGTACCGTCTGTGTGTGTGTGTAGGTATGTGTGTGTGTGTGTGTGTGTGAAACAAAAACAAAAGGCACTTATACTAAAAACAGATATACGCGTGTTTGCCATACTATATATCAGCAAGAGAAGACACGACCTCTCTCATGACCCTAGGTTGTGAGTGTGTATGCCAGAACACTCTGGAATGCACACAAAGTCTTTACAGACTACTAAGGATCAAACCAACGAACGCAAAAGCGAAAAAGAGCACCCATCGGAGGTAAACACCAACCCCCCCCAACATCCAAAGTTGCTCTCATTGTACGCTAATCTGCACATAACTTTCAGATAAATCACGTACCTGTAATTGGAATAGTGGTGTTCATTTGCCTTATGTGTATATACTAATTTTATCTTACAGGCTTTCGTTATGCAGCTGCAGAGTCTGAAGGTGTGCCCCGTACAGAAGTGATCGATGAAGATCTGACAGAAGACCAACAACAAAATCACCATGTCATGGAGGCAGTGGACAGCAGTTGTTTTGGACAAGTGGAGGTTGAGGTACCAGCTGCAAATGTGGACAGTGGTGATCGGACAGACAGCGTCACAAAAGCTAAAGGGCATTGTGTGTGCAATGAACAGGGCAGAGCAGAAATAAACCGGCTGCTGGAGGAGAACAGACTGCTTCGATCACAGTTGCAAAAGACAGAGCTGAATGAACATTTCTTAAAGGATGATACCGAAAAAGTAAGATATTACATTGGACTACATTGTTATGCTGTCTTAATGTCCCTCTTCAACACTGTAAAAGATTTCCTGCAAGTCTCGAAGAAACTGTCAGGTTTCCAAATGCTCTTACTCACACTAATGCGTCTGAGACTTGATCTTCCAGTCCAGCATCTTTGTCATCTATTCGATGTGTCCCACGAAACACTGTCTTCTATCTTCGCCGATACCATTGATGTTTGGTATGGGAGCACTGGTGCACTGGCCTGAGAGGCACTGTCTGCAAGCCACAGTGCCTCCTCAGTATAGTGAAACTTTTGGAAAATGAGTAGCCATCATTGTTGACTGTTTTGAGATTCGAACAGAAAGACCATCTAATTTAAAGGCACGTGCACAAACATACTCTCATTATAAGGGTACACACACTATAAAATACCTCATCGGGATTTCACCCCATGGAGCTATTTCTTTCATTTCCAAGGGATGGGGGTGCATCAGATAAACACATCACAGAGAAATGTGGCATTCTTCTCAAACTAAAGCTCAGTTTGGATCACAGTTCAGTCACTAGTCTGAGAAATTCTTGTTGTGGCCAAGTGCCACAGTTTCATCATCACTTTGTAAAGAGGGAACTTCATCTGACACATTTTCACAGCTTGGAAGTGGAAATGATGCTTTGAAGGAAACACAGAATGGATTTTCCTCCACAAAACAAACAGCAGCAGACTGAGGATCTTGTTAGAGGAAGAAGGTGAAAAAAGGAGATTTCATGTGATTTCCATGCGTTGGTGCTCTGGACAGTGCCCTGCAGAAGCTGAAGGTTTCTGTTTGTTTGTGTTTGATGAGCTCTGACTTCTGTAAATATGTAGACTGTATGTATGAAGAGGCAGATGGAGTTTGTGTCTCACTCATGTAGTGACTGTTGTTGTTAAACAGACACCATGACAGAGATCATAAAGGTCTCCTGATGTTAGAAATGAGACAAAGGCAGGAGGTGTGTGGACTGTGTGTAGAAGCATGTGTGTGTCTGAAGTCTGTTCATGAATCCAGTCATGTTTAGTTCAATATAGTGATGTGCTGATCTTTACCATGTTGTTCTGTTGTTTTGATCCCTCTGGATTCAAATGATGAACAGATCAGTCCTGTGTTTACTGCCATGGAGCTGACACGTGTCACACTGACACAACTCTGAAAGCACATGAATGAAAAGCTCAACCAAAAACTTTTCCTTCATCTAATTGCAGATTTCTTTCTGTCTGTGTACAAACTGATGTCTGTCTCACTTCAGACTGGATTTAAATTCAGCTTCTTCAGGTCACACCTTCTTGCATTGACTCCAAAAACAGAAAAGTTGTCTGACTCTCAGACTGAATCTGAGTCAGAGTAAAGTTCACGTGCTGACATACAATGTCAGGGTTGTCACTCAAACAAAGTAATGTATCACACAGTTACTTTCATACTGTTCTTAAAAGTAATGCATTATCTTCATCAATTACTGGTTGAAGAAAGTCCTCTCCCCTGAAGCCGACCTTGCTGAGCCTGGTTAGTGAACTGAATCAGTGCTTCTTCCGTGTTTGTTACAGCCTCTAACATGACAAAATGTTCAGCAGATGTCTCTAATATGGAGAACACACTTCAACATCTGCAGCAGATTTGGGATTTTTGTGTCTTTGATGTTGTTTGATAATCTTGTGAGAAGTGTTTCAAGATGATGAAGCAAACACAGACAGTAGATACAGAAGCGCTGAGAACAGAGTGGAGGTTAAGGTTAACCCAAAGACACAAGCACAGCTTTCAATTCAGTTTTATTTACACAGCACCAAATCACAACAACAGTCGACTCAAGGGGCTTTATATTGTACAGTAGACCCTACAATAAACCATACAGAGAAAAACCCAACAATAAGGCTACTAGTTACTGAAAAAGTGCTTGTGCTTAAAGTGCGTTGGCACTTTTTGGTAATATTGTAGACAATGTTAAACTTAATCATCATCTCGGCTCCTCTGACGACCTGTTTGCTGCTGCTTGCTGCTGAAAGGCAGTGGGGAGAGGGGACACTTGGGCATTTATCGCAGCATACAATGTGTTTCTGGATACACTGTGCTTTTTCAGAGGTTGATGGCTCTGTGTCAGAGCACTGGCTGTGAATTTCAGACGGATCAGGCCATAACTTAACGAGTTATCAATAGTTCTTTTCATCTTTTCTTATTACCCACAGCTACATCCACTTCTGTCGGGCCTAGGCTGCTCACTAGGTCTGGGTATCATCACTGATTTCTGTAATCCATTTGATTTGATTCAATTTTGACTCAGAGACTCAAAAATATTATAATTCTGATCATTTATCAGTACTGACACTGTGAGACTTCATCAGAGGTGTGAGCATCACAGCAGCAGCGGCCGATAGCTCTGTACATGACTTGTGCGTAATAAACGAACAAATAATGCAGAAAACAGAAATTTAAGATGGAAAAGTGTTCTTGAAGTACGTCGTGGAGGAAGCAAAACAGCAAAAGTAAGATTGAATTCATGACGATGTTTATCCAATGTGAAGCGTAGTTTTGATCTTCTTTTGCTGCTGGTTCAGTGCGTTTTGGTTGGAGAGAGATGAAACCTGCAGCATCAGGATCTAGCGCAAAAACAAAAAGACAAACACAGAGCGCAGACCCACTGACACATCAGAATCTGTGAGCTGTCAGCTTTTAGCCCTGACAGTGTATCCGTACCATTGGGTGAGAAAGCTGACATCTCACTGCGTCCTGTCGGCGCTCTGTGTTTACGTCTTTACCTCCTCTCATTTACTTTTTTTGTCACGGTTGACGCTGGCCAACCGTGGGGATGTGAGGGAGGAGGATCCAAATGCTGGACTCTTTAATGAAGATGTGAAGTGCGTTTATTTACAGTGAAGTAAAGAACCAGTACACAATAAATCCCCGCAGCTCCCTTGACTCCCGTGTCGTGTCTCACTCAAACATCCGTGCTCGTGCTCGTGCTCTCCGCTCCCGCGTTTCTGCACAACCCGTGCATGCTGTCCTTTTCTGCTCCACACTCCTCCTACAGGGAAACAACAGAGGCAGCCATCAAGCACAACTCCCACAGGCATACCTGACACTACACTCAACGATCCCACGCCGGTGGGAGCTCCATCACTCTCCTAAATAGCTTCCCCGATGAGCCGAATCAGCAACAGGTGCGTGGCATGGGCCTCAGGTGTGGCCAGTCCTCCAGCAGGGCCACACACATCAGACCTGCAGGTGCCTGTCATCCATCCTACAGCCACACCCGCAGACACACACATATACACACACACCCTGCCTGTACATACAAAATGTGGAACACAGACATGACAGCATAGTGCAGAAGAAACGCACATCAAATAATAATAATAAATGGTCTGTATTTGTATAGCGCTTTACTTGATCCTAAGGACCCCAAAGTGCTTTACACTATACACAATCATCCACCCATTCACACACTGGTGATGGCAGCTACATTGTAGCCACAGCCACCCTGGGGCACACTGACAGAGGCGAGGCTGCTGGACACTGGCGCCACCGGGCCCTCTGACCACCACCAGTAGGCAACGGGTGAAGTGTCTTGCCCAAGGACACAACGACCGAGACTGTCGGAGCCGGGGCTCGAACCAGCAACCTTCCGATTACAAGACAAACTCCCAACTCTTGAGCCATGATCACCCTATAATAATAATCATAGTCGACACTGCTCACGGACCCCGAGTCCCCGGAACTGGGTCCGTGACAGTTTTAGCTGTTTGATTTAACCAGCTTTAACCTGAGATTCGTTTCTGCTAAAATACATTAGTATTTAAAAGTCGATTCAGGATTTAATGAATCGATATTGCTTTATTTAAGCTACTCATCTCTTTCTGCCTGCATTTTCAAACATACATACGCAAAGGACTAGGAATATCTGGACCACGGCCAATCAGAGAGGTGCCTCCCCTGACTATCTCCGATTGGTTTAGACCACGATATGGGCATAATGTGAGCCTATTGTTGACCACACGGGCTGGTTGCACCGGTGCGACCAAGGATTTTTTTTTAGTTGCACCATTGAGAAATTTGGTCACAAATGTGACACTCTAGAGCCCTGCTAAGGGAAGCATGTATAATGTAAACAGAAATAATCCTAGCACTGAACCCTGTGGAACTCCATAATTAAGCTCAGTGTATGAAGAGGACTCTCCATTTACATGAACAAATTGGAGTCTATTAGATAGATATGATGCAAACACTGCAGTGCTGGACCTGTAATACCTACAGAGTAGAAAATTAGAGCGATTAGAGCACGGTTTAGTCATGGAGGGAGAGGTAGAAATGTGTTTAAGGCTATGAGACTTTACTCTGACATTACAGTCAAGTACTCACTAAGAATACTTCATTACAACAAACAGAATTATAAAAACCATGTAGAGTGCCTAATTTATCTTTATGCACTATATATATGTATTTAATACAAGATTAAATGGGATTAGCTGGCAGAGATTTGGAGCCAAATCCAGGACAAACAATAATAAGATGAAGTGAGCCTTCATTCAGACTGAAAACAGTTCAAAAGTAACAAAGTTCAGTGTTTAACAAAAAACCCAAAAGACTTCAATGGAGAAACACAAGAGACCACAGTCTGACCAATGAACAATAAAGGAAGGACAGTAAAAGCTTCAAACACCTTAAATGCCGGTATGTGAAAATATTATCGAACATAAACCGCAAAAAAGGTTGAGGACCACTGCTTTAAATCATCTCCACACCTCTTTATGAACTTCCTTTATATAAAGAAGAGTGTCCTACATGTATCAGTGAAACAGCTGTGATAGGTGGGAGGAGAAAACAGCTAAAAAAGTCTTCACTGTCTAAAAATATATGAACTGAACTGAATTTGATTCTTTTAAAATCCTCTAAATGTTTCTTTCAGCTGTAAAAACTTTATTTCTACTCCATCACAGTACAAATGATAAACACCTTAATAATTCTGTTGATAATTATCGCTGATAAAAAAAAAGGATCACTTTATTGTTTTAATGATACCTGAATCTGCTCAGAAAGAGAAATGGTGAAATGTTAAGTTTCTGATGGTTTCTGACAAAATTACACAGAAATCAACAGTGTGAAATCACATTCATTCAAAAACAAAGTGCTCGTAATGTGAAAATCTGCTTCCTCCCCCCTCCCACCTGTGCTGACTTTCAGGTGGAGTCCCGCCTCCTTCCAGGAAGCAGCTCACCTGTGTGTCCGTGTTTAGTGTCCAGGTGTGGAGTGGAGCTTGTTGTTGGTGTCTCTGTGTGGAGAAACTGTAAGTTTGCTTTGTTTCCTCCTTTAACAGTTTGTCTTTAGGAACTTTAGCACCAGAATGTGAAGTGAGACATTTTTATTTACGTAACATTAAACAAATCAGATGTATGATCTGAATTTGAGTGTAATGAAACAAACTCCCAACATGTTATATTGTTTTACAGCTGTATTAAATAACAAGTTGTGTCACGGCGAGTGGAGTGATGAAGGAAGATCCAATAGCTGGCAGTCATAAAGGTGTGAATGTGATTTATTGAAAACCAAGCACGGGGAGAAAAAGGCAAACGAAGATAAACTAACTATACTGGGACAACTAAACTACTGAACACGAACACGAACATGAATGAGAGCGAGCAGAAGCAGATGACGGTTGACAGCAGGGAAACACACAGATGAAGCAGGGTGGATACACAGACGGACCAGCAACTACTAAGACAGAAGACGCGACTTAAATACACACAGAGAAACACAGGGAGATTACACACAGGTGGGGATACAGCTGGGAGTAATCAACAAGACGAGACAGAGGTAAAACTGAACACACTCACATGAGACGCAGACCTTCACAATAAAACAGGAAACAAGAGATCACTACACGAGGACGCAGACAGGACACAGAACTAAACTCACACAAAAATGAGAACAGAAAACCTGCGAACAAAAACCCTAAACCAGAATCACAGTAATATAATATATCACAAATAATCAAAACACCAGACAAACCCAAAACACTCCAACATGCAAAATAAACCAAAACATGAGGAACTCAAAAAACTGGGTCGAAACTGACCCAGAACCGTGACAAGTTGTTACTGTTGATGCTTCACAAAGATCATGTGTGTGGCAAACTAAAGCTATGCTGCGTGCAAGTACTAGTTTTTCTAGTTTGAACTTCCTTAAAGAATCCTTCCTTTGCTGAAAACACCAAACATCATTTAAGGCAGCTTTGTTTCTCAAAAATATGAGCTTCTTGTGTTCTTCTTTGTGTTCTACTTTCTTGGGTTCCCAGCAGCTATCTTTATGGTCTCAGTCCTTCTGTATCTAATATTTGCATGTGATTCCTCATCTTCCAACACAGTTTTGCTTTGTTGTGCTTAAATCCCGAGATACTTGAACTCCTCCACTTGGGGCAGGGACTCATCCCCGACCCGGAGTGGGCACTCCACCCTTTTCCAGCTGAGAACCATGGCCTCAGATTTGGACGTGCTGATCCTCATTCCTGCTGCTTCACACTTGGCTGCAAACCGTTCCAGTGCAAGCTGGAAGCCATCACCCGATGAAGCCAACAGAAGCACATCATCCGCGAAAAGCAGAGATGAGATTCTGAGGCCACCGAAGTGAAAGCCCTCCGCCACTTGGCTGCGCCTAGAAATCCCATCCATAAAAATTATGAACAGAATCGGTGACAAAGGGCAGCCCTGGCGGAGCCCATCACCCACCGGGTAAGAGTCCGACTTATTGCCGGCAATGGTAAATGGTAAATGGACTGATTCTTATATAGCGCTTTTCTACTTTTCTACAGTAGAAAAGCGCTATATAAGAATCAGTCCATTTACCATTTACCATTTACTCTCTCGGAGCACTCAAAGCGCTCTATACAACATGCCACATTCACCCAGTCACACCCATTCTCACAAGCACTTTATCTATACTTAGTGCTATTTAACTACATTCACACTCCGATGGATGCATCGGAGAGCAACTTGGGGTTAGTATCTTGCCCAAGGATACTTGACATGCAGACTGGAGGAGCCAAGGATCGAACCACCAACCTTCCGATCAGTAGGTGACCTGCTCTACCTCCTGAGATACAGCCACCCCTGCGAACCAATCTCTTGCAAGGGTTGTATAGGGATCGAATGGCCCGTAGCAATGGGCCAGACACCCCATACTCCCGCAGCACCTCCCACAGGACACCCCGAGGGACACGGTCGAATGCCTTCTCCAAGTTCACAAAACACATGTAGACTGGTTGGGCAAACTCCCATGCACCCTCAAGTATCCTTGAGAGCATAAAGAGCTGGTCCAGTGTTCCACGACCAGGACGAAAACCGCATTGTTCCTCCTGTATCCGAGGTTCGAATAGCGGACGAACTCTCCTTTCCAGCACCCTGGCATAGACTTTCCCAGGGAGGCTGAGGAGTGTGATCCCCCTGTAGTTGGAACACACCCTCCAGTCCCCCTTCTTAAAAATGGGGACCACCACCCCGGTCTGCCAGTCCACGGGTACTGCCCCTGATCTCCACGCAACATTGTGGAGGCGTGTCAACCAGGACAGCCCTACAACGTCCAGAGCCTTCAGGAACTCAGGGCGGACCTCATCAACACCAGGGGCTCTGCCACCAAGGAGTTGTTTAACTGCCTCAGTGACCTCGCCTCCGGAAATTGGCGAGTCGTTCCCCTCATCCCCAGACTCTGCTTCCTCCTCGGAAGACGTGTTAGTGGGATTAAGGAGGTCCTTGAAGTATTCCTTTCACCGCCCGACAATTTCCTCAGTCGAAGTCAGCAGCGCTCCGCCAGCACTATACACAGTGCAGGTAGAGCACCGCTTTCCCCTCCTGAGATGCCTGACGGTTTGCCAGAATCTCTTCGAGGCAGTCCGAAAGTCTTTTTCCATGGCCTCTCCAAACTCCTCCCACACCCGAGTTTTTGCTTCAGCCACTGCCCGACGTCCGCTTGGCCTGTCGATACCTGTCAGCTGCCTCCGGAGTCCCACAGGCTAACCAAGCCCGATAGGACTCCTTCTTCAGCCTGGTGGCTCCCTTCACCTCTGGTGTCCACCATTTGGTTTGGGGATTAACACCACGGCAGGCACCAACCACCTTGCGGCCGCAGCTCAATGCAGCAGCTTCGGCAATGGAGAGGCTGAATATGGTCCATTCGGACTCAATGTCCCCAGTCTCCCTCGGTATGCTGTTGAAGCTCTGTCGGAGGTGTGCATTGAAGATCTCGCGGACTGGGGCCTCTGCTAGACGTTCCCAGCACACCCTCACTACACGTTTAGGTGCACCGGGTCTGTCCAGCGTCCTCCCCTGCCACCTGATCCAACTCACCACCAGGTGGTGATCAGTTGACAGCTCAGCCCCTCTCTTTACCCGAGTGTCCAGAACATATGGTTGCAGGTCTGGTGATACGATTACAAAATCGATCATCGACCTGCGGCCTAGAGTGTCCTGGTGCCACGTGCACTTATGGACACTCTTATGTTCGAAAAAGGTGTTCGTTATGGCCAAACTGTGATTTGCACAGAAGTCCAATAACAAAACACTGCTTGGGTTCAGATCAGAGACGCCGTTCCTCCAAATCACGCCCCTCCAGGTCTCGCTGTCGTTACCCACGTGAGCATTGAAGTCTCCCAGCAGGACAACAGAGTCTCCAGGTGGAGCACCTATTATTAGTATTAGTATAGTATTAGAATACCCACCCCAGCCCGTCGCCTCTCACCAGGGGCAACTCCAGACTGAGACAGAGCCCAGCCCCTCTCCAGGAGACTGGTAAGTTAGACCCTACAATTATACATACAGAGAAAAACCCAACAATCATATGACCCCACTATAAGCTAGCACTCTGGCGACAGTGGGAAGGAAAAACTCCCTTTTAACAGGAAGAAACCTCTGGCAGAAACCTTCACCGCTTGTGCAGCTCGCTGGTATAATTTTACACTTTGGGCTATTGTCACTTGTAATGATATTTTTACTTTTTTGTGTCTTGACTTTGTTTCTGCTGCTAGAATTTACGACAGGGGCACATAGTTGCACATTAGAGATTCAATGGACAGCTACTTTGACAGCTGGGCAGTAGCGGTTTTTGATACAGGCGACACGGGCTGGTGGGGGGCAAAAAAAAAAAAAAATTGCTCGTACTCATGCTGCCCCGACATCAGCCAGCGCATATTGGGAATGGCATAGGCACCGATCGGTTTTCTATCGCCCATTTGCTGGGAGTAAGGGCACCCTCCATTTGCGAGGTGCGCCTGCTGCTTGCAGCACAGGGAGGAGGGGGCGGGGTGGCAGGGGATTCACTGGTGGCTGGAGCAGCATCTAATAACCAACTCGCAAAATAAAACAAAATAAAAACAAACCAACAAACACGAAAACACCAGACATCATGATACAGACTTATAATTTGCACTGACGTTTTTTCAAAATTCTATACGCGAAAAGTGAGCGCGAGAGCCCTCGGCGCGCCTGCTCACTGCTGAAGTCAAAGTAATATTTATTGTCATCTCCGCTACATACAGTCCAGTATATAGAGAGACGAGACGACAAGGCTCCAGTTACAGCAGTGCAAGTAAACAAACAATAAATATAAGAAGAGTAAGAAAATAAATATACACTTTAGGACTCGGGGTAAAGGGATCAATAACAATTTAAATGTTATAATTTACAGTTTGCTGATTTAGAGTCTCACACACAACCCGTCAAAAGGGGAGGGGGCCGGCTGCTTCCAAATAGAGCACATTTCATTCATAATGTTGTAAATCCAAGCCCATTTACAACATGATTTGAATCCTGGGTTGTGTGAAATCCCAGAAATACACCTTAGACAAAGTGAATCTGTGAACTAAGTGCAAGTCTATTAGGTTATGTTGTGGCGATCCTCGAGTTGGGGAATTTGTGTTCATACTGGAGTGCAAAATTAAAACCAATGGAAGATGGACAAGAAGAGTTCAAAGTCATCAGGTGCTCAGTTTAGAAAAAATAGAAAAGAAGAGGAGGAGAAACGAGCAACAGATACAGGTAAGCAGATGTGTGATTGGATAATGGCAGGTCATCCTGAAACAATCAGAATCAGAATACTTTATTAATCCCTAAAGAAATGATGTGGGTTACAGTTGCTCCAAAAAGAAATGGTAAAAATAGTAACAGTAAAAGACTAAACTCCAAACAATACATTATGTTACAGATTTTAATATTAATTAGTCATTGTCAGTTGTTGATTTGTCCTGTTCTCATTGTATGAGCAATTATGATGGCTGTTTGGTAGCTGTTTGCATACTATGCATACTCTCTCTCTCTTCATATGTGTGTGTGTGTGTGTGTTTCTCTGGCAAAATTCAGTATGGTTCCGACAACAGTTTTATATTTATGTATAATCCTTGATACATTTTATGTGTGTGTGTGTGTGTGTGTGTGTGTGTGGGGGGGGGGGGGGGGGGGGGGGGGGGAGTGTTCGCCCGGGGCGCCAAACAGGCTAGGACCGCCACTGGAGCTGGGACAGTTACTGGAAAACTTCTCCTCCATTTGTGTGTTCCTCACCTGAGTGAATGCTACTGTACATACCGGTGGGAATCAATCCAAAGAAAAGGAAAAGAGGAACCAGGGCTGGTGTCCAGATGAGACTGAGAAGGTACCGAAGGTTCACTTCTTGGTTGTGGGGAGACTCCCAGTGCCCGCAACCAGTTGATCTATTGTCTGGTGGGGGCACTACACTTCAGTCTGCAGCCTGGGATACATGGCTTGTTGGCAGCATGTTCACTTTGCATCTGTCATCTGTCCACCATTTTGCCAGAGGAAATGGAGGTGCGCGGGGGTCCTGCCACGCCCGAGGATGGTGTGCTGTCCAGTCTGGCCTCTCTTCCAGCAGTGGCCAGCACGCTGTGTGGTCCTACGTGCCTGCCGCCTGCCCACCTGCCTGTGAGCCCCGGCTCACTTCCACGCCTGCTGCGCCCCCGCTGCTTGCAAAATGGGTGGCCACTGGCCCAGCTCCGGGGATGCCACTGGAGGCGTGGGCAGCCCCTGGTAACACCTCGTCACCGGCGCTGCTGGATGTGCAGGCCAGAGTGGACACTTCCCCAGTGGCTGGGCGGGGGCATGGGACGCAGATGGCCTGGGCCGATTGCTTCACTTGTGGAGGGTGGAGTAGGTTCGGCGGATGGCTCCCTGGGCAAAGGGGGCGGGGCGTGTTCTGTGATACCACCTGTAGCAGCATCGCAGAGCACACCTCGTCGGCTAAACCTGTGTCCTGCTTGTTTTGTTGGTGGTGGTGATGTGTACGGCTGGCAGTGGGAGACCTGCAGCAGTTGAATGCACTGTTACAGCAACCGTGTGACTACTGTAAGAATAAATCATGCTGCGAAGCATGAAAACGCCATCGGGTCTGCCGTGGTGGTTTAGTTATCTATTATTTTTTAATTTTTTCTGGAAAAATCTTAAATAAAAAGTGCACACAAACAGTAAAAAAATAAAAACAAGTACTGCTGAGAAACTATAATACAGACAATACAAATAAAATTCAAAACAGCAACCCCCAAAGCCTCTAAGTCACGCCATGTGACAGTGCAACATCTAAACACAAGAGGGGGGAGGGGGAGAAAAGTGTGCCTGGTCTGCTGACACAGGAGCGGCAAGTCTGGTGACTTGGCTGTTTCGTGTTTGTCGAAACCACAGCATTGCAAAAAAGA
Organism: Neolamprologus brichardi; assembly: GCF_056152115.1. Lineage (NCBI taxonomy): Eukaryota > Metazoa > Chordata > Actinopteri > Cichliformes > Cichlidae > Neolamprologus > Neolamprologus brichardi. Next base: position 150,053 of record NC_142112.1, on the reverse strand, counting down.
GCAGAACTCACCAGGCTAGTATCGATCCGATACCGAGTACAATCAATATTTGGATCAGTCTGCCCACCACCAACATTAAAAAGTGGTGACAGATGGCCCCGCCCCTCCCTGTGCATGATTCTGATGAAGGTTTCTCTGTTAAAAGGGAGTTTTTCCTTCCCACTGTCAGCAAGTACTTATTCATAGGGGTTGTCTGATTGCCGAGACTTTCTCCGGAACACTGTAGGGTCTTTACAGTATAACACACAGTAGATGATTTGGTGATATATTAATAAACCCAAATTGATTTTTTTTCTAGGATGTTTGCTGATAGGTTTGTAGCTTAAACCTATTCGCTGGAACGTTGAAGACAATATAATTACACAGCAAGCAAGACACGAAGTAGGCAAAGTTCTTCATGTTTCTCGTGCACGGGAGAGAACCGGACAAACGCCGTTCCTTTGCTTGACCCCAGTCGCTCTCGTCCGCTCCCCCGTAACACTGCTCTTTTATTGAGGTTACATGAATATGCATATGTTCATTAACATACGACGTCTACATACAAACAAAGAGTACCTTGCCTTTGTGTGAGTGTGTGTGTGTGTGTGTGTGTGTGTGGGGGGGGGGGGTGACTTCCCTAAACCTGCTGGTCTGGAAGTCCAGCAGTTCATCTAAACAAAAGGCACTTAGCCTAAAACAGATATAGATACGTTTATCCATAAAACAATAAGACAAGGTACGACCTCTCCCGTGCTCCCAGAGTGCTCTCTAATGCACACAAAGTTTGCAGACTATCAAGAATCAAACCTCTACCAATCTACAACTAATTATAAAACTCTAAGCATATATAAGTAGATATTTCTAAGCATAAATGACAATCAACAATACAAAACCTAACATTTGCTTAGATTGATTTTCTCTTGCATTTTTTTCCAGGTGCCATCACATATGTTTGATCCTCATTGTCATGGCAACACAGTGAGTAGCACCAACATAAGTAATTAAAACAAGTGAACTAATCATGAGCTCTATACTCTAAACAAAATGGGGCACAGATGAATGTGTTACATAATTATTAGGTGTAAATGTTTGGGGAATTTTTTATTTTTTTGAATAAAAAAAGGTTGTTTTCTTTCCTTTTCTTTTGCATGCGGCCATGCATTTCTTTAGAAGTTTCATATAATCACATATGGGCTCAGCAGCAGTAAATAATAGGACTATTACACAAATAATCAGTCATTCAAATATTTAGTTTGAACATATAAGTAACAAGTGGTTTTAACTAAATAAAAAAACACAACAAAATCAGTGAAAGCTTATTCACAAAGAAAAAAAAAACTAAATATTGACCATTTCCTGTTCAAAAAGGACGAAGCAAATACCAGGTCCCACCCATGTCCAGCTCAATCCCACCAAACCCTATTCAAACCCTTTGGACAGCTACTCCTGTCCCCAGAATCTATCACTGTGATTACTCCAGACTCTGACTCACTGCTGTAGGTTTATAACCTTTAGTATCTGTGAATGTCTCCAGCTGTTTGCTTGTTTCTGCTGCTGACACTGTCAGACATGATAACTGTGTATTAAGTGTAGAAATAATAATGCATTCATATCGGTGGAACATTTACAGTGAGAGAATTCTTGATTTCATTTATTGGTAGCGTACACTACAGTGAGAGTTCATACATAGACACATTAACGCAGGAGTAAACTGAACAGCAGCTGAGGCTTTAACTGATGTTATGAGGAAAAGGATGAAAAATCATTCTCCATATTTCAGAACAAAGTTTCAAAGCCAATAAAGTCTGAACCTTCAGCAGAAAAATTCTGACAGAACAGAAAACACTTGTGTAAAATAAGTGTAAAATTTCTCTGCAGGAAATTTGAGCGCATCATCTCCAAGAGTGATCAGAGATCTGATGGACCTCCTGCTGTCTATCAGCTGAGACCAAAGAAACAGAAGTTTGGATCTCTGACAAGAATCACTGTTGGAGAAAAAAATCCAAACAAGACAAACAGAACCATCTTACTGGTGGGAGAAACAGGAGCAGGAAAATCTACACTGATCAACACTCTGCTCAACTACACTATGGGAGTGAAGTGGGAGGATGAAGTCTGGTTTACAATTGTAGAGGAGAAGAAGAAAAGTCAGACATCACGTGATCGTGTACGAGATCTTTGGTTTTGAAGATGAAACTCTGCCGTACTCTCTGACCATTATCGATACTCCTGGTTATAGAGACACCAGAGGGATCAAACATGATGACATCATCAGTCACAGATTGTTGGACTTGTTTGGATCAGATGATGGAGTCCATGAAGTTCATGCAGTGGGTTTGATCATGAAGGCGAGTGATAATCGACTGGGTGACCGACTGCTGTATGTCTTTGATTCAGTGATGTCTCTGTTTGGAAAAACCTGGAGAAAAAAATTATAGCTCTGATCACAGACTAAGATGGAAGAAGACCTAATAATCCTCTTCAAGCTCTTGAAGATGCAAAATTAAATGTGCCAAAAATAAGCAGAATCAGCCAGTTTACTTCCTGTTTGATAACTGCCAGCATGAAGACCGAAGAGAGAAAAATGCAGTTTTTAGAAATTTATGGGAACTTACACAGCCAAACATGGATCAATTGACAGACTTCTTGGGAAAATCTAATCCTCAAAAACTGATGACAACAGTTGAAGTGTTAAATGAATCAGACTGAAAGCCTCCATCCAAAACCTGAAAGAGGTAATCAAGCTGACTGAAGTGAAACAGAGAGAAATCAGAAACATGAAAGAAGCCCAAAAGCAGGCAGGAAATAAAATGGATATTAAGAAAATATTGAGTCTTTCAGAAAATCTTGAAAATGAAATGAAACAGCTGACAGCAGAGAAGTCACAGTTCCTGGATGAGTCCTACTAACATGTTGTCAGACTGGAGCAGATCGCTCTGAAAGCTGATTCATCGTCCACTACTGTCTATTTGAACTTCCAGATTGAGATTATGAAGCAGAAAGGAGACACGGAGAAGGTCAAGAAACTGGAGGAGATGAAAAGGTGAGTGGATGAAGGAGCCAAAGCACATGTTGGCACGAGCTTCAACAAATTCCATCAGCTATCAGAAACATTGGGAGATCCTTCCCCTGCTGTCAAACAAGTAAAGAAGCATCAGGCAGCCCCGATACTCTATACTACATGTTCAGATGTACACCACATGTTTGCTTGTTTTTGCTAACAGATGGCACATTACTATTAAAAAACACTAATTACTTATTGATTACTGATCAGCACTGACATCTCTACTCAGAGAGAAGTCAGTTTCAAAATGTTTTCATGCTAAGGAGAAGTTCCAGTGCCTCAGTGTTTGTGTCAGGAACAGCAGTTTTATGCATCTGACATCAAATCTGTACCAAATACGACATGTGGCTCCATCTGTTTTGTCATGGTCCTGGGTCATGTGACCCAGCATTTTGAGTTTATTGTTGTATTTGTGATTTCTTATGTATATTTAAAGGGTGTTAAGTTTTAGTATTATTAACAGTTTGACTTTAAGTCTAGTTTACGTTATTCTCTGTATTCTTAGTTATGAGTCTGTTCTAGTATATTACATGGTCTGTCTTGTCCTCAGTGTTTCAGTATGTCTGTGTCTAAAGCTCCTTTTCAAGAAATTGTTTTCATTGAAATTCTGCCTGGTCTTGTGTCTCTGTGTTTCTGTAACATCATTCAGAACTTGGTAACAAGCTGACATTTTCCTCCTGACACCAATGATCAGCTCAACAGACCCTCATTTTACCTGCATACATTCTGCTCACCTGTCAGCTGGTTAACACCTTCTGCTGACTGGGGAAACACACAGGTTACCTGGTGATAGTTTAATGTGGGCAGCTGCTGTTCAATATAACATCATCACAATATTGTGCACACAATAAGTAAATGTAGTTTGTTTCCTGAGCTTAGAGCTGCTGGAACTTGTTTTTCCCTCCGAGTGACTGACCCGAGTGGAAGACGATAAACAGGATTTAAAATGAGGAGTGATGGACACTGAGCAGCAGATCAGCCTACAAGAAACACATTACTTCATCCAGGTTCCTTAAACTTGTATCCAATCTGACTCATCTAATGCTAAGTGCTTTATTTATCAGTGTAAGATGTGTACTAGTACGTTTCTTTGACACAATCATTGTCCTAAAATGAAGGTAAAGATGAGAAGTATATTTATTGTTTGAGGTGTCTGTAGTGAATTGTTAATGACTCATTGTCAGAATTAAATTCTCAGCACCCTGAACTAATTTATTATTTTAAGGTATAATAAAACATTACAAACACACAGTGGTGACGTTTCATATTGCCCAGAACACCTGAGATTGATTATTTAAGATGATTTATTTTTCACAATATCCATCAACTGTCTGCAACCATTACCAGTTAATCTGAGTTAATTAAAATGATTGTTGTCTGAAGAACATAATGATGTGTGCATGCATTTGCATTGGCACAAACTGGAAAGCTTTTTTTGCCAAGCTCTTTAATCAAATATCAGAAACACTGACAAACAGAGACGAACGTTCAATAAAAATGAGGAATCTGCAGAGCCAACATCTGGAACACAGAGAATGAAAAACATGAACAAATGTAACCAGTTCACATAAAAACCAGTTAACATGGAACACTGGTTTGTCTGGTGCGGCAGCTTTTTACTAGTTGATAATTCACTGACAACCACAACAAAATGAATACTGGCACAAACTGACTCTGAGGATGTTTCTCAGTATGTGTACTTGTGTTCTCGTGGACTTGTGATACATCATCAGTTACAGACCAAGTACTGTTCCAAGTACCCATCAAGCCAAGTACGCTCAAAATTCCCGGATGTGGTCTCGCTCCTCCTTTTTTATCGAGCATGCATCAGTGGTTTGTGTGGACTTGGTACAGCTAAATATACCAGAATGCATTTTGTCCAAAACGGGTCAATGGCGGAGAAGCGCAGCTAAAAACTTTTATATATTAATATATTTTAAATATTACTCTTTCTGGGTCACAAAATAAACCTTTAAGATATTTTCAGGCGAGAATGTAGCTGTGTAAACTTCAAATATCAGCTCGATATATCAGGACATCACATATTACCAAAAGTGCTCCATTGTTTTCGGAGACGTCTGTTATCCACCAGTTCGATAGCTAGCCGGGGTTCAAGCCTCACTAGAGCCAGTGGGAACAGCAAACTCCCGGCACATCATTTTGAAACCCCCGCGTTCTTTGGCTACTCAGGTTAAACATGACATATAAGTCACTAAGATAACTTAAAATGTTACTGTTTGGTTTATTTGAGTGTTTTATTTGTTCAGGAGTAAATCGGTTTGTTCAGCTTCATAACTGAAACGTTTTATTTAGTACTGACATCTTACTTGGAGAGCTGTCACTATATTTTGAGTTTCACCCGTCATATCTCCCTTCTAGAAGTAATTTTGTGAGAGAATAAAGTGTGAAATAGTCGACTGAGCAGTGTTTTGTCTTCCATCGGATGAAGAATCAAACGAACTCCGTGAAGTGTTGATATTTAACACTCTAAATTAAATCTAACAATCAAAATATTTGCATCAGCAGGAGGAGGAGGAGGAGGAGGGCAGCCTGGACGGAGACAATGAGCTGATGAGCAGGTTTAACAGTGAACCATCACAGCACCAACCTTACACCTCATCAGCCATCAAACAACCTTCCTGAAGTTTCACATCACTGAGCCTTTGTTATAAATGTTAGATCTGTGTTAAGTTTCTTTCTGACCTCACTGCCTGAGGTCACTGCCGGGTGATCGTGGCTCAAGAGTTGGCAGTTCGGCTTGTAATCGGAAGGTTGCCGGTTCCGACAATCTCGGTCATTGTGTCCTTGGGGAAGACACTGAACTTCAGGTAAGAAGTTATGATCTGCAGTCTATCTGGGTCAGATATAAACCAAGTTTAGGTGGAGTTTATTTTAGCTGTGCTGACTTTTTCCGTACTGCGTACTAGCTAGCATGACGGAGTTTCTATACAGCTGGGTGGGTGCTATGAAGTTAATGATGTTGAACTTTATTTTCTTCATAAGGTTTATTATTAGAGTTGCCAGCCGTCACCTAAAAAACGTAATTGTCTCGTATTCAGAGAAAATATTTGAAAAGGAACACAGTTTGTCCCGTACGTCAATTACAATGAAAAAGACACAAAGCTGGAGTTATTCTGTCATTACGCTGCAGCTGCCTCTTCTTCTCTCATTCTCCCCCTCCCTCACCTGTTGCTACTTCAATCATGAAACTGATCAATGATCAGCTGATCGGCTTTTCTCTCTTGTTTGTTTATCGCCCACTTTGTGCCAGAAAGAGGAAACCAGCGGATGTCGCGCTAAACAACAGCAGCACGTTTAAGCTTGATCAGCTGTTGTTAGAATTTATTTAATATTAATTTCTAGTATCAGCTGATGTTTGCTGGAGCCACAGCTGTAAAGCTGCTGGTCATGATGTCGGTTTGGATATGTGGTGAGAGGGAAACATGAAGATGAAACCAGGAGATGTCCTTACTGAATCATCAGAGCTGAACAGGTGATGAAGAAACAGGTTTACCTTTTAGGTGACATGAATGAGTTGAAGTTATGAACTGTTTCTGAGAGACAAATAACACCAGGAGCCTTTTTTACGTAGCTGACAGCTGGATAATGTAGTGGTAAGACTACACACCTTTGGAGCGCGAGTCACAAGTTTGATTCCCAACCAATGCCCATTAAGGGTCCTGGCTAGACCCCTCATGCTGAGTACAGTCAAAGGACCACGACTGCAGTTTTCGTGTTGGATGTAAAAAGCGCATGTGACGTAGGCTAGAATCATGGCGGCGGTCAACGACGGTCCAAGCGTGGGATTTCTCTCATGGAAATATGCACATTATTTATTCCTTTCTATTGGTAGGTGGCACAGTGCACTTGTGGCAAGTAAGCAATCTAGAAGACTGGCAAACTTGCTGGGTATCCAGTTACGGAAGCAACACATTAACAAGAGAATTCTGAGTAAAACCAAAGTTACTTTCCCTAGTAACTAGTTGTTTCCACACCATCTGATTAGATGTTGGATGTCCTCTCTGTAGTGAGACTCATTGTTGTCTGATATCCTTCCCACTATTGTAGTGTCATCAGCAAACTTCACTATGGTGTTAGAAGAGGAGTGGATGGGTTTGCAGTCGTGTGTGAATAGAGTGAAAAGAGCTACACTGAGAACGCAGCCCTGCGGTACTCCTGTGTTAATGGTGATAGCAGATGATGTAAGGTTGCCCACCCTGACCTTCTGTGGCCTGTTTGTGAGGAAATCCAAGATCCATGAACAAAGTGTGGTGGTTAGTCCCAGGTCATTCAGCTTGTTTACAAGTTTGTATGGCACAATGGTGTTAAATGCCCAGCTGCAGTCTACAAATAGCATCCTAACATATGTATTGGGATGCTCCAGATGAGTAAGGCTGGTGTGAAGTGTGATTGAGACAGCATCCTCTGTTGAGCTGTTCCTGTAGTAAGCAAACTGTAGGCTGTCCAGGTCAGCAGGGATGTTGGCCTTGATGTGTGAAAGAACTCAAAACACTTCATGATCATTGGTGTCAGAGCGACCGGGTGATAGTCATTCAGACATTTTACTGACTGTCTTTTGGGCACAGGAATAATGGTAGTTGATGTGAGGCATGTTGGGACTGCAGCCTGCTGCAGAGACAGATTTAAGATGTTGGTGAACACCCCCACCAGCTGGTCAGCACATGACTTCAGCGTGAATCCTGAACCCTGTCCGGTCCTTTCATGATCTGTTGTTGTTTAAACAGCTCTTGTTGAGATGAAATTATTTAAAGTGCCTCAATTCTATGCTTTATATGAACTAAAAAGCCACATAACCATATATTGTAGTATTAAGTGGACACGGCCCTGAAAATAAAGGCATTAGACTACGTGTCCTTGGGGGGTAGAAGGCTGTAGACTCACGCTTGCCTGGGAGAAAGTAGATAACAGGGGACCATCTTCTAGTACAAAGTTACTGAGACACTGTTGTTTAGACTAGAATGAGAGAGCTGGTAATAAAAACGCGCGTCACCATTTTGAGATCAGCAGCACCGTGTCATGCAGGACGCATCTCCCTTCTAGAAATAATTTTGTGAGAGAATAAAGTGTGAAATGGTCGACTGAGCAGTGTTTTGTCTTCCATCGGATGAAGAATCAAAAGAAATCGGTGAAGTGTTGATATTTAACACTCTAAATTAAATCTAACAATCAAAATATTTGCATTTAAGAGGAAACCTTTTCAGCGGGAGCAGAAACAGTGTGTTAATACGTGGAGATCCTGAATGCTGCTCTAAAAATGATCAGATTAGATGTTCAATATTTGTTCTCTTCCAAACCCCTGCTGTCTATTGTCAGTTTGATTGTCCACTCCAATAAAAATAAAAGCCTTCTAACATCTCACCTGTTTGTTTTTATTCAGGCATACATGTGTAACAGGGTTTCTATGCTATTATTGCCACAAATGTCAGTGCAATGAGGGAAACAGCGCCCCCTGTTGGTGTGGCCGGTTAGTCGAGGCTGGCTGCAGAAATTACTGTCAGTCTGCTGAAGCTACACCAGAGTGTGCTATGCGGAGTGGAGAAGCCATTTGTACTGACCCCACATCTGCACAGATTCCTTGTGTTCTTTAAAAAATACAACACAACGCAGAGCTGAGGAGTTTATTTGGGCCTGTTACAGTCGGGTGAAGCACAAACTGGTTACACATGTGACCATTTGTTTGTGTGAACTTATGAAGTACCGACTGGTGTAATTGAATATTGAGAAAGAGCCGCGGCAGTAAATCCAGAAGCTTTTTACTATCTAAAGAAGTCTTTGTGCTGCTACAGTAAATCTGACACTAAATGTTTCTTTCAAACTCAAAGCTGATATTTCACAGGCTGCTCTTCTTTGAATGACCTGCAGAGATCAGCAGGGTTACAACATGTGCTGAATGAAGATTCAATGAAGAGGTTACTGATAGAAGACACGAGGTTCAAATGCAGCCTGTGTTTGAAGCACAAAGGCTGCTGGAGCAGCTGGAGTCCTACAGACACTCTTCACTACACAAACACCTCCTACAACATCCACTCTTTCCACTCTGACTGCTGTGTTTGTGGAAACACTCCAAAACACACACAGCGCTTCACATATGAACATGTGTGTGAAACAGAGCTGAGCTGACATTAAACATGATGGAGGGTTTATTCACAAACACACAACAACATTTACACACACATTACCTCTGCAGGACGACACACGCCTGATTTAATGATTTTAATTTACTGCTGTTTCTATACAAAGCAACACTTTGTTTCTATTCTGAGTTGGTTACTTTGTTTGTTGGATTTCAGTCGGTTTCTGCTTTAATTCATGTTAGAATCAAATGTTTTGACATGTTTCACTTCCTGTTTGCTGAAGTGGATTTTCAGCTGTTTCCAAACCAAAGGCTTGTTTTAAAGAGACAGTTTAAATGGGATTGAGGGAACAACGTGTTTGCAGGTTCTATCCAACAACATCAAGCAGTTAAAGAGTTCATGTTACTAACAGCTCAGCGCTCTGCAGCAGACACAGGCTGGACTTTAAAATGAATGGGACCATCTGCAGACCTGGTCCAGCAGGTCTTCCACAGATCCTGTTAGAAAAATGTGCTTTTCATTTGCTGCAGCCATAGAAGCTGATGAAGATTTCAAATATCATCCCAAAGAAAAACTGGTTTGCAGGCTGAGCATGAGGAGAAGGAAACTCCAAACTAGTCCAGTCATTTACAGTGTGCAGGAATATTGATGGTCCTAAATGTTGCACATGTTTTATAGGATAAAGCAGACCTTCCCAAGGTGTGGGGCCCGCCCCCTAGCGGGGGCGCAGAGCCATTGCAGGGGGGCACTGTATGAAAAGGGAAAAAAACAAAAAACAACGCTTGGACACTGCTAGCACGGGCTCCCACACAAACGCAAAGCAGGAGATGAAGCATCGCTGAATATGTTTCCAAACCAACTTCATTCTGAGCCAAAGACTAGAAAATATGGTGGAGCAAATCTTCCCTTTGGTTTTCCCTTTGTCAAGAACAGCGCTGGGCTCTTCAAATCACGGACAAACAGTATCCCACATTCTTGATTTTTAGTTCACAAACACTTGTTGTAATGACTAACTACTCCTGACATTTTGGAGATGTTAGCTCTTTATACAGTAAAGTTACAGCGGGATACAAATAATATCAGGCTGATCCTGCCACGATTTGTTCCCCCGGTTCAAATCCAGACAAACAGGATCCCACAGCTGTGTTGTGGGATGTTTTTTGCACAGAGAGGCATTTAATCTGACTATCTGCCATTCTGCAATTCATCTCATGTAAACAATAACGTGGCCACAGCGTGACGTGAAAAAAGGCACATACCTTTGACGTTGCGTGATGAACTCTGTATTCCTCGTCCACACATAAACGCAAAAAAGGAGTTTTAAAAAATCTCAGTTTTCAGTGATTCGAAACGCCGTTTACGTGGACGAAACAGCTGCGTTTTCAAAATCACCCGTGTAGGTGCGGACGTAGTGTAGAAGAGTTAGTAGTTTATTTTATTACTACCTGTAATTTATTGCAGATTACTTGTATTTGCGTAATTGTTTACTAAATGTTTGAGGTGTGAAATAAACCGCAATGGAGCAAAATATGGGTGTGTGTGGTTGGAGGATGTGTGCGTGCGTGTGCGTGCGCCGGGGGGGGGGGGGGGGGGTGCGAACATTTTTCTTGTAAAACAAAGGGGGAAAAAAGTTGGGGAACCACTGGGATAAAGGAATTCCTCTGGGTCAGTGGAAGAGAAGGCTGCAGATGAAGCTGGTTACAGCTCAGAGACCAAACACATGGTCTCTGAGATTAGATTTCGATTATATTAGGTGAAACTTTATTTATCCCTCAGGTGGGTTCCTCCAGGAGATTCAGTTTCCACAGCAGCGACAGCAGAATGTGAGCGAGAGACATGTATTAATACATATAACAGGGATAAATATGTGAATCATTCACAGAGAGCTCGGACCAGAGTCGAGATTTGCAGGAGCCGTTTGTAACTGGAATCCTTCAAATAAAAGACGAGTGTGACAACATCAAGCACTTCAGTCTGTTGGTTTATGGGCAGTGTTGGGCAAGTTACTTTTTTTTAATTAATTATAGTTACTAGTTACTTCTTCAAAAAAGTAACTGAGTTACAATATTCTGAAAGTCATTAATTGCTTGAAAAGTAACTATTGCGTTACTTTAAAAAAATGTTTAACCCTGTGGGGTCCAGGGTATAATTGGACATTTTTAACTACTTTTGATTTTCCCTCCAAATTTCACCTTTAAAAACTATTTATTTGCCTTGTTTGGTCTCATCCTTTTCAGCACAACCTCACGTGTCTGTATTTACGGTTATGTTTTCATTTTCACAGACTGTTTTAACACAATTGATCTAAAATCAGACAAAAAACATAAAATCAGAGTAGAAAAAGCTATATTTTTACTGTAACAACCACAAACATGTTTAATGAATCATATTTCATAACTTTAAATGCAAATATGAATTGTGAATTTTAAAATCATATGCCCAAGTTTTGCAAACAAAGTTATTCAATTCAATTCAATTCAATTTTATTTATATAGCGCCAAATCACAACAAAAGTTCCATCAAGGCGCTTCATAGATACAGAGAAAAACCCAACAATCATATGACCCCCTATGAGCAAGCACTTTGGCGACAGTGGGAAGGAAAAACTCCCTTTTAACAGGAAGAAACCTCCGGCAGAACCAGGCTCAGGGAGGGGCGGCCATCTGCTGCGACCGGTTGGGGTGAGAGAAGGAAGACAGGATAAAGACATGCTGTGGAAGAGAGACAGAGATTAATAACAGATACGATTCAATACAGAGAGGTCTGTTAATACATAGTGAGTGAGAAAGGTGACTGGAAAGGAAAAACTCAATGCATCATGGGAATCCCCCGGCAGCCTACATCTATTGCAGCATAACTAAGGGAGGATTCAGGGTCACCTGGTCCAGCCCTAACTATATGCTTTAGCAAAAAGGAAAGTTTTAAGCCTAATCTTAAAAGTAGAGATAGTGTCTGTCTCCCGAATCCAAACTGGAAGCTGGTTCCACAGAAGAGGGGCCTGAAAACTGAAGGCTCTCCCTCCCATTCTACTTTTAAATACTCTAGGAACAACAAGTAGGCCTGCAGAGCGAGAGCGAAGTGCTCTAATAGGGTGATATGGTACTACAAGGTCATTAAGATAAGATGGGGCCTGATTATTTAAGACCTTGTATGTGAGGAGCAGGATTTTGAATTCAATTCTGGATTTAACAGGAAGCCAATGAAGGGAAGCCAAAACAGGAGAAATATGCTCTCTCTTTCTAGTCCCTGTCAGTACTCTTGCTGCAGCATTTTGGATTAACTGAAGGCTTTTCAGTGAGTTTTTTGGACATCCTGATAATAATGAATTGCAGTAGTCCAGCCTGGAAGTAATAAATGCATGAACTAGTTTTTCAGCGTCACTCTGAGACAGGATATTTCTAATTTTAGAGATGTTGCGCAAATGGAAGAACGCAGTCTTACATATTTGTTTAATATGTGCGTTGAAGGACATATCCTGGTCAAAAATGACTCCAAGGTTCCTCACAGTGTTACTGGAGGCCAAGGTAATGCCATCCAGAGTAAGAATCTGGTTAGATACCATATTTCTAAGCTTTTCAGCGCCGAGTACAATGAACTCAGTTTTATCTGAGTTGAGAAGCAGAAAGTTAGTGGCCATCCAAGTTTTTATGTCTTTAAGACATTCCTGCAGTTTAACTAATTGGTGTGTGTTATCTGGCTTCATGGACAGATAGAGCTGGGTGTCATCTGCATAGCAGTGAAAATGTATGCTATGTCTTCTAATGATGCTGCCTAGGGGAAGCATGTATAATGTAAACAGAATTGGTCCTAGCACTGAACCCTGTGGAACTCCATAATTAACCTCAGTGTGTGAAGAGGACTCTCCATTTACATGCACAAATTGGAGTCTATTAGATAGATATGATACAAACCACTGCAGTGCAATACCTGTAATACCTACAGCATGTTCTAATCGCTCTAATAGAATATTATGGTCAACAGTATCGAATGCTGCACTAAGGTCAAGAAGGACAAGCACAGAGATGAGTCCACTGTCAGAGGCCATAAGAAGATCATTTGTAACCTTCACTAAAGCTGTTTCTGTGCTGTGATGAGCTCTGAAACCTGACTGAAACTCTTCAAATAAACCATTCCTCTGCAGATGATCTGTTAGCTGTTTGACAACTACTCTTTCAAGGATTTTTGATATGAAAGGAAGGTTGGAGATTGGCCTATAATTAGCTAAGACTGCTGGGTCTAGAGATGGCTTTTTGAGTAAAGGTTTAACTGCAGCCACCTTGAAGGCCTGTGGTACATAGCCGATTATTAGAGATAGGTTGATCATATATAAGATCGAAGAATTAATCAATGGCAGGACTTCTTTGAGCAGTTTTGTAGGAATGGGGTCTAAAAGACACGTTGATGGTTTGGAGGAAGTAATTATTGACGTTAACTCAGAAAGATCGATTGGAAAAAAAGAGTCTAACTTAACATCAATGGAACTACAAGTAGCTGTAGATAATATTACATCTGTGGGATGATTATTGGTAATTTTTTCTCTAATGATAAAAATTTTATTTGTGAAGAAGTTCATGAAGTCATCACTAGTTAACGTTAAAGGGATGGTTGGCTCAAAAGAGCTCTGGCTTTTTGTCAGCCTGGCTACAGTGCTGAAGAGAAACCTGGGGTTGTTCTTATTTTCTTCAATCAGTGACGAATAGTAAGCTGTTCTGGCTTTGCGGAGGGCTTTCTTATAAAGCAACAAACTATTTCTCCAGGCTAAATGATGATCCTCTAAATTTGTGACACGCCATTTCCTCTCCAGATTACGAGTCGTCTGCTTGAGGGTACGTGTTTGAGAATTATACCACGGGGTCATGTACTTCTGATTAGAGACCTTAGTTTTCACTGGAGCTACAGTATCCAGAGTCGTACGTAGTGAGGAGGTGAAATTATTAACAAGATAATCGACCTCTGTTGGGGTAGCGTTCAGATAGCTGCTCTGCTCTGTGTTGGTACAGGGCATTGACGATGATAACAGTGGCTGGATTATATTCTTAAACTTAGTTACAGCGCTTTCAGAAAGACATCTACTTTGATAAAGTCCACTCTCCACTGCTGCGTAATCAATTATTGTAAATGTAAATGTTATCAAGAAATGATCAGACAGGAGAGGGTTTTCAGGAAACACTGTTAAATGTTCAGTTTCTATGCCATATGTTAAAACCAGATCTAGAGTGTGATTAAAGTGGTGGGTGGGTTCTTTTACATTTTGAGAGAAACCAATTGAGTCTAACAACAGATTGAATGCCATGTTAAGGCTGTCATTTTTAGCATCTACATGGATGTTAAAATCACCCACAATAATTATTTTATCTGAGCTCAGAACTAAATCAGATATAAAGTCTGAGAAATCAGACAGAAACTCTGTGTAAGGCCCAGGTGGACGATAGATGATAACAAGTAAGACTGGTTTCTGAGTTACACAGCTGGGGTGGATAATGTTAAGCATCAGGCTTTCAAATGAATTAAAAGTCTGTCTTGGTCTTTCATTAATTAATAGACTGGTGTGAAAAATTGCTGCCACACCGCCCCCTCGACCTGTGCTTCGAGATTTCTGGTAGTTAGAATGACTCGGGGGTGTTGATTCATTTAAGCTAACATAATCATCCTGCTGCAACCAGGTTTCTGTAAGGCAGAGTAAATCAATTTGTTGATCATTTATTAAGTCATGTACTAACAGAGACTTGGAAGAGAGAGACCTAATATTTAATAATCCACATTTCACTGTTTTACTCTTTGGTTCAGATGTGGATACTGTATTGTTCTTTCTTTGTAAATGTTTAAGTTGTTTGTTGCTGGTTTTTAGTTTGTTTTTTGTCTTTTTGGAAGCAGACACAGTCTCTATGGAGATGGGTTTTTGGGGGGGTAGCAGGAGGAGAGAAGCTGCAGAGAGGCGTGTAAGACTGCAACTCTGCTTCCTGGTCCCAACTCTGGATAGTCATGTTTTGAGGGGTTTAATAAATTTGTCCATATTTCTAGAAATGAGAGCTGCTCCATCCAAAGTGGGATGGATGCCATCTCTCCTAACAAGACCAGGTTTCCTCCAGAAGGTTTGTCTATGAAGCCCACATCGTTTCTGGGACACCACTCAGACAGCCAGCAATTTAAGGAGAACATGCGGCTAAACATGTCACTCCTGGTCTGATTGGGGAGGGGACCAGAGAAAACTACAGAGTCCGACATTGTTTTGGCAAAGTTGCACACCGATTCAATATTGATTTTAGTGACCTCCGATTGGCGTAACCGGGTGTCATTACTGCCGACGTGAATTATGATTTTATTGAATTTACGTTTACCCTTAGCCAGCAGTTTTAAATTTCCTTCAATGTCGCCTGCTCTGGCCCCTGGAAGACAATTGACTATGGTTGCCGGTGTCTCTAGCTTCACATGTCTGAGAACAGAATCACCAATTACCAGAGTTTGACCCCCAGCGGGTGTGTCACCGAGTGGGGAAAAACGGTTAGACACATGAATGGGTTGGTGGTGTACCTGGGGCTTCTGTTTAGGACTACGCTTCCTCCTCACCGTTACCCAGCCTTTCCCCAGCTGCTTGGGGTCTGCCGGGGAACAGCTAGCGGGGCCTACGCTATCTTCGGCTGCACCAGCTACAGGGGCCTGGCTAGCTAAGGGTGAGTGCAAGGTGCGAAGCCGAGTCTCCAGATCAGTAATCCTGGCCTCCAGAGCTGCAAATATGCTACATTTGTTACAGATATCATTACCGCTAAAGGAGGCCGAGGAGTAACTAAACATCTGACACAATGAGCAAGAAAGTGCAGAAGGGACAGGTGAAGTAGCCATGGTGCTAACGGGTCGGCTACGAGCTAAGCTAGCGAAACAGTACAGAGACAGTGAGTGAATACTTTGGCTATAAATTAGGTAGTGAGTACACAGAAAGTGTGCTTCGGATGAAGCACGTGAAGATTATACTGTGAAAAAAGAATGTATTTAGAAGTTGTTTAATTAAACTGCTAAGCAAATAAGCTACTCAGAAACACCACTGTGTTTGAGCAGGAACAGGAAGTGATACTATACCACAGAGCGAGCGAACACCAAGTGACAGTGAATCCACTTTTTACTATCCGTGCAATCAAGCTCCTCTGCAGAGGAGTTCAGCTGCTAGAAATTATCTTAGAACCAGTTTATGTGTTAAGGGATCCTTTGCAGTTGCCTCTGTTTTTGTCCTTTGGTTCCTGGGAGCCTTTTAACATTTCCATCGGCAACAAATATCTGAACAGGGTTTATTGTAGACTGTAGGCCGAGTAGGAAATACAGGATTAAATAGTTGTGATTATTTGTAGAGTATTTATTAGATGTTGTTAAAGATGATCAGATGTTTGTTTAGTTTAATGCTGTGGCTTCAGTCAGCATCACTGCGCTGTATAGTTTTATTTTTCTGATCTTTCTGTTAATGTTGCTGAATAAAAGCTGGTTGGTCTGCACCTCACCTCTGCCTCGAGCCTCCTTCTTTAAACCAGCAGAGGGTCTTCATTCAGTTAACCATCAGAAATTACAGTGCATGTCTACAAAAATAAAATAAGTGAAAAAAGATTACTGTTTGTACAGTAACATACTGTATATTTCCACAATGACACTAGATAAGGCTGGTGACTACATTACGTAAATAGTTAATTACTGGATATCTTTTTCTGTATGATTTCAAAACTAGTGACACAGTATATAGATGTTGGTTTCTTTAAACAAACTTAAAAAAATAAATAAATAAATAAATCCTTTGTAGTACACAGCTTTCTTTGTTCCAGAGGAACAATATGGTAAACCTTTGCATTTGCTCAATGCAAGTGCACCAGTCTAGATTCAGTCTTTTTTTTTTTCTTTTTTTTCCTTCCATCTCCGTCCTCAGTGGTTGTTTCCTCATACTTGCAGGTTTAAATTCCCCTGTTCATATTGCAAACAGCACCCCCTAGATCCCATTCTTTGCCTCATTGTTGTTCATGGCCTCCTTTCTTCCTCCTTCATTCGATACTGTTGACCATAATATCCTATTAGAGCGATTAGAACATGCTGTAGGTATTACAGGTATTGCACTGCAGTGGTTTGTATCATATCTATCTAATAGACTCCAATTTGTGCATGTAAATGGAGAGTCCTCTTCACACACTGAGGTTAATTATGGAGTTCCACAGGGTTCAGTGCTAGGACCAATTCTGTTTACATTATACATGCTTCCCCTAGGCAGCATCATTAGAAGACATAGCATACATTTTCACTGCTATGCAGATGACACCCAGCTCTATCTGTCCATGAAGCCAGATAACACACACCAATTAGTTAAACTGCAGGAATGTCTTAAAGACATAAAGACCTGGATGGCCACTAACTTTCTGCTTCTTAACTCAGATAAAACTGAGGTCATTGTACTCGGCGCTGAAAAGCTTAGAAATATGGTATCTAACCAGATTCTTACTCTGGATGGCATTACCTTGGCCTCCAGTAACACTGTGAGGAACCTTGGAGTCATTTTTGACCAGGATATGTCCTTCAACGCACATATTAAACAAATATGTAAGACTGCGTTCTTCCATTTGCGCAACATCTCTAAAATTAGAAATATCCTGTCTCAGAGTGACGCTGAAAAACTAGTTCATGCATTTATTACTTCCAGGCTGGACTACTGCAATTCATTATTATCAGGATGTCCAAAAAACTCACTGAAAAGCCTTCAGCTAATCCAAAATGCTGCAGCAAGAGTACTGACAGGGACTAGAAAGAGAGAGCATATTTCTCCTGTTTTGGCTTCCCTTCATTGGCTTCCTGTTAAATCCAGAATTGAATTCAAAATCCTGCTCCTCACATACAAGGTCTTAAATAATCAGGCCCCATCTTATCTTAATGACCTTGTAGTACCATATCACCCTATTAGAGCACTTCGCTCCCGCTCTGCAGGCCTACTTGTTGTTCCTAGAGTATTTAAAAGTAGAATGGGAGGCAGAGCCTTCAGTTTTCAGGCCCCTCTTCTGTGGAACCAGCTTCCAGTTTGGATTCGGGAGACAGACACTATCTCTACTTTTAAGATTAGGCTTAAAACTTTCCTTTTTGCTAAAGCATATAGTTAGGGCTGGACCAGGTGACCCTGAATCCTCCCTTAGTTTTGCTGCAATAGATGTAGGCTGCCGGGGGATTCCCATGATGCATTGAGTTTTTCCTTTCCAGTCACCTTTCTCACTCACTATGTGTTAACAGACCTCTCTGTATTGAATCGTATCTGTTATTAACCTCTGTCTCTCTTCCACAGCATGTCTTTTATCCTGTCTTCCTTCTCTCACCCCAACCGGTCGCAGCAGATGGCCGCCCCTCCCTGAGCCTGGTTCTGCCGGAGGTTTCTTCCTGTTAAAAGGGAGTTTTTCCTTCCCACTGTCGCCAAAGTGCTTGCTCATAGGGGGTCATATGATTGTTGGGCTTTTCTCTGTATCTATGAAGCGCCTTGAGGCAACATTTGTTGTGATTTGGCGCTATATAAATAAAATTGAATTGAATTGAATTGAATTATTACAGCTCGAGTTGTTCTGCAGGAGCCCGAGAGTACTGTCCTTGGTCCATAATGACATTAATCCTCAAAAATAGTTCTGGCATAGTAATTGTGCACACAGTGTAAAACTGAAGAAGCTTCTCAGATGAAATGTCTTCAAGAAACTTAAAAAAGTCCTGACACTTTTATTTCTGAGCTCCTTAATTTAATTCAATTTTACTTACACAGCACCAAATCACAACAACAGTCGCCTCAAGGCACTTTATATGGTACAGTAGATACAGAGAGAAACCCAACAATCATATGACCCCCTATGAGCAGCACTTTGGCGACAGTGGGAAGGAAAAACTCCCTTTTAACAGGAAGAAACCTCCAGCAGAACCAGGCTCAGGGAGGGGCGGGGCCATCTGCTGTGATTGGTTGGGGTGAGAGAAGGAAGACAGGATAAAGACACTGGCTGTATCCCAATTCAGGGTCTGCAGCCTTAAAGGCCGCATTTTAAGGCCGATTTCGTCACCGCGACGCGACGAAGGCTGTCCCAATTCGAAGGCTGCTCGAAATGCGGCCCTCAAATGCGTCCTTCATTTCCCTGAATTTTAAGGACGTGGCGGTGTAGACTTCGTGGCCCAACATATCCCAGAATGCATAGCGCGGCGGTGGGTGTGGATAATTTTGCCGGAAAAAAACGGTGGATGAGGGGCGCCCGAAGAGTAAACTTTAAGTACTGAATATTATGTCACTTATTTATGTGCAAATGTTTAATAATGAAGAACATGAAAACATTACTGTTGGCCACATGTCGGCAAAGTTGTGTGACATTAGTGACGTTTGTACAAACTTGGTTTTAAAGCCTTTACTTTAAAATATACGCCGTTCAATAGCTGAGCTTAATCAGAGAATGATCAAAGCTCATGTAGAAACAAACAAACAAATGAACAAAAGATTTTCTCCTTCATTTCTGTCAAACAATGCTGTATGAAACGTTTCCAGCTGTTAGTATCATGGTTGCTATGCAACCTGGGCAGCGCAACGGAGGCTAGACCGTCCCATTTCACAAGCCTCGCACTTCCGGCCTTAGCGGTCTTTAAGTACGCGGCCCTTGAGGGTCGTTGAGGCTGCGTACTTTAATGCTGCAGACCCTGAATTGGGATACAGCCACATAGTGAGTGAGAAAGGTGACTGGAAAGGAAAAACTCAATGCATCATGGGAATCCCCGGCAGCCTACGTCTATTGCAGCATAACTAAGGGAGGATTCAGGGTCACCTGGTCCAGCCCTAACTATATGCTTTAGCAAAAAGGAAAGTTTGAAGCCTAATCTTGAAAGTAGAGATAGTGTCTGTCTCCTGAAAACTGAAGGTCTGTGTATATATGTATATATTTATGCTTATATTGATATTCTCTTATTCCCCTTTATTTTATATCCTAATTCTGTGCTATATAAAAATTTGTCTGTGTTCTGCTACTACAAACGGGATTTCCTGGAGGATAAATATGAGGCATTAATAAAGTTCTATCTCTCTGTTAAAATCCCCCAAAATAAATGAAATGTGAATTTCAGGCAGACATGTTTTTAAAAGAGTCGCTTAAATGGAAAAATGTCACATTAAGCCGTTGGGAACGAGCCTCATTGAGACCTGAGCGACTTTGTTGTGTTTTTAAAACCAGCCAATAGGAGCGTCTGTGGATATCAGCTGAGGCTGAACTCAGGAACACCATCACATATAAATACACAGAATTAAATCACTAGATAAAAGACGTCATTAATTAAGGATCAAATGAACATGTCAGAGGTCAAAGGTCAGTCAGAAGAGGTGTGGTTAAACACTGGCAGTGCAGCAACCTAATGCAGTTTGGTTACCGCCCCGCCCCCCTCTGAGCCTCCAATGTGTCCTCGGCACATCCAGGAGCAGCAGGTCAGAGGGGGCGGGGCCATGTCAGGACTTATTTTAAGTGAAGTTTAAAGTGGAGCGACGGCAGGAGTCACACAGCAGTAACCAGCTCTGTCTGCCAGGGTCAAAGGTCAAACAAGTCCTGCAGCTGACCCACACACAGACTTACACTGATCCACACATCACTTGGCTCGAGGAAGCTGGGTTTCCACACCGTCCAATCAGAAACCAGTGTTAACGCTGAGACCCGTCTCTGTGACAGGAAGTCCATGAACAGGCAGACACTCAGCAGCAGGCTGACCTCTGACCTCTGACACAGAGGGTGGAGTTTGTGTCAGCAGGGGGCGCTGCAGCATCACCTGAGAGCTTTAAGAACAACAACAGTAAACAGGAAGTGAAAGTCACACTTCTGTTGGTGTGCATTATCAGCAGACCTCCACCCTCTGCATGAAGCTGAGATAAGAAGCAGCCAATCACAGAGCAGAGAGCATGTGACTTCCTGTTCCTGCTGTTACTGTGACAACAGCTCCTGGGACAGAGAGCAGCTTTGCAAAGAAGAAAGAGGCTGCTGTCACCCTCGGGTGTCATGTGACTCATCTGATGTACTGATTTAAGACTGTAAGAACAATAATAACAACATGTTTAATACAGAGTCAGGTCCATGTGACCAAACATAGCTGGATCACATGTTTCCTCTCCTGGAAACAGAAACCCTTCATGTATAAAGGCTCATGTACCCACTGAGCCCTGCTCTCAGATCTGTGAGGCTTTAACAAACAACAGTTTAAAGTCAGGTTTAGCATCTTCTGTCAGTGTGGAAGGTCACACACTTTCCTGTATCTTTGAACCCTGAACTACTGGCTGTTCATGTCAGCCTGTAAATACAGACCTGCCTGCTGTCATAGACCCCAGAACTCACATATTATTTATAAGTGACTCATATGTATATATATATGCATGTATATATTGTCTATATTGTGTTATTTCTTACTTAGTGTATTGTGTGTCTTTGTTGCTGTTTGTACTTCAGCACTGTAACCTAAATAATTTCCCCTGGGGATCGAAGTATTGTGATTGTAATTAAATGAAGTGAAACCAGTGTGATCTCCAGTTTTGTGGTAGGATATCTGTTTTAGTCTAAGTGTTTAGATGAACTGCTGAACTTCCAGACCAGCAGGTTTAGGGATGTCGTTTATGGGGTCACATTCTGACTCCACACACACACACCTACATAACATACAGACTGGTACCTTTGTTCACGTGTATGTTAATGAACCTATGTATATTCATGTAACCTCAATAAAGAGCAGTGTTACAGGGGAATGGACGAGAGCAACTGTGGTCAAGCGAAGGAACGGTGTTTGTCCAGTTGCACGAGAAACATAAAGAACTACCCGTGTCTTGCTTTGCTGTGTAGCTGAATTGTCTTGAACGTTCCAGCGAATAGGTTTATGCTACAAACCTATCAACCATAAATTTCACACCGAGCCTCGACTCTCACGGCCCGGTACCAAACAACTCACGGACCAGTCCGTGACCCGGGGGTTGGGAACCGCTGCGTTAATACATGAGTAGTTCAGGGCTGCACGTCATTTTCACTGAATGATGTCAGGGTTCCTGGGTTGCTGACCGAGTGTTTCCTGTTTGATTGTGTCAGCCGTCTGTGCATCACTTCATCCTGTCATCACCATAAACCCCGCCCACATCCTCAGTCAGCCTGTGAGTGGGTCCTGTCTTCTCCACGTCCACACCACCTTCATGCATGCAGGGGCA
Source organism: Neolamprologus brichardi (assembly GCF_056152115.1). Lineage (NCBI taxonomy): Eukaryota > Metazoa > Chordata > Actinopteri > Cichliformes > Cichlidae > Neolamprologus > Neolamprologus brichardi. The sequence goes on along the minus strand of NC_142112.1, from coordinate 127,723 downwards.
CCCTCCTCCCACCCCTTCCAGACCTGATCCCTCCGTCCGTGCACATACCACTCAGACCCGTCTCCTCATAGTGGGGCGAGTTTTATAAAGTGGCGGAGGTGTGGTCCCGGGCGCGGCTGCAGGGGAGGAGTGGTGCGGTGAGCTCAACGGGGCGGTGCTGGAGACGCAGGTGAGAACAGCTGATGGCGTTTTGGACTGATGGTGGTTTCCTTCCCCTTTATAGTGAGACGGGAGAGAAGCGGAGGAGGTGCTGGAGATCAGCTGAGACCGACAGCTGTCAGACTGTGGTCGGTCATAACAAACAACAATAAATAAACTTGGCATCTGAAGACAAAGACCTGGGCGTGTGTGTGCCTGTGTATAGTGCATTTCACAGTGATATTTCAGTGTGAATTTATACAATGACTTTATCTTTGATCCTGACACTGTGGAGACGCCTCATACAAAGACTTGTTTTAGACACTAGTCTGTAAAGGTGTATGTTAGAAGAATTGTGTTGCCTTTGATGTACACTGTCACATTGTCTCAGTAACAGGACTTTGACAGATATTTTAGACAGACCCCCCCTTCACTAAGGTGTCAGTTATATTCTCCTCACATATGTAATAATAACTTCTAAGCCCTCCTGACAGGATAATAACACACAGACACACATGGAGCTGACTGTGAGTCCACAGGAGGCCTCCGTCCCCTCACTGTCTCTGCTGTGGTGAACATCTGGAGTCCTTTAACTGCTCGTCTCACAGGAGACTCAGCGAGGACGCCTCTGGTCTGCTCACTTTTTCTCCACCGTCTCCACCCACATCACTGACAGCCCCACCCTGTCTCTATCTGTGACCGTTCACCCACTTTAACTAAGGTGGAGGTTGTTTCAGTCACTTCATCACATCTACTGTGATAAGTTTCATCAGCAGCTTCATGGTAGAATCAAACTCTGTTGGTTCGTTTACACAATAATGTTCCTCTAATCAGACACACACACACAACAACACTCAGGACCCAGTTCAGTCTTTTTATGCAGGGGACGCTTGATTACTGATGGAGCTGCAGTGTGTCGGCCTCTCGTGCAGCCGTGCCACAAACCACACCCACCACAACGGTTACATTACTTTTGTAAACAAAATCTAAACAAAAGTAAGAATAAAAGGAGAAAAAGATACATATGAACAAAAATGTGAAAAGTCTAAAATATAATTTGTTGTAACTCAGGAAATTCCCAACTGTGGTATAAAGCACAGTTTAGCCTTAGCAAATGTTAAAAGAAAAGTCGTCACTTACTGATTCTGTTTCACTGATAAATATTGTCACACTGGGGTTTTTGCAAATGATATCAGTGACCACTGTGTGGCAGCTGCAGTGGCAGCTCCCACAATCAAGACCACAAATAGCTTTAAAAGGAGATTTGAAGCTTTTCTGTGAGCAAGCTTCATGATTTATGGGACTATAACTGGAGCAGAATCTACCTGATTGTCACGGCTGAGGAGGCGAGCCGTGTGGTGTGGAGGAAGGAGGACCCAAGATGCAAGCAGTGGATGATAATGCTAGTGATGTTTATTTACAAAGTGGAGTGGGGGCAAAACAGGCAATGAGGGAGGACAATAAACTAAAGAAACCTAAACTGGGAAAACTAAATAACAAACCTGAGAAGACACCAAAAGGGAATGAAAGGCAGAGACACAGATGAGGAAAAGGACACCGTGGAACACAGAGTGATGCAGACTGACACGGAGTAACACAGACGAACTGGTAACAGGCAGGAGAACACACAGGGCTTAAATACACACACCAGTAATCAGGGGATGAGAGACAGGAGGGCAACACAGCTGGGAGAAATCAGAGCTGACGGGACAGGGGAAACGTAACCTGAACACACTCACATCAGATGGAGACCTTCACAATAAAACAGGAAACTCACAGACACAGAACCAGACAAGACACAGAACTAAACAGACAGATTCACAAGCAGACAGTGTGACACCAAGGACAGACGGAGGGAACACAGAGAAGTGGGAGCAGGCAGGCAAAGAACAGAAACCTAACAAATGGTAAATCACAACAGAATACATACTCGGAATGAACAAAAGCATGAGGAAACACAAAACACTGAGTCGGCAGTCTCAGGACCATGACACTGATCACCAATGGTGAGCTGGCATGGAATTATTTTTATGACATTTTATCAAAGTTATAAATAAGCATGCTTATTAACACATAGTGAGTGAGCATGTTTTCTTCCCACGCAGTGAACAGTGGACGCTAATGTTTTTGTCACTTTTTACACAATCAAACTCAAAGTAAGGTCAGTACTTCCATGCGTTAAACGCTGCACACTCATACTCTCTCCACACTCAATAGATTATCCATTGTTCATCTGCACACAGCTGCGGTTTTAGTAACGCAGTAACGCAGCATGCTTACGGGAAAGTAACAGTAATCTAATTACCTTTTTTGCAATAGTAATCCCTTACTTTACTCGTTACTTGAAAAAAGTAATCGGATTACTCCCATCTCTGGTTGGAGCTGTGCACTTGTGGTTTCCACCTTGTGTACACGTTTATCTTTGCTGTGTGTACTTGTACCTTTGAGTGGAAGCTGAACTCTTGAGTTCAAGAATCGAAGCATCAGCTGTGACGTTAAAGTCCAAACAGCTCGTTCATTTGACGAGCAAATGAAAGAAGGTAACGCCGTTTTCATGTGGATGTGTCACTGAGACATTTTCCACATCCACAGCTCACAAAATGGGAAACTAAGTATAAAATGAACAAGTTACTACACTGCTGTTTTGAAAGAGACACAGTGTGTTTATCTAACTTGGCTGAAGCCAAAGTTCTCCAGACAAATTCAGTCTGTTTTTGCCAAGTGTAAACTCACTGGATGAGCGCCAGATACACAGAATCAAAAAGGGATAAATTAGTTTTCTTATGTCATGTTCCCGTCACAAATTGGCTCAAGGAGAGTAGGAAGCAGGAGTTCACAGATGAAATGTTCCTATAAATAAAGTGGAATTTATTCAAACTTTACTAAAACACATCAAATATAAGCAGTTCAGCAGGGAGGGGATGTGTGTCGTATGTGCCGATGCAGGTGGATGGCAGAGAGAGGCCAGGGCCACGTTCAAACCTGAACACGCTGCACAGTGTTTTGTTCCATTTGTTAGGGATGAATGAAATGCTTCCTTGAAAGGATGTGTGCAGTCACCAGTGGGCGTGGAAGCATGTGCGCCCTCATTTGGTGGGTGTGCAAGAAAAGTCATCCTGTCACACAGCAATGCCTACATAAATCACACCACTCTGCTTAAATAATAATAATAATGATGTTTAGTGAAGCAGGTGAACCAAAGGGCTGGTTTTAATAGGCTGGGAGACCCAGGTGTGCTGCTTTAGCTGTTGAGCCTCTTATGCTAGCCTCCATCTATAAGCTGGGATCATAGGAGCACTGCAGTCCTTACTAGATCAAGTATTGTTATTTATGCAGGTGACAAAAGTTTACATTCACAGAGTTATAGAATTGAGCCTCGTTTGAAAAGCAGGTGTTTAATGCAGCTGCTTAGAGTTCACACACAGTAGAAGAATCAGACTTGAGTCACATTTCAAACCACTGGAAAAATACTTAGCAAGTAATAATGAAAACACCACAGACTTAGTATATCCTGTTTAGTCCTGTATTTGATATTAATGTGCTGTTCAGAGAGGATCTTATGTCCTCTTTTACAAAGCCAGCCCCTTTGTTTCATGATGTTTGTGTATACATGAATGTAGGTGTATTTATAAGTGTGAAGGAGCCCTGGGAGAAAAGACTGAAGCTTGTGCCAAAGAACAAACAGGAAAGAAAGATCAGCATTAATAAAGACGAGCACAGAAGGAGCCCAAGCACGTGTTTCTTTTTCAGATTTCTCTAAAAGTGTGTGTTCATTTGTTCCATCTGTCTTCTGCACAATAAACAACAGCTAACAGACACACATGCACTCTGTGTCACTTCACAGGGGCTGATGAAAGTGGACACAGTAAAGGGAGAGCTGGACCTGCTCTACACATCCTGGACTCCGTTAACAGACTTTATTCTGCAGCATCAACAGATGACGTATAAAAATATATGAAAATATAGAAACGTTTAACATTGTGACTGTTCACATTAGTGAAGCTGTTACTTTGCTGCCAGGTGGAAAAAGATCCCTAAAGCTGAGTCTTATTAAACATCTGCTGCACGAGAGAGTTTCATGGCCCTGCTTTATCCTGTGCTTGCTGACCAACTCGTCCTGAAACCTCTTCATCATCCTCACAGTTGTGTGAAGAAAGAGGGAAGCAGGTGGAGATGGAAACCATCTGTGCTCCTGTGTTCACTTGTGTGTGTGCGTCTATGGTCATATCTAATGTGTACCTACAGACAAATACAAACACAAACACCTGGCATTGCACAAGAGTCTCTACTGGAGTTTTTCCTTCCCACTGTCGCCAAAGTGCTTGCTCATAGGGGGTCATATGATTGTTGGGCTTTTCTCTGTATCTATGAAGCGCCTTGAGGCGACATTTGTTGTGATTTGGCGCTATATAAATAAAATTGAATTGAATTGAATTGAATACTGGAGCAACCTGCAGATGTCAGAGATGTGATTAGAGGGTAAAGTGGACTAGTGAGTGCATCTATGTTGTTGTTGTCTGCTGGGGGACAGCATCAGCTCCAGAGAAGCATCAGGATCAGCAAACTAATGTGCAAGGCTGGAAGTGTCACTGAAGGAGTTTGAGTCAGTGAGGGACTCAAACTCTTTATTCTGTGAACACAGCTGTCAGGCAAAACATCTGTGATGGGACATTTCTTTATTTCATGATCACTTTGTCACTTAGTTCTATGCATGTAGGACAGCATCACATGTGAGTCTTATGCTGCTTCACATCTTTGTTCTACACACACACAGTGGGCCATTGTAAGTTCATGTGGGTAAAACCTTTTATTGAGTCTGTTTGTCATTGACCTGATCGACCTGTAGCACCTACCAGAGGGAAGGGGTGGGGGGTGGAGTGAGTGTCCAGGGGGTCCTTGAGGACGACATTGCCAGTATATAAATGTCTCTGAGGGAGGTTAGTGTAGGGCCCAGGGCCGCTCTGCTGCCCTCACCACCCGCTGCAGTTTCCTCTTGTCCTCCACAGCAGCTGAACCGCAGTGTGCAGCAGAAGGATCTCCATGGTAGAAGTTCATTAGCAGTTTGTGATTAGCATTCTTACGTAGATCTCAAATTAAAAACCAATGATTGATGCAAAACTCATTTGTTGCTTTGGGTTTGTTATTTTCAGTTTATTTAATATAAACTTTTATGTCATTTCTTCTTCCATTGACCTGAATCCTCACAGTTTATAGAAGGGGCCCTGTTGATGTGGAGAAACATCTGAGCACATGTGATGTGCAAGTTAAGAGCATTTGAGCATCTCATGGTGGTTACCTCGGAGACTGTCACTTTGTGTAGAGCCACGCCCACAGAGCACAGAATACATGCGTACGACTAATTTGTCCACACAGGAGGCATCTTGATGCTGTCATCACACACAAAGGCTTTTGTACAAAGTATTAAACCAACTGCAGCAAGTGTGTTCAAGACTTTTCCCTGTCTTATTTCTCTTTATTACACATAATCTATGGAAACATGTGGTTTGATTACTTTGCATGTGTGGATTTGATGGGTTGTTGCCACATCTGGTGAGATTTTCATGTCAACAGCACCTTCTGAAATATATTTCTTTAGAAAATTGGTGACACTGGTGAAATTCGTCCAATAGCCGCTCTATTTAAACCCCATAACCACACTGGGTAGCAACCTCACCACTACATGGCCACAGAGATTTCCACAGTCTGCACCTGTGTGGAACAGGAACATGACACAGAAATGTATTATTCAAATGGTCTGTTGGAAAATACATTCAAAGCATGGATGGAGAGATGTCCCCGTAATCACAAACTGGGAAGCTGCAAAATCTCTTAGTGGAGTACTGAAAACATCTGTGCACAAGCACTTTGTGCTAATGGACTTGGAAAGCTTGGCTGAGGTTGGAATTTGCCACACATGGAGTTGAAATGACAAAACATGAGACTGAGAAAAAAATATGAGAAAACCGAAGCAAAAATCCTCAAAGCAGTGTGGACGATACACACGTCACTAACATGAATCATATATGACTTTAATTATCCATAAAATCATCAACTACAACTATTGAACAGCGTATATGTTAAAGAAAAAGCTTTAAAACCAAGTTAGTACAAACATCACTAATGTCACATAACAGTTAAAGGCGAGTCTGTCACGGGTCTTTGTGACCCAGCATTTTAACTTCTTGTATTTTATATTGAGCTTCTGAGTCCTTGGTTGTGCTGTTTTGTGGGAAAACAGGAGGTTTATCACTCCTCCTGTTTTCTCACAGCGTTTACACTTCAGCCTGCTTTTGGTGGCTTTTTTGCAGCAACTGTGACACTTAGTACTAGAACTGACACACAAAACAACAACTACACTAACTATATACTCTGCAACACACCCAGTGAGCTTGATTTGAAGTGGGTTTAATAAACACATTGCAATGTGGAGAGAGCATCCCAGTGAAACACCAGGACCATCTCTGTGGCACCGCCCTTACATCTTATATACAGAGATACAGACAAAGAACATCCACAAACTCTCACACGTTGGCCCCTCTCAGGGGGGGGTGCTGCAAACTAAAGCTATGCTGCGTGCAGGTACTAGTTTTTTCTAGTTTGGACTCCTTCCTTTGCTGAAAACTCCAAACATCATTTAAGGCAGCTTTGTTTCTCAAAAATATGAGCTTCTTGTGTTCTTCTTTCTGTTCTACTTTCTTGGGTTCCCAGCAGCTATCTTTATGGTCTTAGTCCTTCTGTATAATGTTTCCATGTGATTCCTCATCTTCCAACACAGTTTTGCTTTGTTGTGCTTAAATCCCAGAAACATGTGAGTCTCATCTCCAAGATCCATAAACAGATCACATCTGTTGGTTTTTATCTGAAAGCTTAAATCAGATTTAACACAAGTTAGATCTTGAAGTGTGTTCTCTATATCAGAGAAAACAGAGCTGCTGAACATGTTTTCATATTAGCATCTGTAGGATTTGTGGAAAAAGCACTGATTCAGTCCATCAACCTAGTTCAGTTTTTAACTTATCTGAATATGTTTGAGTTATAAATCGAGTTTAGAGAATGAGCTGCTGATCAAGCAAGCAGTGTGCCTTTAATTCTCAAAGTACATGTAACTGAGCATTAGAGTATAGAATAGCATTTGAAAGAAATAGATTAATAATATATTTATCCCATCAATAAAACATAAATTTTCCCATTGATTCCAAGATAGGACTTGGAACAAATTTTGCTAATAGCTGCACATGAGACCTAACAAACCAAAGGTGTGAACAAATAGCGCTACACTGCAAACCATAACACCCAGTTTAGAGACACTTCAATCAATTCAGCTGTGGGCACGCACTGCAAACAATTAGGATCTTAGCACAGCTGGGAATCAGTGCTATGCATGACCTGCAACTTTGGTTTATTGATTCAAATGTTACCCAAATCAGTTCAGTTGGCAATGGGAAGGAAAAACTCCCTTTTAACAGGAAGAAACCTCTGGCAGACCCTTCGCCGCTTGTGCAGCTCGCTGGTATAATTTTACACTTGGGGCTATTGTCACTTGTAATGATATTTTTACTTTGTGCTTTGGCACTCTTTGGTAATATTATAGACAATGTTAAACTTAATCATCATCTTGGCCTCCTCTGACGACCTGTTTGCTGCTGCCTGCCACTGAAAGGCAGTGGGGAGAGGGGACACTTGGGCATTTATCACTGCATATAATGTGTTTTCTAGATACACTGTGCTTTTTCAGCGTTCACAGATTGATGGCTCCGTGTCACAGCACTGGCCATGAATTTCAGACGGATCAGGTCTTAACTTAAGAAAAAAGTTATAAATAGTTCTTTTCATCTTTTCTTATTCCCCACAGCTACATCCACTTCTGTCGGGCCTAGGCTGCTCACTAGGGCTGGGTATCATCACTGATTTCTGTAATCCATTCATTTGATTCACAAAGTCCCGATTCGATTCAATTTTGACTCAGAGACTCAAAAATATCATAATTCTGATCATTTATCAGCACTGAGTGAATTCATGACGATGTTTATCAAATGTGAAGCGTGGTTTTGATCTTCTTTTGCTGCTGGTTCAGTGTGTTTTGGTTGGAGAGTGATGAAACCTGCAGCATCAAAAAAAAAAAAAAAGACATAAACACAGAGCGCAGACCCACTGACACATCAGAATCTGTGAGCTGTCAGCTTTTAGCCCTGACAGCGTATCTGTACCATCCAACATCTCACTGCGTCCTGTCTGCGCTGAGCTACTGATCCCCTCTGTGTTGCGATATAACAGGCATCTCCGAAAACGTTAGAGCACTTATGCAAATATGTGATGTCTTGATGAATCGAGCAGATATTTGAAGTTTACACAGCACCATTCTCGCATGAAAATATCTTAAAAGTTTATTTTGTGACCCAGAAAGAGTAATATTTCAAACTCCGCTACTCTGTGTTCCTCCGCCACTGCCTCGTTTGAGCTTTGGACGAAATGCATTCTGGGATATTGCATTTTGTCATTTCGAGCTGATTGGAGACCAGAACAGCCAATCAGGTTTTTTTGCATCCAAGTCTGTGATTGGCTGGTTTTATGGCACAAATATAACGGTGTAGAGAAAGAGTTGAGCGCACACGGGCAGAAATGTTGAGAACGCAAGCAACATATTGCGAGCGAGCGCAAATGCAAAAACTGAGCAAGAGGGTCTGCTATTGTGAGTGTGTGTGTGTGTGTGTGTGTGGATAATAGCAAACACTGAAATACATTTTCAGACTGCATTTGAGTGAATTTTCTTCACTCAAATTTAGCTTTTCTTCGCTCAAAATAAATTTCTCCTCAAAATGCAACACTTGCACCTGCAAATTTTTTTTTACATACGCTCAATTTTTTTTTACGTGCGCTCAGAATAGTGGCACAAAAATAACGCCATATTGCGACTTCCATCCACAAATAAAGCTGCTGCCGGCTGAGTTGGTTTTGAGCTGTGACTCGTCTTCAATAAGCCAAACTGAGCCCCACTTGTGTTTGTGTATTTATTTCAAAACAAAAACAAACTTTTCGCTTTCATTCAAACCAAATAGCGCATATATAAACTTATATCATTTGAGAATGGGACTGAAAGGTGGCGTCAAATGACGTGCAAAAACCCACTCACCCAACTTGAGAGGACAGGAGAGGGAAAGAAAAGGATGATGAAAAGGGAAAAGAGAAAGGGAAAAGAGGAAAAGACTAGAAAAAAAGACAGAAAGAAGAAAAGGAAAAATTTGAGCCAAAAAGTTTGGAAGAATTGGAATTGGATATGAGAAGAAAAAGCAAAAAGCTTGAAAAAGACATAATTCAGAAAAGCCAAAGAAAGCCAAGGAGGCGGGATCAGAGGGGAGAGTATAAATAGGAGCCTCAAACTCAGTGCTCTTCAGTATGCCCTCGCCTGAAGAAGAAGAAACACCTTCGAAACGTCGCGACAAGGGCATACTCATTTAATTTTTTCAACTTTATGTTAGTTTGTTATTTTAGTTTGTTATTTTGGGGGATTTTATTTCATCTTTTAATTCATGTTTTATTGATTTTCCTTAAAAACTCAAATCAGAGATACATCAAAACTAAATGAAAAAACCACACAGAAAACAAATTGGGATTGAAAACACTTTATTGGAAACAAGCCAAAGTAACGGACACGAAAAATGAGAACCTGCAAAAAACAAATACTTACCTTTCAAAATTTAAAACAAAAACCATACTTACCGGAAAAGAAAAACCTGTAAAAGAAATACTTACCTTGAAAATCAAAAACACTTATGGAGGTAGAGGGATGTGAGGCTGTGGACCATCGGGGTTGATGGCCCGTGCACGCTCTGTTCCTCCTTTGGGAGGGACAGGTTCTTTTTCTTCAACCCTAACCATAGCCACATGACAAATGCCCTATCTCTAGTCCCATCCCCAGCCTAAGCCCTGACCTTAACCCCAACCCCAATGCTGACCCCTTTGTACAGGGACCCCAATTCCATCCGCAGTTGCGGATGATGATACCCCAAGAGAGGGAAAATAGAAACCCAAGAGAGGGAAAATTATAGATGGGCCACAAAGACAAAGAAATAAAGCCAAAGTAAAGACAAATATAGGCCAGAAAACAGGGACTGTCAAAGGAAAGTCAATGGAGGGGAGAAGAGTAAGGAGGGACTTTAAGGCAAAAGGAGGGGGTGCAGGGATTAGGAGACAAAAAGAAGAAGGCAAAGAAAAGGTAGGAAAGGAGAGAAGGAAAGAAGGGAAGCAAATGATTAAGTAAAAGGAAGCAGCAAGAAAAAATGAAAAAAAGAAAAAGGAAAAGCCAGAAAAACAAAAAGAGAAAAACACAAAAAAAAGAGAAAAAAAGCAAAGTGACGTGCATTCGGTACTTTCAGCTGCTGTAGGGAGGAGCCACAGCACATATAAAAGGAGGGGCAGAGAAGAGTCTCTTCATTTTAATTTGGCCAGCGACTAGTGATGGGATTTCCGGCTCTTTTTAGAGATCCGAATCTTTCGGCTCGGATCACTAGAAAGAGCTGGCTCTTTTGGCTCCGAACCGGCTCTTCAGGTTGTTTTGTTGCTTTAATTATTTAATCATTAACAATAATATAAAATTATGCAGAAAAGGAATTACTAATGTATTTATATATGTTTATATATGGCCCCTAGAGACAAAGCACGTACAAACTCTAAAGGATATACAAACTCCAAAACACATTTCTAGCGTTAACTGAACTTCCAAAACAGAGCTACTAGATCACTTAAATTACACAATTGAAAGCATGTGTGTATTGTTTGTGTATTTATAGACAAGCACTCATATTTATTCAAATAATTTAAAAAAAAGTTCATTTACCTGTTACTACCACACACCAAATCCGGTTGTTGATACTTCCTGGCTTGTGTAGCCACTAGGTAACAAAAGCTCAACACTGCGCCCTAGCATCCTGGAGCACTTCTGTTGTCTTTTGTACTTGATTCTGAGTTTTTACGTGTTTTGGAGTTTGCACATGCTTCGGGGTTTGTAAGTGCGTCTGAGTTTTTACGCGTTTTGGAGTTTGTACGTGATTTGGAGTTTGTACGTGCTTTGTCTCTAAGGGCCACCGTAAATATACTTTATTTATTCACTCCACATAAAATGTAATAAATAAATCATATAATACAAAAATCAACTATTTACATTTTAAACTTTTAACTATTTAAATTTTTAGCTTTTTCCTTTTAAACAAATTTAACGTGAAACAACACAAAACACTGCAAACCACAACACAATTAAATATAGATTAAAATATTAAAACAAAAAGAAGATGCACATTCTCTGTCATATGGGCCTGCATGATTTCTGAATCCTTTATCATCTGCAACTGAAAATAGTGGATGATTACTTGTCCCTCGCTCTCTTTCTCTCTGGCTCTGTTCCTGTGCTACTGCAAGTGTAACTAACGCCCCTCCCCCCTCTGCCCAGCGCAAAGTACAGGCCGCGCATGCGGAGTTTAGTGGAAAAAAGGGTGAGAGAGAGGGTGAGAGAAAGGAAAAAAAAAACCTCACGGCTCCCAATAAGGAGCCGGCTCGCATCGTTCACTTCAAAGAGCCAGCTCTAAGAGCCATTTCGTTCACGAACGACCCATCACTACCAGCGACGCATGTGCACAGCCTGAAGAAGGCACAATCCAGCCGAAACGTAGCTACAGCCATGCGTCAGCACTAAAAAGTGTTTTTGTTTGTTGTTTTAGTTTGTTATTTTAGTTTGTTATTTTCGGGGGGGATTTCTTTTGATGTTTTTTTCATTTACATATTGATTTACTGGCCTAAAAATTCAAACCTAAAAATTGGAATATCATAAATTTACAACCTAAAAATTGGATAATTTATGGATAAAAACAGATTAAAAGCCTAAAAATTGGAATTAAAAACGACACAGAGACTAAATTCATTAAGCAAAGACAAATTTTATTAAAAAAGTTGGAAACCTAAAAAAACAGGACAAATAAAACACAAATTCGGTAAAATTAAACATAATTTGGTACTTAACTGAACCTGAAAAAGAAAAGGACGGTACTTACCTCAATTCGGACCTGGGGATTGCCGGATACGGTAGATGGGATGGCGACAACGTGACGGGTCTCGGGAAGGGTCATGGTGCGGAGCGTGCACCTACTCCTGCCTTCCTCGTGCAGGGAGGAGTTTCAATTACCCTAACCATCCCCTAAAGAACGGAATCGTCTCATATTCAGAGAAAATATTACGCGTTTCTTATTGAGGTGAAAAGGAACACAGTTTGTCCCGGACTTCAGCTACAATGAAAAAGACACAAAGCTGGAGTTATTCTGTGTTTTTGCTGCACAGCTGCCTCTTCTCCTCTCATTCTCTCCCCCTCCCCCTCCCCCAGTGGGAAGGAAAAAGGGAGTTTTTCCTTCCCACTGTCGCCAAAGTGCTTGCTCATAGGGGGTCATATGATTGTTGGGTGTTTCTCTGTATCTATGAAGCGCCTTGAGGCGACTTTTGTTGTGATTTGGCGCTATATAAATAAAACTGAATGGAATTGAATTGAATTAAACAACAGCAGCATGTTTGATCAGCTGTTGTTAGAATTTATTTAATATTACTTTCTAGTATCAGCTGATGATTGCTGGAGCCACAGCTGTAAAAGCTGCTGGTCATGATATCGGTGTGGTTATCTGTTGAGAGGGAAACATGAAGATGAAACCAGGAGATGTCCTTACTGAATCATCAGAGCTGTGATGGAGAAACAGGTTTACCTTTTAGGGGACATTAATGAGTTGAAGGGAAGTTATCAACTGTTTCTGAGAGACAAATAACACTAGGATCCTTTTCTATGAAGCTGATAGCTGGTAACTGTGCAGGGGCAGGTCTAGCAAAGTGTTGCCAGGGGGGCAGGTAGGGCATTAACAGGGAGAGGGGGGCACAGAGAAGTACTTTTCTTTCTTATTCTCATTTAAAATGTCTAGCTTTTAAAAAATAATTATCTGAGTCTTACCACAAACGATTGATAGATTGATACATATATACCATCAAGACAGTGTACATCACTGTCAGAACAGTGTTTGTTTTCATTCAAAGGCTTTATGATTTTTCCTATAATGGTGGGCCGGTCTCTAGTCAAAATGCCCGGGCCGATTTTTTTGTCCCAGTCCAGCCCTGTATGCAGCTCATCTGCAGTCTGGTGTTGCCTACATCTTCCTACTCAGAAGGCAGAATTTCAGAGTTCTGAGTACAATCAAAGCATCACGACTGCAGTTTTTGTGTTGGATGTAAAAAGCGCACATGACGCTGTGACGTAGGCTAGAATCATGGCGGCGGTCAACGACGGTCCAGGCGTGGGATTTCCCTCGTGGAAATATGCACATTATCTTTTCCTTTCTATTGGTAGGTGGCACAGTGCACTTGTGGCAAGTAAGCAATCTAGAAGACTGGCAATCTTGCTGGGTATCGAGTTACGGAAGCAACACATTAACAAGAGAAGTCTGAGTAAAACCAAAGTTACTTTCCCTAGTAACTAGTTACTTTGAGTGTAACAAGTAACTTGAAGTAACTGAGTTACTTTTGATAGAAGTAACTAGAATGTAACTAAGTTACTTATTTAAAGTAACTTACCCAACACTGGTGACAAATAGTAAGATGTTCTGGCTTTGCAGACGGCTTTCTTATAAAGCAGCAAACTATTTCTCCAGGCTAAATGATGATCCTCTAAATTTGTGACACGCCATTTCCTCTCCAGCTTACGGGTCATCTGCTTTAGGCTACGTGTTTGAGAATTATACCACGGAGTCAGGTACTTCTGATTAGAGACCTTAGTTTTCACTGGAGCTACAGTATCCAGAGTCGTACGTAGTGAGTAGGTAAAATTATTAACAAGATAATCGACCTCTGTTGGGGTAGCGTTCAGATAGCTGCTCTGCTCTATGTTGGTACAGGGCATTGAAGATGATAACAGTGGGTGGATTATATTCTTAAACTTAGTTACAGCGCTTTCAGAAAGACATCTACTTTGATAAAGTCTACTCTCCACTGCTGCGTAATCAATTATTGTAAATGTAAATGTTATCAAGAAATGATCAGACAGGAGAGGGTTTTCAGGAAACACTGTTAAATGTTGTTTCTATGCCATATGTTAAAACAAGATCTAGAGTGTGATTAAAGTGGTGGGTGGGTTCTTTTACATTTTGAGAGAAACCAATTGAGTCTAACAACAGATTAAATGCCATGTTGAGGCTGTCATTTCGAGCATCTACATGGATGTTAAAATCACCCACAATAATTATTTTATCTGAGCTCAGAACTAAATTAGATATAAAGTCTGAGAAATCAGACAAACTCTGTGTAAGGCCCAGGTGGACGATAGATGATAACAAGTAAGACTGGTTTCTGAGTTTTACAGCCGGGGTGGACAAGGCTAAGAATCAGGCTTTCAAATGAATTAAAAGTCTGTCTTGGTCTTTCATTAATTAATAGATTGGTGTGAAAAATTGCTGCCACACCGCCCCCTCTGCCTGTGCTTCAAGATTTCTGGTAGTTAGAATGACTCGGGGATTTTGATTAATTTAAACTAACATAATCATCCTGCTGCAACCAGGTTTCTGTAAGGCAGAGTAAATCAATTTGTTGATCAATTATTAAGTCATGTACTAACAGAGACTTGGAGGAGAGAGACCTAATATTTAATAATCCAAATTTCACTGTTTTACTCTTTGGTTCAGATGTGGATACTGTCTCGTTTTTTCTTTGTAATTGTTTATGTTTAAGTTTTTTGTTGCTGGTTTTTAGTTTGTTTTTTGTCTTTTTGGGAGCTGACACAGTCACAATGGAGATGGGTTTTTGGGGGGGTAGCAGGAGGAGAGAAGCTGCAGAGAGGCGTGTAAGACTGCAACTCTGCTTCCTGGTCCTAACTCTGGATAGTCATATTTTGGGGGGTTTAATAAATTTGTCCATATTTCTAGAAATGAGAGCTGCTCCATCCAAAGTGGGATGGATGCCATCTCTCCTAACAAGACCAGGTTTCCTCCAGAAGGTTTGCCAATTATCTATGAAGCCCACATCGTTTCTGAGACACCACTCAGACAGCCAGCAATTTAAGGAGAACATGCGGCTAAACGTGTCACTCCAGAAGTGCTCCAGAATGCTAGGCGCAGTGTCGAGCTTTTGTTACCTAGAGGCTACACAAGCCAGGACGTACCAACGACCGGATTTCGTGTGTGGTAGTAACAGGTAAATGAACTTTTTTTTTAAAAAATTATATGAATATATATGAGTGCTTGTGTATAAATACACAAACAATACACATATGCTTTCAATTGTATAATTTAAGTGATCTAGGTAGCTCTGTTTTGGAAGTTCAGTTAACGCTAGAAATGTGTTTTGGAGTTTGTACGTGCTTTTTGGAGTTTGTACGTGTTTTGTCTCTAGGGGCCACTGTATATATTTGTATATAAACATATATAAATAAAACCACTTTTTTTTACATTAGTAATTCCTTTTGTGCATAATTTTATATTATTGTTAATAATAAATTAATTAAAGCAACAAAACAACCTGAAGAACCGGTTCGGAGCCGAAAGAGCTGGCTCTTTTTAGTTAGCCGAGCCGAAAATCCCATCACTACTCACTGCAGCCTCTTCCGGTGCAACAGCTGTGACGAAGCCAGCCTGCAGCAGTTTTTGGATTTCCCGAGAGTAGGCAGCTGCCTGCTGTGGTTCTCTGGCAAGTCATTTCTCTGTACCACGAAGCTGGGCCAAAACTGCCTCAGGTGTAGCACGAAGAGGGTGAAGATTCTTCCTCCACAGTAGTGGGGTGGCGTAGCGGTTTACTCCATCAATTGTTACTCGAATTGTCCTTTCCTCAAGTCTCTGAATGGCCTCTTGTCTAGCGTCTTGTCGGGACCTGGTAATGAGGCGCTCACTCTGGTATGGCAAGGTATCCATTTTCCAGAGTCTCTCAACATGGCTGAAGAGCTCAGCTTCTGGTGAGGCCCCAGAGGTGAAGAGACACTGCTGTGGGGTTAGCCGCTGATGTAGGAATCTCGATGGACCCTGTAAAGTCCATCCAAGTCGGGTGTGCACAGCTGCTGGTCCACCTGGAGGGCCTAGACCAGGGGTGGGCAATCTCTGTCCACAAGGGCCGGTGTCCCTGCAGGTTTTAGATCTCACCTTGGGTCAACACACCTGAATCACATGATTAGTTCGTTACCAGGCCTCTGTAGAACTTCGGGACATGTTGAGGAGCTAATTTAGCCATTTAAATCAGCTGTGTTGGTTCGAGGACACATCTAAAACCTGGAGGGACACCGGCCCTCATGGACTGAGATTGCCCACCCCTGGCCTAGACGTACTGGCTCCACAGGAGTGAGAAGATGTGGATTATCCGACCCAATAAGCAGAAGGGGCTGTACTTCCTTTATGTCTGGCAGTGGCAGGTGCTTAAGGTGACAGTACCGCTCCTGTAATGCTCTTATTGGGTAACTATGGCGTGCTAGGCCAAGTTCCTTTGCTGTGAAGGCTTGGTGGATCTGGAAGGACTTGTTAGGCTGTGAGGTAGGAGAAATGGAGAATGACACAGTGGCACCATGGATGGTACAGATATCTTGACGGACAGTGCGGAGTGCTAGGTCCTCAGCTTCCCCATGCAGCTCCAAGCGATCAGCTGCTTCATGCAGAAGTATGGTACGCTCTGAACCATCATCCAGTATAGCATAGGTTTCAACCATCTTGGTACTGCTCCTAATGATGACACGACTTAACTTGAGTTGCACCTGACTGCTATTGGTCTGCCGGTCTATGTACAGTGTCTCAGAGGTGGAACTTACTAAGCATGTGCTTTCCTCTGGTGCACTGGTTGAATCAGTGGCTGTAGCATCTGAGCTGGTATTGACATCATGAAGAACTTCAAAATGTCAGCGCCCACATGGTTTACACTTGGCTTTGAGGTTACACTTAGCTGCTTGATGATCACGGGCGCATTACCAGCACCTCTTATTTGCCTTGATCCACTCTGTCTTCTGCTCCTTCGACAAGAGTTTGAAGTTACTGCACTGATTCAGGTAATGCTGCACTATATTACAGAATGGGCAGTACTTCTTGGGCCTATCTTGTTTCGCTGACATGTCACGTTCCATCTTTCTCCTGGGCTCACTACCATGGAGAATGGTGGTAGCCTTCTGAAACTTATGCTCAGGACATCTCTCCTTTCGTGAAACTTGCCTCTCCCTGTCGGAGTGGTCACAGTATTGGTCTCCAATTACCTGGACACTCACCTCATACTCAAGCCATTCAGCCAGATCAAGCAGTGTTGGTATAGGAGTGTTGATGGGATTGACAAATCTCTGGAAATTTGCTCTTACGTCATAAGGTAACTTAGCTAAGAGGCAAGATACGTGTGAGCCACACCTCAACTCTGTCCGACCCTGTTCTCCCAACTGGTGTAACATACCCACTAGCGCACGGACTTGGAATGCAAAAGACTTGAAGGCTCTGATATCACCATTCCTAATGTTGGGTCCATCCATTAGTTTGGTAATCCTTTTTAAGGCCAGATGTTGAGGTTGCCCATACATTTCTGATGGCAAATGGGAATGGACTGTTACTGTATGAGTCAGCTACAAGTAGTGCATCTTCACACTTAAAGTGATCTGTCAAGATCTGGAACTTGAAGTGTTCAGGAGCATCAAGTGGAAGTATGTTATCTAGAGCTAACTTTAATCTTGCAAACTCACGTGGATCCTCGTGCACAAAGTCGGGGATCGCTGGTTGAGGTCCATGATAAGTCTCTATTGGTTGGGCTCTGCTGAGAGAGAGTGGTGTCTGAGGGCACCCACCTGGTTGCAGGCGATTGGGTGAACACTGTCGGCGGTCATCTGGGTAGTTACCACAGTGCCTGTACTGATGACTCGAATCCTGATACCCATATCCATAAGGAGAACGATAGTGACTGTCAGGGCAGCTTGGGTGACCAGGGGTAGGATACCTGTTATCTTGTCTCTAGTATGGATCATCTTCATAGCAGGCACCTAGCCTTGGCAATCTAGGAGGAGTGGCAGGCTGACTGTAGCTCCTGTGGTGACGAGCATACACCTCATTAACCCTTCTTTGGCCTGCATAATACGGTGACCGTCCCCTTGCTGCTGAAGCTTGAAGTGGAGGGGGCCTCTCACCTGGTGTCATTGGTGGAAGAAAATCTTGAGATTCAGGGCATGAGTCGACTGAATGTGATGGTGACTGTGCGCTGCACTCCCTGTCAAGGTCTGCTTCATTTAGACTGTGAGTGAGCTCCTCAATCAGGCCATGCTGGTTGTCCTATGGATGTTGAGACTCATCCCCAAATGGCACCTGTGGCAAACTTTCAGGCTGACGTGGGCTCTTCTGACCTTTGATTGGCACCAGCTTACTAGTGTGGGCAGGTGTGGTTGATGTCACATCCTCACAAAGTCCATACCGTGATGTGGCATGCTGTGGAGCTAGTACAGGTGAGCTAGAGATCAGTTCTGTCAGGCGTTGCACATCTAGTCAGAGCTGATTGTGTTCCACTTTCATATGATGAATATATTGGAGAATTTCAGGATGAGTAGAATGCTTGCCCTGACCATCATGTGAGAGTCAGTTCTTGGCGAAATCGTCCACTTCATAGTTCTGGAGGTATGATGGCAGCTTGCTATGTCTGTGTGGGCGGTCAGACTCTCTGTATGGGTATCGGTCTTCCATTCTGAACATATAAGGCTGAAGCAGTTGCTCGCATCCGGCTCGAAAGACCAAATGTTTAGAAGGGTTAAAGAAGTCTGTGCTGGCAGCAATCACTTCAGAGTGTCGGGTCAGAACACTTGCAAATGTTCAGATGTGAGAGGAACAAACAGGCAGAGTCCAGGAATAAAGTTGTCATTCTTTGTATTTCCAATTGAGAATGTGCCCGCAGCTGGGCGAGAGAGTGTGTGTGGGTGTATGTGGTTTCTGTAGACAAAGCATAATGATACAAATCAAGTAGAAATCAAATTACATAATAAACATAAAGATACAACTGAGGTGTACTCACATACAGTATATAACTAAATAAGCTGACATTATACTTCCGACTGGTTACATAAACTTAAAGTCAGACATTATGCATTAACACACCGCATACAACTATGCACTGAAGGCAACTTTACATTGTTTCATCATCTGTTACACAGAGCACAGAATCAACAACACGAATACAACAAATCTCTCTGGTAGAAGCTATTAGCGAACAAATCTGTTATGCTAGCAAACTGCCACTTATACATAACGTCACTTAAACAGAAGCAGAAACTGCTGGTAAGTCATCAAATACACTCATGGCTGAACACCAACATAACTGAGTGAAGTAAAACATTAACTTACGGTCTTATGAACACACACACTGTCCGTTGTTCGGCTGCCATTTGTCTCTGAACTAAAGCTGCAGACATGCACACTGTCAATAGAAAATTGTACTGAGTAGTCAGTATAAGCTTTTAGTGATATAAGTTAATTGATGATAGAATACTGCATGATGACCTTTTCCTTGTTTAGAACTGATTGTTCTTTATGAAACGTGTTCGGATATTTGTATCTGAATCTTTCTACAGCGATAGTAAGAAGTTGAACAAGCAGTTCTGACCTTGCACACACACACACACACATACATACATACACACACAATCACATACGCACATGCTCATGTCACTGAACGAATGTATTCATTTCTCTTGTATAAATAAAGAACGCAGACGGTGACAGAGCACAAGTCCGTGAGTGTCTCTTATGTGTAGGAGAGCTCTGTCACTTGTCCTCGCGAGTAAAGACAACTGCAGTGTTTGTGTTTTCTAACTCAAGTGTCTCAGCTGAAGAATTGTGGGGTGATTTTAAGAAATCCCCTGTCATTTAAATAGGTCCTTCGAGCTTAGCGATGGAAACACGTTTCTGTGACTCCAATGAGGTCTGACCGCTGTATCCTGAAGTCGTGGGAAGCCAGCACCGAAGTCTGTCGACAGCCCTCTCCAGGTAGAGGTGAAAGACCTGGGACGTGAAATTCGGGTCCAGGCCGGTGCTTTAATTCCACGACGCTGGGATTCAGCCAGACGACCTGACAACCAGCAAAAGACGACTGAGGGTGAGAAAACACTGTTTGGTCTTAAACCGCCGGAAAGGTTTAGAAGAATACGCAAAATGGGTTAGAAGTAGCCGAAATTACTTTGTGAAATGCGCAAAACGGGTTAGAAGTAGCCGGAATTACTTCGGGAAATGCGTAAAATAGGTTGGAAGTAGCCGCAATTACTTCATAAAACACGTGAAATAGGTTGAGTTCGCCGAAAGGAACTCTGTTTAGATTGGTTCTAGAAGTAGCCGTGAAATACCTCGTGACAAAATAGGTTTAAGTTCGCCAAAAAGGAACTGTGTTTAGACTGGTTTTAGAAGTGGCCGTGAAATACTTTGTGACAAATTAGCGTGCAAATGTCTATCTGTGTGTATGTATATTAAATAAAATAATATAATATAAAATAAGAGAGTGTGGATAGAGGACGTGAAGACGGCTTTGCAGCTGCTGGGGGTGAGTAGCTGTGTGTGTGACAGAACTTTGCATGCCCATAAAAGGCAACTGCCTGACTGTGTGAAGTATGCACCAAGAGAGAGAGAGAGTAAAATCTAGGCAGATGAAGCGAATAGATGTTTTCAGAAAAGAAATAATAAGTGAATGTTTTCAGAAAAGAAATAGTAAGTGAATGTTTTAGTTTGTTAATACAGGTGGATTTCTCTCAACCTGGAAACCTGAGTACAGCGGCAAAAGGATAGATTAACAGAAATGGGACGACAGACAGGCCAAGCTCTGGCTCAAAATTTTACAGCTTGACCTCTCACTTTGTCCCCACCCTGAAAAGAAGCTTAAAGGACATCTTCTCCGACTGGAAATTTTCAGGCAGGTTTTTGGCTGAATTGTTTTTGGCACCATGTGTTCCTGAATCTCATAAGCAAGCTCTAACTCCTGGCTGAAGACATGGAATGCTGTTATTTAAGGTGGGAAATCAAAATTTGGGAAACAAAATAAAAACACACACAACCAGAGAAATGTATGAGAAAGGCATGTTAGAGAAATGCCTTGTTTGAGAAAAAAGTTAAAATAACCCACCGACAAACGCACACACACGCAATGAAGAAACAGCTTACATTCATGAACACGTGAAGATTTTCCAGCAAGGTTAAAGCAGCAAAACTTAACATACACCTGTTATTAAATGATAAAGTTTATCCACTACTAACAAATAAACTTTCTGGGTTGCAGGACAACGACTTGACTTCAAAAAGAAAGACACTGGTATGACCAACCAGTGATGAAACAAAAACTTTAGGGGTTAAAAGAGTCAAATTGTGACATGTTTTCTGCTGATTGATTAATACAAGTGATTACTGAATGAAGGAAAATTCCTTTTTTGGGCTTTTAAACATGATCTTAAGAATTTTAGCATGTACCTGTGTTGACCTGTAAACTTGGTGGGTTATGACTTGATTATATGGTGAGAAAAAAAAAAGGGTGGGGGGGAGAAGGCTGACACAGGGCCTTCTCCCCTCTCTGAATAACACAGCCAACACAACATCATTTTCCTGTTCGTCTGTTTTTGTTTTTGTTTTTTTTTTTTCTCTTTATGCTTGATTACAGGCTGCGTTGCCAGCCCTGAAAGCCGAGGCTGACCTGGACTCCAGCTCTCCCCTCTACCATCTTTGTTCTCCCCTCTACCATCTTTGATGTGACCCTGACCAAATGCTACAGCAGCTGGACCCACAACAACAACCTGAAAATGTCAACAGTGCTGCAGGAAAACGATCTCATGCAGCGGAGACAGAGAGCGTTAAATCCAAGGCCCGTTTCACTACACGGGGGAGATTTCCAGACAGCTTCAGCTGACAGAGCTGTGACGAGACGCCTATTAAGCCCTGCTGACACAACCAAATTTCCCCTTGTGGGACAATTGAAGGATTAAAGGATTATTCTATGATGGTGGACAATCTTTGTCTTCAGGTCATTTGAGAGTTGTTTTGAGATCCCCATGTTGCTACTCTTCAGAGAAAATTAAAAGATGAAACTTACAATTGACCCCTTTAAATACACTTTCTCATTATTGGATTCACCTGTGTATGTAGGTCAGGCGTCACTGAGCTTACCAAGCCAATTTGAGTTCCAATAATTAGTTTTAAAGGTTTTGGAATCAATAAAATGACAACAGTGCCCAAATTTATGCACCTGCCTGATTTTGTTTAAACAATTATTGCACACTTTCTGCAAATCCAATAAACTTCATTTCACTTCTCAAATATCACTGTGTGTGTCTCCTATATTATATATTTAACTGACATTTTTCATTGTAACAACCAACGATTTATACAGGAAAATAATGACTATTAACAAGGTTGCCCAAACTTTTGCATCCCACTGTATTTTTTATTTATTTTCTTTGTTACACCCCAGTCTAGGGGTACAGGAACGTAGCATAAGTTAAGAAAGAAGTGACCCCGCCCTGGTCCCCAAAACCATACACACAGAAACCAATTTCTTAAGTGGACGATGGTTTATTTGTCTACACTGAAAATGAGCTCTGGGGTGAACAAAGGCCAAAACAACAAACAAAACAAGCTAAGCCAGGAGAAGAGGTGCTACCTAAAACCCTATGTGAAATGAAAACCATCAAAAGAAACACACTACACCTAACTCCCTAACAGAAATTAACAGGAGAAAACAGTACCAGAAAATAATAAGGCAGCCCTTCTGTTTCAGTGTCTATTTACAATATGCTATATATATATATATATATATATATGCATCAAGAAGGCATCGGTGGGCAAGAGACGAAAACAGGGCGTTGTTGGAATGCTACTAAGCAAGTAACTCTGGCGGAAGGGGTTACATGAATAGGATGAGGGACCTATGGATTCTTCGATACCCAACATCCACAATGACGGCGAAACAACTAGTAGCTCAGTGTTCCAACATTCGAAAGAAGGGACTGCTCTCACAGCTAGAGATTGACGAGGTACAACATAAATGCTATGGCAAGGGGGAGCCAGGACACCAGGTCAGGGGGGAGATATCATCACCCCCACCCGAGATTGGGTACCAAGCCCCAAGTGCGATAGGAGAAGGATCGTTGAGTGCGAGAAGAACTGACCTGATAGATAGGATCATGGCCAAGCTGGAAACCTGGACCCCCCGTATCCGGTTACTAAGATTACGTGAAGTATCCTCAGAAGGTCTGCTAGATGATGTTAATGCAGCACTACGGACGATACCTTCAGCCACGATTACCGGCAATAACAAGCTGATCTACAATACGGCAGATGTGATCAGTGAGATGCTTGGCTACAAGTTGAACAGCCACAAGGGGCAGTACCCTCCATGCAGAAGGAGGCTAGAGGCTAAGATCAAGGTAGCACGGAGGGAGGTTAGCCAATGTCACGTAAAGGAATGTTATTTTTCTGTCACTGTGTTATTATTCACATGCACAATCATGATTTCATCATCAGTTCATTAGTCTGCATCACTTATCACTTATCATTATCATTATCTGGTTATCATCCTTATTATCATGTATCGTTTACCACTCAGTATATTGGCCAGAGCACCCAGAATCAAATATATTCACAGTAAGTCAGATGAGGACGCTGAACTTTCGGTGGCCTGGACCAACAATCTTACACAACAGCACACTCGTTTTACACAGTTGATATGACTATATATGGAAAACATCTAGTTTTTTGTCCGGGAAAGAGTTGTTGTTGTTCTGAAGAAGATCATGTCCAGGAATTGTTCTGACGTCATAAAGGCTATAAAGCTTTCTGTTTTGGGGATGAGCGGGGAGACGGCCTCCCACACTGTATAATACATGTGTGTAATAAATCACTTTTTGGACACTCCCTGGGACTCTGTCTGCGCTTACTTTTCCTTCCAAATCAAAAGAACTCTACATTTTGGTGCCGAAAACCCGGTTTGGGGGGAAAGAAGACGCGCTGCGAGGGAGCGGAGCTCCTCGGGGGTGCCAAAGACGGGGGGTCCAGGGGGGGGCCCACTTCTGAGTGACAAAAACCGCGGTATAAAAGGTCAGTACCACCTGTTGAATAAGTTTTATCCAAAGGTACTAAATGGGAAGTTAAAACTAAATTGAATGTTCACTCAGGGGGGCCTTCTGCTGGGTTCTGTCCGTAGTGATTTTATTTAATTAGGATAATTAGTGGAAAAAGTTTGATAAAATTCTTTCAAAAGTTATTGCTGTTTGTTTTAGGGGTTTTCTGTGTTTTTGTGAGGTTTTTTGTGGTGTTAAAGCTAAGAGGCTTGGTTTGTGTGCCTTGAGTGAGAGTGTGGAGTTAGATGCCAAGCACTCTTTAAGGTTAGGGGAATTCGGACTGATTGGGTGGTAGAAACGCGGTTTCGGGCGCCAGGTAAATAAAAACTGAGGGGCTGAGAGTCCCCAGGGACGCTTTTAAACAGTGTATAAATTAACCTAGACCGGGGTGAGACTCCGTAGAGCACAGTGTTCAGCGTTTAGCAGCGACAGTAATCATAGACGTATGATTGCCCCTGGTGGCGTCCAGGTAGCTCGGGTGGCCTCCCGCGGGACTTCGGACACCCGTTAAAGGCCAGGTAATCAAGGATTACCTTTTACTGTGCTGTTTGGCTGAAGGGTGAGACCCGGCCGTGACTATTAACGTGGGTGACAGTGAGTTTTAAGTAAAGCTGAACGCGTGAGGTTGATTCCTTGACGCGGGACGTGGAGCGACCTGTCAACTTGCGGGGAGCGGTTTTAAATTAATTAGGGCTTAGAAATCTGACCGTGGCCGGTGAGGGCGTTCCCGACGCGGGGTTATTGATCATCAAGGCTGGTTCTGTGGACCAAGGTGAAGCCTGGGCTTAGAGCTTTCAAATTAGTCAAAAACTTAGGAATACTGGCATCTATACGGGCCCGTGTATGTAAATAGTGTGTAAATACCGGTGTAGAAGCGCTTATATTGTTTAAAAGCTTGCATGTATAGGCTTGCTGTTGTGTGTGGTGGAGAAAAAAAGAAAAGCGTCTCTGCCTCTCTGTCTCAAGCAGCGGCAAAGGTGGGGGCTTGGTGAACCCCGCAGTGTGTGTGTGAGGAGAAAGAGACAAAGGGGGGCAGCGCATGTGCCCATCGAGTATTAAAGGAAAAACTGTTTTTCTCTATTTGTTTAATTGTTCAACTCAGTTAAGTGTACCGATACAGAAGTGATAAGAAGTGATAAGGAACTGGTGAATAATTTGTCTTGGCATCTGGCGTCGTTTTTCATGTTGATACAGGCCTGTGTATATAAAATGTATATAAAATAAAGTGTAAATCGGCTGTGTAAATTGTTTATTTTGATTATAACTGCGTGTGCTGTGAAAGTGATTTAATACAGAAGCTGAGTGTATGAGGATTAAACAAAATAGTGTATGTTTGTGGTGTGTAGAAATCAAACTGTGAAGTCAATAGGGGGGTTGAGTTTGGTTTTATATTTTTTAGAGGAAGAGAAACTGCGGTATCGAGTCTGTGGCGCAGTTTGGAAATTTGTGAGGTGCACAAGAGCGGATGGCACCCGCTCTGTGTGCCGTCTAGGGCGTTGTCCAGAATAAGCAGAGAAAGAAGTGTCTCACAGAGAGTTTGAACGGTACTGCGACAAGCATGAAGTGAGTGTGAGCCAGCCTCGAGGGGCGGGTTCACAGGCGGACCGAATGAGGAGTAAAATGTGTGTGTCTCTGTGAAAGAAAAAGGTGGGGGCCGAGTGACCAGCCTGTGCATGTGTGTGAATTCCTGGATGACAAAAGAAGGAGAAGTAGATTAGTTGATTCTCTGTGAAATAATAAGAGTCAAGAAATCCTAGTGACCAAATAGGAGAAAGTGAACTGAAAATAAATAAAGGAAACTAAAATAGTGAATTAGTGTTAAGGTAAAGATAAATAAATTGACAAAATTAACAGTGACTTTAAAGGTGATCAAGTACTCAAGGATGAATGGAGATTTGATGGCTGACTGTATGAGTGAGTAAACAGGTTAATGTGTGCGTGTGAAAAATAAAAGAAAAAAGGAAAGGAAAAGAGAAAGAAAAGGAACTGAAATAAACAAAGAAGATAAAAGTGTGGAAGTGTGAGTGAGAAATTGTCTCCAACTGGGGAAGCAGTGATGCTACAGGTCACC
Source organism: Neolamprologus brichardi (assembly GCF_056152115.1). Classification (NCBI taxonomy): domain Eukaryota; kingdom Metazoa; phylum Chordata; class Actinopteri; order Cichliformes; family Cichlidae; genus Neolamprologus; species Neolamprologus brichardi. Next base: position 101,423 of record NC_142112.1, on the reverse strand, counting down.
TTATTCCCCTGCTGGACACAAAATGAAAACATAATTTGGAGTGTTGTGGACGAAAATAACTGATAAAAACATCAAGAAGATTTTTGTGTTTGCGGTTATGAACAACTAAAAATTCACATTTGGGGTTTGAAGTTAGTAGAGTTCAAAACAAAAAAAGTAGGAATGTGTTGTTTTAGGAGTGATGAAAACATCTCCAGTCACAATGAGTAATGACAGTCTCTCAGTCTGTCGTTTACAGGTGGGAAACGGACCTGGATCAATTCTCCATGGGCAGCAGTCGGAAGAAATTATAGGTTAATATCATTAGAAACAAAAATAGAAACACCCAGCCAGAATTTTTGGCTGAATTGTTTTGCAGTTTCCCATCCTCATCCTGGACAAGCAAGCTCCAGGGAAGCTAATCTCTCCCTGAAGACACAGAGTGCAGTTCCAGAAGCATGAGCATGAACATCAACAATGGACAGAAGTCCAAGAGACAATATCGGAGTTCTGAGCAGAGAGGTCCAGCAGCACTGTGGGCAAACGGCATCAGAAAGAGAAGATCCACCATCTAGATTGGATGGATGGAGATGCGTTTCCAGCACGCTGCGACCTCACTGTGTGTGAAGGACCTTTGAGGAGACTGTCTGAGTTTGACATTTGCCATGTTTGGAGCAAGATGGCAATGAGAGAGACAGTGGGACAAAGAGATACACGGGACAAAGCTGAAGAGAACTGACTGCTATTGGACTGAAAAGTGGGAGAAAAGAGCGGAGAGAAAAGGAGCACGTGATGACTGAGGCTGCTGCTTTAGTTTGGGGAATTAAATTGGGTTAAGGAATCCGGGGAGACAAACGACTGCCTGGAAGTGGAGGATTGACACAGTGTCCAGACCACCACAAAAGGGGGAGGAAGACAAGCACGGAGGTATGCAAGAGTACTGTTAGAAAAATGAAAAGATAACACCACACATTCACATGATATGCACTAGAGATAACACAAAATCATACATAAAGTGTAACACGTTAAAAGAGGGCATTTGTAGGAGGGGTTAACAACACACAGTGTGGTTGCCGATGGTAACCTGAAAACATTTGGGGTTTAGCTGTGCCTGACTATGCCAGAGTTTTTCATTTAAAATGTTTCTGAAACAAACTTAGGAGTGAACGGAGTGTTTTGGTTTCAGAAAAAGGGGGAAGGTATATAAAAGGATACATAGAAATAGAAAATGTATTAACCCGACTAACACACACACACGCGCGATCAGCTCACTAGGATCAAACACAAGTTTAAGAAGGTAATACTGTTACCAGCATCCTGTCTGGTTTAGTGAGTGGGTTGAGAACTGATACATAGATTGAATTAGTATTATTTTGGGGAAGATGATAGCAGGGGTGAACAGAATCCTGCACCCAGAGTTTAAATGAGTGAAACTAGCAGATTTTTTGGTTTTGTTTTGTTTTGCTTTTGTTTCTGAAGTATGGGGAAAGTTTTACCATGGCACCAAGTTTAGATTTGGTATTTTTTCACTTATAAGAGTGACAAGTCCTAAGACTGGGCTTCTGTATTTTTATTTACTTTTGTTTTTCAGTTTTATCTTTTATTTGTTCATTTTATTTTTATTTTATTTTTATTTTGAACAGTGCACTGATTTTGTTTGTGAATTTCTTTTCTTTAAGCAGATCTGCACGTTGGGAATTAAAAGCGCTACACGTCGTCCAGAAAGTTGTTGCAAGTGAGTTTCTCCACATTAAAATGGGCTCTGGAGAAAGCCACTTATTTGGGACAATTAGAATATGAGAGTCCCGGCCTAAGAAGGATTCAGCGAGGTAATCCGATCTAAAGTTCTTCTTTTTCTTTTTGAAATGACGTCATTTTGCTGAGGGTGGAGATCAAATGCGACGATGGGTTCCACTATCAGCAAAGAAAGAATGAATGGATGAATGAATGGAAATAAAACAAACTGACTGACTGGTAACAGCTGACAAAAGCTGATAAGACTTGACCACGACTCAAAGTTAACCTCCACCTAGACAGGACGAAAGGGTGGATGAATTTATGTGTGTTTCTTTTACAGGAGCAGAGAGATGACAGCAACATCCGAGGTTGCGTGAGCTGTGGCCTACCGATTTAACTTTTAAATGTCACTTTCTGTGTTTGTAAATTTACCAGGGGTGTGTTATTCATGGGTTTGTGTTGTGTGTTGCTCACAGAGATTACTGTGAGAAAGTGTATACATCTGCGCAGCGCTAACATTTGCATTTTCTTCTCTACAGCCGTACAGTTCTTCATGTGGTTTGATCATGTGATTTACCACTGGACAATTGATTGGCGTTTGGTTTTCTACTACAGGATTTCTGGGCTTATGTGTGAAGAAACTGGGTTTATAGGTTATGACGCCTGATCACCGGGATGGTCAATGTGTGTTGCTAATGTTTGTTTTGCTTTTGTTAAGGGTGCATGTGGAGGATTCGGTAGAAAACAGACAAGTGACATGAGGAAACAGATAAGAGATGCAGTGTTTATGGAATAGTTCAACATGGAGCTCACTAGCTGGCCACTTTTTGAGCTCCTAGTGATAAATGGGTGGAGTGACATTGCTTGAGGAAGGTCACTGAGTAAATTGTGGAATAAATTGGGATGATTCATGATTGGAGACAAATTATGGTAATAATAGTGAGTTAATGATTGGAGAAAACCTGAACATGATACTTGTCTGTTATGCTGAATGCTTTATTGCTCTCATGATCTATAGTTGGTTGTAAATAAGAAGTTTGATTTAACAGATTTGTTTTGCAGGATACAGGCTCCAGGTTGAGCGGGGAGTTAAATAGGCTTAACATGTAACTGCTGACTCAGGTTTTTACACAAGGTTACAGGTTTCCAGGAGATTGTTTTAGAGAGAAGGTGCAACATTCTTGTACATGTCTCATTGGGGAGTGAATGAAACATGGAGGACGCCATGTGCAAGAGGAGGTGAGTATCATAAAGTGTAAAGGTCACTCCTGGGGGACTGGCATGGTGGCCAGAGGAAATCAGGAAGCCGATCGAGCTGCGAAAGAGGCAGCAGGCTATAAAGCACTACGGCAGATTGTGCAAATAAGTGTGGAGGAAGAAGTAGGAGTCAACATGTTGGAGGAGGCCAGGAAGGCCCAAGAGGAGGCGGCCCCGGAAGAGAAGGGGGTCTGGAAGAGTCGAGGAGCATGGGAAGAAGGAGGTCTCTGGCGAGGACCTGACGGACGACCGGGGTTGACCGCCAACCTAGCGGAACAGAAGATTGCAGAAGCACATGGGCTTGGCCATGTGGGTGTGGCCCAGATGGAGAGACATCTGTGCCATTGGTGGCATCCCTTTTTGAGGGATATGATTAAGGAAAAAGCTAGGACGTGCCTGATCTGTGGGAGGCACAATCCAAAGCCAGTGATTAAACCAGAGGCAGGTAAGTTCCCCATTCCAGAAAGACCAGGGGAAGAGATTGTCATTGATTTCACTGACATGATTGATGTGGGACCGGGAGGAGTCCGGTATTTGCTGGTGAGTGTGGATGCTTTGACGGGGTGGCCCGAAGCGTGGCCAACAAAGAGGGAGGATGCAAAAAGTGTGATTAAGTGTTTAATCAATCATTACATCCCCCGGCATGGTTTTCCTAAAAAATTCGGTCAGACAATGGAACTCATTTTAAAAATAAAGATTTGGCAGAAGTAGAACAGAAGCTGGGGTTGCAGCACCGATTTGGGACGGTGTATTATCCTCAGTCCCAGGGGAAGGTGGAAAGAATGAATCTAAACCTGAAAAATAAGATAGCTAAAATTTCTGCTCAGAACGGGGCTAAATTGGGTTGCAGCCCTGCCAATTGCATTGATGATAATAAGATGTTGTGTTAATCAATCCACAGGTTTCACACCATATGAGCTGTTGACAGGACGACAGTTTCCAGGTCCATGGACAACAGTCCCGGCGGAAGAAAGTATAAAAAGTAATAGAAAACATGCTGAATGTTGGAAAGAATTAAAAGCTCTTGTGTCTAGTTTCACACAACAGGTTGGAGTGGGCGTGAATGCGGTGGACAGGTCCATCCCCGACGCCAAGGCGGTGTGGCTGAAGGTCATTAAGCGAAAGTGGAGAGATCCGAGGTGGACGGGGCCATTCGAGGTGACTGCTCGTACTACCAGTGCGGTTCGGTTGAAGGGAAAGGGTGAGACCTGGTTCCATTGGTCTCAATGCGCAGTGGCGGACGAGAGCTTACTCGAGATAAGCTCCACCCAAAGTAACACGGGGGGAACATAGAGGCAGAATAATCCTCTCCCCCTGTGCAGCGGTTCTCCCCAGCAGTCTACCTGGGGAGACGAAGAAAGAAGAGGAGCGTCACGCGCCAAGCATCAATCCATTCCAGGCTCATGATAGGCTAGGGCTCTAGTCTGAACCAATTGATAGTTTAAAGCAGTCGTAATAGTTTTGTACGTTAATCGCATATTTTTATACTCATAATCTTATACTCTTATTACGAAGTTTAAAGTAAAAGTAAAAGAGCCTGGGGACAGTGATCATGAAACTGTGGGAAAATTGGAAATTAACGGGGATCTTGGGGTTGATAAGTGTTGTAACGTGTTTGTTTGTTTATTGGCAGACAGGTGAATTGCCCAGACGCAGAGGTCTATCCGCTCCAGAGTCCAAACCGATCGAGTCGTCGAGAAAATTCAAGCGCGAGGTTGGCTCAGGTGGGAACGATGGGTGTCTCAAGGCCAGTGGGGGAGTCGAGTTAGGGTATGTTAATGGGTCCACGACAGCATTCACATTCGATTTGTGTGAGGTAATTAGATGCCCAGGAGACGGTAGCAGCTGGAGAACATCTGATGTGTGGATTTGTTATCACCATATGGTATGCTACCCTAAGTCAGTGATAGGAATCTTTGGTTAGATTGGGTGGCTCAAAATGCTAAAGAGCAGGAAGTGGTTGATTGTGTTGCTTGTGCTACAGCTAGGCCTCGTCTGTTTACTGAACCCGCTCCTTTGTATCCAGAGGATGAGTGGGGTTATGAAAGTATGCTGAGATTAACTAGAGAGGCAGTGAACACAAGTAACTGCACCACTTTGTCAGGATTATATCCGCCAATTGATAAACGTACACAACCAGGTTCATTCACACCTAAAAAGGATAATTATACATGTTTTGAGTTCTCTACAGACAGTGTGAGATATACATTAGGAAGAATTGATCCAAGCTGGTGTCAGAGGACAATCCCAGGCAGGACTACCAATAATGTAAGTGACCCAAGTACTATTATAGGCACGTGGGCTATATTATTATTGTGGGCAGTACACCCTTTTGGTGCAGGTTCCACTGGAAAGTGTGGGAACATGTGCTCTGGTAAGACTAGGAGCACCTTTGATGCTGATAGGAAATAGAGTAGAGACAGTTCCACAGCAAGACACTGGTGTGTTGACAGCCAGACGTAGGAGAAGTGTTAGGGGTGTGCACAAATATGACCCAAGATGGGACTCACCAACCTGGATTGACTCAATAGGAGTTCCCAGGGGAGTTCCAGATGAGTATAAGTTAGTTAATCAGATAGCGGCCGGTTTTGAAAGTGTGTTTTTGTGGATAACTCCAAATAAAAATGTTGATCGCATTAACTATGTTCATTATAATGTGTTGAGACTCTCTAATCTCACTAGGGACGCGGTAGAAGGCCTTGCAGAACAATTGGGACCGACGTCGTTAATGGGAATCCAACATCGCATGGCCCTTGACATGTTGTTGGCTGAGAAGGGTGGTGTGTGTGCCATGTTTGGGGACATGTGCTGTACTTTCATTCCCAACAATACGGCCCCGGACGGTACGGTTACTAGAGCGCTTGAGAGTCTGAAAATGTTGTCTAAAACCATGCATGAGCAATCAGGTGTGAACACTGGACTGGGAGACTGGTTTACGTCTGTCTTTGGGCAATGGAAGAGTGTTGTTATGTCTGCTATGTTTTCTTTTGTTGTTTTTCTTGCTATATTAATGATCGGATGTTGTCTCATCCCTCTGGTCCGGCGAGTTTTAGTAAAGATGCTGGAGAGAGCCCTGAGCTCTGGCTCGAAGGGTTCAGCGGCGCCTGAGTCCATGATGCCCTTGAAGGAGATTGTAAGCTGGAAGGAGGAGTGAGACAAATCCTGGTGTAAGTTGGTCTCGCAAGCGAGCCCAAGAGGAGGAGTTGTCACGTAAAGGAATGTTATTTTTCTGTCACTGTGTTATTATTCACATGCACAATCATGATTTCATCATCAGTTCATTAGTCTGCATCACTTATCACTTATCATTATCATTATCTGGTTATCATCCTTATTATCATGTATCGTTTACCACTCAGTATATTGGCCAGAGCACCCAGAATCAAATATATTCACAGTAAGTCAGATGAGGACGCTGAACTTTCGGTGGCCTGGACCAACAATCTTACACAACAGCACACTCGTTTTACACAGTTGATATGACTATATATGGAAAACATCTAGTTTTTTGTCCGGGAAAGAGTTGTTGTTGTTCTGAAGAAGATCATGTCCAGGAATTGTTCTGACGTCATAAAGGCTATAAAGCTTTCTGTTTTGGGGATGAGCGGGGAGACGGCCTCCCACACTGTATAATACAGGTGTGTTTAATAAATCACTTTTTGGACACTCCCTGGGACTCTGTCTGCGCTTACTTTTCCTTCCAAATCAAAAGAACTCTACACCAACTATCGGAGTTGCAGAAAGGCACGATGAGGAAGGTGCCTAAGAAGTACAGGACACTGTCCATACCTGAGGCCTTGGAAACTGCCAAGCAAAGACTCACAGCCTTGGCCAGCCGCGTGAGGAGGTACACCAGAGAGATAGAAGGCAGGGGAATAAACCAGCTGTTCTCCACAGAACCAGCAAAGGTGTACTCTCAGTGGCAAAGGAACAATAAGAGAACAGCACCACCAAGGCTGGAGACGGAGCAATACTGGAAGAGCATATGGGAGAAGGACGCAACCCATAATGGCAAAGATCAGTGGCTAGTGGATCTGAGGGCAGACCACAGCGACCTCCCCGAACAGGGTCCAGTAACCATCACAGTGGCCGATATCCAAGAAAGGGTCTCCAGTATGAAGAGTTGGACAGCACCAGGCCCTGACATGGTTCACGCCTACTGGTTGAAGAAGCTTACTGCACTCCACGAGCACCTGGCAGCACAAATGAACCAGCTGCTAGTTGACGAGAGACACCCGTAATGGCTAACCGAAGGCCGGACAGTCCTGATCCTCAAGGACCCCCAGAAGGGACCGGTCCAACTACCGACCAATAACCTGCCTCAGCACCACGTGGAAGCTTCTGTCAGGCATCATAGCGGCTAAGATGAACAGGCACATGGGTCAATACATGAGCGGGGCACAGAAAGGGATGGGCAAGAATACCAGAGGCGCAAAACACCAGCTACTGGCAGATCAAGCAGTCAGCCGAGACTGCAGGACAAGACTGACCAACCTGTGCACTGCCTGGATTGATTACAAGAAGGCCTATGACTCAATGCCCCACACCTGGATCCTGGAATGCCTAGAACTATATAAGATCAACAGGACCCTGAGAGCCTTCATCAGGAACTCAATGGGGATGTGGTGGAAAACACTGGAGGCCAACCTCAAGCCCATAGCACAAGTCACAAGTGTGGGATCTACCAAGGAGATGCTCTGTCCCCACTGCTGTTCTTCATAGGCCTTAACCCCCTCAGTGAGATAATTGACAAGACTGGCTACGGATACCGACTACGGAATGGAGCAGTTGTCAGCCACCTCCTGTACATGGATGACATCAAGCTGTATGCCAAGAGTGAACGAGACATCGATTCACCGATCCACACCACCAGGATATACAGCAATGACATCGGAATGTCGTTCGGGCTGGAGAAGTGTAGTCGGATGGTAACAAAGAGAGGGAAGGTAGTCAAACTACCAGAAGGCAACATTGCAGACATAGAGGACAGTTACAAGTACCTGGGGATCCCGCAGGCGAATGGGAACCATGAAGAGGCCGCTAGGAAAGCTGCAACGACCAAGTACGTGCAAAGGGTCAGGCAAGTCCTGAGGAGTCAGCTGAAGGGTAAGAACAAGATCCGGGCTATCAACACCTACGCCGTGCCCGTGATCAGGTACCCTGCTGGGGTAATAGGCTGGCCAAAGGAGGAGATAGAAGCCGCTGACATCAAGATAAGAAAGCTCCTTACCATGCATGGAGGGTTCACCCCAAGTCCAGCACCCTGAGGCTGTACGCTAAGCGGAAGTAAGGGGGCCGGGGACTGGTGAGTGTCAGCACCACAGTCCAGGATGAGGAACAAGGACATCAACAAATACATCACGAAGATGGCCCCAACTGACAGCGTGCTCAGTGAATACCTCAGGCAGCAAAAACCCAAGAAAGTGGAGGAAGGCGAGGAACCATCATGGAAGGACAGGCCCCTGCACGATATGTACTACCGGCAGATAGAGAAGGTGGCTGATATCCAGAAATCCTACCAGTGGCTGGACAAAGCTGGACTGAAAGACAGCACGGAAGCACTAATCATGGCAGCACAGAAACAAGCACTAAGCACAAGATCCATTGAGGCTGGGGTCTATCACACCAGGCAAGACCCCAGGTGCAGGCTGTGTAAAGATGCTCCAGAGACAATCCAGTACATAACAGCAGGGTGTAAGATGCTAGCAGGAAAGGCATACATGGAACGCCATAACCAAGTGGCCGGCATAGTGTACACGAACATCTGTGCCGAGTATAACCTGGAAGTCCCGGGGTCAAAATGGGAGATGCCCCCAAGGGTGATGGAGAATGACCGAGCAAAGATCCTGTGGGACTTCCAGATACAGACGGACAAAATGGTGGTGGCTAACGCCCAACGGACATAGTGGTGGTAGACAAACAGAAGAAGACGGCCGTAGTGATCAATGTAGCGGTTCCGAATGACAGCAACATCAGGAAGAAGGAACACGAGAAGCTCGAGAAATACCAAGGGCTCAGAGAAGGGCTTGAGAAGATGTGGAGGGTGAAGGTGACGGTGGTCCCAGTGGTAATCGGAGCACTAGGTGCAGTGACTCCCAAGCTAGGCGAGTGGCTCCAGCAGATCCCGGGAACAACAGCAGAGATCTCTGTTCAGAAGAGCGCAGTCCTAGGAACAGCTAAGATACTGCGCAGGACCCTCAAGCTCCCAGGCCTCTGGTAGAGGACCCGAGCTTGAAGGATTGACCGCTCACAGGGGCGAGTGGGGAATTTATTTTTATATATATATATGGAGCCACTCGCCTTCCCAAGCTAGGCGAGTGGCTCCAGCAGATCCCGGGAATAACATCGGAGATCTCTGTCCAGAAGAGCGCAGTCCTGGGAACAGCTAAGATACTGCGCAGGACCCTCAAGCTCCCAGGCCTCTGGTAGAGGACCCGAGCTTGAAGGATAAACCACCCGCAGGGGCGTGCTGGGTGTTTTTTTTATATATATATATAGTTGAACACAAAGTGCTTTACACTTGACATGCCAGAAATGATATATTGAACAAGTTAAAAAAAAAATGAAAATAATATAAAATAAAGAAAAAATATTGAAAAAAAATATGGTGATAATTTAAATGACATTTAAAACAATAAAATTAGCACAAATAGCAAAAACAATAATAAAATAGTAAAAAATGATAATTAGAATTACATTGAAAACAATAAAATCATCACATTAGATTAAAACATCAAAATCAGGGTCAGACTGTGTCATAAGCCAAAGAGTAAAGTGGACAATTAAGGGGTCTTTCTATTGTGCTGGGGCAGATTGTTACACTGATTAGGAGCAGCAATAGAGAAGGCCCTGTCCCCTCTGAGCTTTCTCTTGGACCTGCGTACCTCCAGGAGCAGCTTGTCAGCTGACCTGAGAGACCTTGGGGGTGAGTAAGGATGCAGAAGCTCAGAGAGGTAAGTTGGGGCAACACCATTTAAAAATTTAAAAACAAACATGACAATTTTAAAAGGAACTCCAAGATATACAGGCAGGCAATGGAGTGAAGCGAGGATGGTAGTTGTGCTCTCTTTTACGAGTTCTGGTTAAAAGTCGTGCAGCAGCATTTTGGACCAGCTGCAGACGAGAGAGAAGACACAGACTAACTCCAAAATACAGAGCATTACAGTAATCGAAACGAGATGAAATAAAAGCATGGATTACTGTTTCAAAATGCAGCCTGGATAAAATAGGTCTTACCTTTGCCAAGCGCCTTAAATGATAAAAACTGGACTTTACAGTAGCCCTAATTTGAGTGTTCAATTTAAAATCAAATTGGACATTCAAAATACAAAAACACAAATACAAAACACTGGGCCACCGACCCAGGACCATGGCAGTTTCTGAGTGAAGGAAACATGTACAGACTGAACTATCTGTTCAACAGTCAAAGCTTTCGCTAACAGGAGCAGACTCTTTAGACTCGCCACAGAAGACAAACACTGAGGAACCGGGAAACAAGACTGTAAATCCAGGATAAAGAGGTTCAGTGAATGTGGTGTTTAAGGTGTGGAGGTGGATCAGAGTGTCAGAGGAGACTCTGTAGAAGGACAGAGTGCCAGCAGGACAGTCCACATACACTGCTACTCTGTTAGAGACAGAGGAGGAGAAGGAGGAGGAGGAGGAGATGATGGGTGTTTCACTGTTTTTGTGCCTGACCGAGCAAGGACCATAATCAGAGCAGCTCAAATTCCAGGACTCCTCATTCCATCCAAACACACAGTCATTACTGTCTCCTTTCCTTCTGATTCTTCTGTAACTCACTGATATAAAAACGTCTCCGCTCCACTCGACCTCCCAGTAACAGCGACCAGTCAGACCATTTCTACACAGCAACTGAGGGCAAAAATCAAATCTGTCTGGATGATCAGGATATGACTGAACCTCCTCCACATTTGTCACCTTCCTGTTGTTGTCAGACAGTTGGAGGTTTGTGTGTACTGTGTTTGTGTCGATTGTGAGTTGACAGGAATCTGATGGAGAGAACAAACACAATCCAGCTGCAGTTATTGATCCATCATCTGTTCATTGATTGACACTTTGATGATGACTCCTGACATCAGAGATGTGAATGATGAAGATGGTTGAATGTGTGCTGCTCTGTTTTCATTAATCACATTAAAACCACACTTACACTTCCTCAGACCTGGTCTCAGCCATCGGATTCCAGCAGGCTCCACCCTGAAAGGAGGAGGGGGTCAGACCAGCACAGTCAGTATGCACACATGGACATTACATGGCTCTCATACACATACTGTTAGACACTGATAAAGGAACAGTCCAACATTTTCACAAGTACACTTCAATTCATGTGTGGATCAAACTGCTGATGGTTTGGGCTGATCCTGGCACTGTCAGTACACCACTATAATGAATGAGATATGACTAATTCACACTCTAAGCTTCATAACCTTTCTATTCATCTTCTTTTTCTATGAGAGACACCCAGAATGGCTGAATGGCAGAAAGGCTGGACAGTCTGGATTTCCAATGATTCACGGAAGTGACCGGTCCCATCCAACTATTGGACAATAACCTGCCTCAGTCCCACACAGAAGCTCCTCTCAGGCAACATCCTGGCTAAGATCAGAAGCAGATACATAATAGACTCAATATGTGAACAGGGCACAGAAAGGAATTGTCAGTAACACCAGAAGAGTGAGACATCAATTTCTGGTAGACAGAGAAGTCGCCTGAGAGTATAACCTGCGCACCACCTGGATTGACTATTAACTCGATGCCCATACCTGGCTCCTAAAAGTATTGGAAACCTGGAAGTCTTGAACTATACAAGATGAACTGGACACTAAGATTCTTCATCAGGAACTCAATGGGAATCTGTCAATCAACACTCGAGACCAACTTCAAGCCAAGCACAAGTCACTGTCATCTGTGTGATCTATCAAGGAAATGTCTTTCCACCACTGCTGTTCTTCCTAGGCCTGAAACCCCTCAAAGAGACTATTAACAACACTGGCTACTGAAACAGGAATGTAGCAATCATTAGGTGCGTTCTCTACGTGGCTGAAATTAAGTGGTCAGCCAAGAGTGAACGAGAGCTCAATTCACTGACCCACACCACTAGGATGTTCAGCAAAGACATTGGATTGTCATTCAGACTGAAGAAGTTTAGTTGGATGTAACAAAGAGAGGGAAGGTGGTCATATTTAAGGTTATTGTACTACCAGAAGGCAACATTGCAGATACTGAGGACAGCTACAAGTACTTAGGAATCTCACAGGCAAATGGGTACCACAACTAAGCTTTTAGGAAAGCTGCAATCACCAAATACCAGCACAAAGTCAGGCAAGAATCAGCTGACTGGGAAAAACAAGATCTCGGTCATCAACACCTTTCCCCCTGCCAGTGATCAGGTACCCTGCTAGGATAATAAGGTGGCCAAAGGACAAGATAGAAGCCACGTGTGATGGGTCCAGCAACACTGACACACATGTATCAGAGCGAAACCTGTATTGGTGCGTGTGTCGCTTTAAGAAAAAGTCAAGTGATCGACACAGCTGGATTATCGCTCATTGCCAACACGTCAAACTGTGTTTAAAAGGTACCGCATCCACATCTGTCAACGGAATGAGTCGCCGCCAAAAAACAAAATTACTCTCGCGAAGAAAAAAAAAATACATATGTCTCTACAACAAAATGGAGACCAAAAAAAAAAAGAAATGTTTCTGCTGTGTGGGATAATTTCGATCTTGTAACTGCAAATAAGGTAACTGTTTTTCTGTCTTTGTTTCAATGTAATCTATCAGAATAGGAAAAACAGCAATGTGACTTGCAGTGTAAATAATTTATTTTATTTTATGCAGGTTAAATGTTGCATCTGTTCTGTAGCGCTTTCTTAACAAAAGCACCTCCTCAATGTTTAGGCATTACAGAGCCAAACATGAAAATGAGGAGACAAACACACCGAGAATGAACACGTTGGCCTATATAGACATTGAGCAGCATTATAATATTTTTTTTTATTAATGTGTGTTTTATTATTTTGCAATCAAGCATCTAGGAAGATTGTTCTGGACCAGGCAGTCCTGAATTTTATTATAAAGGACTGCCAACCCCTTAGTATTGTGGAGATTGTTGAAGAGAAACATTCCAAAATCAGAGGATCCTTTAACATACTGGGGGAATAGGAAGACATCTTATCTGGACCTTTTCCACCTGGCTTTACAGTTTTTGTGTACCCCAGCTTCATATGTGCCCTGTGAGCTTGTGTTTTCCAAAGCTGGGGAAATGGTGTCAAAAAACACGCAATAGACTGAATGAAAAAACATTGGATACACTCATTTTTCTGAATAGAAATTTATAATAAACTCTGAGTCAATTACATTTAAATGGGTAATATTACATTCACAATACTTTCATTTTAATTTTCACTTAATGTCATTCACAAAATATTTTAAAGATGTCTACAATATTTGCAATGTAAAAGATATATAAAGTGATTCCATGGAAAGTACAATACCTTACAGTGTATACAAGTATGACTAGGTCATTGAATCAGTGTCTGTTGTGTGTCTCAAGTAAGTTGCCTGCAATGATATTTAAGGTCCAGCAGGGTCAGTATTGAGCAAAACTGCAACACTGTGTCGACACAGTATCGATACAGTTTGGAGAATGTGCTGAAACGCTTCACGAGGCCTCATCTACCCATCACTAGAAGTCACTGACATCAAGTCAAGGATGCTCTTTACCATAAATGGAGGGTTTCACAGAACGAAGAAGGCTAAGGACTGGTGAGCATCAGAACCACTGCCAAAACCCAATGTGTGCTCAGTGAATACCTCAGGCAGCAGAAACCTAAGAACAAAGAGGAGCATGGAGAAGAACCATCATGGAAGGGCAGGCCTCCGCACGGTATGTACCACTAGCAGAGAGAGGAAGTGGATGACATCCCGAAATGCTTCCAGTGGTCAGACAAATCTGGTCTGAAAGATAGCACAAAGGCACCAATCTTGCCAGCACAGGAACAACTCTAAGGTGTAGATCAGCTCATTAGTCTCAGTCATGGTTGCTGTTCAAATTGTCCAGAATGCTGCTTTCACATTATCTAGTACACAGGTGTCGAACTCCAGGCCTCGAGGGCCGCTGTCCTGCTTGTTTTCAAACTAACCTGCCTTTGTTGCTTCTTATTGGCAAAGCACACCTGATTCAGGTAATCAGCAGCAGGTAGGGCAGGGATATCTCAAAAACAAGCAGGATGCTGGCCCTTGAGGACTGGAGTTTGACACCCCTGAACTAGTGCATCTTCAGAGGGTACTTCACTTAAACTTTTTAACTGGCTACTGAGGGTCCAGGTTTCAAACTTTACCATGATCCTGTCATTTAGATCAGTTACTCAACACTCAACACTCCTTCTGCATGGGTAATGATAGTATCTCCCTCCTGACCTGCCCCTTGCCATAGCATTTCTTCATCAATTTCTAGACGTAAGAGCAGTTCCTTCTTCCAAATGTTGGAACACTGAGCTACTAGTTGTTTTGCCATCAGTCTGGATTCCTGGGTATCGACAATTCCATAGGTCCCAGATCCTATTTGGCTGGGGTTACTCGGTAGAAGAATTCCAACAGCGCCCTAAGGACCCATACTGGAAATATATATTTCTGTAGGGTTCTATGTCTGCAAAAGTTATTTTACTATCATTCAAGACTAAGGATTGTTATTTTATTGTCATTGTATTGTTAGGCAGGAAACAATAATAGTATTTGGCACCCACATTGTGTGCAATACATTAAAAAAAATTGCAAAATGCCAAACATTTGAAGATACACATAAAGAATAAAAAAATTGTCCAAAGGTAACGTCAGTTTGAAATAAAAAGGAACATTTCCAGCTGTTCCTTCTCTACTGAACATTCTTGCCATACCTTAGAGTGTCCAGTCTCCAGCCTGGATTCTTCAGTCCAGCCGACAGCAACTTCATTCCTGAGTCTCCTGGATGATTGTAGCTCAGGTCCAGCTCTCGCAGATGTGAGGGGTTGGAGTTCAGAGCTGAGGCCAGAGAATTACAGCCTTCCTCTGTGATCAGACAGCCTGACAAACTGCAGACACACAAAACAACAGGAAAAGTTATTTAACCCTTTAAGACCTACCATAGAACCAAGTCCTACAGGAATATAATGGTTTTTTTTTCCTGCAAATGCAAATCTTGCAAAGCCATATGTGGAAGGAAACTGTGACCTAGGACAAGCTAAATGCATAAGATGTGAGTACAACTACTCAAGTTTCATATGCAAAAAAAAAAAAAAGATAATAATAATAATTGCGCTAGCTTATGTGGTTGCAATTTTACCGGACTTTAAAAGTAGTTGCGCAAAACGTAGCATACCTGCTCCGACCGGCCATAAAGTGTTAAAGTGGGTTTTTTTTTTTTTTTTTTTCTTTTTTAAATATTCCAGCCTTTTCACATACAGTGACATTCATTCTGTACATGCATTCACCTTAATTTAACAGTATCCAGTGTTGGAGGGGTCCTGATATGTAAAGGCAGTTTATTCCACAGTTTCTGTATGATGATTAAACAGATTGTGGTGTTAAGCCAGAATGTTAGAGCCAGATTGTTAGAGATTGTGTCAATGTTAACATTGACACAATCTCTTATGAGCAACAGTTTGTGACAATGGGAGGACTCATTGAAAAGATCTTGCCTTTGCCATTGCCTGTTTCTGTTTCTGAAAGGGGCTGGGTCAGCATCCAGTTGATTTAGAACTCTTGCACTTTAATTTAAAATCACAGGACTCAACCAAATGATTAGAAATTAAGAGACAGACAAAATGAAACTTGACATGTGAGACTAACATGAAAACATTAAAATGATAGATTATGTCATCTTTAGGGTTAAATAATGCCATTTTTACATCATATCTGAAGTCTTACATTAGTAAGCCGTTTCAGACTCAAAAGAACAACGAACTGATTTTACATTGTTATAATTTTAAAAGACTGAAACTGACCTTAGTGTTTCCAATATACAGTTCAGACTGCTCACTCCAGCAGAGAGAAATTTCACTCCTGAATCCTGCAGGTTGTTGTTACTCAGCTCAAGCTCTCGTAGATGACAGAATTGGGAGCTGAGAACTGAGGACAGAGCTTCACAGCTCCTCTCTGAAAGGTTACACCAGTTCATCCTGAAGAAACATTGATATATGTAGTCACATAAAAGGAACTTTAATATTGTCTGGATAAGACAAGACAAAACGACTCGAAGTGTTGTGAAAACTGTTATAGTTAACTCTGTGGCAAACACAAAAAATAAAATTTACTCAACAACAATAATATGCATCTACATAAATGAAAAACAGTGAGGAGCTGGTGGATTTAATGATAGTAATTCAGTATCAAGTGATGCAGGCATACACTGCTGGTGGCCAATTTAGTAATTCTGTTGCTAGGCAACAGTAATCATAGATTAAAAACAATGCAGCAAATAAAAGGGGACAAATAATACTTCTTTATAACTCTCTTTTTGGTTTTTTGCTTTTATTCGGGGACTTCACAGTCCTTATGCTGGGGCTTCATGCACCCCATCATTATTATTATTATTTTCTTAATCTAGCAGAAAAATGTTTTATCTCTTCTTTCTTCCTTTTCTTCCTTCTCTAAGGCTACTTTATCACCCCCTTTCTTCTGATGGACCACTTTCAGGAAACCTGCTTAAGTGCATTACTGAATGACATCATTTCTGGTTTTCTAATTGGAAATCGAAAATTGAACTTGACTTTGAGAAAAGAAGATAGTAAAGGAGGATCAGACTTCTGTTCTTATTTGTGAAGTGTTACTTGAGGTAAACTGTCTTGACACATGCAATGTAGTGACTGTGATTTACTTCACCAACAGCTGTAGAGCCTGAGGATATGCAATCAACAGTAATGTTGATTATAACACAAAGGGCAAACTTAATTTTTTAACTCTCTGAGAGCTTAATCAGAGAGAGAGAGGAAAGTAATAGAATTTGTACAGTCACATTCAAGATGTTAACAGCAATGGCTCAATTCTTAACACTGGTTTACAACATGATAGACCAAGTGGGGTTTCACTATATGGAAATTCTGTGGTGTTTTTTGCGCTTCCTTGGTTTCTCTAAGAGGTTTTTTTTTTTTCTTCGAGACATAGACAAGGGTAGGGCTGAATATATGTGCGTAGAGCATCGTTGTAAAGGCCTGGAAGTCCCGAGGTCAAAATGGGAGACGCCCCCTAGGGTGGTGGAGAATGACCGAGCTAAGATCCTGTGGGACTCTGCCAAAAAGAGTGCAGTCCTAGGCACAGCTAAGATACTGCACAGGAACCTCAAGCTCCCATGGCTCTGGTAGAGGACCCGAGCTTGAAGGACAGACCAGTCGAGAAACTGAACAGACACTGTACCTTATTTAAAAAAAAAAGAAAAAAGCTCTAGTTGAGGTTTTTCAAAAATACAGAAAACACCATCAACTAAGTTGCATTTAAAATAATAATAATAATAATAATAATAATAATAATAATAATAATAATAATAATAATAATAATAATAATAACAACAACATCCAAAACAAAATTCCTTACAGAGCTTTGTTGGAGGCTTTGACCACTGTTAGAAATTTCAGAAGAGCCTCCTCTGAAGCAGAGTATTTCTTCAGGTCAAACACATCCAGATCTTCTTCTGATGACAGTAAGATGAAGACCAGAGCTGACCACTGAGCAGGAGACAGTTTATCTGTGGAGAGACTTCCTGATCTCAGGGACTGTTGGATCTCCTCCACTAGAGAACGATCATTCAGTTCATTCAAACAGTGGAGCAGATTGATGCTTTTCTCTGCAGACAGATTCTCACTGAGCTTCTTCTTGATGTACTGGATTGTTTTCTTGTTTTTATGTGAGCTACTTCCTATCTGTGCCAGTAGATCTTGTAGGAGAGTTTGATTTGTCTGCATTGAAAGACCGAGGAGGAAGCGTAGGAACAAGTCCAGTTGTCCATTTGGACTCTGTAAGGCCTTGTTCACAGCACTCTGGTGGAGATGTTTTAAGTTGTTTAAGTTCTTTTCAAATGATTTAGACTTCTGGGTAACAGTTTGAATTTCTTCCAGCAGATTGACTCCAGAGTTGATGAAGGTCAGATGGACATGAAGAGCAGCCAAAAACTCCTGAACACTCAGATGGATGAAGCAGAACACCTTGTCCTGGTACAGTTGTTTCTCCTCTTTAAAGATCTGTGTGAACACTCCTGAGTACACTGAGGCTGCTCTGATATCGATGCCACACTCTGTCAGGTCTGATTCATAGAAGATCAGGTTTCCTTTCTGCAGCTGATCAAAAGCCAGTTTTCCCAGAGACTCAATCATCTTCCTGCTCTCTGGACTCCAGTGTGGATCTGTCTCAGCTCCTCCATCATACTTGACCTTCTTCACTTTGGCCTGAACCACCAGGAAGTGGATGTACATCTCAGTCAAGGTCATGGGCAGCTCTCCTCTCTCCGCAGTTTTCAACACATCCTCCAGAACTGTAGCAGTGATCCAGCAGAAGACTGGGATGTGGCACATGATGTGGAGGCTTCGTGATGTCTTGATGTGGGAGATGATCCTGCTGGCCTGCTCCTCATCTCTGAATCTCTTCCTGAAGTACTCCTCCTTCTGTGGGTCAGTGAACCCTCTTACCTCTGTCACCATGCCAACACAGTCAGGAGGGATCTGATTGGCTGCTGCAGGTCGTGTGGTTATCCAGAGGTGAGCAGAGGGAAGCAGGTTCCCCCTGATGAGGTTTATCAGCAGCACATCCACTGAGGTGGACTTTCTAGGGTCAGTTAGGATTGTAGTTTTGTGGAAGTCCAGAGGAAGTCGACACTCATCCAGACCATCAAAGATGAACACAACCTGGAAGTCTTCAAAGCTGCGGAGTCCTGCTTTTTTAGTTTCAGTAAAGAAGTGATGAACAAGTTCCACCAAGCTGAACTTTTCCTCTTTCAGCAAATTCAGCTCTCTGAAAGTGAATGGAAATATGAACTGGATGTTCTGGTTGGCTTTGTCTTCAGCCCAGTCAAGCACAAACTTCTGTGTTAAGACTGTTTTCCCAATGCCAGCCACTCCCTTTGTCAGCACTGTTCTGATTGGTTTATCTCTTCCAGGTGAGGCTCTAAAGATGTCTTCTTGTCTGATTGTTGTTTCTGGTCTGTCTGGTTTCCTGGATGCTGTTTCAATCTGTCTGACCTCATGTTCATCATTGACCTCTGCAGTCCCTCCCTCTGTGATGTAGAGCTCTGTGTAGATCTGATTCAGAAGGGTTGGGTTTCCTGCTTTAGTGATCCCCTCAAACACACACTGAAACTTCCTCTTTAGCTTGGACTTGATGTGACGCTGATAAACTGCAGCACAAAGTTCTAAGAAAAAAGAAAAAAAAAGTAGAATATAAGTTCATGTGTTTCAAAATGCACATAATTTAAATACCCCAAGGATCGAATGAGAGCATGTTTGGTCCATGTTGAGGCATTAATTACACTTACACAACAGATTAAATTGTCAAATAAATTATCTTACTGCTTTGCAGACGCTCAGCAAGCTCTTCCTGCTTCATCACCCTTAGGAAGTCCAGTGTGATCTTCAGAAGTGCCTCTCTGCTGTTCTTCCTCGTCTGTTCTTCTTCTTCTTCACCCCCCATCTCTCTCTGCTTCTCCAAACATTGGTGGTAATCTGGGCACACAACCTTCTGGATCTTTTTCAACTCGTTCTTTACAAATGTGATGATGTTCTCCTCCAGCAGCTGGAACAGAATATTATGAATGACCCAATCAGACTGAAATTATGGAGCCAAACATCAGATCTATGTTGGAAACACTGACAACCCACTATTCTACAAAGAGCAGCATGGAGATAATTGTTAACAGAATAGATTTAAAATAGATGTACATATAAAAACCTTAAATATGAAGTCCATGTCTGCTTGATGCCGTTTAATGGACTGAGTACTGGGAACCTCTGAGCTTTCCTGGTAAATTCTGTTGAGCAGGAAGACTAATTTCAAGAACACTGTAAATTTCCAGTAAGTGACAGTTCAACAAAGACAATAATTTAGATAACTCCTTGTACTTTTAAATATTTATGAGTTATTTTGATTCCATTGAAAAATCAACAGCTTAGGTTTGTATTTTGCTTTAAATAAAATGCTTTCAGTTTCCTCAAGGCATTTGAACTTCAGAAAACTGAAGTTGTACTGTCATGTGAGTCAGTGTGAGTGTTTAAACCTTTAAAATACAATTCCAATCAAATGGTTAGACACACCTTCTCATTTAATTGTTTGTCTTTATTTTCATGACTATTTACATTGTAGATTCTCACTGAAGGAATCAAAACATGAATGAACACATATGAAATTATGTAGTAAACTAAAAAGTGTGCTCAAATAACTCAAACCATATTTTAGATTTTTTACAATAGCCACCCTTTGCTTTGATTACTGCTTTGCACTTGGCATTCTCTGAATGAGCTTCATGATGTAGTCAGTTTAAATGGTTTTCCAGCAGTCTTGGAGGAGTTCTCAGAGAGGCTGAGCACCTGTTGGCCCTTTTTGCCTTCACTCGGTCCATCTCATCCAAACCTTCATCCCCACATGTAAGGGCACCCCCTTACATGTGGGGTCCCTTTAAGGACCTATCCTGGGCCCAGAATTCTTTTCCCTTTACATGCTCCCATTAGGCTCTAATTTTAGAAAACATGGAATCTCATTTCACTGTTATGCCGATAATTCTCAAATTTACTTTTCTCTTAAAAAGATTGTGGTTTTCATTAGATTTTTTGAATATAAATGACCAAAAAACTGAGATTGTACTATCTGGACCTTCTGACCCTCGCTCGTCTCTGAAGGTTGACCTTGTTTCCTCTGGAAAAGTCCAGAAATCCCTTTGCAAAGAATCTGGCAGTGCTCTTTGATAGTAGCTTTTCATTTGAGAAACAAATTAATGGACTACTTGCACTAGGGCATGTGACGTATTTCCGTTTCCAAATACTACCGCTTGGGCATTTCCGGTATGTTTGTTTATCTATCGGTTGCTATGCTAATGTCGCTTCAGAATGAGTATAAAAAGGAAAGTATTTAAAACAGAACATTTTCAAAAACAGGAGAAGAAATACTCCGAGCATTGCTGTGTCCCACTTTGTTCGGCTTCAGACAAATTTAACGGCATACTAAGTTTTCATGCCTTTCCAACCCATTCTGTCTTGAGAAGACAATGGCTGGTAAACATACGCCGGGATCATTTCACGATTACCTCTCACACCAGGGTCTGCTGCAGACACCTTGCCAGTGATCAACTCATAGAGCCAACAACCCTCGATGGTCGAAGGCGGCTTATTAAAGGTGCTGTACCAACACTTTTTGAGTGGAATGGCTATAAAGTTGAACCACTGAGGCGTAGTGTTTGGGAGAGAACGGAGCGATGCCCTGAACTAGTTTCTCCTGATGATCAAGAAGAGCACAGTCTTACAAGAGATCATGATTACTGCTCAGTCCCTGAGCTGTCTGCATTGGACATATCTGCATCAGCTGCAGAAGACCTGTCCAAAGACGTGGAGACTCTGAGGAAGGAAATACAGGAGTTACGTGTCCAGCAAGAATTTGGGTTACAGCGTTTTGCTGGCTCCGACACTGACATCCGATTCTATACCAGGTACACCTAAGTTCTATTCAAGCTAACTGTTTAAAATATACCAAGGTCACCATCAGTTAAATTTCAAAAGTTTTTCTAGTCTTAATGAAAACAAAATAGATATTTACTTTTTCTCTGCTGATTGTATGTTTCATGTAGATGCTTTAGTATTTAAACGATATCCTAATGCAAAGTGTACTGCCCACCTTTTCTATCTAAGCAGAAGCAGATGCCAGCATACCAGGTTAAGGAGACGCAGGCCATAGCCAGACTCAGGGTACATGTGGAGCGAGTCATTAGGAGGATCAAACAGAACAAACTTTTTGATAGCATCGTTACCATATCACATGTTTACAATATCAACCAACTGTTTGCAGTAGCATGTATGCTGTCAAATTACCAGAACACAGCATTAGTTAAAAAATGGGTTAAGTGAGACAAGATAGATTTTTCCCAAGACACCAGTGCCAGTACAAGTAACTTATGGAAAATGACCTGCAGCTGAGGCCACTACAGTTGCATTTCTTCCTTCTCAGCTGACAATACTTGATTACAGAACTGGTACTTGAGTGCTGATAGTTGAGTTTCAGTTATTGATAATTCAAATTCATTGCAAATGTTGAATGTTAATAATACTGTTTAATTATACTACTATATTACTATTCAGATTCAACAAAATTGTTTATCAAAATTATAAACTAAATCACTAAATCGTTTTAAAATCATAAGTGACATTGAGCTTTTGTAACATCAAAAATACCATTTGTCATTTTCTACATTCAGTTGTGTTATTGTCTAAATGTATATCAGTATGCTAGGCATGGAGTTTTAAATACTTACCATGTAAATAAGTTCTGCACAAATTCAATGTTTTAATGTGTGTTTTCAAAAAATGAAATTGATGCCATTGCTTAAATAACAGTTTATTGATTTCACATAAAAGTAACATGTAACAACAAGTAACAACAAAAGAATTCATGAAATATATTGCAAATAAAACATCAGTTATTTTGTTCCAGCCAGCCTGAAGGATCTGTTTTCCTTTTTGCTATGTTTTCACTGTTCATTTTACCAAACACAGGTATCTTGGCATATATATGTAAAAAAAGAAATAGTCTGCCTTTTCTCTGATTGCATTGTGCACATCTGTATCCATGTATATTCTTTGCACTAGGTAGTCCTCTTGTGCCCACACAACAAAGTCACACCACTGCATCCCACTGATGAGCAGTTGTCCTTGCACCTGCCAGTAATATGCGTGGCTCTTTTTTAGTTTAGGAGTACCACATTCCATCTGCACATATTTGCAGTCAATAAAGTTTTGTACATTGGGACATTTGAATTCGACGAGGCCAAACTGGGGGTATTCATTGGAGTCAAAAACAACACCATCAGGAGATGCAGCAAGCCAGGGGGCAATGGGGTGAATGACCAGACCACAGGGTGAGTAGTTAACATTCATTAGCCTACTATACTCTGCTGCTATTGCAGGCTCCATCTCAGTTCCTCTCCTTATGTCTGCTGTCTGCCTTGTTCCCTTCAATATACGCTCTGCTAGTGACTCTGCCGAGCTCTGGCCTCTGACGTGACACACCTCCCGAAACCTAGAGGCAGTCACTCTGGGCCTGCAGAGCTGATGCCACTCAGACGAAGAGCTTTGCTCACGTGTAGCTTCCTCTATTTTGTGAGCCATTTCCAGAGTTACAGACAAGCTTTTCAGATGCAGAAGCTCTTCTTCTGAGCACACAAACACACAATCAGATGGCAAGATGTCATACCCCTCCAGAGGCAAGTGCGGTGTTGGTGGTGCATCACGGTGTAGTGTGATGTACCGGGTTGTCAAAACCGGCTGCTGATATGACAGAACACTGCCCTCCTGCACCAGCCCAAAGCCACTTTCCACAAGGGGCTTGTCAGGTCTCATGTTCATTGTGGTCAAAAGTGGCCTGTCCTCAATATTAAATTTTGCATATGCCTCCGTTATTCTGAACAAGCAGGGATCTGGTAACGGACCCACCATGCCTCTGTAGAAGCCACTCCTAAAGAAAACATCAATGACAATAATGTAAGGAAGAAGGTTATTATACTGAACAACAACTAAACTAAAAGGTGTAAAACAGTGGTGCATAAGTTAGAGACTGGGATGTATATGTACATGACTGAGTTAGCCGTCTTCAGAAAGTGTAATGTTGTATGTAAATTAATACCTATTCTGACACATGTATGTATGAACAAATAGCAACATACATTTGTAACACATGAAATCAAATTTTACAAATCTAATTACCGTACTCCAGTCTGGGCCATCCTATTTGGTACCGGCTTAGTGAAGATCATGGAGTTGATGGGTCCTGGCTTCACACCCTAACAGAAGACACATTTACTATGGATGGTGTTGCTGTTCATATGTAAACATGGGCTAATTCAAAAACTTTAACCTCATTTAAATTACCACTGTCCGTGGCTTGTGCCATTGCTGTTCAGATTCTGTGCAGCTATGCACAGGAGGGAAAACCATCACTCTGAGTTGTGAGTAGTGTGCTGTTTGGAAGAGCAATGCCACTGTGTGATTGCACATAACAGCGCCTGCCACACAGGAACACTGGCTATGTGTCAGTATCACCGTCGATGAATCCAGAAGCTTAATCTAAGAAGAAAGAACGAAAATTAAAAATGTAACATCTTCATGGAAGAGCTGAACAGGAACATAGTTCCGTGTTATGGTTACGTACCCTCCTGAATGCTTAGTGTTTCCTTCTCTCCCTATTAAAACAACTTAACCATCCTTGATAACTGTAATAACTTAGATTGTGTATATTTGCAGTATTAACTTGTTGTCAAATGTTTCTGATCACCCACACACGTTGATTAAACTATCTGACTAGTCAAATTAGGAGTGATAAAGCAGGGAGACAAGGAAAACATTCAAGTTGATGGGCTTTTAGGAATGAACTTAACTAATGCTTAAATGAACTGAACCCCACTGAACGGGGATTAACAACTTTACACAGCTTCCTGCCTACACTTAGTCTGTGTGGTGCCTCACACTTCCTCATTGACCTGTAGCACAGGGCTCTCACACCGACCTCCCCTGACAACCTGTCTTTATTGGACACTGAATAAAGATACAAGTACCATTAGCATTATTTCTGTATTACTCATGTCAGCACGTCTTAAACATATATACTTTACACTTAGCAAGAGTAGCATTAGGTAGTTAACTACCTCCTTACTTAGCCAACTACCTAACGCTATTATAACAGTGTCTAACAACAAAAGTGACATTAGTTAAGAAAATCTCAACTATAGTTTCGGACAACTTAAAACACAGTTCAAGAAAACATGTAATGTAGAGGACATAGCGGAGTAACGTAGTGTTTGCATTTGACGTTAGCTAGCGTTTCTTTGTTGGTTAATTTACGTTTTCTTACCTTCGTAGTTGTGTATATACGATGCAGCATATAACTTAAATCCTTTATCTAATTTGCTGGCGGGGGTAGTCGTCACTCTGCAAATCCGATGAACATCAGTGATGTTCAATTTTGGGAGCTCTTGTAGGCAGCGAGTGTAGAACGTCGCCATGATTTAACCGCACCGGAAGCACTGGGGCAGGACTACATAGAACGTGGAAGTGATTGTGCAAGTAGTCTATTCTGTTGTAAAAGCCAGCTTCTTCCAGCTCAGGGCACAAGCAAAAACTAAGAACATTTTGTCATTTGCTGACTTCGAGAAAGTGATGCATGCATTTACTTCATCCAGGCTTGACTACTGCAATAGTCTTTATTTTGGTATCAGCCAGGCTCTGCTGTCTCGTCTTCAGCTAGTTCAGAATGCTGCAGCTCGACTCTTGACAGGCACTCGTAAACATGACCATATATCCCCAGTCTTGGCTCATTAACACTGGCTTCCAGTACGTTGTAGAATTGATTTTACGATTTTATTGCTTGTTTTTAAATCTCTAAATGGATACACTCCGGCATACCTCTCTGATCTGTTCACTAAAAATACTCCTAATAGAGCTCTCAGGTCAGCTGATAAGTTGCTTCTAGTGGTCCCTAGAAGCAGGCTAAAAAACAGAGGAGATCAGGCCTTTGCGATTGCTGCACCCAAACTTTGGAACAGTCTGCCACTTGAAATGAGGATCTCTTCAACGCTTGACATTTTTAAAAACCGTTTGAAAACAAATTTTTACTCTCTAGCTTTTTGTTTTGTTCTTTGTGTGTGTTTGGTCTACTTCTTACTTTTTTACTATGTACAGGACTTTGGTCAATCTGTGTTGCTTTTAAATGTGCTTATAAATAAATTGCTTGATTGATTGAAACCTTCTCGACTGGGTTAAGGTCAGGTGACTGTGGAGGCCATGCCATCTGGCAGAGCACTCCATCATTCTCCTTCTTGGTCAAATAGCTGGTGGGAGCCATGCATGTAGAGACCATGTGTTCACCTTTCTGTGTCTCACAAAGACACGGAGGAACCAAGGATCTAATATTTGGACTCATCAGACCATAGGGCCAAGAAATACCGTTCCTTGTATTTCTTGCCCCAAACAAATTTCTTCTTCCTGTTGCTTTTCCTTAGTCATGGTTTCTTAATAGCTATTTGACCATAAAGGCCTGATTTTTGCCATCTCCTCTAAAGAGCTGATGTGACAAAGGGCATCCATCACCCACCAGAAATGAGTCTGACTTATTGCTCGATATGAAGAAGAAGCTCTTGAAACGGTTCTATAAGGATCAAATGGCCATTAGCAATGGGCCAGACACCCCATCCTCCCAAAGAACATCCCACATGACACTCCAAGGGACACGGTCAAATGCTTTCCTCAAAGTCCACAAAATACATGTTTACTTTTTGCACAAACTTCAATGCACCCTCTAGTATCCTCAAGAGGGTAAAGGTCCAGTGTTCCACGACCACGATGAAAATGGCATTGTTCCCCCTGTATCCAAGGTTTGAGTAACAGATGAACCAGCATCCTGGCATAGATTTTCCCAGGGAGGCTGAGGAGTATGATCCCACTACAATTGGAACACACCCTTCAGTCCCCCTTGTTAACCCTCTGAGGTCGACGGACAGCTATGGATGTCCGTCGACAGCTATCGACCTCACTGAGCCATAGCCATAGCTACTGATTGGAAGGTTGGTGGGTCTATCCTGCATGCTAAATATCCTTGGGCCAGATACTAACCCCATGTTCATCGGAGTGTGAATGCGTGTCAGTGTTGGTTAGTTTGCACTTGTGTTTAGCAGTGCTTGTATGAGTGGGTGTGATTGGGGTGAATGAGGCTTATTGTATAAAGCGCTTTGAGTACTCCGGGAGATTAGAAAAGCGCTATATATGTATCAGTCCATTTACCATTTACGTGCCGGTGCTTCCAAAACACCAATTTCACCAACACAGCTAACATAACTAAGATAACACAGCAACAAGATGCAGCGACCCAGAGTCTCCATTTCATTTCAACATTTCAGTTGAAAGTGCAGACTTATGTTAAATAATACATTCACTGTGGTATTTACTGCGGGAACAAATGGTAAAAACTTTCTAAGGGCAGCGCTAGGTAATGTAAGCAGTTTTTAAAGGTGAACTAAAGACGTAGAATCAAAAGTATCAAAAAGCCGAAGACACCAAGACAGCCCTATGACATCCAGAGCCTTCAGGAACTCTGTGCGAACCTCATCCACCCCAGGAGCTCTGCCACCAAGGAGTTTTTTAACTGCCTCAGTGGCCTCACTTCCGTAGATAGATGAGTCATCGTGCCTGAGTGCAGCAGGTGGTTGTGAATGGTCCAATCTGGACTCAATCTCCCCACTCTCCCTCAGAATGCTGATGAAGCTCTGCAGGAGGTGTGTGTTGAAGATCTTGCAGACCAGGGCCTCTGCCAGGCGTTCGCAGCGCATCCTCACTATAAAGTGAGTTATTTATCAGTGTTTTGCCTTTGCTACATTATTTCACATATCTTGCTTGGTGTATCTGATGTCTTCAATATGTATCTACAATGTAGAAAGTAGTAAAAATAAAGAAAAAAATATTAAATGAGAAGGTTTGTTTGTTTATTGTTTATTTATAAGGAACCCCATTAGCTTCCACAACAGTGGTTGCTAGTAAATGAAAAGGTATGTCGAAACATTTTTACTGGCAGTGTATATTACAAAATATTAACAGTAAACAGTAATTTTTAGTCTCTTTAAAACCCTTACTGATGTCTGTCATCCTGCTTGGACATATAGTGGGTAGCTGTTGTGAAAGTTCAACACTCATTAACATAGTGAAGAACAAAAGTGTAGATATTGGACTGGTTGTTGTGATTGTATAAGAAAAAGGTCTAATTATCTCTTACTTTACTCAGATTTCACAGAGTGTATATTTGATAATAATTTGATTTGAATTATTTTGGATAAGTGTAAGATAATGGGGAATTTCAGTTTTTACTTACAATTTTGTTTAGTGTAATGTTTACAGTTCAATTGTATTTTCTTGCCTTATTTAATTTTTATGTACTGTTCCTTTAATACATGGTAATACCGTGTTTTGCAGTGTACAGGGACATTCAGATGGATTACCGTATTTGAAGACTGTGGAAATAAATGTTGGCATGTTTGTTTTCAACTACAAGCGGACTTTGTGGATTATTCTAACTGCACAGGGACACGTGTACGGCCTGACTAGCAGCTAGTGCTTCCGCTGTAATAGTGATATTACAGTGTTAAATTGGGATCTTAAATCCACAAGTAGATGCATCAAGGGATTGTGGTGTGCAGTTGTTATTTTGTCCTCTGTGGAACAGTATAATAATAATAATAATGGATTGGATTTATATAATGCTTTTCAAGGCACCCAAAGCGCTTTACAATGCCACTATTCATTCACTTTCACATTCACACACTGGCAGTGTTGGGGAGTAACGGAATACATGTACCGCCGTTACGTATTTAAAATACAAAATATGAGTAACTGTATTCCGTTACAGTTACCGTTTAAAAAGGTGGTATTTAGAATACAGTTACTTTGTTGAAATAAATGGATTACACGGCGGTACTTCCCTGTTTCATATTGTGGCGGGTCAGGCCTGTTTGGGTTTTGTTTGACAGCTACGTTCTGTAGTTCCAGGCGGCAGCGTTACAGTTGCCATGGTTACAGGGTGACGCTCTCTCTGCGTGTTTCCTGGGTGAGAGAGCGCCTGTTGTTGTTGTGCTAAGCTAATAGGCAGAATGCTACCGGTATAGCTCTAAAGAATGTAGCATCATAGGCAGTGTAGTCCGTGCTGCAGGAAGAATGGACTGCCATACCCGTTATGTGTCTGTGAGCGAGGGAGGGAGAAAAAGGAAAAGTACGAGCTGTCATCGAGCAGAAACGGGAGCTGGAAGCATGTAAATATAATAATAACCACTGCAGCCAAGAAGAGAGCCTGACGAGCCCAGCTGTAAGTAAGCTATTAAGACTCGACTGTACACCGTGTTCGTGTTTTCCTCTGAAACAATAAGTTCCGTTGGAGCAGCCTTTCAACGCCTCTCTCTGTCTCTCGCTAGCAAAGTTGACCCAGATAACAAAGTAAAGCTAGTTTTCGGCTATGAGCCCCACACAGAACCCACCATATTAGCCAGAGGTCCCTTTACTACGGTTCGGAGCCGCGGACCTTCAGTAACAGTAATAAACCACAGCAATAGTACATTCATGTAGTTGTAAACATCATGATAATATATTAAGTAATCCAAAGTATTCAGAATACGTTACTCTCATTGAGTAACGTAACGGAATACGTTACAGAATACATTTCGGGGCATGTATTCTGTATTCTGTAATGGAATACATTTTAAAAGTAACCTTCCCAACACTGCACACTGGTGGAGGCAGCTACAGTTGTAGCCACAGCTGCCCTGGGGCAGACTGACAGAAGCGAGGCTGTCATTTATATCATTTATATTTATATAAATGATATATTATATAATATATAAATATTTATATATT
This sequence comes from Neolamprologus brichardi, assembly GCF_056152115.1. Classification (NCBI taxonomy): domain Eukaryota; kingdom Metazoa; phylum Chordata; class Actinopteri; order Cichliformes; family Cichlidae; genus Neolamprologus; species Neolamprologus brichardi. Next base: position 71,824 of record NC_142112.1, on the reverse strand, counting down.
TATATGTCATTTATATATATATTTATATATTTATATTTATTTTTAGGCTGTCATTTGTGTATTTATACACAAGCATTCATATATAGTCAAATAATTTAAAAAAAAAAGTTCATTTACGTGTTATTACCACACACCAAATCCGGTCGTTGGTACTTGCTGGCTTGTGTAGCCACGAGGTAAGAAAAGCTCAACACTGCGCCCTAGCATCCTGGAGCACTTCTGTTGTCTTTTGTACGTGTTTTGAGTTTTTATGTGCTTCTGAGTTTTTACGTGTTTTGGAGTTTGTACGTTCTTCGGAGTTTGTTCGTGCTTCAGGGTTTGTACATCCTTCAGAGTTCGTACATGTTTTGTCTGTAGGGGCCACCGTAAATATACTTTTATTTATTCACTCCACATAAAATGTAATAAATAAATCATATAATACAAAAATCAACTATTCACATTTGAACTTTTAACTATTTAAATTTTCAGCTTTTTCCTTTTACAAATTTAAAGTGAAACAACACAAAACACTGCAAACCACAACACAATTAAATATAAATTTTAATATGAAAACAAAAAGAACATGCATATTCTCTGTCATATGGACCTGCATGAATAAACTTTCTGAAGCCTTTATCATCTGCAACTGAAAATAGTTGTGGATGATTACTATACCTTTCTTTGTACGTTGTTGTCCCTGGCTCTTTCTCTGTCTCTCCCTCCTGCTCTATTCCTGTGCTACTGAGTGTAACTACCGCCCCTCATCCCAGCGTAAAGCACAAGGCTCGCATGCTGAGTGAAGCAGAAAAAAAGTGCGAGAGAGAGGGTGAGAAAAAAAAAAAAAAAAACAACAACCCACGGCTCGCGATAAGGAGCCGGCTCGCATCGTTCACGTCAAAGATCCGGCTCTAAGAGCCATTTTGTTCGCGACCAACACATCACTACATGCAGGTGGTTACATATGGTTAAAATGATTCAAATGCAGTAAGTATACATGTATTTCATATAAATACAGTCTATAACTTAATTATTTTCTGTAGCCCAAATAATTAAACACTTTCGTTAAATAGAACATGTGAGTTTTGATGTTATGTACTGTATAGCCTGTATAATAAATAAATATGTAGCCCAATAAGTATAAAATCCAGAAAGCTACACAACTTGGGGCGGTTCATTTCAATTCAATTCAATTCAATTCAATTTTTTTTATATAGCGCCAAATCACAACAAAAGTCACCTCAAGGCGCTTCATACATACTTACAAACACAAGTGTAACTTAAGTTTCACACTGTTTTTTGTTATAAGCTTCATGTTATGGATGCACAGAGTGAGCACTCAGGTCGCATCAGAGCATCAGGCCATATAGTATGAGACCCTGCATCGTGACCTACGAACTTCTAACTTCTAACGAACTTCTAGTCAATCGTACAGTTTGAGGAGAAGCTGAATAATGCGACTGAAAAAAATAAAAAAATAAATATTGCACAGTGTATGCCCAGCTTAAATTACACAAAATGTCAGAAATCTGCACCGTCATAAACAAAGATTTAAACCTAATTTGTGATTTGTTGGATTAACCCTCTGAGGTTCCATAATATAACCGGCTATTTCTGACTTCTTTTGATTTTACATTTGTATTTCACTCTCAAATTGTTTCTTTTTAATTTTTCCCCTTGCCTTGTTTGGTATCATTCTTTTCAGCTCAACCTCACATGTCTGAATTGAGTTGATTTTTCATTGACATATTACTAATCTGAACTCACACAAAAGACTGTAAAAAAACCCCAGACATCCATCCATCCATTCGCTTCCGCTTATCCTTTTCAGGGTTGCGGGGGGCGCTGGAACCTATCCCAGCTGTCATAGGGTGAGAGTCAGGGTACACCCTGGACAGGTTGCCAGTCTATCGCAGGGCCAACACACAGGGACAGACAACCATTCGCACTCACATTCACACCTAGTGGCAATTTGGATTATCCAATTAACCTATCCCCACAAGCTGCATGTCTTTGGACGGTGGGAGGAAGCCGGAGTACCCGGAGAGAACCCACACAGACACGGGGAGAACATGCAAACAGAAAGACCCCGGCCTGATGTTGGAATTGAACTCAGGACCTTCTTGCTGTGCGGCAACAGTGCTAACCACCGTGCCACCGTGCTGCCCCAGACATGTTGAGTCAATTATTATTTTTATAACTTGAAATGCAAATATAAATTGTACATTTTAAAAATGTATGCACACATTTTGTAAACATATAAAACTATTTATGTAAAAATGCAGCCAATACACCTGTTGGGTTTTTTTTAATTATTTTGTAGAACCATTTAAAAATATTTAAATATTTACACTAAGAGAACAATTAGGTGTCACAGTAAGATGCCCAACAAATTATGTGTGCCAGTAAAAAAAAATGTTCGTCCACCAAAAGACAGAGGAGAACACCACAGGGATAAACTTGCAGATCTGACAACCGGAGGTGTATCACTCTGCTGGTTTTCTGCCTTCCGGCCTGCATGTATTTGCATACATTATAGAGGCCACTAGTGCTGACCAAGCTGCCATCTTTCTCTCTTCCCGTCTTTCAATGGCTGCTTCAATTTCAGCTTGACCCCTTTAAACCGCAAGTAAGTAATCATTTTTTTGTCATCTTTCCTTGCTGTCTCACTGGACTGGACATTAGTTTAGTTTTTTTAGCTACATCTGGTGAAGTTGTGGTAAAATGCTGGTATTAGCCTATTCGTCGTAGCAAGCTAGCCTGAAGCTAATATTTGCTAAATTTAGGGACACCCGTGTCTCTTTAGGAGTTGGAGGCCGGTGTTTTAGGAGCGGTACAAGATCTCATCAACAGGCAGTGTTGGGGAGTAACGTAATACATGCACCGGCGTTACGTATTTAAAATACAAAATATGAGTAAATGTATCCGTTACAGTTACCGTTCAATAGGTGATATTGAGAATACAGTTAGATTGTTGAAATAAATGGATTACAAGGCGGTATTTTCCTGTTTCATATGTTAGGCTATGGTCTCTCTATTTTTGGTTATTCCACGCCGGTGGAAACCCAAACAAAACATGCAATAAGAGGCTCTAAAAATTATTATACAAAAATGATTTAATATGAAGGCAATAGCAGAGTGTTACAGGCATCGCCCTAAACAATGTAGCATCATAGGCAGTGTAGTCCGTGCTGCAGGGAGAATGGACTGCCATACCTGTTATGTGTCTGTGAGCGAGGGAGGGAGAAAAAGGAAAAGTACGAGCTGTCACGTAAAGTACGAATCAAAACAAACACACTGTGTTGGAACGACGATTACAAGATGCTTAAAAGCAGCTCCAAAGAAACGGACGGTATAGAGACCGATTACGTCCAGAGGCGAAGCAGCGGTACTTGCAGAAAATAGCGTGCATTGGAAATGTGGACCCGTATGAAATACGGCCGTGGAGTAGAAACCCTGAAGACCAACCGCTACTGACATAGCCTGACATATTTTCGTACCTTATCTGTGGAGTCAGCGCGTACAAATCGTCATTCAAACAAAGGTAAGTCAGCTCGAGTACTGCGTGTGAAATGCGTTTGATTTCCCTGCAAACATTCACGTTAGTGCAGCATAAATTCATTCATGAGGGGAAACTACAGTGAGAACATGTGGAGGCTGTTAGAGGGAAAACATGGTGAGTTCAGTGCATTGATGTGACATTGTCCTGAAGGATTTAGTTATTCTTTATGGTTAAAGAAATTGCAATGATTTATTCATATTTATTATAAATAATCCTAATTATACATCTTGCTTCCATATTTGTATCTTGTGTCACTAAAAATACATTTTATTTTAACTTTATACATTGATTAATGACCTGCAGAATCTCCTTATCATATTAAGTGATTCATAATTGTCACTTTCTCCATCTCTAAAGTGATGACATCCTTGCATTACATACTTTAGGTTCATTTTCTGCAGGCAGGTTTCTGACAGAGAACAGGCAGATTTACTCTTTAACATGCAGCGTTCTATAGATGGACACATAAAGAAATGAAAAATTACATGTATGTGCTAACTTTCTAAACACTTTGTTACATTTATGATAAAGTAGATTAAACACATTTATGTCGGCCTTGGCTCATAGTTCTTGTCTTTAAATTAACTTTTGTCTGTGTGTGTTTCAGGTACTCTCAAAGACTGAATGAACCAGCATTGCAGCCATGGGTCATTGTGAGCATCACAGGGAAGGTTGAAGCCGCCCACTGCACCTGTAAGGCCAGAGTCGTGGAGACCTGCACCCACGTCACTGCTCTTCTGTTTAAAGTAGAAGCAACAGTGCGGATCATGGCACAAGGACTGTTACAGATGAACCTGCATGCTGGGTTTTGCTGGGTAATGTGACCAAGATACAGTCAGTGGTTGGCCATAAGATAGACTTCTCCTCTTCAGCTGCCCAAAAAAGGCTCTTGATCAAAACATAAACAGACCATCTATATTGAAAGGCAAAAGGAGCCATCCTCTAAAAAGAAAAATCCACCTGCTACTGTGGAGGAGTTGTCACTGCTATAATGCCATAATGTTTTATCTAGGGGTCTAGATTTATGCCTGTAGTGCACTGCCGTGTAAATAATTTGCATTTACTGAATATGTACTGACTGAGTCCCACTGTTCAAAAATTGAATAAAGAAACAAACTAATGTTTGCCTTTTTTTTTTATTATTAAAACCACTTTATAGAACATCACATCCGTTACAGTGTAGAATCCATATCATTTATAGTTTACAAGTGACAAAATGTTTACATAAAATCATGACAGTGTTTACATGATATCACCCACTACTAATATTACTTTACTTACTGTATCTTTTGAAAAAATACCGCTATTTATACAGCAAAAGACTTAGGAATGTTTAACAGGAGCAGGTTTCATTTTTCCCTGGTTTTATTATCACACTGTTCACCAAATGCAGCAAACCTTCACCGTCTTATCCAGAAGGGTCACCTCTTCACCCTCACATGGAAGAAGTAATCTGATTGGCATGGTGGTTTGTTTGAAGCAGGTCCCTTGTGTAGCGCTGGAACTCAGTCATGATGTTTCATCCATTTCATAGACTGGTTTGCTGCAATAATGCCAAATAATTAGCAACTCTATAAATAGAAGGTAGTTATGCAAAATCACTCAGTAGGATGTTTGTTCTAATTTGCTATGAGCTCAGAGCGCATCGAAAATAAAACTAATAGGCTATAAAGAGTGATATGAACATATTTAGAACTTACCGGAATGAAAATGTCTGGAGCACCAACAGATATTTGGAGATGGAAGAGAACTGAGTCTCACAGCTGCTGTCCAGGCTAGACGCCTTCGTTTGCTAACATCGATACATGAGCTGCCTCATGTTGCTTCCAGGTTGGGAAAGAATGAAAAGATAAACCATTTTCAAGCTTATTCTCTTGCCGGTCGTGCGATCGAACATTGCAGCCGACCACACAGCAAATACGAACCGTGCCTTCGCTCCTTCGTCGCTTGCGCTTAGACCCCGAACATGGCGGACCAGGCCAAAATCCTTTCCACACCCACCCCCGTGACATCACGCTCCAAAGCCCTATAATAAACACTGCAGCCAAAAAGAGTGCCTGACGAGCCCAGCTGTAAGTAAGCTATTAAGACTCGACTGTACACCGTGTTCCTGTTTTCCTCTGAAACAATAAGCTCCGTTGGAGCAGCCTTTCAACGCCAGACAACAAAGTCTGGTGATATAGAACTAAATCCTGGACCTAATTCAAACATCAGTGATTTGGACTGGCTACAACTAATTAGCCTAGTTAGCCTATGGGCACAGCTGTCACTGCATTGCTTTCCACCTCAACTAACTGTGCTCCAACCACCGTCCCAGTTAGTAAGGCTACATCTGCAGCTAATAGTGTTTACGCCCCTGTTGTCCGGGCCTCCACTTCTGCTGTTTGGGTTACCACCTCAGCTGCTAGGGCCTCCGCCTCAGCTGCCTGGGTTTCAATCTTGGCTGCCTGGGCCTCCACCTCAGCTGCCTGGGTTTCAATCTTAGCTGCCTGGGCCTACACCTCAGCTGCTCAGGCCTCCACCTAAGCTCCCTGGGCCTCGACCTCAGCTGCCTGGGCCTCCACCTCAGCTGCCTGGGCTTCCACCTCAGCTGCTCGGGCCTCCACCTCAGGTGCCTGGGCCTCCACCTCAGCTGCCTGGGTTTCAATCTCGGCTGCCTGGGCCTCCACCTGAGCTGCTCAGGCCTCCACCTCAGCCGCCTGGGCCTCCAACTCAGCTGCCTGGGTTTCCACCTCAGCTGCCTGGGCCTCCACCTCAGCTGCCTGGGCCTCCACCTCAGCTGCCTGGGTTTCCACCTCAGCTGCCTGGGCCTCCACCTCAGCTGCCTGGGTTTCCACCTCAGCTGCCTGGGTTTCAATCTCAGCTGCCTGGGTTTCAATCTTGGCTGCCTGGGCCTACACCTCAGCTGCTCAGGCCTCCACCTAAGCTGCCTGGGCCTCCACCTCAGCTGCCTGGGCCTCCACCTCATCTGCCTGGGTTTCCACCTCAGCTGCCTGGGTTTCAATCTTGGCTGCCTGGGCCTACACCTCAGCTGCCTGGGTTTCCACCTCAGCTGCCTGGGTTTCCACCTCAGCTGCCATGGCCTCCACCTCAGCTGCTCAGGCCTCCACCTCAGCTGCCTGGGCCTCCACCTCAGCTGCCTGGGCTTCCACCTCAGCTGCCTGGGCCTCCACCTCAGCTGCCTGGGTTTCCACCTCAGCTGCCTGGGTTTCAATCTTGGCTGCCTGGGCCTACACCTCAGCTGCTCAGGCCTCCACCTCAGCTGCCTGGGCCTCCACCTCAGCTGCCTGGGCCTCCACCTCAGCTGCCTGGGTTTCCACCTCAGCTGCCTGGGTTTCAATCTCAGCTGCCTGGGTTTCAATCTTGGCTGCCTGGGGTTTCAATCTTGGCTGCCTGGGCCTACACCTCAGCTGCCTGGGCCTCCATCTAAGCTGCCTGGGCCTCCACCTCAGCTGCCTGGGCCTCCACCTAAGCTGCCCGGGCCTCCACCTCAGCTGCCCGGGTTTCCACCTCAGCTGCCTGGGTTTCCACCTCAGCTGCTCAGGCCTCCACCTCAGCTGCTCAGGCCTCCACGTCAGCTGCCTGGGCTTCCACCTCAGCTGCCTGGGCCTCCACCTCAGCTGCCTGGGCTTCCACCTCAGCTGCTCGGGCCTCCACCTCAGCTGCCTGGGTTTCCACCTCAGCTGCCTGGGCCTCCACCTCAGCTGCCTGGGTTTCAATCTCGGCTGCCTGGGCCTCCACCTGAGCTGCTCAGGCCTCCACCTCAGCCGCCTGGGCCTCCAACTCAGCTGCCTGGGCCTCCACCTCAGCTGCCTGGGCTTCCACCTCAGCTGCTCGGGCCTCCACCTCAGCTGCCTGGGTTTCCACCTCAGCTGCCTGGGCCTCCACCTCAGCTGCCTGGGTTTCAATCTCGGCTGCCTGGGCCTCCACCTGAGCTGCTCAGGCCTCCACCTCAGCCGCCTGGGCCTCCACCTAAGCTGCCTGGGCCTCCACCTCAGCTGCCTGGGCCTCCACCTCAGCCGCCTGGGCCTCCACCTAAGCTGCCTGGGCCTCCACCTCAGCTGCCTGGGCCTCCACCTAAGCTGCCCGGGCCTCCACCTCAGCTGCCTGGGCCTCCACCTCAGCTGCCTGGGCTTCCACCTCAGCTGCTCGGGCCTCCACCTCAGCTGCCTGGGTTTCCACCTCAGCTGCTCAGGCCTCCACCTCAGCCGCCTGGGCCTCCAACTCAGCTGCCTGGGTTTCCACCTCAGCTGCCTGGGCCTACACCTCAGCTGCCTGGGTTTCCACCTCAGCTGCCTGGGTTTCCACCTCAGCTGCCTGGGCCTACACCTCAGCTGCTCAGGCCTCCACCTAAGCTGCCTGGGCCTCCACCTCAGCTGCCTGGGCTTCCACCTCAGCTGCCTGGGCCTCCACCTCAGCTGCCTGGGCCTCCACCTCATCTGCCTGGTTTTCCACCTCAGCTGCCTGGGTTTCAATCTTGGCTGCCTGGGCCTACACCTCAGCTGCCTGGGCTTCCACCTCAGCTGCCTGGGCTTCCACCTCAGCTGCTCGGGCCTCCACATCAGCTGCATGGGCTTCCACCTCAGCTGCTTGGGCCTCCATCTCGGCTGCCTGGGTCGCCACCTCAGGTGCCTTTGCCCCCCAACGCGGCTGCCTGGGCCTCCATCTCGGCTGTCTGGGCCCCCACCTGCTGTACTCAAACTACAGTCTCCGGTAAAGGGTTTCTCATCATTAAATGTTCATAGCATTGTCAACAAAAGGACAAGAAATCCTGCTATTGAAAGTTACAGAGGAACAAAGATCTGCAAGAAATATAATCAGGCTAAAGTCATCTGGGACACTAAAAATAAACCAAAGGGGCTTCTATGTGGACACATTAACATTCGCAGTATGTTACCGAAGCATGAGCAACTGGAACATATTCTAAGCAATTCCAATATTTCCATTTTGGGTATCTCTGAATTTTGGCTTTCAAGTTCTTCTCCTGAGTCTGCGGTTGTCTTTCCAGAGTACACAGTATTCAGAAGGGATAGAATTGGAACAAGAGGAGGAGAAATACTTGTGTATGTAAAAAAAACACCTGGATTGCTCTTTATTTAGTTTACCATGTCGAAATAGAACATATTTCTTTTAAAATCACTCTTTCTCCAGAAATGTCATTTACGTTGATCTGTTTATATCGCCCTCCTTCCGCAAAGAATATTTTTTATGAACAACTACAGATATTACTTAAATATCATACTATAAATAATAAGTCTAATGAAATAATTGTAATGGGAGATCTTAATGTCAACTGGGACTTTGAAAAGGACAGAAAAACACTCAAGGACATAATGGAGACGTTGAACTTTACTCCACACATGAACAACCCACAAGAATAACGAGAACCTCTAAAACTAAAATAGATCTGGTTTTCAGTAATAAGCCCGAGCAAATTATTAAATCTTATAATTTTATCACTGGTATTTCAGACCACAATTTTATATTATTTTCTAGAAAAATTATAAAAGGTAAAAATGTCTGGCAACACTTAAATAAATTACTTGGCCGTCATTCAAACAAAAGTAAAATTACAATTGAACTTTATGTAAATAACTCTATTGTTAGAGAGCATCTATCTATTGCCAATAACTTAAACACTTTCTTTATCTCATCTGTTAAGAAGTCAGTCAGAGCTTTGACTCAGTCGTATGCTCTGATAATGTGAATAATGTTGGTCAAAATTTGTTCACCATCACTCATATTTCAGACACTGAAGTTGCTAAACTAATTACAGGTTTAAAACAATCAAAAGCACTTGATGTATATAGTATTAACACAAATTTCCTAAAGGAACATATGGATTTGCTTGTACGTCCAACAACTCATGTTTTGATTATGTCTTTCCAACACTCCATTGTTCTAACAGATTGGAAAATTGCTGCAGTTACACCAATTTTCAAAGCAGGTGTGAAGACTGACATGGCTAATTATCGCTCCATAAGCATACTCCCGGTCATATCTAAAATAGCTGAGAAGTGGGTGGTTAAACTCCTCACTGCTCACCTAGAAAACACCCAACCCTCATTACATCCATTGCAGTTTGGCTTTCGGGCACATCACTCCACAGATACAGCCCTGTGTCTGTTAGTGGAGAACTCCAAGAGCCTGCTGGACAAGAGTCCCTGTGTTGGAGCTGTATTTTTAGATCTGAAGAAGGCTTTCGACTCTGTAAACCATCAGATATTGTTGTCCAGATTGACTCAGTTTAATATCTCCAGTCAGGCTCTTCAGTGGTTTGCCTCATATCTCTCACACAGGAAACAGTGTGTGGTGTTGGATGGGGTTAAATCTCCATATTTAGACTGTGATACAGGGGTTCCTCAAGGATCTGTTCTTGGGCCCTTATTGTTGTCTCTTTTTATCGATAACTTACTTGAAGTCCAAATATATTTGCTCAAATGTATGCGGATGATGCAGTTATACGTAACTATATATACGTAATTTTTTTTACATTTATGTTCATTAACATGCACTGTCCTAAATAAATTAATTAAATTAAATTAAAGTAAAGCTAGTTTTCAGCTACGAGCCCGACACGGAACCCGACGTATTAGCCAGAGGTCCCTTTACTACGGTTCGGAGCCGCTGACCTGTTTCATATACGCGCGGAATAGTTTTCTATACGAGATCGCTGCAAAAAGTGCAGCCTTACCTAATGTCCACCCTACTGTTACTCATAACCTTTTAATTAACCTTCCCAACACTGTCAACAGGTTAGCACCTCATACCACAGTGCACCAAAAGCAGTCTCATGAACGCTCGGAAGTAAAAGCCCAGAGCCCAAAACAGACAGTGCAGGAGATGACAAGGTTAGCAATTGTATGGTGAAAATTATACTTTTAGTTAACTTGATTGGCAAAAAGAAAAGTAAATACAAAATCTGCTTCTCACATATAGGGCATTTCCAAGATTTTTTTTTCAAAACTTCTTCAATTTCTTTCATTACAGCTGTCCTGTGCCAGATGTTCTGTTGACCCACAGTGAGAGGCATCATTTCAGAAACACCAGGAAGACTGAAACTCTTCATGTAGCTGAGTATATTCAGTGTTTAAAACAGAAGTTGTGCAGGTCTGAGATCAGCAGTTTTCTGAAATACCAAACTGAGGTACTGTTAATGCTGATGTATAGTGACACAGTTAAAGGGGTGATTAATGCTTTTGACTTTTTGTCTTTAAATTTATCAATAAAACAGCTGCAGCTTTCACTGACAGCACATGTGGTACTTTAACCTTTGTACTGTTTTCTTCAGTTAATTACTGAAGAAAACTACAAAAAGTTACTACAAAGATTGAAGATATAGGATGATCTGTCTGCTGTCACTGGGTGGTGCTGAGGTCTGAATCTGAGGACGGCTCCTGTAATCACAAACAGAACAGAATCATCACAAACTGAAATATAAAGTTTACCTCTCAAATCTGAAATAGAGCTGATCCTTCTGTCCTCACACACTCGGGATCTGAAGTTGTTCAGTCCTACAGTTCTGCCGACAGCTGTTTATTTTTTATTTGTTTTAAAGGCCTTATATACTAACACATTTTCCAATATCATGTTTACCTTTGAGTTGTTGATGCTTTATAAATGGACATCTGCAAAGATGAGATGATGGAGCAGGTTTCAGTCGAGGTTCAGTCTGCTGCTGCATCCTGGTCACAACATACGGAGGTGTTATCAGCTCAGTATTGAACAAGAATTATTAATGTTTCAAATGATTTGTCCTAAAGGATGCAAGCTGTACAGAGTACTGCACATGTGACTTTGTGAACATAACTCATTAAAAATAATTCGGACCGTTTTTTAACCTGAATATTTGTAACAAACTCAGTAAAAAAAAATGCTAAAAAAAATAATCAGAGGAAAAATGTAACATTTTAACTTAAGCTGACAAGCGGAAGTAGTTGGTTTCAGTACATAGGTATCGGGCTTTGCTATTTAATCCGTAGCTATTGACCAATGAGGGGTACCTGAAGTGCCAGGTTTTTAAAAATTGGCGTTAATGTCGTTCCACATGTGGAAAGCGACAGAAAACTTGCTGCTGTTTGCACATATTTAATAATCAGCTCTGCACAGGAGCAGAAGCAGAGTCCAGCCTGTTGCTCTTACAGTATAATACTCATAATAAAAGTACAGTAACCGTGGTTAGTCACTGAGCAGCCCAGTGCGTTTCTCTTGATTTCTTTAGTCAGGGTAAATTCATTCACCGGCACGGGTTAGCTAAACTTTACAAAACAAGTTTCCCCTACAGCCGAGTGCTCATCTTAGCTAGCTAGGTAGCTAGCTAAGGACCTAAATTACGGATTAGCTTACAAACACATTTAACTTACCAAAAATAATGCGGTGGGGCCTCAGGTCCTCCTGTCCGGGAGTCCAATTTACTGAAGAACACCTCAGGCTGTCACTTTGAAATAGTCGGTAATGTAAACACTGGACCTCTCAGCATCTGCCATTCCCGAACAGACACATGCAAGTTTGTCCGTGACCGCAGCCGCGTCGTCAGTGTTTTCTCCAGTCATTGGTCAGCAATATATATGCAAATACATGCAGGTCGGAATCCCCGCCCCCCCCCAGCGTGCCCCGGACACCAAAACAGTGCCAGCAGAGTGAAACTGAAAAATGGTTTGAAACCGGAAAAAATGGATTGAAAATGAAAAAAAAAATTGTAAGCGAAAACCAAAAAAATTACAGTTTCAATTAATTGTTTTTCACTATCAATTATTTTTTTCAGTTTCAATACAAGATTTTTCAGTACATTTATTTCAGTTACAATATTTTTTTTCGGTTTCATTTCAAGGTGGCATCGTTCTGATTCCATACATTAGTGCCCTCACTGACACACAAAACAAAATGACTACACAACAGACTAACTATACACTCCACGTTAAACGTCAGAAATCTTCCACTTCTAAAAACTCTCTGTCTCTCTCACACACATTCGCTCACTCTGTCTCGCTGCCATTACCATCACTCCCAAAACTTTTCTCTCTCCTACGTGACGCAGAGAATTTCCACTGATGGGAAAAAAGATCTCCTTTAATCTTTTTTTTACTGTTTTTGCACTGTCTTTAGATAAGGCTTTAAAAAACACACACACACACAAAACCATGATGACAGTATTTAGAAAAAAGCATGGCATGTATATTTTTTTTATCATAACTCTGGATTTACTGGCCTGTGATTAAAATTTAAAAACTGGTGTATACTTTGTAGTCCGAACTTTCAACACAGGCTGAAAGACTCAGCGTGGCTGCAGCTTGTTGCTGTTTCAGCTTAAATCAGTCATGTGGTTTGGAGGTGCAGCGTGTCCGTGGACCATGGAGGGTTAATAACACTCACCTTCATTCCATTTCCAGAGCGTAACTATGGGCTCAAATTGTGGTAATAAATATTTTGTACTTGTAAATCAGGATTTGTATGTGTAAAAAGAATTTGTGTGTGTGTAAAAAAGATTTGTATGTGTAAAAAGAATTTGTGTGTGTGTAAAAAGGATTTGTGTGTGGACTTAGCCAAAAAATATGTGAGAAAGTCTGCACTCAAGATTCAAGTTACAAGTAAGAATTTTGACCCTATTTTTCTTCCTTTCATCTGATTGGCCAATGTCATGTCAATCACAAATTTAACTATCCAATCAGAGAACAGATGGGTTTGGCTGTCAGAGGGGTGTTTTTTTGAACTGCAGGTCCTTGAAGGGTAATACAGTTTGAAGCTGGAGGATCTCTATATGAATATCCAATAGAAGCTATGTCCCCTAACCTTCAGCAGCTGTTGAAAGGATAAAGTTGTGGTATATCAGTGGTTAGAAATACCATTATTACTTTAGGATTAGTCTAACATGAAGTCAGTGCTGACCCGGGACCATTGCTGTTAGTCACAGTGTCCAGCATAAAGGTCCTTTCACATTGGATGCAGCATGTGCTGCTAATGCTAACTGCTAACTAAAAGCTAAGGATCCAGAATTTGTTGCGCTGGCTGCTGAGCTCTGTGGGTTTTTGCAGCAGCTCTACCTGTGCTAGATGCACCTGCTCCTTGTCGTTTCTATCTCTGACTTTATGTCCACTACAAGAGTTTCTGTTTTTTTTGCTGGGTCTTCAAATGTTCAATAAAAACACGGATGCTAATTCATAACAAAGAAAGCTTTGTAGGTATCCCCACTCCACTAGTGAAGACTGTCATTTCTACAACTGCCCCCCCGGAGGTTCGCAGCGCTGTTGAAAAGGTTCGGGAGGTCCCTGTATTAAGCACGTAAACCTGTGACACAAAAATCACCAAACTGAGACACCCATAGACTATTTCCCTTCGTGGTGATGAAGGAAAACGCTGGGCTGGCATGTAAAAGGGCATTTATTCCCTTCAAGGACCTGAAGCTCCACAATAAGCTCCATCCCCTCCAACAGCCAAATCCATCTGTTCTCTGATTGGATAGTTAAATTTGAGATTGACATGACATTGGCCAATCAGATGAAAGGAAGAAAAATAGGGTCAAAATTTATACTTGTAACTTGAAACTTGAGTGCAGACTTTCTCACGTATTTTTTGGCTAAGTCCACACACAAATCTTTTTTTACCCACACACAAATTCTTTTTACACATACAAATCCTGATTTACAAGTACAAAACTGATTTACAAGTACAAAACTGATTTACAAGTACAAAATATTTATGACCACAATTTGAGCCCATACGTAACAACCAACAACCTGTGTGAAATCTGAAATTCCCATGGTGTTGTTCAAAATGGGCAACTTCCAGCGCCGCTCCGAGCTGGCAGCCAGTATTAGCAGCTCGAACCTGACCGAGTCCTTTTGTCTGTTTAATATATGTTTCTTTGTTGTTTTTGTGTTTATTGTTTTTGTTTTTCTATTGTGGAATGCTGTCCCCCACAATGGAGCTCAGAATTCTATGGACAATCATGTTCTCTATTACATTTTTTACGGCGTCTGTGTCCGGATCAGCGTGTGGAGGTCCGACCTCCCATTGTTTACAGCAGGGTTCAGCTGTTAGCCCTCGGAGCCTCCGCTGCCCTGCCTACTGCCGAGCAAGCTAACATCCCCTGCGAGGTGAGGAGGAAGAGACGTGGTACTCGGGCCGGGACCGGCGTCGCAGTAAAGTCAGGAGGTACCGGCCAGCGATTCCATCTGTTATTATGGGGAATGTGAGATCTCTCCCCAATAAAGTAGACGAGCTGGCGGCTCTTACCCGACATCAGAGGAGCTACAGGGAGTGCAGCCTGATGTGCTTCACAGAGTCGTGGCTAACTGCGCTAACTCCGGACTCACACGTAAACATGGATGGTTTCCATCTGATCGGGGCCGACAGAACAACGGAGAGTGGTAAGAAGAGAGGAGGGGGTCTGGCTGTGTTTGTGAACAATAGATGGTGTAACTCTGGGCATTTATCTATCAAAGAGACGCTATGCTGTAAGGACATTGAGCTGCTAGCGGTTAGCATGAGACCGTACTATCTACCGCGAGAGTTTCCACACGTGATTATGATAGCTGTGTATGTCCTGCCCTCTCCTAACGCTGCAGCCTGTGAGGTCCTGCACACTGTAACCAGCAGACTCCAAACACAGCACCCTCAGGCCCTTTTCCTGATCTCTGGGGACTTTAATCACATCTCCCTGTCCTCCACTCTCCCCAGGTACTTGGGTTTTCACCTGAATAAATAAACTGGACTAGAGCCACAACACTGATGCTCTTTACAGGAAGGGTCAGAACAGACCCTACCTGCTGAGGCGGCTGAGGTCATTTGGAGTACAGGGAGCACTTTTAAGACCTTCTATGACTCTGTGGTGGCATCTGTCATTTTTTACAGTGTTGTATGTTGGAGCAGCAGTTTATCGGCAGCTGAGAGGAAGAGGTTGGATAAAGTCATCAGGAAGGCCAGCTCTGTTCTGGGATGCACCCTGGACCCAGTGCAGGTGGTGGGAGACAGAAGGACTCTGGCCAAAATAACATCTCTGATGGACAGAGTCTCCCACCCCATGCATGTAAATGTTGCTGAACTGCAGAGCTGCTTCAGTGACAGACTGCTGCATCCTAGATGCATGAAGGAGCGTTTCTGCAGGTCCTTCCTCCCTGCAGCTGTCAGACTGTACAATCAGAACTGCTCCCAACAAACATAGATGTTTACATCTGTGCTGTAACCGCAATAATTTAATCAACCGATTCGCACTACAACCTGCTTTGCCTCTTATCTGTAGTTATTTTTATTTAATTTAATAACTGTACAGTACTCTCTGTATATAGTAACCATTGTCCTTAATGTAAATATGTAAGAAAAATTGTGTACGTTTCTGTTCTGTGTCCTGTGTACTGTTTGTTTGTATATGTGTCTTTTTGGCTGCTGTTACAACCAAATTTCCCCTTGTGGGACAATTAAAGGATTATTCTATTCTATTCTATTCTAAGTGCTCTGGCACAATCATAAGCATCGCTTGCTACTGAAAACAAGAAAAAAGCCGGTCCATGCTATGGGCTGAACAATTTGTTAATGGTGGAGGGGGGTAACACTATGCAGTATATTCAGTTTAGCATTTATATTTACTGTTGACTGTAACTACGCTAAAAGTGTTAATGCTATCTTATTTTAATAAACAACACTGTCATATGCAAAACTAGGGTGGCACTTGGGGTGGCAAAGGCTTATTTTAGGGTGGCACATGCCACCCCATGCCACCCTTCTAGATACGCCCCTGAGTGGTTTACAAGTTGGGACGAATACTATGGAGACATGCTCATAGTGTTCTAGATGGAGTAATGGTCTTACCAAGAATGCTTGTTTAAAGTTTACATTGAACTGTTCTTTTCCATCTTTGTAGGGAAATTATTCTGTTGCAATATAATGATCTAATTTAGTTGTCCTAGTAAGTGTTGGCTAATTCTATCATGTAGCCTACCGAAAGCCTCTGTGAGGAACTCGTATTTTACAGTAGTGTAAATTTTCTTTTTTTGCATTGTGGAAGAAGATTTATTTTCTGTTGTAATAATCACATATTAAATCATATCACATTAGTTATAGTAATATCCCTGTCTCACTTTAGTATAGTAAGAGCATTCCTGTCACCAGTTTGCATGCATGTGTTATGTTATCACAGTGAGGCCATTGTAATGGAAGACACTAAACAGATAGTAAGACTCCTTCTTCTTATAGAGGGATGTAAATGTTTAGGTAGGGGCCCTGTTGTAAAGGTGATGACATTCAGATGTCTTGCTCTTACGGAGATGACGGCTTAGCAGAAAGCAAGGTCATAATTCTCTCTGTGAGGGAGGAGGTATAGAAAAGCGTGCCTAGAAAAGTGCTATATAAATGCAATCCATTATTATTATTATTATTATTATTATTATTATTATTATTATTATTATTATTATTATTATTATTATCCTAGTGTTGCTCGGATGCTTGTCTCCACATTGCAATGTTTTTATTAAACCCACTTCGAATCAAGCTCACTGGGTGTGTTGCAAGTTATTGTTAAATTTTCCATTTTCCAGCATTAATGTCAATGACATTTTAATGTCAATGACATTAAAACTAGGTTCTTTCTTGTCTGGCTACTTGCAGAAGTGAAAACATTCCTCTGTTTCAGCCTTTGAGAGAGCTATTCATGCCTGAATTTTGTCTTCTCTAATGCAATAGTCTTTTTAAGTTGTTATTGCCTCAATGCTTAGCTGACTGCAGCACAGTTACCAATTGGCACCTACAGCAGAGACCACTGTTGAGGTTTAAATTTATAATCTTAAATGCTTATATACTGATTATATTGCTTTATATAAGAGAGGCCCAACTCTTAGTACAGTCTGTGCCGAAAGGACTGACAGGAAATTACATGTTTTTGCAGGCAGAAAGTGAAACTAAGCAGAGTGTTTGATCGAAACTTAAAGTGTGGTGTGACGTGGAGAGGAAGTATATAAATAACTAGGCTTCCTTTTTGTGCTTTAGACCTGAACTTATGTGTTCATGTGTTCAGGTCTCCATGTCCCGGGATATGTAAAATTAAAGATTGTTTTTAAAGTAAAAAGACCACTTTGAGCCGTGTCTTTTTTGGCCGTAAAGAATCCAAAGAACCGAATTTAATACCACATATAACTCATATTATCATCCTTATACTAGCTATTAGTCAGTTTTGAAGGGAGATGTTTTTAAACCTTTTTTTTTAAGCAATTTTTAATAGTTTTACAGCCTGTACAGCCCTTTGGTCAGCAGCTCTTGTTTTAATTGTGGATTGTTAAACAATCAGTCAGACCATCAATTCTTAAGATCCTCAAAACCACAGCTGAATCAAAGTGTTTTTTCTACTAACAATTATTTTTCAATGTATTTTAACTATAGTCTTAAATTATTAAATTTTAGTCTACTATTTATCTATTTATACATTAATTTATACATTAATAACTCAGTTGCTTACATACATGTGTAAAGGTTCAGATTAAAGGTGTGTGTGTGTGTGTGTGTGTTTACAAGAATTTTATGTATTTAATATTAATTTTTGTGATGTAATGAGCTTTTGTACCAAACAAAGTTTTTTATTGCTGTTTTTACATCCCATAACATCAAGCAGTTAAATTAGCTATTACTGAATATAGCACTAACTCACCTCTCTGCAGCTGGTGCCTGCCGGACTTTAAAATGAACGTAGTGTTCGAGGGACTGGTCACTCTTTAAGGACACACAGGTGGGTTCAGGCTCATGTTCAACTCTTTGAAGGATCCTGTTAATTCAAGCTCTTTAATTAAAGCCTCAACACATACTTAAATACAATTTTATATTCGTGTAATCTTACTTGTTTTTTAAGGACTGTTTTTGTCCAAATCTACAAATGACACCCATCAGAACGTTGCTCTTAGAGGACACACCACTGAATCCATGACTCGGTTGTTTGCCACTGTCCTCACACTGATCCATGCTGCTGAATTCACAGCAGCTCACACACACTTTCTACCTTCACCTGCAGAGGAAACACAAATCATTCATGTGCACATCAACTGAAATCCTCCTTTCCATCATGTGTGCTGTCCAAATATCAGCGGCTTCTTTCCTGCTTCATCTCAGTGTCAGCTGAATGCAGTCAGACAGCAGTGTGAGGCAGAGGAAGCTGCCATCAGCTGCTCTACTTCTACTATCAGTCCACTAGACCAGTGTTTCCCAACCTTTTGGAGCCATAGCACACATTTCACATTAGAAAAATCACATGGCACACCACCAAACAAAAATGTCACAAAAAGCATGTTGATCATTTTCCCCCACACACCAGGTGTAGCGGAATTGGTTCGGTTTTTCCCTAGTATACCTTTTTTTTACTTTGTTCTGATCTCTACTCATGCTAGGGCCGTCATCTGGGTCAGAATTTTCTCCAGGACCCAGGACAGACTGACTACTTTTTCTTTTCAAATATCCATCTATTGCTATTACGCACTGCGTCGTCACATAGCATTACTATTATGTAATTTCTTATTTGTCTTCTTCTATTTTACTGGCAGTTGGCAACCACTTAAATTAGAGAAGGTACTGCTCTTTAGTGTAAGAGGATGTAACCGTTCTGCCCATTACAAGCCGGTCGCTTAGAGTACTAATCAGGTATAACCAGTTAATCTTCCACGGGGCACCTGATAATTTCTCACGGCACACCTGTGTGCTGCAGGACAGTGGTTGGGAAACACTGCTCTAGATGGAGCAATGATGCACACATGAAGCTTCAGTCGATTAATATTCAGTCAGTTCAAAATGTTTGAACAACATTTTCAAGCTTTTCAGCTGATCCATGATTCAAAGAGGATCAGTAAAACCTCCACTCTAATTATTCCTGCTGAGTTTGTGTGTACACAAACCCTGCTGAGTTTGTGTGTAAAAAATCTTCAAAATCGTATTTCCATCACATATCAGTCAGAAGTTCCTGAATGCATAATGAGCACTGTGAGAATATTTAGTTTATGAAACAAACAAACAAACAAACAAACAAAACCATCAGACACTGTCAGTGAATATTTGGATTAATTATCAGTGGTCTGATTAACTGGAATTCATTTACTGTCAGTTATTAAGTTTACCTCCAGATTTCTGCAGCTCTACAACCACTCATCTATATTTCCTTCATATAGTTAGTAGCATGAAAAGCAGTCAGACAGTCAAAAAAAAAAAAGCACTGAAACCATGAGTACCGACTTCCGGTTTATGTGACTATGGCGTAGGTCGCACCGAGCGCAGCTCCTGCAGAGTCTAGTTATTATCTAGCATTTCCAGGCACATTTTGACGGGGTTTTTTTTTTGTATAGTTCCGAGACAAGACCGTTTTTGCTTTTTGTGTTTAGAATGTCGCGTAAGGTTAATAAGCGCAAGCACCTCTCAGCCGAACTTGCGGCCTGCTGCTAACACTGCATCCCCGCCTCGTGGTAAAACTTCGCCACTGCCTGGGTCGCCCGACACGCCGCTCGTCGATACGGAAAAGTTCACGAAGGCTGAACTCCTCTCTGAACTTCGTGAAGAAATTTCAGCACTGTTTAAAAAGGAACTGACGGCAGCGTTTGCGGAGAATCTCACGTCTATCAGGTCCGACATACAGCAACTAAAAACGCACCTTTCCTCAGATATAACTACCATGCGGCAGGAATTCGCTGGCCTCAGAAGCACAGTTACGGAGATGGAACAGTCTCTCTCCACATGCACGGATGATATTGTTCACCTCCAAGCCAAAGTGGATGCGATGTCAAAGGAGTTTGCCAAATTGGAGAATAAATGCGAGGATTTGGAGTCCAGGTCTCGCCGCAATAATATCCGCATTGTTGGTGTGCCAGAGGAGAACGTCCTGTCTGCTACAGATGTGTCCGTGCTGTTGATGGAGGCATTTCAGCTTGGGAAGGAGCCGCTTGTAGACAGAGCCCACCGAACTTTGGCCCCCAAACCTAACACCGGTGAACGTCCCCGCGCTATGGTTGTGAAGCTGCACTATTACGCGGACTGTGCTAGGATTCTCCAGAAGGCCAGGGAGCTGCAGAGGGTACAGATAAATAATATGACCATTTCTGTGTTCCCCGACCACACCGCTAAGACAGCGCGGGCCCGTGCGGCTTTCAATGAGGTCCGTCGCCAGCTTCGCAGCATCCAGGGAGTCCGATTTGGGATCCTCTATCCGGCAAGGCTACGGATCACTTATCAAGGAGTGCAGCGTGACTTCGTCTCGCCAGATGAGGCCAAGGAATATATTAAGACTATAACCACGCGATAAAAATATAGCGGGACAATGTTTGTTTGTTTGAAATAGCGAATGATGCTAATCCAAACATCATTGTGGTAAGCTAAGTTTGTTACTCTGCCAAACACTTGTTTTGTTTTACCTGTCTAATAGTAAAATATAATTGTGTTGTTTTTATTTTTATTTGTGCCTTTTAATCTATTGAGAAATGACTCTGTTGGAGCTTTGGTTTGATACGGTTCGTTTCGTAGTCGGGAGCGTTTTTGTTCAGATTGCTCCGGGTGGGAGCGTGCACTGCCGTCTCCATCGTTTGGGGATGGGGGCTTTTGCTGTGCAGGGGGGAGGTGGGAGGGTGTGTTTGACGTATTATTATTATTTTTATTCTGAAGCTGTACTTCTGTTGTTGTGGGTTTGCTTTGTGTATTTGTGTGAGTGTGTTTTTCCCATTTGTTCTTTTTTGGGGGGTGAAGACATAAGTATTTTCTCTTTTATCTTTCTGCAATGATCAGCACTTCAGGTCAGTCTTTAGGCAATAGTGGTATTAGATTTTTAACTTGGAATGTCAAAGGTATGAATAGCCCAATTAAACGATCTAAAATATTCTCACATCTTAAACGTTTAAAGAGTGATGTAATGTTTTTGCAAGAGACCCATTTGCGAAATAGGGATCATCTTAGGCTCAGGTGCCCATGGGTGGGACATACTTTCCATTCAATGTTTAATTCAAAAGCCAGGGGGGTGGCGATCTTAATAAACAGAAGGGTACAGTTTACAGCCTCTGAGATTAAAGCTGACAAAAACGGGAGATATTTGGTTGTTGTAGGCACCATGTACAATGTACCCATCCTCTTAGTCAATGTGTATGCGCCGAATTTTGATAATCCAGGTTTTACAGATGCACTTTTGAGTAGTCTCCCTTCCCTTGATACTCATCTTTTGATATTGGGTGGTGACTTAAACTGTGTTATTGATCCTGCCTTAGATCGCTCGAATCCTCGGACCCTGACCCAATCCTCTATGTCCAAGTCTATTTCAGAGTTTATGTTTCAGAATGGTTTTGTAGATCCCTGGAGGTTTTCTAACACTACTAACCGGAGCGTACTATTTCTTTTCTCAGGTACATCAGTCCTTTTCGCGGATTGATTATTTTTTTGTGGACGGTTCCCTTATTCCAAAAGTACTGTCATCTACATATCATCCAATTGTCATTTCCGATCACGCACCACTTAGCGTTGACATCAAGCTCATAGCCCAGTCCCCTTTTTCCTCACCCTGGAGATTTAACTCTTTGTTGCTTTCAGATGAGGGATTTGTTACCTTTATCAAATCCGCAATTGATGAATTTATGGTGTTTAACTACAGCGATACTGTTACAAGGTCATTGCTTTGGGAATCTCTTAAGGCATATGTGCGTGGGCAAATAATCTCTTTCTCTGCCCATTCCACTAAAAACCACAAAGCCAAACTTCAAACTTTGACTACACAAATTTGTGACATAGATAGACAGGTTGTTGCCAATCCCACTCCTGATTTGCATAAAAGACGACTTGACTTGCAGACCGAATTTGATTTACTTTCTACGGCAGATGCTGAACGTCTTTTACTTCGTGCGCGTGCGACTTATTATGAACATGGTGATAAGCCCAGAAGGCTTTTTGCCCATCAGTTAAAACGTCAGGCCTCTTCTCGATTAATTTCTCAAATTAAAGATGCGGCAGGCAACTTGGTCTCTCATCCAAAGGAAGTAAATGAGGTGTTTAAGAGGTATTATTCCTCCCTATATGAATCTGAATCTGCTGCTGACGCCTCTGAGGTGGATTCTTTTTTTAACGGTCTTACAATGCCCACTGTCGATCCTGTTATAGCTGAACAATTAGATGCCCCTTTTAGGTTGGATGAAATTGTACATGCAATCAAGACCATGCACAATAATAAGGCACCAGGACCTGACGGGTTTTCAGTTGAATTTTTAAAAACATTTATAGACAAGTTAGCCCCACTACTTCTTACAGTGTATAATGAATCTTTTGAACATGGTCTATTGCCCCCTACATTGTCTCAAGCACTAATTACTGTTCTCTTAAAGAAGGGTAAGGATCCTACGTCTTGCACCTCATATAGGCCTATTTCACTGCTGAATGTGGATGTTAAAGTCTTGGCAAAAATTTTAGCAATTCGCCTTGAAAAGGTTCTTCCTACTATTATTTCAGATGAACAGAATGGCTTTATTAAAGGCCGCCAGCTGTTCTTTAATGTCCGCACGCTTTTGAATGTCATTCTTTCCCAACACTCGGCCACTAATCCAGAAGTAGTTATCTCACTTGACGCTGAGAAAGCTTTCGATCGTGTGGAGTGGAGCTTTCTCTTTGCGGTCTTACAAAGATTTGGTTTCAAGGACAGATTCATTTCATGGATTCAACTGTTGTACAAGGCACCCCAAGCCAGTGTCTATACAAATGGTGTTTCCTCTGGCTACTTCTCATTGTCACGTGGTACGAGACAGGGTTGCCCCCTGTCCCCCCTACTTTTTGCTATTGTAATTGAACCCCTATCTATAGCTTTGAAGGCCCTTCCTCATTTTCATGGTATTTCCCGGTCAGGCCTTGACGTAAAATTGTCTTTATATGCAGATGACCTGCTTCTTTATGTTTCTGATCCCTTATCTAGCATACCATCGATTGTGTCTCTATTAAACAAGTTCGGCTCTTTGTCAGGTTACAAAATAAATCTTCTTAAAAGTGAATGTTTCCCCATACATTCTTTAAGTCTTACATTTAAGCAATCTGACATTCCTTTTAGACTTAGCCCTGCCGGCTTTAAATATTTGGGAGTTATCGTGACTCGTACTTTGTCTTCTCTATACTCTTCCAATTTCTCCCCTTTAATGACTCAAATTCAATCAGATTTTCAGAGATGGAAATCGCTACCTTTGTCCCTAATTGGTCGGATCAATGCTGTAAAGATGAACATTTTGCCTCGATTGTTATTTCTGTTTCAGAATATTCCTATATTTTTACCTAAAGCTTTTTTCAAAAAGTTAGACCAGCTAGTTACATCGTTTTTGTGGGGAGGGAAACATCCCAGGGTGAGGAAATCATTATTACAGAGACTGACATTTGATGGTGGTCTTGCCTTGCCTAACTTTTTATTTTACTATTGGTCCTCTCATATTCACAAATTGACCCATTGGCTTGAATCTCAAGAACTGCTGTGGTGCAAACTGGAGCGCCTGTCGTGCACTTCCTCATCCTTAGAAGCTTTATTGTTCTCTCCACTACCACTTAAGCCTTCTCATTTCACCCAAAATCCCGTGGTACAGTCTAGTCTAAGGATCTGGTCACAATTCAGGAGTCATTTTAAGTACATCTCTGCATCAGTACGCATGCCCATCACACAGAACCATCTGTTTACTCCTGGCCTCATTGATGGTACCTATGTACAGTGGAAGCGTCATGGTATTAACACGTTTAAGGATCTCTATAAAGATGGCACTTTCTTAACTTTTTTAGACCTGTGTTCAGAAACGAATCTTCCGGCTGCCAATCTATTCCGTTATTTTCAGGCACGGCATTGTACTTCTGCTCTCTTCCCCTCCTACCCTCTTCTTCCAAATGTCCAACCGTGGGAGGAATTCTTATCCCTTAAACCCAATAAGAAGTCAATTATATCTTTAATATATAAACAACTTATGGATTTAAATGTCCATTCAGTTGCTAAGATTAGGGGGGCTTGGGAGCGGGAGTTAGGCATAATATTTTTGGATCAGCAATGGGAGAAAGCAGTATCCAATGTCCGTTATAGTACGTCCTGTGCCAGGTTACAACTTATCCAGTTCAAGGTGTTGTACAGGGTTTACTATTCAAAGTCTCGTCTGTCTGAGATTTACCCACAAGTAATGGATCAGTGTGAGAGATGTCATGCCACCCCATGTGACCTAGGCCATATGTTCTTTCTGTGCCCAAGACTCCATGGTTTCTGGAGTCAGTATTCAGTTATTCTTTCCAAGGCTCTTGGGACCCAAATCTGCATGGACCCTTTTCTAGCTGTTTTTGGGCTTCCAGTCAACACTGGTCTAACCGACCCTACACACTTCAAAATATTAGCCTTTACATCACTTTTGGCTAGACGTTGCATCTTACTCCTTTGGAAATCTTCAAAGCCACCTTCAGTTTCTTTTTGGTTTAGAGATGTGATGTCATTTCTTAAATTGCAAAAGATAGGCCTTGTGGCAAAGGGCAAATACAGAGAATTTTATCGTATCTGGGGCCCCTTCGTAAACTATTGCAAGTCATTAAACGCTCTACCAGCTGATTAATATCATATCCCCCCCCCCCCTTTATTATTATTTTTTTGTTGTTTTTGGGTTTTTTTGTTTTTTTTGTGTGTGTTTTGGGGTTTGTTGTTTGTGTTTGTTTTGGGTTTCTTCTTAGGTTTTGTTTTGTTTGTTTGTTTGTTTTTTATTTTATTTAAGCGTGTGTGTGGGTGTGCCTGTGTGTGTGTGTGTATTATCGTATCTGTTCATGTAAGAAAAACTAAAAAATATGTGAGGGGAACAGATTGTATTGTCATTGTAAACTAATGTACACTTGTCTCTCAATAAAAATATGAAAAAAAAAAAAAAAAAAAACCATGAGTACCTAATACCTGATATCCAAACACTATACATTAGCAACATCTTTTGATGAGAATCAAACAGCAACAAAAGTGATTTCAATAGTCCATAAAGGAAATATGAACTTAAGCACCTGACCACAATCAAACACTTTAAACTAGCATGACTGTGATTTTATTTTGAAAGGAAGGATAAGAAACAGCAGCAAACTTCTCTGTATAAATTTAGTGGAAAGATGACAGCTCTGTTCTAGGAAATAAGAACACACACAGTTTGTTGTGTGAAGAAAGCAAACATAAGTTGAACAGGTAAGTTCCTAAAGACAAACTTTTAAAGGAGGAAACAAAGCAAACTTACAGTTTCTGCAAACACACACACCAACAACAAGCTCCACTCCACACCTAGCCACTAAACACGGACACACAGGTGAGCTGCTTCCTGGAAGGAGGCGGGACTCCACCTGAAGAGTGTGAGAGGGCCACACCTTCATGTGTTTACTCCAGAAATATGCCGTCTGACTGCACAGACTGGCTCGGATGACTCGTGTCATGTTTCTGTGAAACACTGAAGTGATACTAACGGCTGTCGTTAGGCTCACTGATAGCAGTGCTGATGTGTTCATGTCAAACACTGGCTCAGGTCAGACTCCTTCATCCTTCTCCAGCGTGAGGCCGCCCTCAGACTCACAGGAGCTCTGACCTTTGACCTCCTGACCCTAACCATTTTAGTCTCTTTGCATCTTTAAATGCAAATCCATCCAAACTGTAGCCGAGCAAAAGAAGCTGGAAGCTGTTCTATGAATGATGTTCATCCCAGAGTTTGTGTTTCCAGCTCAGACGTGTTAAACGCTGCTGCTGTGCTACATTTGTCATTTCCTGCTTTCACTACCATCCATGTCAAAATGCTGAAGTCATCTTATCACTTTAATGCAGTAATACAGGAGCTGTAAGTCTGACATTTATTTACTGTCATCACAAACACACACAGCTGGATTAGCACCCAGACAAAAGTCGATGATTATTGTTATATGTCCTGTTTATGTGGATGCACTTTTTTATCTGTCAGTGCTGAAGCAGACGTCACTGATCACATGACTCTGAGGGATGTTTCCAGCACCTCGCTGAATCTGAGCCATGAAGATTTAAGGCGGCTCTGAAGGCAAAGCAGGTCTGAGCCTGTGTTAGCAAGCTGTAGCTAATAAAGTGGCAGCAAGGACTCAGTCAGTAATGATCAGAGCCAGCAGGGGGCAGCACAGAGAGGCGAGGTGCTGTCAAGAAGCAGGCTGACATCAGACTGGTCATATTCCATCATCTATACCTGAAATAATCATCAAACACACGGCAGAGCAGAAACATGTGGAAACATCTGGAGCTCAGTCTCAGTTTGATCCCTCAGAGGTTTACCTCAGTCCTGCTCCTCTGCTTCCTGTTTACAGCACACACATCATGCTGTGCACTGAGATCAAAGCGAGGCTCTGGTACTCTGACAGAGAGCTAGCACAGTTATCCTAATGTGTGACATCACTTCTATCCAGAGAGCATTCAGCTTTCACAGCAGCCAACATCCTGTCACACTGAGCATGTGCAAACACAGCTCTCAGCTTCCAACTTTGATTAAACATTTATTTAGCATTGAGATGTCAATCTTGACCATAAGCCATCCCCTGCTCCTGGTCTCCCAAGGCAGATGGGTCCAGGGTGGCCAAACAAAGAGCAATTCAGACGATTCCTAAAAAGGAAATAAACCATTACAGAGGTCCCACTCTGGAGCCAGGGTAGAGAAGTCAAGTGCCCGGTAGCTGGATCTTAGCCCATGGGATTTGCCCAAACTGAAGATCTGAACAACCCTGACAGTCCTCCTTCAGGAGGTTTAGTTTACTTGAACCTCTCACTGGGGCTACTGTCAGGATATCCATAACTGAATCTTTGGCTTCTCTTTATTCTCTGACATAGAAGATGAAGATGGACAGATTAGAGCTTCCTACCTGTAACAAATCCATCACAGAGTCCTGTTCAAATCATGAAGTCAGAGCTCCTGTCACCTCCACCCCCGCTCACTGCAGGTTACAGTAAACTAGGGTCCAGGTGTGGATGGTTATTAGCTTCTTGACTCACCACAACATCTCTGAATATTTGTGAAAACCTACAATGATTGATATTTATGATTATCAGTTACTAAATATTTTCAAGGTTATTTTACAAATCCAGACTGAACCAGACAGCGTGACAGGAAACTCATCTTTTATTTTCACGTTGATCAGAGTTACAGAAAGAAACACACAAAACAGTCCGATCCTCTGCTCTCTGACATGTTTTACTTCAACAACATGAAAGCAACCAAAATTTCCATTAATCTGTTGGTTTCTGTTGGACTTTTTCACAGAGCTCACTGTTCAGGTTTGACTCAAGACCTCATTTCTGGAACACTTCAGTCCTGAAACCTGCTGAAACTCTGCCATGTTCTGCTGTTTGGAACATCTTTGTTTGTTTGTTTGTATAAAGCAATAAAATAAAATCGAAAATCGTCTCTGTGAAAACCTTTGATGTGAAAACCAAACCAAATAGATGAGCCAGCGCTCACGTTTCCACTCTGTAAGTGGATTGGACGATTGAATATTGAAAGGTATTAGCTGCTTCTGGGTGAGTCATAATTTGCTTTCCTGTGAGTGCTGACCTGTGAGTCTGATGGAGAACATCTGGCAGTGCATCACATAAGCTGCAGCTCCTGTGAAAGAAACAGGTCCACCTCGCAGAGAGCAGCGATCAGAGCCGAGCAGGCCTGGGATCCTTTTCTCCGCACTACGTCGATCACCCGTCGGGCGTTATTCACCCTTCCATCCGCTCCGCCTAAATCCATTTCCTCATCAATGATGACGCGGCGCTCCAGGAGTTTATCCAGCAGCCTCCTCAGGACAGGTTCGGACACTATGTCCATAAACTGAGAGCGAACGGCCATCAGCATCTCCTCTGCCGTGCAGTCAGCAGCGGGCTTTAACGGATCAGGACCCGGAAGACCTGAGAGAGAGAGGGGAGGACGGATTAATGCTGAGCTCAGATGTGAGCTCCAACCACAAGAGCCTCAGGCAGTGTGTGGATGTGTTTACTGTAAGCAGGACTGAGGTCACTCAGTCAGTAAATGTCTGTGTTATTGCATAGATACTTGTGTATTACACACAATGGAGAGATGCTAACTGTGTTTCATTGTTCTTGTGACAGTGACAATAAAGATAAAGAGATATTCTATTCTATTCTATTCCATGTCACACTGGACCTTAGTTTGAAGCTCTGTGTTTCACATATAACAGTCATAGATCACGCATCCCCCTGAGTCTCACCTGAGTGTCTCCAGCTGAACTGCTGATTCAGCACATCCACCTGCACTCCCTTGCTCTGACAGCCCACCTCCTTCCTGTCCTCCTCAGGACTCTCCCACTGACAGCCCACCTCCTTTATCCTCTTCTCCTCCCTCCTGTGACCATCAACGATCATCTGGAAAACCTGCAGGGAGCACCACAGAGGACAAACTTAATGATCACATCATACAGGGCAGCTCACAGCTGCAAGATGACTGCACCACCCAGTGTTTGTGGGTGAAGAGTAGGGATGGGTACCGGTAATGGCACCGGTTCTGACATAAACGGTAGTAACCAGACCGAAAAGCAGCACACTGCTTTATTTTCCGGTGCTTTTTTTTTCCTGAGATGTGATACACTTCAGATTCTAGCCAATCATTTTACGTTTCCAAGGATAGTAGGCGGGCCCAGGTACCTACGTTCTTTTAGAGCAGAGCTACAGATTAAAAAATTTCCAAGGCGAACGGGTCCAAGGTCTTGCTATACTTCACAGCAAAAGATGCAAACTCAGCAGCCTGCAACAAGTGCTTTAAGGTGATACTGTGCAAAGGAGGTAACTCCTCGAATCTGACGACGAACCTGGCGACGTATAGGGTTTTTTTTAAAAGCCGAGAAATGCACCGTATTTGATAGCTTGCTGCAAGACTGAGCACCGAACACATTCAATTCAATTCAATTCAATTCAATTTTATTTATAAAGCGCCAAATCACAACAAAAGTCGCCTCAAGGCGCTTCATAGATACAGAGAAAAACCCAACAATCATATGACCCCCTATGAGCAGCACTTTGGCGACAGTGGGAAGGAAAAACTCCCTTTTAACAGGAAGAAACCTCCAGCAGAACCAGGCTCAGGGAGGGGTGGGGCCATCTGCTGTGATTGGTTGGTGTGAGAGAAGGAAGACAGGATAAAGACATGCTGTGGAAGAGAGACAGAGGTTAATAACAGATAGAATTCAATGCAGAGAGGTCTGTTAACACATAGTGAGTGAGAAAGGTGACTGGAAAGGAAAAACTCAATGCATCATGGGAATCCCCGGCAGCCTACGTCTATTGCAGCATAACTAAGGGAGTTTTCAGGGTCACCTGGTCCAGCCCTAACTATATGCTTTAGCAAAAAGGAAATTTTGAAGCCTAATCTTGAAAGTAGAGATAGTGTCTGTCTCCTGAATCCAAACTGGAAGCTGGTTCCACAGAAGAGGGGCCTGAAAACTGAAGGCTCTGCCTCACATTCTACTTTTAAATACTCTAGGAACAACAAGTAGGCCTGCAGAGCGAGAGCGAAGTGCTCTAATAGGGTGATATTGTACTACAAGGTCATTAAGATAAGATGGGGCCTGATTATTTAAGATCTTGTATGTGAGGAGCAGGATTTTGAATTCTGGATTTAACAGGAAGCCAAAACAGGAGAAATCTGCTCTCTCTTTGTAGTACCTGTCAGGACTCTTGCTGCAGCATTTTGGATTAGCTGAAGGCTTTTCAGGGAGTTTTTAGGACTTCCTGATAATAATGAATTGCAGTAGTCCAGCCTGGAAGAACACATCTACTGCAGGTGTGGTGCTGGTTATCAGACCCGGAGTTAGCAACATCCCCCAAGAACCCGAAGAGTAGACTCCTGGCCCCTAGCCCTGCCAGTGTTTAGCAGAAATGATGACGGATGATGATGCAGCAGCAGCCGTTCTTCTCTGGGATACAGCATCTGTGACACAGTGATGACCCAGTTGCGGCTGCAACCAATGACATTAGAATATGTACATCAGTGTTTCATTTCCTTCACATAAAAGTGCCCCATCAAGGCGCTGGCTGTACCTGTACAGGTAATAAACAAGGAAGTGACAAGACACTTGAGTGTGTGCCAGTTAAACTGAACACATGCCGCCTTCCTGCTTCTACTCACCATTGTAACGGTAGCTGGTTTAAGGTGGAATGACTTCAGTCAGCACCTTAACTCCTGACGACGCGGTGACATCAATGCAGACACCAGAGCCATTTTATTTATAATTGCAATTATATTTAATGGAAATTAAAGATTGTTATGGAACAGTTTTTGGATTTCATACTAAGGTGCAGTTCTAACTGAAGACTCTTTAGATTTCAGTCCTTCAAGTGAAGAAACATAAACCAGAGTGAGTGGTGATTAAGGATCTGTCTCTTACTCAGCCAGACTCAATCTCCAGGTGAGCTTACGCTGGTGTAGCTTTAGAGGTGAGAATGGATTATTGACTCTTCCGCTATGGAAGACTCAAACGCATTTCATAAAGAAACTTTCAATAATGAAGTCTTATGAGAACACTGCTATTAACTTCTTTCCTCCAAACAACACATTTAAGTTCAGCTGGATTCAACAATTATTCACGCTCCTAGAAGTATGTTTGATGTCATCTCTTTCCGTATCCTGATGTTGATAAATTCCTATGAATCTGTCAGGGCTTCATCATCAGGCCTTCTTATCCTGGTAGCTCATTAAAAACTAGAGATAGCACAATACCACTTTTTTTATGTCCGATACGACACAGATATCATAAATTTGGATATCTGCCAATACCGATATGAATGTGAGATAGCGTATTTTATAATCAGTAAAACTGTTTTTTAATATCTTGCTGCATTTTGTATAAGTCTATACTCAAGTTTTAAAAAACAAAACACTAAAGCTATTCTGTTATACCTTTATGCAAAAAATCACTGCACCCAAGATATTTTAAAGTTCAGCAATACTGATCAATCTAATAAACTTAAACCTACACTGTCAGGTTTGTATTGTTGATTGTCATTTATGCTTTGAAATATTTACTCATATATGCTTAGAGTTTAATAATCGATTGCATAATAATGGAGGTTTGATCCGTAGTAGTCTGTGGAGACTCTGTGTGCTTCCCAGAGCACTCTGGCATCCACACACACCTTAAGGTCAGGAGATAGGTTATATCTGCTCTTACTGATTTATGGTATAGGAGGACACCTACTCTGTATCTGGTTAAGTAAAAGAGCCCTTTGTTTAGATGGACTGCTAGACTCCTGGCACCAGCTTTGGGGAGTCACAGGTTCACAGGTTCACACACACACACACACACACACACACACACACACACATGACACACAGACAAGGTATTCTTTGTCCACATGTATACCTATGTGAAATGTCACCTGTTAATGAACCTATGCATATTCATGTAACCACAATAAAAGGAGTGCTATAGGGAACCTGGCTGAGAGTCTGGTGGAGGTCAAGTGGGCGGAACAACATCTGGCTCCAGTCAGGTCTCCCTCGTGCACGAGCAACATAAAGAACTTGCCTACTTGTGTCTTTGCTGTGTAGTAAATTGTCTTGTTCCAGCGGTGTGTCTGTGTTAGACAAACCCATCATTAATTGCTCCTTCGGAGCCGGATCCCTGGAGTCGACATTCACCGAGGGGAGAAGAGACACGCTGAAAGACTGACGTCAGCAAGGACTTATAGAAGTTTCTGCAATAAAGTTCCGAGACGTGAGAATTCGTCATTGGGCCGGTGGATTAGCTGTCTGTTTTTCTCCTCGATGAATGACGATCGACGGGATTCGACGCTAATTCTACACGCTGAGCAACACCTAGTAAGTTTAACTCTCTAACTGTACGTCTTCGCCGGCTTCATGGGGCGATGTCCGTGGCCGCTCAGTGGGGATAAAATTCGCCGTCTTAGTGGGGCGATGTAAAAAGCCACTCAGTGGGGTTTTTTGTACAGAAGCATTAAGTCGCAGAGTTGCGCAGCTCGAACTTTTTTGGTTCGCCAGCTTAGTGGGGTGAAGTACAAGTAAATTCTCTGCCGCTCAGTGGGATGTCGAGAAGTTCCGCGGTGGACAGTAGGCCTATTTTGTGTTGTTGTTATTTGTGTGCGTATGTGTGAATCAGTGCGGAGCAGACACGTGGTCGCCAGCTGTTGTTGTTATCATGGGTTCCCGAGCAAGTAAGACTGCCTCACAGGGAGACGACACATTCATGCAAGAATTTGCTCCCGGCAGGGTGAGGTATTTATATTCTCATACAAACTGTGATTTTGAGGGTAAACTAGTTACTGGAAAATGTCAGATGTTAGAAGTTTTCAGAAAACACAGCAGCCTTGGAGAGCGTGCAGAGAAGGCCAGCCCACATCAGCAGCAGTTCAGATATGCTCTGGTGAATGGCTTTCACCCGCCATTGCTGATTTCATTAGGAAACAAAATGTTTAGATTATTCTTTAGATTGACCTGATCAACAACAGCCTGTGCTCCAGACCATAGATTTCACTGAGGTGGATAATTGTTAAAAGTAATCTGCATTAAGTTTAGGGTTGCTCAAATTCAGTGCAATGGCATATGAGATGAAGAATACAAGGAAAATATTTAAAATAATGAAGTGCATAGGGGTACTTGACCTGTTTGAAAACCTGTCATCCTATTATGAGCCATTGTTGACATATAGAGCACACCTATAAAAACAACTAATATGCTCAACCCTGTATGAAACAGTTAAAAATTATGGAGAAGCTGAATTGAATATGAAAATCTTGATCATTGTGCAAGTCTTTGCCACTGTGTGCAGCAAAGCACGGAACCACTGTGTGAGGTTGCGTTGCGGTTTCTTCTGAACTGATGAGGAAGCTACACATTATCAGAGCAGGAGCTGGCTGAGAACACATCAGAGGGAGGGAAACAGAGCTATGATAACTCGAGCATACAGCTATCTGAGAGTTCAGTTTCTTCCTCACACCTCAGATGCGCAGCAGTTTTCCTGCATCTTGACTCATGTGTGTAGAGTGTTCATAGTATCAGCATCATGTTTTTGCTTGTTTGTTGTGTTGGGTAGAAAAATAACTAAATAAACTTGTGATCATACTTATGGATCACCATGGCACATACCATTGGCGCTGTGTAAAAGTAATTGTCTCCAACTGTGAGAGCGGTGATTCTGCAGCTCACCAGCTATCGCAGTGGACAAATAAAGAAAAGAGAGAGAGAGACACACAAAATTTATATTGTAGATGAAAAATAATAATAGGGAAATGGTTTTGTGTTTCTCAGCCAAGAACAACTACAGTCTCACTTTCTGTTTTTAAGAAAGGACTGTTCACAAAACAGAGAGAGAGATGTGTGTTGTTTTAAGCAGTATAATAAGATTAATGAAAATTTCTTAGTTTGTCACTTTTAGGGGAACAGCAGACCTGAAGCAATTTTCCACATGCAGCGGTTGGAAGAAATTTATAGGTTAACATCATTGGAAACATTCAGGCCAAGTTTCTGGCTGAATTGTTTACAGCGCCATGTGTCCCTCAAACTCACAAGCGAGCTCTCACTTCTCTCTGAAGACGAGGAATGCAGACACCCATTAAGCAGCAGCAGTGTGGACAAACAGCATCAGAGAAGAAGAGAAAACCCATCATCCTGACTGATTGAATGAATGGCACTTTGTTTCCAACAAGCTGCAACTTCACTGTGCCTGTGAAGAGGACTTTTGAGGAGACTGTTGGAGTTTGACATTTGCCACCTTTGGAGTAAAATGGCAGAAGAGACAGTGAAGAACACAGGACAAAGCTGAAAGAGAACTGCCTGCTATTGGACTGTTGAAGTGGGAGAGGTCAAAGGCGTGAGAGGAGTAGGTGAGAACACAGACGAATGCTGTTGTTTAATGTGGGAAATAAAAATTTGGGTTAGCAAACCTGGGAAACAGAAAACTGACTGCTTAAGTGGAACAATTGTGAAGGAGTCTGAAACACTGCAAAATGAAACATATACAAAATCACACACACAAACAGAAAATGTATTAACTCTACTAACACTTACAAATACAAGAGAGCTCATGAAGATTAGACAGCATCTTAAGCATGTGAATCTGTTTATCATCTTGTCCAAGTCACCTAGTGTGATGAAAAGTGATGCAGAGACCAGTGGACTAATAGCAAATTAGTTTAAAAAAATGATTAAAATATTGCAGAGAAAAACGTAACAGACACGTTTTGTTATCAAATGCTGAATTTATCCAATGCTGACAATTGACTCTCTAGGTTGTAGGACAACAGTTTAACTTTTGTGGGGAAGAAGATTCTGGTTTGACCAACCAGTGGTCAGACAATAAATTTAGATGTTAATATAGTAAATTGGGAGATGATTTCTGCTTGATTGATGCAGCACAAGTAATTTACTGTATGAAGGAAATTTTCTTTTGTGATAAGATTTTGAACATGTATTTCTGTTGTCCTGTCAACTTGGTGGGTTAATAGCAGATATGCAAATTAGTTGATCGTTCTTGGATTAAAGAAAGCTGATTGAATTCTAACACGAGTGAATAGGATGTGTTGGAGTCTGTTAGAGTAGAGTCGAGTTAGAGTCTCTCTCTCTCTCTTTCTCTCTCTCTCTCTCTCTCTCACACACACACACACACACACGCACACACACACACACGCACACACACACACAACATCATCAGCAGCAAGTGAACAGGGGCTGTTAACAGCATGTTTCTAGGTCAGTCAAACACCTGTGAGCTTCTCAATTTGAATCCACCAATCAGAGAGGCTGTATGCTTTTTCCCGCCAAAACCGGTGCACCAAGTGCCGGCTTTTACACACACACGCAGCACAGAGAAACAGGATTTTTGCAGTCTTTTTCTCATATTGAGGATTCCCCTCCAACAAATGGCCATAATTACCTAACCTTAGGGGCTAGAGCAGTCGTTCTTAGACCGTTTTGTTCAGAAGAGATGGGGGAATCGTCAAGTGTTGTCTATTTAAACTAAAAATATGAATTTTTAGAGATATATGACATGGACGACTGGTTGGCTTAAAAGCCATGAAGGCCCCAATATGCAAATTTGAATGCCTCAGCCCTCAGATATGATTGGCTGGCTGGGAAGCCGTGCAGGCCCTGATATGTAAATTTGAATGTCTCAGTCCTCACAGAGGATTGGCTGCCTGGGGACCTGGCAGAAATATATAGAAATAGTATGATTAAGCATAAATACTACATTTAGCAGAAATACTATATTAAGCACAAATCCTATAAAAAGGGATAGGGCGATCGTGGCTCAAGAGTTGGGAGTTCACCTTGTAATCGGAAGGTTGCCGGTTCGAGCCCCGGCTCGGACAGTCTCGGTCGTTGTGTCCTTGGGCAAGACACTTCACCTACCGCCTACTGGTGTTGGCCAGAAGGGCCGATGGCGCGATATGGCAGCCTCGCTTCTGTCAGTCTGCCCCAGGGCAGCTGTGGCTACAACTGTAGCTTGCCTCCACCAGTGTGTGAATGTGAGAGTGAATGGGTGGATGACTGGACGTGTAAAAGCGCTTTGGGGTCCCTAGGCGGGACTAGTAAAAGCGCTATACAAATACAGGCCATTTACCATTTACCATTTATAAAAAGCAAAAATACTGTACTATGATTTGGTAGAAAAACTATAATTAATCAGAAATACTATATTTGGCAGAAATAGTATGATTTAGCACAAATCTTATGAAATAGCAGAAATAGTATGATTTAGCACAATAGTAATAACTTAAACAGAAAAATTGGAAAAGCAAAATGGACAGCTGAAAAATTGCTGAACATGCTAAGGGTCCCTCAAATATACTTCGAGCATCAATATCATTCTTTCACCGTAAGATACAGCAGGCTTTGGTGAACAGTCATGGAAATTTTCAGGTCTCTGTGGAAATCTATTAAAAAGATATGACGAGAGAAGAAATTGCCTCATTTCCAGCGTTTGAAATCTGAAGAAATCTGAGCGAAGGACGAATTTCCTACCTTCAAACAAGTGTAACTCATCTCAGAACGGTAACAGGTGAGAAAAAAATTCTTGAATTGTGAGCGTCAGGAGTGTCTGAAGATATATTGGCACAAGCCTCATGTCTTAACTTCACTTCATTAAGGAGATTCGAAAATGCCTCTCATTACAGAAATCAAGCGGTGATTTTGAACAAACTCTCCATTGACTTTCTATGGAGAGTTTTCAGACTTTCCGTTGGTCTGAGGAGATTTGTCAAAATTATGTGAGTGAAGTTGGCCCCCCCACCTTCTTCAAATCCAACAAAAGTGGTATCAAACGTTTGTGCTACGTTTGTGCTGGTTTGTGCTGCAAACATTTTCGTTTGTGCTGCTATCATTTTAAAGATATTAATAAAAATTTCTAGAGGTCATCAAAGGTCAACCAGCCCCCCACATTAATGGAGTCAAACAAAATTGGTGTCAATCAACTGTGCTATGTTTGTGCTGGTTTGTGCTGCTAAAATTGTCGTTTGTGCTGCTTCTGTTTTAAAGATATTAATGAAAAGGTAAAGGTCAAAAGGTCAACCAGCCCCCCCACATCACCCAAATCAAAGAAGATTGATGTTAAACGTAAATGCTACGTTTGTGCTGGTTTGTGCTGCAAAAATTTTTGTTTGTGCTGCTAACATTTTAAACATTTTAATAAAATAACGTCTTGATGCGTGCTTAATCATCCAGGTAAGTAAATCCCAAAAGGTTGATTCTGTTCATCTGGACGTTTTCAGTTGGAGAAACGTTTCGTCACTCATCCAAGTGACTTCTTCAGTCTCAGCTGACTGCAGGTTTCCCCAACCTTATAAACACATGTGAGTGAAATTGGCCCCCCTACCTTCTTCAAATCGAACAAAATTGATGTCAAACATTTGTCCTGCAAATTATTTTGTTTGTGCAGGTTATGTTTCCCTAATTTTATAAACAGTACATGTACAGTGAGAGAGAGATGTTACATCTGTCTTCACTTGCATCCCAGTCATAGAAGCGTTGGAGGTAGTTCATAAGAGATTACAGGATCACCCCAACCTCAGCAACAGGACCACAAACACAACTGATCAGTGCTTAGATCAGTTGTGTTTGCTTTTGGAACTGTGTCTTAATTCCACTTATTTTGCATAAGGGTCAGTACAGGCAGAAACCTACAGGCCCCTGGTCAAAGTCACCAAACCAGTTCGTAAGCAGGTACAGGTGTGGCCAGAAGGGTCCTCAGAGGCACTGCAGGACTGCTTTTCCACCACAGGCTGCTACACACGACAACACCACAGACTTTCAGGAATATACAGAAACTGTTACTGCCTACATCCCAAAATGCATTGATGATGTCACAGAGACCAGGGGTCACGGGTTGCTTAGAGGATCCACTCGCAGGACTCCTGAGTACCGTTTAAACAGAGACGGTTTATTTACAGATCTTCACCAAGTGTATGTACAGACAGTGCGGGGTTAGTGCTATATACAAGACGTGAGGGCCAGGGGTCCAGGGAAAACGGGGAAATCACACACACGCTCAGTTCAACCTCTCTCTTCTCCGCTAGCGACCAGTCACTCCTTCCACACTCCACATGGGGAAACACGGGGAATCTAGGAACAAAGAAACACTCGTTAAGTCTCTGAGACAGAGGCACAGGAAACTTGAGCTAGACGTGTACTGACTAGAGCCTTCACAACAATCCAGCGTTGAACAGCTGATCTCCTCCTTCTAATATACCAGCTGGTCTGATGAGACCCAGGTGTTCCCAATCCAGGAAGGCGTGGACCGAGGGCGTGAAGCCGCCATGAGTTCCGCCCCTGCAAAACAGGGCAGAGAAGGAGAGAGGGGGAGAGAGAGGGAAAAAGAGAAGAGAAGGAGGGCTAGGAGTGGAGAGATTCTGATCAGCACCTTGCCGATCCTGCAGGTCGTGACACCAGGCCTATCACTGTCCGGGCCAATCAGAAACCATGGCTCACAGGTCAGGTTTAAATGCTCCTAAGGTTGAAAAATGCAGCCTTCAGAGCCGGGAATTGGGTGAGCCTAAGAACAGCAAGGCAAACCTGTCACGTGGCATCAGCTACAGCAAAGCTTCAGCGACAGCAGAGATACTTGGAGGCAGTGGCAAGGAATACAAACCATCACAGACTACAAGCCCACTCTACAGACCGTGGTAACACAATCCCCAGACAGTGTGTGGAGATCCCTTGCCAAAATCAGTACCGCCGTTCCTACATGCCTCAAAGCCTCCACCATCATTACTGTACCCAAGAAGTCATCTACCTCCTGCTTTAAGGACTTCCGTCCTGTCAAACTCACCTCCATCATTATGAAGTGCTTTGAACGGTTAGTCATGCATCAAATCAAATTATCGCTTTCGTCAAAACGCTCAAGTGATGATGGAATTTCAACTGCCCCTTACTCAGCCCTCACACATCTGAACACTAGAGACTCATATGTCAGAGTGCTGTTCATAGACTTCAGTTCAGCCTTCAGCATCATCATTCCCCAGCAACTCATTCACAAACTGGACCTGCTGGGGATCAGCACCTTGCTGTATAACTGGCTGCTAGTTTTCTTGACAGGAAGTATTCTGTAGTATTCATTCCACCTCACTTCATTTCTGTATTTTATGTATATAAGTTTAGATTAGTTATTTATAGTTGGTTTACACAGCTGTGTGTATGTATGTGTATGCATGTGTAATGTGTATATACCGGTCGTGTCCAAATTCATGGGCTGCATCCTCCTGAGGACCCGGCCTTCGCGGTCTACGTGGGCCAGGTCCTCAGGAGGTCGGGTAGGCCGGAAGTAAACGGCTATGGAATTGGACGGTCTAGCCTTCTCGATCTACTCCCGCCCTTAATTCAGAGTATTTCCGGTTGTCAGCGCCACGGCACGAAAATCGAAAATGGACCCCGAAATCTTTCTCCGTTTTTTGTGTTCATTTTTAATTATCAACGAGCTGAAAAAACAGTATCGCGGTCGTCATCGCCGGCATGTTTTGTACTCCAGGCTCATCAGAGAAAATCATATCCAGGTAAAACTATTAATCTTGATGCATTTAGGAATTACTTAGCTAGTTTTATGGATAATTTCAGTGACTGAATGACGGCGGTCATTCAAAATATATGAACAAAATCTCTTAGAAAATGTTCTTCTATAAGTTTACATTTATTTTCAATTATTCATATGATCTGTTACTTATTTTTGTACATAAAATTGCAGTAAAATTGTCAGAAAGCTGAAAATAGGGTTATTTTTGAGTTCACAAAAAAGCTTAGCTAAACAGATGAAATGTGTAAAATGTTATTTCTCAGTGTTAGTATATTTTACTCAAGCTTAGTAATCAGAATAATGCTTTGATGTAATAAAATAAATGAAGTCATACCTTTCTATTAAAACTGTTTATGCTGTTCTCCACCTTTTCCTTAACCAGACAAGGCCGTTGTACTGCAGGATTAACCAAAGTGTACCAGTCCTGGACCGTTTTTTTAGCCAGGAGGATCCAAGGCCTGATTTTCGGCTAAGCAGGGAGTCTCTGGCAGTGTTGTTAAATCTCCTGAACCAGGATCGGCGGCATGGATGGGGTGCCACAATTGAGATCCTAGTGTTTCTTTTCTGGTTGGCAAGTGGAGCATCCTACAGCATCCTCCAGTCAGATGGTTTTATCAGTTCCACGCTCCCAGCTCAAATCTAGAGGTGACAGGGCTTTCTCCATTGCCGCCCCGAGACTCTGGAATAGTCTCCCCCCCTTCATAAAATTCTCTCCATCCTTGGAAATCTTTAAATCAAATCTCAAGACCTACTTATTTTCCAAGGCTTTTGGATCTCGCTGATATTACATGTCTTACAAAGTTTTCTTTCTATTTTAATTCTTTTATTATATTATTCCTCTGTTCAGCACTTTGGCCGACACTTGATGTCTTTTAAATGTGCTATATAAATAAAGCTGACTTGACTTGACTTGACTTGGTCTCAAGAGTGTTTGGGATGCCGCGTTTTACTGTCCACTACATCGTCCACAGAGTCACGAAAGAGGTGATGGCCATTCGCTACCAGGTCATCCACCTCCCAACAACCCCAGAGGACCTGGAGGTAGTGTCCCGTGGGTTTGCAGGGCTGGCACGCCACAGAGCCTTTATGAAAGCGGTGGGTGCAATCGACGGCTGCCACATACGCATCAAGTGTCCAAGTGGCCCTGATGGTCAGTGCTATAGGAACAGAAAGCTGTTTCCATCAATCATCTTGCAGGCGGTTTGTGATCATCGGGGCCGCTTCATCGACACGTACGTGGGCTGGCCTGGGTCGGTGCATGATTCCAGGGTGCTCCGCCACAGCCCACTGTACACACAGTCAGTCTACCCTCCTCCAGGGCATTTCATCCTCGCAGATGGAGGGTACCCATGCCTCCAGCATCCACTCCCCCTCATCACACCCTACAAGAGGCCAGGCCAAGGTGTGGGAGCCCAGCGCTTTAACAGCCATCATTCCAGGGCACGCTCCATAATAGAGCGTGCTTTTGGGATGATGAAGAACAGGTTCAGGGCCATCTTCCTGCAAGCGCTGGAGGTGCACCACACCTTTGTGCCTCATGTAAGTGACCACCCAATGTCAAATTAATTGTGTATATATATATATATATATATATATATATATATATATATATATATATGTGTATGAAAGAATAATGTGTATATGTATATCACTACAGGTAGTAACAGCATGTGCCATCCTCCACAACATTTGCCTCAGTGCTGGCGACATTGTGGCTCCTGAGGATGAACCTGAGGAAGATGGAGCAGAGGATGATGAGGGGGAGGCTGGATTGGAGGCAGTCAGTGGTGCTCTGTGGCGGGACCAGCTGTCTGCCGAGGTGTCTGCCCTGGAGGAGGTACCACCAGACCATGACTACTGTTAACAGGCAGAGTAAACATTTATCTAAGCATCTTTTTTAATACCACTTTTTCAAACTGTTGTCTGCTACAGAGTCACACGTATTATACTAGTAGTGAATCCACTTTCTCTGGTTTGCATATTTCTGAAAAACCTTAGTGGTGTGGCAGCCGTCGATTGAGTCAGCCCTGCAAACCTGTGGATGGACGATGCAGTGGACAGAGGGAGGAAGCATCCTAAAACTCTTTGCAGACCACCCTGTGCGATTCTCCACTTTCTGACCAGAAAAGACAAACCGCGGGTCACAGTCGCAGCACCCCATCCATGTCTGATCTTCTTTCGGCAAATCCAGCAACACTGCCAGAGATTTTCTGTTTGTGTGATCTTTCAAAGTATATATTTTTTTAAAAACGGTCCAGGAACAGGTCACTTTGGTTAATCCTGTATGAAAATTTGTAAATATTTGTATATATTTTTCCTTCTCTTACTAAAATTCATGTTTTAGAAATATTCTTGTTTTATTGTTATTTACCTTTAAATGTCCATTTAAAACTCTTCAAAGTTTATGTTCATACATGTTAAAAACTGTAAATAAAATGACTTCAGTGAAATCTGTTTTCATCAATTTATTCATAATGAAAAACTTAAAATAACACAGAAAAAGGTAAGAAATGTATTCAAAAAAAGAATATCTGAAGGCACAACCAATTTGGGAACTAATTTTCATTAATCAAAAACTTTTAGTATGACATAACAAATAGAACAAAGTAAGAACATTATCTGAATATATTTTTAAGTTATTTAGGAACTAATTTTTCTAGTATGGAAAAAAGTCTGTCCATCCTGTCCCTGCTCTCCTGTTCTCTCCTCTCCTCAGCCTCCCTTTGGTACTGCATGTCCTCTTTGATGAGCTCAAGGAGCTCATCCCCTCTTTCCCTTCTCCTCTTCCTTCCCGTTGTTGCTGGCTGACCTCCTTCCTCATCTGTCTCGTCTTCCATCTCGCTTTGGTCACCCACTGCTGTACTTGGCCCTGGAGTGTCCTCAGGGAGAGAGGAAATAAGGACAGGGGGCCTAATGGAAGGCCTCTGTCCCATCACCTCATCCATGAGGCCAAACCAGGGCCAAGTAGCAGCAGTGGGCTTCCCACTGACTCCCTCACCTGACCCTGGACACTTGCAATCCTAAAGGCAGAGGAAAACAGAAATGACAGACAAATATAAACAATACAACTTTTAGTAAATGTACATTTATTAAATTTCATTCTTAAAAATTATCTTCTTGACAGCACACATACTTTGTATCTTTTCTTTAAGTTGTCCCACTTCTTTTTGGCCTGCAAGGGGGTGACTTTCCCCTGCAGGCCCATCTTCTCGAGAATTGTCCTGATCGCACACAAAAGAATAAGAGAAGAGAGAAAACCATAACAACTATAATAATCCCTAAATCCAAAAGTTTTCACAGCAGAACACAAGAGGAATATCGTCTGGACATCACAGGTTCTGTACAGAATGAGGGTTATTGAAACCGTACTCAGATGAATATGATGTGTAAATTGATTTATTCGTGTACCTCCATCCCACAGTTGCTGAATTTTTTAACCCGGTGAAGAGGTGATCATTTTCTCCTCTAGTTTTGATGAAGTTTGCCGTTTGCTCTTTGGTCCCTTTAAACATATGAAAAACCGCGGGACCCACCATACAAGCTAGTTTACGGACACTTTTTATGAAGATTGTTTAAATAAATATTACAAGTCTATGCAAATTCACAACCCTAACAACATAACCGCTATAAAATTTAACTTTTGTACCACCAGATTTTCATATACTTACATTTAAAAGTGTATTCGTCTCCCGGTGTATCTTTTTGTGCCGCCATCA
The DNA here is from genome assembly GCF_056152115.1 of Neolamprologus brichardi. Lineage (NCBI taxonomy): Eukaryota > Metazoa > Chordata > Actinopteri > Cichliformes > Cichlidae > Neolamprologus > Neolamprologus brichardi. Next base: position 28,594 of record NC_142112.1, on the reverse strand, counting down.
TTATGTGAATGAAGTTATGTGCAATGAATTCTGGGCCGGCGAGCTATCGAGCTGGTGGGGTGACAGACGTCACCGAAAACGTCGGAGCACTTTTGCAAGTATGTCATATCTTGACAAACCGAGCAGATATTTGAAGTTTACACACCCACATTCTCGCCTGAAAATATGTTTAAAGTTTATTTTGTGGCCCAGAAAGAATAATAAGAGTAATTTTAAAACTTAGTAGCGGCCGCCATTGCCGGAAACTGGAGCTTGGCTGGGCCGCGCTATGAATTCTGGGATATGGTGGGCCACGAAGGACACACCCGACCCATCCTTCAAATTCGGGGAAAAGGAGGACGCATTTGTCGGCTGCATTCGGAGGAGTCTACGAATTTGGACAGCCTTCGGTGCGTCGCTGTGACGTAATCGGTCTACAAATACGGCCTCAGAAGGATGCAGCCCATGAATTTGGACACGACCACCGACACGTGTGTGTGTGTGTGTATGTGATTTACATTGCTGTGCTTGAGAGCCTCCATCTACCGGAACCAAATTCCTTGTATGTGTCTGCACATATACTTGGCCAATAAACACGATTCTGATTCTGATTCTGAGGAAGACAGCAGACAGTACGGGTCGACAGCAACACCTCCAGCCCAAGAACACTCTCCCCAAGGATGTGTGTTGAGCCCCCTTCTCTTCACTCTGCTGACCCACGACGAGACCTACTACAGGGGTGAAGTTAACCATCTGGCAGAGTGGTGCAGCAACAACAACCTGTCCCTGAATGTGGAGAAGACCAACAGCGACTCTACTTCCTCTGCAAACTGAGAAGCACAAGAGATTCAACCCCCATTATGAGCACCTTCTACAGAGGCACAGTTGAGAGTATCTTCACCAGCTGCATCACTGTGTGGTATGACTCCTGCACTGGGTTCTGCAGGAAAAAATGACAATGCACCTGCCTCATCTGGAAGGTCCTCTCCATTACAGGTGACTCCACTCATCCCTTAAGCAGCGTATTCAGTTTGCTGCCATCAGGAAGGATACTGAAGAGCCTCCGGCCAGAACACGCAGACAGAGAGACAGCTTCGTCCATCGGGCTGTCAGGATGCCGACCATCTCTGAATCGAGAAGGGGGGCACAAGGGTACATCTTTTGCCATCCTACAATGCTGTGATTGTAGCCATTCCCCACTTTCTGTGAATGGTACTCATGGCCATTAATCAGTAGGCTTTGATTAGTTGTCATTGATCAATGGTCATAAGAATTTGCATACTAACAATCATGGAACTAAACCCCTAGCACATTGTTCATTCAGTGGTGCTAGTTTCCTTCACTATGCAAATGTGCTGTTGATAAGGTTGGGGAAACCTGCAGTCAGCTGAGACTGAAGAAGTCACCTGGATGATGATGAAACGTTTCTCCCACTGAAAATGTCCAGATGAACAGAATCAACCTTTTGGGATTTACTTACCTGGATGACTAAGCACGCATCTTATTTTATTAAAATGTTTAAAATGTTAGCAGCACAAACAAAAAATTTTGCAGCACAAACCAGCACAAACGTTTGACATCAATTTTGTTTGATTCCATTAATGTGGGGGGGCTGGTTGACCTTGGTTGACCTCTAGAAATTTTTGTTAATATCTTTAAAATGATAGCAGCACAAACGACAATTTTTGCAGCACAAACCAATACAAATGTAGCACAAACGTTTGATACCAATTTTGTTTGATTTGGGTAATGTGGGGGGGCTGGTTGACCTTTTGACCTTTACATTTTCATTAATATCTTTAAAACAGAAGCAGCACAAACGACAATTTTAGCTGCACTAACCAGCACAAACGTAGCACAGTTGATTGACACCCATTTTCTTTGATTTAATTAATGTGGGGGGCTGGTTGACCTCTGATGACCTCTAGAAATTTTTATTAATATCTTTAAAATGATAGTAGCACAAACGAAAATTTTTGCAGCACAAACCAGCACAAACGTAGCACAAACGTTTGATACCACTTTTGTTGGATTTGAAGAAGGTGGGGGGGGGCAACTTCACTCACATCCCTTAACCCCGTCATGGGGGAAAATGATCATTTCCCCATATCGGGCTGAATACTGAGAGTGAATTAACTTCATTGAGGTGAGTCTTAACCTGATGCCACACATCAATCATCTTTCTGACCATGGGATTGTTGCTGTTTCTTTTGAGTTTCTTAAGATTAGCTTTAGATTAGTACAGGTAAATAAGAAATGGCAACTTCAGAGCATACCCTTCCATCTCTCTGCACAGTGCCACATTCTCTTCTACATAGTAAAATGTTACTGTTCTCAGTCGCGCCGCACAGTAGTACCATAGTGGGCTTGGGCATTTAAGCCCTCCTCTATTTTAAGGCAGATACAATAGAGATAGGCGCAGCATGAGGCATCTGTTCTTCCATAAAAACTTGATGAAGAGTGTCCTCAGTTGAGAAAATAAATTGCTTGGTGGTGGCAGAGTCAAGTTTTGAAATAAATACAACAGTTTAGGGAGTATATTTATTTTAAGAGTATTTATTTTCCCCATTAATGACATTGGTAGAGCAGTCCATCTATCCAAAGAGTTTGAGACATCTTGAATATCTGAATTATACTTAATTTCTATGATATCATTACGCAAAGGAACAATTTGGATGCCGAAATAGGTGAAGCTATTGACGATCTTGAATTGAGCAATTACATAGCGGTGCTCTACCTGCACTGTGTATAGTGCTGGCGGAGCGCTGCTGACGTCGACTGAGAAAATTGTCAGGCGGTGGAAGGAATACTTCGAGGACCTCCTTAATCCCACTGACGCGTCTTCCGAGGAGGAAGCAGAGTCTGGGGATGAGGGGAATGACCGGCCAATTTCCGGGGGCGAGGTCACTGAGGCAGTTAAACAACTCCTTGGTGGCAGAGCCCCTGGTGTTGATGAGGTCCGCCCCGAGTTCCTGAAGGCTCTGGACGTTGTAGGGCTGTCCTGGTTGACACGCCTCTACAATGTTGCGTGGAGATCAGGGACAGTACCCGTGGACTGGCAGACCGGGGTGGTGGTCCCCATCTTTAAGAAGGGGGACCGGAGGGTGTGTTCCAACTACAGGGGGATCACACTCCTCAGCCTCCCTGGGAAAGTCTATGCCAGGGTGCTGGAAAGGAGAGTTCGTCCGCTAGTCGAACCTCGGATACAGGAGGAACAATGCGGTTTTCGTCCTGGTCGTGGAACACTGGACCAGCTCTTCATCCTCTCGAGGATACTTGAGGGTGCATGGGAGTTTGCCCAACCAGTCTACATGTGTTTTGTGGACTTGGAGAAGGCATTCAACTGTGTCCCTCGGGGTGTCCTGTGGAGTATGGGGTGTCTGGCCCATTGCTACGGGCCATTCGATCCCTATACAACCGTTGCAAGAGCTTGGTTCGCATTGCCGGCAATAAGTCGGACTCGTTCCCGGTGGGTGATGGGCTCCGCCAGGGCTGCCCTTTGTCACCGGTTCTGTTCATAATTTTTATGGACAGGATTTCTAGGCGCAGCCAAGTGGCGGAGGGCTTTCGCTTTGGTGGCCTCAGAATCTCATCTCTGATTTTTGCGGATGATGTGGTTCTGTTGGCTTCATCGGGTGAGGGCCTCCAGCTCGCACTGGAGCGGTTCGCAGCCGAGTGTGAAGCAGCGGGAATGAGGATCAGCACCTCCAAATCTGAGGCCATGGTTCTCAGCCGGAAAAGGGTGGAGTGCCCACTCCGGGTCGGGGATGAGTTCCTGCCCCAAGTGGAGGAGTTCAAGTATCTCGGGGTCTTGTTCGCGAGTGATGGGAGAAGGGAGCCGGAGATCGACAGACGGATTGGGGCTGCAGCTGCAGTAATGCAGACGCTGCACCGGTCCGTCGTGGTGAAGAGGGAGCTGAGTGTAAAAGCGAAGCTCTCAATTTACCGGTCGATCTACGTCCCTACCCTCACCTATGGCCACGAGCTGTGGGTAGTGACCAAAAGAACGAGATCGCGGATACAAGCGGCGGAAATGAGCTTCCTCCGAAGGGTGGCTGGCCTCTCCCTTAGAGATAGGGTGAGAAGTTTGGCGATCTGGGAGGGGCTCAGAGTAGAGCCGCTGCTGCTCCACATCGAAAGGAGCCAGCTGAGGTGGTTTGGGCATCTGACAAGGATGCCCCCTGGGCGCCTCCTGGGCGAGGTGTTCCAGGCATGTCCCACCGGGAGGAGGCCCCGGGGCAGACCCAGGACACGCTGGAGAGATTATATCTCTCGGCTGGCCTGGGAACGCCTTGGTGTTCCCCCGGATAAGCTGGAGGAGGTGGCTGGGGAGAGGGAGGTCTGGGCCTCTTTGCTTAGGCTGCTGCCCCCGCGACCCGGCCTCGGATAAAGCGGATGAAGATGGATGGATGGATGGAATTACATAGACATATTGATCTTGTAACCAGAAATTTTACCAAACTCCCTAATCAATTCTAGCAGAGCCAGGATGGATTTGTTAATATTTTTAAGAAAATTAATTAAATCATCTGCATGAAAGGCTAAGCGATGTTCTGTCTGTTCTATTGTTACACCCCTTTTCTAAACCATCAATTTATTTTTATGCTTTTTGAGATATTATTGTTAGTCAGGATCTGTGCATATGATTCCTTATAAAGTAATCTTACCCAATTACAAAAATTCTCTCCCAGACCAAAGAACCCCAGAGTCTCAAACAAATAAGGCCATTCCACTCTGTCAAATGCTTTTTCAGCATCAAGTGACAGTAAAGCAGTGTCCCGATCCCCTTTTGGTCATAAAGAAGCTTCAGAATCCTTCTGATATTGTGGAATCCTTGTCTGTCCTGAATGAATCCATTCTGACCCCTCCCAGTTATCTTAGGTAGTATTTCTTTGTTTCTCTTGGCTAAGATTTTACAAAGTATTTTCAAATCCGCATTAAGCAGACTGATGGGTCTCCAGTTTTCACATTTATTGTGTGGTTTGCCAGCCTTTGGGAGCAGAGTAACTAGTGCTCCTCTCAAGAACTGTGGTAAAGTGCCCTTTTGACAGGACTTTGTAAACATTTTTAAAATTGGAGTCAACAGTTTATATTTAAATTTTCTATAAATATAAATTGGGAGACCATCGGGTCTGGGGGTTTTCCCCAATTTAATACTATCGATTGCAGCCAATAATTCCTCGACTGAGATATCTTTCTCCAAAATAGCCCTAAGGTCTTCTGGTATATTGGGTATATTTATCTTATCTAAAAACATTTTTAGTACCGAGTGGTCATTAGGTGTTTCTAAACTGTAAAGATCTTCATAATATTTCCTGAAGGATTCATTTATATCTGCCGGATCCACAATAATTTCTCCTAGCTCATTTTGCAGTGAGATAATAACCCTTTCACTCTGGAGCTGCTTAAGACACCATGCAAGAACTTTCCCAGGTTTTTCACCCTGATCGTAGAAGGACTGTTTAAGTCGCAGCAGACTGACCAAAGCTTTTAAGGCAGAAAGTTCATTGTACTCGGCCCAAAGCAGCAATAAATTTTGGTGTATTTCAGGGGACCTTGTTTGATAGTATTCATTTTCTAATTCCTTTATTTTTGTGTCTAACTCTTTTGCCTTTTGGAAAGTCAATCTTGCTTTAGAGCTTGTGATGCTAATTATTTGGCCCCCAATAAAAGCCTTAAAAGCCTCCCATCTTTTGCTTGCAGAAGTTTCTGTTTTATTCATTTCAAAATAGAGGCTAATTTGTTCATCCAAAAGTGAGACAAAACCAGGGTCCGCCAACCATTTTTGTTTGCAACGCCAAATCCTAGCATCTTTCACAAGCTTTGAGTCCTGATATACCAATGAGTTGGGAGCATGATCATAGATTAGGATAGCCTCATAGGAGCATTCCTTGATTTTATGTCTCAACTCTGCAGATATCAAAAAGAAGTCTATTCTTGAATATGACTTGTGTGCACCAGAATAACATGAGAACTTTAGAACGTCCGGATTTTCTTCCCTCCAGATATCTATTAAGTTCAATTCCTTCATAAAGTGTTGTATAGTTACCCTACTACGGGTTCAGTTCCCAAGCTCCTATCTTTCACCGGATCTAGTACACAGTTAAAATCGCCTGCCACCACACATTTACCAGGAAAGAGAGGACAATATAAGGAATAAGTTTTGAAAAAAGATAGGGTCGTCTGTATTAGGTACATAGATGTTCACCAAGATAATTTATTCATTTAGTAAGTTCCCTTGAATGACAAGGTAACATCCAAATTTATCTTTGGTGACTTTACCTGGAGTGGTATGGATTCGTGCACCAAAATGGTGACCCCTCTTGCTTGAGAGTTAAACGATGCAGACAAGACCTTGCCTCTCCACCTCCTCTTAATTTTCAAGTCCTCGTTATGCATCAGATGTATTTCCTGAAGAAACACAATGTTAGACTGCAAACATTTTATTCTGTTCATGAATTGTTTAACTTTCGTAACCCTCTGCAGTTCCATGATGTGATTTTGATTTTTATCTCACTAGACATTTCTTGTAGATTGTGCAGTTATATTCCCCAAACAAGTGAAAATATATGTCAAAAAAATTACAAAAATAAAAAGACAGAAAGCTAACATAAATACTACTGCTAACAACAGAAACTGCCCAAATACCCTCACCGTCACCCATATCCAGGCCTTTTAACCTGGATTTCCTTCCCCTGATGTTTAAAGCTTCCAGGTAGCAATTAACAGTCCCACCCAAGGATGACACCGTATAGCTGAACTAGTAAAACCGAACAATACAACTGTTAACTATGATATTAACCATGCACTCTTATGCCACCAAGGTTAGATATTAAATTTTTATCTATTCATAAACACCCCTCTTTGCCATAGGTGAAAACATGTTTCACATTTCAAATCAAGATTTCTAAGCAAAACTAATCAGAAGTGGTCTGCTGGTTTGATTGAGCCCCACTTACTTGAAGTTGACCAATTTGCATTTGTTGCAGAAATACGTTCGGCCTCTTAATCTTTTTTTATTTTATTTATTTATTTATTTTAAATTAGAAGACAGACATGGGTATCTCAAGAGCTTAAATCCTGCACTAAGCCCAGAATAGAGTGTAACATGATTTTGACTAATAGAAAATTCAGTGTAATACGGCTATTAGGCACAAGCATACATTTAACCTTATAGCTTGATCTACCAGAGCCAGCTCGGCTCGATCCTGCTCTTGTTCTCAGGTCAAATGTTACCTTATGCTTTGTAAACTTAGACCGTATCCTAACCATCAGTCCGATCCCTCTTTTAACTTGGATGAAGCCCTCCGCCTCGACATGATTGTTAAAGATGAGGGACCGTTCCTTATATGTCAGCCGGGCCGGGGGAATGATGCCATACCAGAGCCCCATTGCGCGGAGTTGGTGCCTCGCCTCGTCAAACTCCTTCTGTTTCTCGTACCTGCCGCCACGTCCTGGTAAAACCTCACTGTCTGGTTCTTGTATCGTACTTCTATTTTAGACTTAGCCGCTCTCATCACCAATTCTTTATCTTTGAAGCTGAGAAATTTCATTATCAGTGTACGGGGTGCAGGATTGTTGTGGTTTCTCAGCCCAACTCTGTGAGCCCCCTCCAGCATTAGTTTTGTACGCCCCAGCAGCAACTCCAGTGCATCCGGCAGCCAACTTTCCAGAAAGGCACAGGCGTCCTCGCCCTCCGCTCCCTCCGGTAGGTTGACCATCCTCAAATTGGAGCTCCTTGATCTTGTCTCCAGGTCCAGCAGTTTGTCCTCCAAATCTTTATTTTTATTTTCAAGGACTTGTACTTTTGTTTGGAGGGAGGCGACGTTATCCTCAGTTGTTGAAATCCTAGTTTCTGCTTCTGTGACGTGCTCTACGCAGTCAGTAATGTCTTTCCTCACACTCTCAATAGCGGACAATATGCCATCAAACCTGGTGGAAAACTCTGTTTTCATGTTGTTGATAGCGGTCAGGATCATGGCCGACGTGGGGCAGGACTCTCCCGCCGCCATATCCTTGCTTCTGTCTGGTGCATTAACCTCTGGAGTACCGCTAGCATTAACCTCGCCGGAGTCCATGGCCTCACTGCTAGCTGATGAATCCTTGCTAGCCCTCCACTTCGTAAAGTCCGACAATTTAGCTTGGAGAGTTTTGTTTCGCCCTTGACTGACTTTCTTCTGTGACACCGGCATAACCCTAAGTTTATTTGTCGAAATAGGGGTGATTCGCCTACTCAAGTACAATATTTTAGCAGGATTTTGCCAACAGGGTAGCAGAGCAGGTTAACACATGTCCGCTCAGCTCGCCGCCATACTGGAAGTCCCATATTGCACATTTTTACTTATTTTTATTTTGAGGTTTCTTAGATAAACTCATCCATCCATCTTCTTGCTGTTATCCGGGGCCGGGTCGCAGGGGCAGCAGCCTAAGCAGAGATCCCCAGTCCTAACTGGGTTCATATTGGCTAAAAAAATAAATCACTGCAATCTGTAAAATAATTCACATTTATTCTGCGCATGTGAAAAAAGGGATATTTCCTCTTCCTACTTTTCACAATAAAAGTCCTGCACAGCGACTGCCGTACTCTGGTTACTTGATATGTGACTATTGTGGTTATATCAGTTTTGGAAAAGTATTAGATTTCTTTTATCTTAATACATTAAGGATACTATACTCTCTTTCCTATTGAAAACATCTGTTGAGCTAAAATTTTGCAATCCATTAACAACAGTATGAGTTAAACCTGTGTGTGTAACAACATCTGCATCTAATCACATCTGCAAAAACAGTTGGATTCAAACAAAACAGAGTCAAAGGTCGAGCAAGAATTAGGTTATTTATTCATTTGCTTACAGTATTTCACATTACACAATATTAGCATTCACTTGACTTTGAAATTATCTGTCAGTGATACAGTATACAAAATACAACAACTGCTATGTACACTTTAGTTTTCGACAATATATACAATACAGTATGTAAAAAACAGTCCACTTTTTTGGAAATAGGCTCATTATCCATCTCCCTCAGAGTTAAAAAGTTGAGTTTGACCTTCAAGTCTTTGGTCATTTTTCAGCGCAATGCTCACGGTCCCTTTAGATTCAATGATGTATGCTAAGCTATGTTAAAAGTGTTATCACCATACAAATCAACTGTATGGATTCCAAAATGGTCAGACTCAACGTATTAACTCTGAGAGAGTGTTCCTTTAATGATGCAATATAATATAGCACTTAATGACTTAATGTAATGTATATCTGACGTTTTGCCATTTAATGTTTAATTATGTATGTTTTTTTATGAACTGGTTTAAAATAAATAAATAAAATACCACATGGCACTGAAGAAAATCATGTATGTATATATGTATCATGTATTCTCGTGTTTAACCTTATTTAAGGAATTCACACTGATTAATGCTTCTAAAAATGTAATTGACTTTTAGTTTTTCAGTGTGAATGATCAGACATTTGCATTTGATCTCTGCAGCAAGAATACCTGTCAGATGCCCAAGACATTTTGATACTGGTTCAAAATAACTTGGATTTGAGGCACAGAGACTATGCTTTGCTCGTTCGTTTAATGTTAAAGAAATTTTGATCATCATCATTCAACATAACAGTGAATGAATTACGTTTGAGTACACGACTGTAATTTTCTGAGTGAGACACCTCGCCATTTGTAATGATTCGTTGAAAGTACTTTACTCTGCTCCTTTGTACCCCATAACGACTCAGTGCCATAGAGTCATCCCTCCTAATTAATCGCACTTTAGGATGATTAAGAGCAGTGATGCCATGTGAATGCAAATATCTCCTTGCATTCATTTGAGGCATCATTCAGTAAAGTCTGGCCATAAGGCCTTCTGTAGCCAGAACATTTTTACAATCTGTAGTGCAACCCCTTGAGTGCTTTTGATCATGTCTAGTAGTTTAGCATTGTGAGACTCCCAGTTAACTACACTTCTTGGTAAATGGAGGCAAAGATGGACATTATAAGACAGATTAGCTTCCCCATAGAACACCTCCATGTCTTTCACAAAAAAGACTCAGTAATCTGCTCTCTGGACATATTTTCGCCCAACAGAAGGGATACTCCCTTGACTAGTTTAGACCAGTGATTCAGTAGTGGTTCTGGCAATACACCTTTCAGTACAGGTAAGCTATAATAAAAGAGCCACATATACCACTCATGGGCTTTCCAAACTTTCCTCAATGTGACAGACCTTGGCACACGAGGTACATTACATGGTGGTTTAATCTTTAAAAGCATTTCATCTAACAGTTTTGTAGACCTACCTATATACCAGTGCTTTTCATGGTTTTCACTGTTTAACCACAGCCCTGTTACAGTTCTTGCAACACCCAGAAGTACTGAATGCGTATAGTCTGGGACAGACCCTTCGATAATATCAAAACTGGGAAGTCTACACAACATACTTGGCCCTTTAACACCCATAACAGCTTTACCAGACTGTAGCGCAGCTTCTACAAATTCATTAGTTTGTTCCTGATTGCAGAGCTGAATGTCCTTCTGAAAAGGATATACACGAGTGAATCCTCTGCCTTTTTCAACTACCTTTCCTTCATGAAGGCAGTAGGAGCATCCATGGTCACCATTAAACTGTTTAAAATTCTGGATCAGAGGTCTGGCAACTCATTAGAATTAGAGGGATTACTTTTGTATTGACAGAAACGCCTTTGCCATCTTCCCATGTGAAACCACTGTCCTGTAGGTCCACACACTCATCAATGAAAGGTTTTAAGAAACTTTCCATGTGAGGCTTCTCATCCCCGAACCGTAGTCCACAAAGGAGTACATTATCCTGTCTTGTTTTCAATGGCAATTCATTGATGGTGCATAAAAGGGGTCAAATACAACAAGGGGACTTTTTAAAAACTGGCTCACCATCACAGCTAAATGTTAAGCTGAGGTTTGAAGGGCCGTTTCTGAACCACTTAAAGCTTTCTGATACAAAAAACCATCACAAATGTCACTGAGAGAAGTAGATGTTTCTGTTTGCCTTCCCATTAATTCATCTGTAATTCCTGGAATTCTCAGGAGATTTTTGAGTTGATCTTCCAAGGAGAGGTATATGAAAAAGTTATTGGTAACCTACTTGCTTTGTCATGTTGCATTGAACACAATGAACTTGGTCCAGCTCAGCTGACATTATATTACTACACTGTTCACACACAGATTTTCATGATGTCTTTTGTATCATCAAAAGCTTTGTAAAATGAATATTTTGTCCTGCATGCTGAATCACTGCCATCAACAACATTAAGGATTTTCATGATATCTTCAAGACAGTCATTGGTCAAACTGTGTTTGAGCTTAAGTGCCAGGTAGTTGATTTTGCTCTTTAGTTTGACCTGAATCCACTGGGACCTCTATCTGAACAGGACCTGCAGTGCACTCTTCATCATTAGTCATCAGCAGAGCTCTGTCTTCTGGAAGGGTGTCTGGGATTTCCTTGAAAAGAGAAGCGAGAGAGAGAATTATGGGTTAAACATCACATTACAAATCTTCAGTGTAAGAGCATTAGCCTAGTGGACTCATAGACACATTTATGTCTATGTCGGTCAGATCTGCCCTGTAACCGTCTTCTGTCTACTGTATTTATGCATCTCTTTTTTTAACATTACAGGAGACATTTGAAATTGGTTATTCACTAATTGTGCACGATTTGATTGTCCATTCAGTCTTGCCAAAATTTAAGTGTGCTTTGGTTGTCCAAGATTAACTCTCAAAATGAATGCTTAGTGCTTTCTTTCATGATAAATTCTGTAAGAATATATGATTGCAGTAGAAAGTAGAAATTACCGTAAAAATCATAATTAGAACAATGATTACTTGTTTTATTTTTTCTTGTTCAGTGCACTAATTCATGAATATTTAAAAAAAAATGTCTAGAAATGTAATGATCTTTTTGATTTCATTTCTTGACTTAGAAATTTAACTAAATATTGTGTACTTATTTAGACAAATCTATAGTCCAATATTCATAATAAATTCAATTTAGGTTTATGCATTAAATGTGTTTTCATTACAGTTAACCCAAAATGTTGGTATTCCAACACTAACCTTAAAAAGAGACCAATAAGATCATTTATTAATATTAATCAATCATTTATTATTTGGTATAACTGAAGTAATTAAATGCTAAGGGATAAGATAAAATGGATAATAAGATAAAAGGAATAAAACTTTATTTTGGTAATCATCACCCTCAAGTTGTTCAACCCTGTTTCTTTGTTCTGTTGAACACAAAAGAAGATATTTTCAATAATGTTGGTAACCAGTTTCTTGTCCCTGCTGACTTCCACAGTAGTGTTATTTCATACTATGTCCATACTATGTCAATGGGGACCAGCAACTGTTTGGTTATCAACATTATTTTATGTTAAAAAGAAATTCATACAGGTTTAGAACAACTTGAGAGTGAGGAATTGATTAGAGAATTTACATTTTTGGGTGAACTGTTCATTTATGAATTTACAAAAATGCAAATTGAACCACCAATTATATCATAAGGCATACCTTTTGACATTTCTTGCTAACATTCTGAAGTTCTTCTTCTGCAACCTTAATTCTGAAAAAGAAAATATACAATAAAGAAAATAGAAATTGCTTATTGCTAGGTTTGAACTCTAAGTGAACTGCTATTAACACGATAAAGATGTGATCAATTATAAAGATGTTTGTTGATCAGTAATTAGCAGATTAGACATAGCCTCGCTACATTCCCTGTTTAAAATAGCCAACTCCAGATCATTCATTTGGGAGCCGGAGTACATTTATCTTACCTTATGCTATGGTAATTTATAAAGATTGTCATTTTTTCCTTACAATTTTCATTGTGGTTATTAATGACATTTTATAAAATTTACATAGAATTATGTTTATACCATTGTTTTAAGCAACTGCATGTCCTATTTTTACAAGAACATAAGCTGAAAAAACTAATTGAAAATCCTTCAATGCTATTCGGGAATATTAACCCCCAAATGTCTATTACATATTGGCTTTGTTTATTCTTGATAAAAAACAAACAAACATCTTAAGCATGCAGTGGACGATTATTTGCCACTTTGAACGATTACATAATTGTGGCATCCTTAGTGATTGCCACTATATTAATTGATTGTGCCGCCCTATGGCATTCGCTAATGTTAAAGAGTGAGGGATATTACATTACCAACACACCTTTCTTTTTTTGCCCATCTCCGTTTGGTTCTTGAAGGAATTTCCTCTTCAGGATCAGTTAGATAACGTTTATACGAAATCCTTTCAGGAGGCTCGCTCATTTTGACTCACATGTGACCTATTGATGAAATTAAAATTACAGCGTCTGCACGCGCAATGCACACCTTAACAAAAACTTTAAAAACTTAAACATAAAGTGCCAAAAACGTCCGTCTTTGTACATCACAGGATTAATCGAAAAAAAGGTAAACACTTAAAACAATATGTTATGTTTTTTCTATGAAATCTATGCTCACCAGAGATTATTCCAAAAATGCAACGTCTTCGTTCTAGATCTGTAGGTCAATGCGTGCAGCAGAGTATGCGCGTTGCCATTGTGCTTTTTAAAAATAAAGATAAAATAAAAAGTAATACGTAAAAAGTAAATATTTAAATATTCCCAAACATGTGCAATGAACGCGCAAAAAAATCTGTTCATTAGTTGTTGTTGTTTCTTTTTTTCCTTTTTTTTAAAAAAATATAACTGACATCTGAGGTGCTTAAGAGAAAAAGTAAACCTTCTATGAAAGTGTGAAAGAGTGTTTTCCCACGCGTACACACACAGACATATATATATATATATATATATATATACTGACGTCTGATATATATATGCCTATATATGCCTATATATGCCTAGGCATATATATATCAGACGTCAGTATATATATATATATATATATATATATATATATATATATATATATATATATATATATGTATACATATACATATATATATAGATCACAAAGGCCGGGTCCTCAGGTGGACACAGCCTCTGAATTTGAACACCCCTGTTTTGGATATATATGTATGTGTAAACATGTTTCCAACATTTTGTCATAACTGCTCTGAGATCATTCCTTCATACAGAATCACTAAGGTGGCTTTTAAAGAGAGAGTTTTTTGTTTCATTTTTTAGGCATACCCAACAGACCAACAAAACGATCTAAAGTTATGGAATGAAAAGAAAATTGAACATCTACAGCATGTCATTCATCAGTTGAGAGAAGAGAACCCGAATCTAAAAAGAGAGAACGAGAGGCTGAAAAATGAAATACTTGAAAGTAAGTACTGTACTATTGTGTTTTTTTATGTGTGTGTTTACACTTGTTATATGCAATAACTATCAAAACCAATTCACATTTAATTTGACTTTCACAGAAATCCCACCTCTCCTACAGGCTACAGAGCATTTACTTACCAAGGTTAGAAACAAAGCACAGTTATGCTTCATTTATAATCACTAATTACAATGTTCCACATTTCCTTGCCCTGTTAATCATTTTAAGGCCTTTTGCCTGTTTTTTTTTGTCCTTAACGTAAGTTGTTGTATCGTATTATTTTTTATTGTTATTCATTTTATTTTACATTCAAATATCTCAAACTTCTTAGTTAAATAAGCTTGATTGCTAGTAGATAAAGAATATTTCACCTGTAGTTCACCTAGTTCTGGGGCGATCGTGGCTCAAGAGTTGGGAGTTCGTCTTGTAATCGGAAGGTTGCTGGTTCGAGCCCTGGCTCCGACAATCTCGGTCGTTGTGTCCTTGGGCAAGACACTTCACGCGTTGCCTACTGGTGGTGGTCAGAGGGCCCGGTGGTGCCAGTGTCCGGCAGCCTCGCCTCTGTCAGTGCGCCCCAGAGCAGCTGTGGCTACAATATAGCTGCCATCACCAGTGTGTGAATGGGTGGATGACTGAATGTGTAAAGCGCTTTGGGGTCCTTAGGGACTAGTAAAGCGCTATACAAATACAGGCCATTTACCAATGATGTTTGATATCGGACTGTGTTTTGGGGGGGTAAAACATATAGTGTTTATTTGATTAATAACCCCATTTCAGCACATTTCTCCCTTTGCTTTTGACTATTTGACATTTGTAAACATAATAGATAGATAGGCTAAAATATCTTTCTCTCTCTCTGTGTGTGTGTGTGTGTATAGACTATTTATTTTGTATATTTTTAATCTTTGGGCGGTCACTGATCATGTGACTCTGGCCAGATGAACCAAGCCTCTGAAGCAGTTTGTTTTTTTGACACATGTACTGGAACTTCAGCTTTAAACGGACCACGACTAACCTACAGCCACTTAACCCAGTCTGGGTTTAGTTTGGTATTATATGTACACATCCAGTTTCACTTGGCTTGTGCCAAAAACTTAACAGCCAGTTCCAGTTTGTTTTTAACCCTGTCTGTTTTGGACTTTTTTGCTAAAATTTTTTCACCCTGTTCAGTTTGTGTTCCCTCCGTGTTTTTCCCACTTTTTCTTTATTTATTTACTTCTTTTATTGTCAACAGTCCTTTTCTGCATTACTTTCAACCAAAGGTGAGTATTTTCAGTTTTTAATCTGAATTTGATTAAATGTTTTTGAATATGTAATCATAGTCAGTGGATTTAAGGAGCAGTTGATTACAAAGGCATATGACTGTGAGGCAGGGTGACCCTCCCCCTCTCAGCCACTCCCTGCACAAACACCACCTCTTCCTACTTTTCTCTGTTCTCAGTTCTCCATTACGGGGCGTGCCAAGATGGCGGAGTGAGTAGACGCTCTCTACCGAGTTCTGCACAGAAAGTTCGTGAACAACGGTAAAACCTCAACTTTATGCTGCCAACACTAACAATTCACTAAACAAGAGAAGATACAACAATCATAAGGCAAGAAGCAGCAGAATGCCGAATCAGAAAGGAGCGAAAAGGGGACTGGAAAGTTCAAAGTCTAAAATAGCGCCTGAGAATGCTAACGCGGAGAGTGCTACGCCCAGCAAGGTGCTAATGGATAGCTTCCATAACTAACTACTGCGGTAGCACTCACGTTAGCCGAGGAGGAAATGGATGAGTACCCACCTCTCCCTGTTACACCTCTTAAATGCAGCAGCTCTGACCCAGTTAATGTAAACCAGATAATTTCCAGTTTGTATTAATAAACACCAGGTCTGATAACATTGAGAGCATGGTGAGAGAGAACTCGAACATGGTGAAAGAGAATACGCTCAAGATTGAGGGTCTCAAAAAGACGGTTGATTTTGTGTGCGCGGAAATGAAAGATATGAAGGGGAAAGTTTGCTACCTGGAAAAAAAAGTAACTAAAGAGGAAGGTCGAGTGGACAACTGCCAACAGAGAATATCTGAGTTGGAAAGATATTCCAGGAGGTGGAATCTCAGACTACATGGAGTCAAGGAGGCCGAGAAAGAAGACGTAAGGGGAAAGGTGACTGTGATATGCCAGTCTGTTCTGCCAGAACAAAATCATAGGCTGCCTGACGTCATCGACACCGTACACCGACTCGGAGCCAAGCGACTAATGATGGGATTTCCGGCTCTTTTTACAGAACCGGCTCTTTCGGTTCGGCTCACTAAAAAGAGCCGGCTCTTTCGGCTCCGAACCGGCTCTTCAGGTTGTTTTGTTGCTTTAATTAATTTATTATTAACAGTAATATAAAATTATGCACAAAAGGAATGACTAAAGTAAAAAAAAGTGGTTTTATTTATATATGTTTATATATAAATAAACCCCTAGAGACAAAACACGTACAAACTCCACAAAGCACGTACAAACTCCAAAACACATTTCTAGCATTAACTGAACTTCCAAAACAGAGCTACCTAGATCACTTAGGCTACGTCCACACGTACACGGGTATTTTTGAAAACGGAGATTTTCAGTTTTCGTTTTAAAAAATAATCCCGTCCACACGTAAAGGCAGAAATGAAGGAAAACGCTGCTAGGAACATGCCAAAGCAACACGTGGCGATATATTCCTAACCGTGCAGAAATGTTGGCCAATCAGAAGTCTAGAAGCCTCGGTGGGAAAAAGTAAACAAAGCTGGGGCATAGAAGCAGAACCGAGTCGTATGTGTGGAGGGACAGTAACTGTGTGTGTATATGTAAGCATTTAAACACTGCAGAGAGAACAATTAACAGTAACAGTATTGTAGAAATTCATTTCACCGAAACAATAACGTGGCGCACAGTGTGACGTCAAAAAATGCGCACACCTTTGACACTGCGTTTTCTCCGTTTTTCTCGTCCACACGTAAATGCAAAAACAGTTTTCGTGTGGACGAAAGGTGCAAACGCATAGAAAAATCTGCGTTTTCAAAAATACCCGGGTACGTGTGGACGTAGCCTTAAATTACACAATTGAAAGCATGAAAGCATATGTGTATTGTTTGTGTATTTATACACAAGCATTCATATATAGTCAAATAATTTTTTAAAAAAATGTTCATTTACCTGTTACTACCACACACCAAATCCGGTCGTTGGTACTTGCTGGCTTGTGTAGCCACGAGGTAACAAAAGCTCAACACTGCGCCCTAGCATCCTGGAGCACTTCTGTTGTCTTTTGTACGTGTTTTGAGTTTTTATGTGCTTCAGAGTTTGTACGTGTTTTTACGTGTTTTGGAGTTTGTACGTGTTTTGGAGTTTTTATGTGCTTCAGAGTTTGTACGTGTTTGTACGTGTTTTGGAGTTTGTACGTGCTTCAGGGTTTGTACGTGCTTCAGAGTTCGTACGTGTTTTTACGTGCTTCAGAGTTCGTACGTGATTTGAAGTTTGTACGTGCTTCGTCTGTAGGGGCCACCGTAAATATACTTTTATTTATTCACTCGACATAAAATGTAATAAATAAATCATATAATCCAAAAATTAAAAAAAATCAACTATTTACAACTAGCCACATTTCAACTTTTAACTATTTAAATTTTCAGCTTTTTCCTTTTACAAATTTAAAGTGAAACAACACAAAACACTGCAAACCACAAAGCAATTAAATATAAATTAAAGTATGAAAACAAAAAGAAGATTCACATTCTCTGTCATATGGACCTGCATGAATAAACTTTCTGAATCCTTTATCATCTGCAACTGAAAATAGGGTTAGGGTTAGGGGTTAGGGTTAGGGTTAGGGGTTAGGGTTAGGGGGTTAGGGTTAGGGTTAGGGGTTAGGGTTAGGGGTTAGGGTTAGGGTTAGGGTTAGGAAGTGTGGACTGAGCCTGTCTCCAGCCGGAAACAGGAAAGGCACTGTCCATCCCCCCAACGGGCTGCCCCGTCCGACCCCGGAAAAGGTTCTGGGAAGTGCTCTTCCCCCTGCGGACCGTAGTCCACTGTGAGGCACTCATCTCCTCCCGATGAGTCTCACTTTTTCGTTAATAGTTGTCTTTTTGTTACTATTTATTTGTGTAAAATTTGTGTCCCCGTGGGCTTTGTTATTATAGGTAAATAAAATGAATTTGTTATTAGGTATGTTATTTATAAGTGTATTTTTTAAGTGTGTATATAAAAAAAATGAAATAGTTATTTATTTATTTATGGAAAAAAATAAAATTGAAATCAAGAAAAAAATAAAAAAATAAAAAAATAAAAA